>NW_027441368.1:0-600000 GCF_949628215.1 Phalacrocorax aristotelis
AGTATATCCCAGTTTCCTCCCAGTATATCCCAGTTTCCTCCCAGTACATCCCAGTAAATCCCAGCTCGCTGCCAGTACATCCCAGTACATCGCTGTACATTCCAGTTCTGTTCCTGTACATCCCAATACATCCCCGTTCCATGCCAGTACATCCCAGTTCCCTACCAGTTCATCCCCGTACATCCCAATTCCCTCCCAGTTCACTACCACTTCTTTCCCAGTTCCGTCCCATTACATCCCAGTACATCCCAGTTCCCTCCCAGTACATCCCAGTACATCCCAGTACATCCCAGGTCCCTCCCAGTACATCCCAGGTCCCTCCCAGTACTGGGAGGGATCTGGGATGTACTGGGAGGCACTACAATGTGCGGGGATGCCCTGGGATGTACTGTGGAGGAACTAGGATGTACAGGCTTGTACTGGGTTGTACCGGGTGGAACTGGCAGGGATTTGGGATGTACCAGGATGTACTGGGATGTACTGGGAGTGAACTGGGAGGGAACTGGTATGTAGTAGGATGTACTGGGTGGTACTGGGATGTACCAGGATGTACTGGGAGGGAACTGGTATGTATTGGGAGGGAACTGGGATGTACTGGGATGTAGTGGGAGGGAACTGGGAGGGAACTGGGATGTACTGGGAGGAAACTGGAATGTCCCAGTTGACACCCACTTCCCTCCCAATGCCTCCCAGTATATCCCAGTTTCCTCCCAGTATATCCCAGTTTCCTCCCAGTATATCCTATATCCCAGTTTCCTACCAGTACATCCCAGTAAATCCCAGCTCGCTGCCAGTACATCCCAGCTCGCTGCCAGTACATCCCAGTACATCGCTGTACATTCCAGTTCTGTTCCTGTACATCCCAATACATCCCCGTTCCATGCCAGTACATCCCAGTTCCCTGCCAGTTCATCCCCGTACATCCCAATTCCCTCCCGGTTCACTACCACTTCTTTCCCAGTGCCTCCCAATACATCCCAGTTCCGTCCCATTACATCCCAGTACATCCCAGTTCCCTCCCAGTACGTCCCAGTTCCCTCCCAGTACATCCCAGGTCCCTCCCAGTAGTGGGAGGGAACTGGGATGTACTGGGAGGCACTACAATGTGCGGGGATGCCCAGGGATGTACTGTGGAGGAACTAGGATGTACAGGCTTGTACTGGGTTGTACCGGGTGGAACTGGCAGGGATTTGGGATGTACCAGGATCTACTGGGATGTACTGGGATGTACTGGGAGGTATCTGTTATGTACTGGGAAAGAACTGGGAGGGAACTGGGATGTACTGGGACGGACTGGGAGGGAACTGGGACGGACTGGGATGCACTGGTAGGGAACTGGGATGAACTGGGAGGAAACTGGAATGTCCCAGTTGACACCCACTTTCCTCCCAGTCTCCTCCCAGTATATCCCAGTTTCCTCCCAGTACATCCCAGTAAATCCCAGCTCGCTGCCAGTACATCCCAGTACATTCCAGTTCCATTCCTGTACATCCCAATACATCCCCGTTCCATGCCAGTACATCCCAGTTCCCTACCAGTTCATCCCCGTACATCCCAATTCCCTCTCGGTTCGCTACCACTTCTTTCCCAGTGCCTCCCAATACATCCCAGTTCCGTCCCATTACATCCCAGTACATCCCAGGTCCCTCCCAGTACATCCCAGGTCCCTCCCAGTTAATCCCAGGTCCCTCCCAGTACTGGGAGGGAACTGGGATGTACTGGGAGGCACTACAATGTGCGGGGATGCCCAGGGATGTACCGTGGAGGAACTAGGATGTACAGGCTTGTACTGGGTTGTACCGGGTGGAACTAGCAGGGATTTGGGATGTACCGGGATGTACTGGGATGTACTGGGAGGTACCTGTTATGTACTGGGAGTGAACTGGGAGGGAACTGGGACGTACTGGTAGGGAACTGGGATGTACTGGGAGGGAACTGGGACGTACTGTGAGGACACTGGGATGTACTGGTATGTACTGGGGAGGGAAGTGTTATGTACAGAGGGGAACTGGTGCGTACTGGGATGTACTGGGATGTACTGGGAGTGAACTGGGAGGGAACTGGTATGTAGTAGGATGTACTGGGTGGGAACTGGGATGTACCAGGATGTACCGGGATGTACTGGGAGGGAACTGGGATGTAGTGGGAGGGAACTGGGATGTAGTGGGAGGGAACTGGGAGGGAACTGGGATGTACTGGGAGGGAACTGGTATGTACTGGGAGGGAACTGGGATGTACTGGGACATACTGGCAGGGAACTGGGATGTACTGGGGAGGGGCTTGGGATGTACTGGGAGGGAACTTGGATGTATTGGGAGGGAAGTGTTATGTACCAAGGGGGAACTGGGACGTACTGGGATGTAGTGGGAGTGAACTGTGAAGTACTGGGATGTACTTAGAGGGAACTGGGATGTACTGGGAGGGAACTTTGAAGTACTGGGATGTACTTAGAGGAAACTGGGAGGCAACAGGCATGTACTGGGATGTACTGGAATGGAACTGGGAGTGAACTATGTGTGAACTGGGAGGGAACTGGGATGTACTGTGAGGGAACTGGGATGTGCTGGGATGTACTGGGAGGGACTGGGAGGGATCTGGGATGTACTGGGCTGCATTGGGAGGGAACTGGGATGTACTGGGAGGAAACTGGAATGTCCCAGTTGACACCCATTTTCCTCCCAGTTTCCTCCCAGTATATCCCAGTTTCCTCCCAGTATATCCCAGTTTCCTCCCAGTCCATCCCAGTACATCGCAGTACATTCCAGTTCCATTCCTGTACATCCCAATACATCCCCGTTCCATGCCAGTACATCCCAGTTTCCTACCAGTTCATCCCCGTACATCCCAATTCCCTCCCGGTTCACTACCACTTCTTTCCCAGTGCCTCCCAATACATCCCAGTTCCGTCCCATTACATCCCAGTACATCCCAGTTCCCTCCCAGTACGTCCCAGTTCCCTCCCAGTACATCCCAGGTCCCTCCCAGTACTGGGAGGGAACTGGGATGTACTGGGAGGCACTACAATGTGCGGGGATGCCCTGGGATGTACTGTGGAGGAACTAGGATGTACAGGCTTGTACTGGGTTGTACCGGGTGGAACTGGCAGGGATTTGGGATGTACCAGGATCTACTGGGATGTACTGGGAGGTAACAGTTATGTACTGGGAAGGAACAGGGAGGGAACTGGGATGTACTGGGAGGGAACTGGGACGTACTGTGAGGACACTGGGATGTACTGGTATGTACTGGGAGGGAAGTGTTATGTACAGAGGGGAACTGGGACGTACTGGGATGTACTGGGAGGGAACTGGTATGTACTGGGATGTAGTGGGAGGGAACTGGGAGGGAACTGGTATGTAGTAGGATGTACTGGGTGGGAACTGGGATGTACCAGGATGTACTGGGATGTACTGGGAGGGAACTGGTATGTACTGGGAGGGAACTGGGATGTACTGGGATGTAGTGGGAGGGAATTGGGAGGGAACTGGTATGTACTGGGAGGGAACTGGGATGTACTGGGACATACTGGCAGGGAACTGGGATGTACTGGGAGGGGATTGGGACGGACTGGGAGGGAACTGGGATGTACTGGGCTGCACTGGTAGGGAACTGGGATGTACTGGGAGGAAACTGGAATGTCCCAGTTGACACCCACTTCCCTCCCAATGCCTCCCAGTATATCCCAGTTTCCTCCCAGTATATCCCAGTTTCCTCCCAGTACATCCCAGTAAATCCCAGCTCGCTGCCAGTACATCCCAATACATCGCTGTACATTCCAGTTCTGTTCCTGTACATCCCAGTACATCCCCGTTCCATGCCAGTACATCCCAGTTTCCTACCAGTTCATCCCCGTACATCCCAATTCCCTCCCGGTTCACTACCACTTCTTTCCCAGTGCCTCCCAATACATCGCAGTTCCGTCCCATTACATCCCAGTACATCCCAGTTCCCTCCCAGTACGTCACAGTTCCCTCCCAGTACATCCCAGGTCCCTCCCAGTACTGGGAGGGAACTGGGATGTACTGGGAGGCACTACAATGTGCGGGGATGCCCAGGGATGTACTGTGGAGGAACTAGGATGTACAGGCTTGTACTGGGTTGTACCGGGTGGAACTGGCATGGATTTTGGATGTTCCAGGATCTACTGGGATGTACTGGGATGTACTGGGAGGTATCTGTTATGTACTGGGAAGGAACTGGGAGGGAACTGGGATGTACTGGGACGGACTGGGAGGGAACTGGGACGGACTGGGATGCACTGGTAGGGAACTGGGATGTACTGGGAGGAAACTGGAATGTCCCAGTTGACACCCACTTCCCTCCCAGTTTCCTCCCAGTATATCCCAGTTTCCTCCCAGTACATCCCAGTAAATCCCAGTTTGCTCCCAGTACATCGCAGTACATTCCAGTTCCATTCCTGTACATCCCAATACATCCCCGTTCCATGCCAGTACATCCCAGTTCCCTACCAGTTCATCCCTGTACATCCCAATTCCCTCCCGGTTCGCTACCACTTCTTTCCCAGTGCCTCCCAATACATCCCAGTTCCGTCCCATTACATCCCAGTACATCCCAGGTCCCTCCCAGTACATCCCAGGTCCCTCCCAGTACATCCCAGGTCCCTCCCAGTACATCCCAGGTCCCTCCCAGTACTGGGAGGGAACTGGGATGTACTGGGAGGCACTACAATGTGCGGGGATGCCCTGGGATGTACCGTGGAGGAACTAGGATGTACAGGCTTGTACTGGGTTGTACCGGGTGGAACTAGCAGGGATTTGGGATGTACCAGGATCTACTGGGATGTACTGGGATGTACTGGGAGGTAACTGTTATGTACTGGGAGTGAACTGGGAGGGAACTGGGACGTACTGGTAGGGAACTGGGATGTACTGGGAGGGAACTGGGACATACTGTGAGGACACTGGGATGTACTGGTATGTACTGGGAGGGAAGTGTTATGTACTGAGGGGAACTGTTGCGTACTGGGATGTACTGGGATGGAACTGTGAAGTACTGGGATGTATTGGGAGTGAACTGGGAGGGAACTGGTATGTAGTAGGATGTACTGGGTGGGAACTGGGATGTACCAGGATGTACTGGGATGTACTGGGAGGGAACTGGTATGTACTGGGAGGGAACTGGGATGTAGTGGGAGGGAACTGGGAGGTAACTGGGATGTACTGGGAGGGAACTGGTATGTACTGGGAGGGAACTGGGATGTACTGGGACATACTGGCAGGGAACTGGGATGTACTGGGAGGGGCTTGGGATGTACTGGGAGGGAACTTGGATGTATTGGGAGGGAAGTGTTATGTACCAAGGGGGAACTGGGACGTACTGGGATGTAGTGGGAGTGAACTGTGAAGTACTGGGATGTACTTAGAGGGAACTGGGGTGTACTGGGAGGGAACTTTGAAGTACTGGGATGTACTTAGAGGAAACTGGGAGGCAACTGGCATGTACTGGGATGTACTGGAATGGAACTGGGAGTGAACTGTGTGTGAACTGGGAGGGAACTGGGATGTACTGTGAGGGAACTGGGAGGGACTGGGAGGGAACTGGGATGTACTGGGAGGGATCTGGGATGTACTGGGCTGCACTGGGAGGGAACTGGGATGTACTGGGAGGAAACTGGAATGTCCCAGTTGACACCCACTTTCCTCCCAGTTTCCTCCCAGTATATCCCAGTTTCCTCCCAGTATATCCCAGTTTCCTCCCAGTACATCCCAGTTTCCTACCAGTTCATCCCCGTACATCCCAATTCCCTCCCGGTTCACTACCACTTCTTTCCCAGTGCCTCCCAATACATCCCAGTTCCGTCCCATTACATCCCAGTACATCCCAGGTCCCTCCCAGTACATCCCAGGTCCCTCCCAGTACATCCCAGGTCCCTCCCAGTACTGGGAGGGAACTGGGATGTACTGGGAGGCACTACAATGTGCGGGGATGCCCTGGGATGTACTGTGGAGGAACTAGGATGTACAGGCTTGTACTGGGTTGTACCGGGTGGAACTAGCAGGGATTTGGGATGTACCAGGATCTACTGGGATGTACTGGGATGTACTGGGAGGTATCTGTTATGTACTGGGAGTGAACTGGGAGGGAACTGGGACGTACTGGTAGGGAACTGGGATGTACTGGGAGGGAACTGGGACGTACTGTGAGGACACTGGGATGTACTGTTATGTACTGGGAGGGAAGTGTTATGTACAGAGGGGAACTGGGACGTACTGGGATGTACTGGGAGGGAACTGGTATGTACTGGGATGTAGTGGGAGGGAACTGGGAGGGAACTGGTATGTAGTAGGATATACTGGGTGGGAACTGGGATGTACCAGGATGTACTGGGATGTACTGGGAGGGAACTGGTATGTACTGGGAGGGAACTGGGATGTACTGGGATGTAGTGGGAGGGAATTGGGAGGGAACTGGGATGTACTGGGAGGGAACTGGTATGTACTGGGAGGGAACTGGGATGTACTGGGACATACTGGCAGGGAACTGGGATGTACTGGGAGGGGATTGGGATGGACTGGGAGGGAACTGGGATGTACTGGGCTGCACTGGTAGGGAACTGGGATGTACTGGGAGGAAACTGGAATGTCCCAGTTGACACCCACTTCCCTCCCAATGCCTCCCAGTATATCCCAGTTTCCTCCCAGTATATCCCAGTTTCCTCCCAGTACATCCCAGTAAATCCCAGCTCGCTGCCAGTACATGCCAATACATCGCTGTACATTCCAGTTCTGTTCCTGTACATCCCACTACATCCCCGTTCCATGCCAGTACATCCCAGTTTCCTACCAGTTCATCCCCGTACATCCCAATTCCCTCCCGGTTCACTACCACTTCTTTCCCAGTGCCTCCCAATACATCCCAGTTCCGTCCCATTACATCCCAGTACATCCCAGTTCCCTCCCAGTACGTCCCAGTTCCCTCCCATTACATCCCAGGTCCCTCCCAGTACGTCCCAGTTCCCTCCCAGTACATCCCAGGTCCCTCCCAGTACTGGGAGGGAACTGGGATGTACTGGGAGGCACTATAATGTGCGGGGATGCCCTGGGATGTACTGTGGAGGAACTAGGATGTACAGGCTTGTACTGGGTTGTACCGGGTGGAACTGGCATGGATTTGGGATGTACCAGGATCTACTGGGATGTACTGGGAGGTATCTGTTATGTACTGGGAGGGAACTGGGAGGGAACTGGGATGTACTGGGACGGACTGGGAGGGAACTGAGATGTACTGGGATGCACTGGTAGGGAACTGGGATGTACTGGGAGGAAACTGGAATGTCCCAGTTGACACCCACTTCCCTCCCAGTGCCTCCCAGTATATCCCAGTTTCCTCCCAGTGCATCCCAGTAAATCCCAGTTTGCTCCCAGTACATCCCAGTACATCGCAGTACATTCCAGTTCCGTTCCTGTACATCCCAATACACCCCATTTCCATGCCAGTACATCCCAGTTCCCTACCAGTTCATCCCCGTACATCCCAATTCCCTCTCGGTTCACTACCACTTCTTTCCCAGTTCCATCCCATTACATCCCAGTTCCGTCCCATTACATCCCAGTACATCCCAGTTCCCTCCCAGTACATCCCAGGTCCCTCCCAGTACATCCCAGGTCCCTCCCAGTACTGGGAGGGAACTGGGATGTACTGGGAGGCACTACAATGTGCGGGGATGCCCTGGGATGTACTGTGGAGGAACTAGGATGTACAGGCTTGTACTGGGTTGTACCGGGTGGAACTGGCAGGGATTTGGGATGTACCAGGATCTACTGGGATGTACTGGGAGGTAACTGTTATGTACTGGGAAGGAACAGGGAGGGAACTGGGATGTACTGGGAGGGAACTGAGACGTACTGTGAGGACACTGGGATGTACTGGTATGTACTGGGAGGGAACTGTGAAGTACTGGGATGTACTGGGAGTGAACTGGGAGGGAACTGGTATGTAGTAGGATGTACTGGGTGGGAACTGGGATGTACCAGGATGTACTGGGATGTACTGGGAGGGAACTGGTATGTACTGGGAGGGAACTGGGATGTACTGTGAGGGAACTGGGATGTACTGGGATGTAGTGGGAGGGAACTGGGAGGGAACTGGGATTTACTGGGAGGGAACTGGTATGTACTGGGAGGGAACTGGGATGTACTGGGACATACTGGCAGGGAACTGGGATGTACTGGGAGGAATTGGAATGGACTGGGAGGGAACTGGGATGTACTGGGCTGCACTGGTAGGGAACTGGGATGTACTGGGAGGAAACTGGAATGTCCCAATTGACACCCACTTCCCTCCCAATGCCTCCCAGTATATCCCAGTTTCCTCCCAGTATATCCCAGTTTCCTCCCAGTACATCCCAGTAAATCCCAGCTCGCTGCCAGTACATCCCAGTACATCGCTGTACATTCCAGTTCTGTTCCTGTACATCCCAGTACATCCCCGTTCCATGCCAGTACATCCCAGTTCCCTACCAGTTCATCCCCGTACATCCCAATTCCCTCCCGGTTCACTACCACTTCTTTCCCAGTTCCGTCCCATTACATCCCAGTTCCGTCCCATTACATCCCAGTACATCCCAGTTCCCTCCCAGTACATCCCAGGTCCCTCCCAGTACATCCCAGGTCCCTCCCAGTACTGGGAGGGATCTGGGATGTACTGGGAGGCACTACAATGTGCGGGGATGCCCTGGGATGTACTGTGGAGGAACTAGGATGTACAGGCTTGTACTGGGTTGTACCGGGTGGAACTGGCAGGGATTTGGGATGTACCAGGATGTACTGGGATGTACTGGGAGTGAACTGGGAGGGAACTGGTATGTAGTAGGATGTACTGGGTGGTACTGGGATGTACCAGGATGTACTGGGATGTACTGGGAGGGAACTGGTATGTATTGGGAGGGAACTGGGATGTACTGGGATGTAGTGGGAGGGAACTGGGAGGGAACTGGGATGTACTGGGAGGAAACTGGAATGTCCCAGTTGACACCCACTTCCCTCCCAATGCCTCCCAGTATATCCCAGTTTCCTCCCAGTATATCCCAGTTTCCTCCCAGTACATCCCAGTAAATCCCAGCTCGCTGCCAGTACATCCCAGTACATCGCTGTACATTCCAGTTCTGTTCCTGTACATCCCAATACATCCCCGTTCCATGCCAGTACATCCCAGTTCCCTGCCAGTTCATCCCCGTACATCCCAATTCCCTCCCGGTTCACTACCACTTCTTTCCCAGTGCCTCCCAATACATCCCAGTTCCGTCCCATTACATCCCAGTACATCCCAGTTCCCTCCCAGTACGTCCCAGTTCCCTCCCAGTACATCCCAGGTCCCTCCCAGTAGTGGGAGGGAACTGGGATGTACTGGGAGGCACTACAATGTGCGGGGATGCCCAGGGATGTACTGTGGAGGAACTAGGATGTACAGGCTTGTACTGGGTTGTACCGGGTGGAACTGGCAGGGATTTGGGATGTACCAGGATCTACTGGGATGTACTGGGATGTACTGGGAGGTAACTGTTATGTACTGGGAGTGAACTGGGAGGGAACTGGGACATACTTAGAGGGAACTGGGATGTACTGGGAGGGAACTGGGACGTACTGTGAGGACACTGGGATGTACTGTTATGTACTGGGAGGGAAGTGTTATGTACTGAGGGGAACTGGTGCGTACTGGGATGTACTGGGATGGAACTGTGAAGTACTGGGATGAACTGGGAGGGAACTGGTATGTAGTAGGATGTACTGGGTGGGAACTGGGATGTACCAGGATGTACCAGGATGTACTGGGAGGGAACTGGTATGTACTGGGAGGGAACTGGGATGTACTGGGACATACTGGCAGGGAACTGGGATGTACTGGGAGGGGATTGGGATGTACTGGGAGGGAACTTGGATGTATTGGGAGGGAAGTGTTATGTACCAAGGGGGAACTGGGACGTACTGGGATGTAGTGGGAGTGAACTGTGAAGTACTGGGATGTACTTAGAGGGAACTGGGATGTACTGGGAGGGAACTTTAAAGTACTGGGATGTACTTAGAGGAAACTGGGAGGCAACTGGCATGTACTGGGATGTACTGGAATGGAACTGGGAGTGAACTGTGTGTGAACTGGGAGGGAACTGGGATGTACTGTGAGGGAACTGGGATGTACTGGGAGGGACTGGGAGGGACTGGGAGGGATCTGGGATGTACTGGGCTGCACTGGGAGGGAACTGGGATGTACTGGGAGGAAACGGGAATGTCCCAGTTGACACCCACTTCCCTCCCAGTTTCCTCCCAGTACATCCCAGTTTCCTCCCAGTACATCCCAGTAAATCCCAGTTCGCTCCCAGTACATCCCAATATATCGCCGTACATTCCAGTTCCGTTCCTGTACATCCCAATACATCCCCGTTCCATTCCAGTACATCCCAGTTTCCTACCAGTTCATCCCCGTACATCCCCATTCCCTCCCGGTTCACTACCACTTCTTTCCCAGTGCCTCCCAATACATCCCAGTTCCGTCCCATTACATCCCAGTACATCCCAGTTCCCTCCCAGTACATCCCAGTTCCCTCCCAGTACTGGGAGGGAGCTGGGATGTACTGGGAGGCACTACAGTGTGCGGGAATGTCCTGGGATGTACCGTGGAGGAACTAGGATGTACAGGCTTGTACTGGGTTGTACCGGGTGGAACTGGCAGGGATTTGGGATGTACCAGGATCTACTGGGATGTACTGGGAGGTAAGTGTTGTGTACTGGGAGTGAACTGGGAGGGACCTGGGATGTACTGGGAGGCACTACAATGTGCGGGGATGCCCTGGGATGTACTGTGGAGGAACTAGGATGTACAGGCTTGTACTGGGTTGTACCGGGTGGAACTGGCATGGATTTGGGATGTACCAGGATCTACTGGGATGTACTGGGAGGTAACTGTTGTGTACTGGGAGTGAACTGGGAGGGAGCTGGGATGTACTGGGAGGCACTACAATGTGCGGGGATGCCCTGGGATGTACTGTGGAGGAACTAGGGTGTACAGGCTTGTACTGGGTTGTACCGGGTGGAACTGGCAGGGATTTGGGATGTACCAGGATCTACTGGGATGTACTGGGATGTACTGGGAGGTAACTGTTATGTACTGGGAAGGAACAGGGAGGGAACTGGGATATACTGGGAGGGAACTGGGACGTACTGTGAGGACACTGGGATGTACTGTTATGTACTGGGAGGGAAGTGTTATGTACTGAGGGGAACTGGGACGTACTGGGATGTACTGGGAGTGAACTGGGAGGGAACTGGTATGTAGTAGGATGTACTGGGTGGGAACTGGGATGTACCAGGATGTACTGGGATGTACTGGGAGGGAACTGGGATGTACCAGGATGTACTGGGAGGGAACTGTGAAGTACTGGGAGGGAACTGTGAAGTACTGGGAGGGAACTGTGATGTACTGGGGACATACTGGCAGGGAACTGGGATGTACTGGGAGGGGATTGGGATGTACTGGGAGGGAACTTGGATGTATTGGGAGGGAAGTGTTATGTACCAAGGGGGAACTGGGACGTACTGGGATGTAGTGGGAGTGAACTGTGAAGTACTGGGATGTACTTAGAGGGAACTGGGATGTACTGGGAAGGAACTTTGAAGTACTGGGATGTACTTAGAGGAAACTGGGAGGAAAGTGGCATGTACTGGGATGTACTGGAATGGAACTGGGAGTGAACTGTGTGTGAACTGGGAGGGAACTGGGATGTACTGTGAGGGAACTGGGATGTACTGGGAGGGACTGGGAGGGACTGGGAGGGATCTGGGATGTACTGGGCTGCACTGGTAGGGAACTGGGATGTACTGGGAGGAAACTGGGATGTACTGGGAGGCACTACAATGTGCGGGGATGCCCTGGGATGTACTGTGGAGGAACTAGGATGTACAGGCTTGTACTGGGTTGTACCGGGTGGAACTGGCAGGGATTTGGGATGTACCAGGATCTACTGGGATGTACTGGGAGGTAACTGTTATGTACTGGGAGTGAACTGGTAGGGAACTGGGATGTACTGGGAGGGAACTGGGACGTACTGTGAGGACACTGGGATGTACTGGTATGTACTGGGAGGGAAGTGTTATGTACTGAGGGGAACTGGGACGTACTGGGATGTACTGGGAGGGAACTGTGAAGTACGGGGATGTACTGGGAGTGAACTGGGAGGGAACTGGTATGTAGTAGGATGTACTGGGTGGGAACTGGGATGTACCAGGATGTACTGGGATGTACTGGGAGGGAACTGGTATGTACTGGGAGGGAACTGGGATGTACTGGGAGGGAACTGGGATGTACTTAGAGGGAACTGGGATGTACTGGGAGGGAACTTTGAAGTACTGGGATGTACTTAGAGGAAACTGGGAGGCAAGTGGCATGTACTGGGATGTACTGGAATGGAACTGGGAGTGAACTGTGTGTGAACTGGGAGGGAACTGGGATGTACTGTGAGGGAACTGGGATGTACTGGGATGTACTGGGAGGGACTGGGAGGGATCTGGGATGTACTGGGCTGCACTGGTAGGGAACTGGGATGTACTGGGAGGAAACTGGAATGTCCCAGTTGACACCCACTTCCCTCCCAGTTTCCTCCCAGTACATCCCAGTAAATCCCAGCTCGCTGCCAGTACATCCCAATAAATCGCTGTACATTCCAGTTCCATTCCTGTACATCCCAATACATCCCCGTTCCATGCCAGTACATCCCAGTTTCCTACCAGTTCATCCCCGTACATCCCAATTCCCTCCCGGTTCACTACCACTTCTTTCCCAGTGCCTCCCAATACATCCCAGTTCCGTCCCATTACATCCCAGTACATCCCAGTTCCCTCCCAGTACGTCCCAGTTCCCTCCCAGTACATCCCAGGTCCCTCCCAGTACTGGGAGGGAACTGGGATGTACTGGGAGGCACTACAATGTGCGGGGATGCCCTGGGATGTACTGTGGAGGAACTAGGATGTACAGGCTTGTACTGGGTTGTACCGGGTGGAACTGGCAGGGATTTGGGATGTACCAGGATCTACTGGGATGTACTGGGATGTACTGGGAGGTATCTGTTATGTACTGGGCGTGAACTGGGAGGGAACTGGGACGTACTGGTAGGGAACTGGGATGTACTGGGAGGGAACTGGGACGTACTGTGAGGACACTGGGATGTACTGTCATGTACTGGGAGGGAAGTGTTATGTACTGAGGGGAACTGGTGCATACTGGGATGTACTGGGAGTGAACTGTGAAGTACGGGGATGTATTGGGAGTGAACTGGGAGGGAACTGGTATGTAGTAGGATGTACTGGGTGGGAACTGGGATGTACCAGGATGTACTGGGATGTACTGGGAGGGAACTGGTATGTACTGGGATGTACTGGGATGTAGTGGGAGGGAACTGGGAGGGAACTGGGATGTACTGGGAGGGAACTGGTATGTACTGGGATGGAACTGGGATGTACTGGGACATACTGGCAGGGAACTGGGATGTACTGGGAGGGGATTGGTATGTACTGGGAGGGAACTTGGATGTATTGGGAGGGAAGTGTTATGTACCAAGGGGGAACTGGGACGTACTGGGATGTAGTGGGAGTGAACTGTGAAGTACTGGGATGTACTTAGAGGGAACTGGGATGTACTGGGAGGGAACTTTGAAGTACTGGGATGTACTTAGAGGAAACTGGGAGGCAACTGGCATGTACTGGGATGTACTGGAATGGAACTGGGAGTGAACTGTGTGTGAACTGGGAGGGAACTGGGATGTACTGTGAGGGAACTGGGATGTACTGGGATGTACTGGGAGGGACTGGGAGGGATCTGGGATGTACTGGGCTGCACTGGTAGGGAACTGGGATGTACTGGGAGGAAACTGGAATGTCCCAGTTGACACCCACTTCCCTCCCAGTTTCCTCCCAGTACATCCCAGTTTCCTCCCAGTACATCCCAGTAAATCCCAGTTCGCTCCCAGTACATCCCAATACATCGCCGTACATTCCAGTTCCGTTCCTGTACATCCCAATACATCCCCGTTCCATTCCAGTACATCCCAGTTTCCTACCAGTTCATCCCCGTACATCCCAATTCCCTCCCGGTTCACTACCACTTCTTTCCCAGTGCCTCCCAATACATCGCAGTTCCGTCCCATTACATCCCAGTACATCCCAGTTCCCTCCCAGTACGTCCCAGTTCCCTCCCAGTACATCCCAGGTCCCTCCCAGTACTGGGAGGGAACTGGGATGTACTGGGAGGCACTACAATGTGCGGGGATGCCCTGGGATGTACTGTGGAGGAACTAGGATGTACAGGCTTGTCCTGGGTTGTACCGGGTGGAACTGGCAGGGATTTGAAATGTCCTAGGATCTACTAGGATGTACTGGGATGTACTGGGAGGTAACTGTTGTGTACTCGGAGTGAACTGGGAGGGAACTGGGATATACTGGGAGGGAACTGGGATGTACTGTGAGGACACTGGGATGTACTGGGATGTACTGGGAGGGAAGTGTTATGTACTGAGGGGAACTGGGACGTACTGGGACGTGCTGGGAGGGAACTATGAAGTATTGGGATGTACTGGGAGGGAACTGGGATGTACTGGGAGGGACCTGGGAGTGAACTGGGAGGGAACTGTGAAGTACTGGGATGTACTTAGAGGGAACTGGGATGTACTGGGAGGGAACTGGGATGTACTGGGTGGAAAGTGTTGGGTTTGGGATTTACTGGGAGGGAACTGGGATGGACTGGGAGGGAACTGGGATGTAGTGGGACATACTGGGAGGGAAATGGGATGTACTGGGGTGTACTGGGAGGGAACTGTTATGTACCGAGGGGGAACTGGGATGTACTGGGAGTGAACTGTGAAGTACTGGGATGTACTTAGAGGGAAGTGGGAGGGAACTTGGATGTAGTGGGAGGGAACTGGGATTTACTTGGAGGAAAGTGGCATGTACTGGGCTGTACTGGAATGGAACTGGGAGTGAACTGTGTGTGAACTGTGAGGGAACTGGGATGTATTGTGAGGGAACTGGGATGTACTGGGATGTACTGGGACGGACTGGGAGGGAACTGGGATGTACTGGGAGGGATCTGGGATGTACTGGGCTGCACTGGTAGGGAACTGGGATGTACTGGGAGGAAACTGGAATGTCCCAGTTGACACCCACTTCCCTCCCAGTGCCTCCCAGTATATCCCAGTTTCCTCCCAGTTTCCTCCCAGTACATCCCAGTTTGCTCCCAGTACATCCCAGTACATCGCAGTACATTCCAGTTCCGTTCCTGTACATCCCAATACATCCCCGTTCCATGCCAGTACATCCCAGTTCCCTACCAGTTCATCCCCGTACATCCCAATTCCCTCCCGGTTCACTACCACTTCTTTCCCAGTTCCGTCCCATTACATCCCAGTTCCGTCCCATTACATCCCAGTACATCCCAGTTCCCTCCCAGTACATCCCAGTTCCCTCCCAGTACTGGGAGGGACCTGGGATGTACTGGGAGGCACTACAATGTGCGGGGATGCCCTGGGATGTACTGTGGAGGAACTAGGGTGTACAGGCTTGTACTGGGTTGTACCGGGTGGAACTGGCAGGGATTTGGGATGTACCAGGATCTACTGGGATGTACTGGGATGTACTGGGAGGTAACTGTTGTGTACTGGGAGTGAACTGGGAGGGAGCTGGGAGGTACTGGGAGGCACTACAATGTGCGGGGATGCCCTGGGATGTACTGTGGAGGAACTAGGGTGTACAGGCTTGTACTGGGTTGTACCGGGTGGAACTGGCAGGGATTTGGGATGTACCAGGATCTACTGGGATGTACTGGGAGGTAACTGTTATGTACTGGGAAGGAACAGGGAGGGAACTGGGATATACTGGGAGGGAACTGGGACGTACTGTGAGGACACCGGGATGTACTGTTATGTACTGGGAGGGAAGTGTTATGTACTGAGGGGAACTGGGACGTACTGGGATGTACTGGGAGGGAACTGTGAAGTACGGGGATGTACTGGGAGTGAACTGGGAGGGAACTGGTATGTAGTAGGATGTACTGGGTGGGAACTGGGATGTACCAGGATGTACTGGGATGTACTGGGAGGGAACTGGTATGTACTGGGAGGGAACTGGGATGTACTGGGAGGGAACTGGGATGTACTTAGAGGGAACTGGGATGTACTGGGAGGGAACTTTGAAGTACTGGGATGTACTTAGAGGAAACTGGGAGGCAAGTGGCATGTACTGGGATGTACTGGAATGGAACTGGGAGTGAACTGTGTGTGAACTGGGAGGGAACTGGGATGTACTGTGAGGGAACTGGGATGTACTGGGATGTACTGGGAGGGACTGGGAGGGATCTGGGATGTACTGGGCTGCACTGGTAGGGAACTGGGATGTACTGGGAGGAAACTGGAATGTCCCAGTTGACACCCACTTCCCTCCCAGTTTCCTCCCAGTACATCCCAGTAAATCCCAGCTCGCTGCCAGTACATCCCAATAAATCGCCGTACATTCCAGTTCCATTCCTGTACATCCCAATACATCCCCGTTCCATGCCAGTACATCCCAGTTTCCTACCAGTTCATCCCCGTACATCCCAATTCCCTCCCGGTTCACTACCACTTCTTTCCCAGTGCCTCCCAATACATCGCAGTTCCGTCCCATTACATCCCAGTACATCCCAGTTCCCTCCCAGTACGTCCCAGTTCCCTCCCAGTACATCCCAGGTCCCTCCCAGTACTGGGAGGGAACTGGGATGTACTGGGAGGCACTACAATGTGCGGGGATGACCTGGGATGTACTGTGGAGGAACTAGGATGTACAGGCTTGTACTGGGTTGTACCGGGTGGAACTGGCAGGGATTTGGGATGTACCAGGATCTACTGGGATGTACTGGGATGTACTGGGAGGTATCTGTTATGTACTGGGAGTGAACTGGGAGGGAACTGGGATGTACTTGGAGGGAAATGGGAGAGAACTGAGATGTACTGGAGGGAACTGGGATGTCCTGGGATATCCTGGAGGGAACTGGAATGGACTAAGAGGGAACTGGGACGTACTGAGAGGGAACTAGGACGCACTGGTCGGAAACAGGGACGGAACTGGTATGTAGTAGGATGTACTGGGAGGGAACTGGGATGTACTGGGACGGACTGGGAGGGAACTGGGACGGACTGGGATGCACTGGTAGGGAACTGGGATGTACTGGGAGGAAACTGGAATGTCCCAGTTGACACCCACTTTCCTCCCAGTTTCCTCCCAGTATATCCCAGTTTCCTCCCAGTACATCCCAGTAAATCCCAGTTCGCTCCCAGTACATCGCAGTACATTCCAGTTCCGTTCCTGTACATCCCAATACATCCCCGTTCCATGCCAGTACATCCCAGTTTCCTACCAGTTCATCCCCGTACATCCCAATTCCCTCCCGGTTCACTACCACTTCTTTCCCAGTGCCTCCCAATACATCCCAGTTCCGTCCCATTACATCCCAGTACATCCCAGGTCCCTCCCAGTACGTCCCAGTTCCCTCCCAGTACATCCCAGGTCCCTCCCAGTACTGGGAGGGAACTGGGATGTACTGGGAGGCACTACAATGTGCGGGGATGCCCTGGGATGTACTGTGGAGGAACTAGGATGTACAGGCTTGTACTGGGTTGTACCGGGTGGAACTGGCAGGGATTTGGGATGTACCAGGATCTACTGGGATGTACTGGGATGTACTGGGAGGTATCTGTTATGTACTGGGCGTGAACTGGGAGGGAACTGGGACGTACTGGTAGGGAACTGGGCTGCACTGGTAGGGAACTGGGATGTACTGGGAGGAAACTGGAATGTCCCAGTTGACACCCACTTCCCTCCCAGTTTCCTCCCAGTACATCCCAGTTTCCTCCCAGTACATCCCAGTAAATCCCAGTTCGCTCCCAGTACATCCCAATACATCGCCGTACATTCCAGTTCCGTTCCTGTACATCCCAATACATCCCCGTTCCATTCCAGTACATCCCAGTTTCCTACCAGTTCATCCCCGTACATCCCAATTCCCTCCCGGTTCACTACCACTTCTTTCCCAGTGCCTCCCAATACATCCCAGTTCCGTCCCATTACATCCCAGTACATCCCAGTTCCCTCCCAGTACGTCCCAGTTCCCTCCCAGTACATCCCAGGTCCCTCCCAGTACTGGGAGGGAACTGAGATGAACTGGGAGGCACTACAATGTGCGGGGATGCCCTGGGATGTACTGTGGAGGAACTAGGATGTACAGGCTTGTCCTGGGTTGTACCGGGTGGAACTGGCATGGATTTGGGATGTACCAGGATCTACTGGGATGTACTGGGATGTACTGGGAGGTAACTGTTGTGTACTGGGAGTGAACTGGGAGGGAACTGGTATGTACTGGGAGGGAAGTGTTATGTACTGAGGGGAACTGGGACGTACTGGGACGTGCTGGGAGGGAACTATGAAGTATTGGGATGTACTTAGAGGGAACTGGGATGTACTGGGAGGGACCTGGGAGTGAACTGGGAGGGAACTGTGAAGTACTGGGATGTACTTAGAGGGAACTGGGATGTACTGGGAGGGAACTGGGATGTACTGGGTGGAAAGTGTTGGGAATTGGGATTTACTGGGAGGGAACTGGGATGGACTGGGAGGGAACTGGGATGTAGTGGGACATACTGGGAGGGAACTGGGATGTACTGGGGTGTACTGGGAGGGAACTGTTATGTACCGAGGGGGAACTGGGATGTACTGGGAGTGAACTGTGAAGTACTGGGATGTACTTAGAGGGAAGTGGGAGGGAACTTGGATGTAGTGGGAGGGAACTGGGATTTACTTGGAGGAAAGTGGCATGTACCGGGATGTACTGGGATGGAACTGGGAGTGAACTGTGTGTGAACTGTGAGGGAACTGGGATGTACTGTGAGGGAACTGGGATGTACTGGGATGTACTGGGACGGACTGGGAGGGAACTGGGATGTACTGGGAGGGATCTGGGATGTACTGGGATGCACTGGTAGGGAACTGGGATGTACTGGGAGGAAACTGGAATGTCCCAGTTGACACCCACCTCCCTCCCAGTGCCTCCCAGTATATCCCAGTTTCCTCCCAGTACATCCCAGTAAATCCCAGTTTGCTCCCAGTACATCCCAGTACATCGCAGTACATTCCAGTTCCGTTCCTGTACATCCCAATAAATCCCCGTTCCATGCCAGTACATCCCAGTTTCCTACCAGTTCATCCCCGTACATCCCAATTCCCTCCCGGTTCACTACCACTTCTTTCCCAGTGCCTCCCAATACATCCCAGTTCCGTCCCATTACATCCCAGTACATCCCAGTTCCCTCCCAGTACGTCCCAGTTCCCTCCCAGTACATCCCAGGTCCCTCCCAGTACTGGGAGGGAACTGGGATGTACTGGGAGGCACTACAATGTGCGGGGATGCCCTGGGATGTACTGTGGAGGAACTAGGATGTACAGGCTTGTACTGGGTTGTACCGGGTGGAACTGGCAGGGATTTGGGATGTACCAGGATCTACTGGGATGTACTGGGATGTACTGGGAGGTATCTGTTATGTACTGGGAGTGAACTGGGAGGGAACTGGGATGTACTGGGACGGACTGGGAGGGAACTGGGACGGACTGGGATGCACTGGTAGGGAACTGGGATGTACTGGGAGGAAACTGGAATGTCCCAGTTGACACCCACTTCCCTCCCAGTGCCTCCCAGTATATCCCAGTTTCCTCCCAGTACATCCCAGTAAATCCCAGTTTGCTCCCAGTACATCCCAGTACATCGCAGTACATTCCAGTTCCGTTCCTGTACATCCCAATACACCCCCGTTCCATGCCAGTACATCCCAGTTCCCTACCAGTTCATCCCCGTACATCCCAATTCCCTCCCAGTTCACTACCACTTCTTTCCCAGTTCCGTCCCATTACATCCCAGTTCCGTCCCATTACATCCCAGTACATCCCAGTTCCCTCCCAGTACATCCCAGTTCCCTCCCAGTACATCCCAGGTCCCTCCCAGTACTGGGAGGGAACTGGGATGTACTGGGAGGCACTACAATGTGCGGGGATGCCCTGGGATGTACTGTGGAGGAACTAGGGTGTACAGGCTTGTACTGGGTTGTACCGGGTGGAACTGGCAGGGATTTGGGATGTACCAGGATCTACTGGGATGTACTGGGAGGTAACTGTTATGTACTGGGAAGGAACAGGGAGGGAACTGGGAGTGAACTGGTAGGGAACTGGGATGTACTGGGAGGGAACTGGGACGTACTGTGAGGACACTGGGATGTACTGGTATGTACTGGGAGGGAAGTGTTATGTACTGAGGGGAACTGGGACGTACTGGGATGTACTGGGAGGGAACTGTGAAGTACTGGGATGTACTGGGATTGAACTGGGAGGGAACTGGTATGTAGTAGGATGTACTGGGTGGGAACTGGGATGTACCAGGATGTACTGGGATGTACTGGGAGGGAACTGGTATGTACTGGGAGGGAACTGGGATGTACTGGGATGTAGTGGGAGGGAACTGGGAGGGAACTGGGATGTACTGGGAGGGAACTGGGAGGGAACTGGGATGTACTGGGAGGGAACTGGTATGTACTGGGAGGGAACTGGGATGTACTGGGACATACTGGCAGGGAACTGGGATGTACTGGGAGGGGATTGGGACGGACTGGGAGGGAACTGGGATGTACTGGGCTGCACTGGTAGGGAACTGGGATGTACTGGGAGGAAACTGGAATGTCCCAGTTGACACCCACTTCCCTCCCAATGCCTCCCAGTATATCCCAGTTTCCTCCCAGTATATACCAGTTTCCTCCCAGTACATCCCAGTAAATCCCAGCTCGCTGCCAGTACATGCCAATACATCGCTGTACATTCCAGTTCTGTTCCTGTACATCCCAATACATCCCCGTTCCATGCCAGTACATCCCAGTTTCCTACCAGTTCATCCCCGTACATCCCAATTCCCTCCCGGTTCACTACCACTTCTTTCCCAGTGCCTCCCAATACATCGCAGTTCCGTCCCATTACATCCCAGTACATCCCAGTTCCCTCCCAGTACGTCCCAGTTCCCTCCCAGTACATCCCAGGTCCCTCCCAGTACTGGGAGGGAACTGGGATGTACTGGGAGGCACTACAATGTGCGGGGATGCCCTGGGATGTACTGTGGAGGAACTAGGATGTACAGGCTTGTACTGGGTTGTACCGGGTGGAACTGGCAGGGATTTGGGATGTACCAGGATCTACTGGGATGTACTGGGATGTACTGGGAGGTATCTGTTATGTACTGGGAGTGAACTGGGAGGGAACTGGGATGTACTGGGACGGACTGGGAGGGAACTGGGACGGACTGGGATGCACTGGTAGGGAACTGGGATGTACTGGGAGGAAACTGGAATGTCCCAGTTGACACCCACTTCCCTCCCAGTGCCTCCCAGTATATCCCAGTTTCCTCCCAGTACATCCCAGTAAATCCCAGTTTGCTCCCAGTACATCGCAGTACATTCCAGTTCCATTCCTGTACATCCCAATACATCCCCGTTCTATGCCAGTACACCCCAGTTCCCTACCAGTTCATCCCCGTACATCCCAATTCCCTCCCGGTTCGCTACCACTTCTTTCCCAGTGCCTCCCAATACATCCCAGTTCCGTCCCATTACATCCCAGTACATCCCAGTTCCCTCCCAGTACGTCCCAGTTCCCTCCCAGTACATCCCAGGTCCCTCCCAGTACTGGGAGGGAACTGGGATGTACTGGGAGGCACTACAATGTGCGGGGATGCCCTGGGATGTACTGTGGAGGAACTAGGGTGTACAGGCTTGTACTGGGTTGTACCGGGTGGAACTGGCAGGGATTTGGGATGTACCAGGATGTACTGGGATGTACTGGGAGGTAACTGTTATGTACTGGGAAGGAACAGGGAGGGAACTGGGATGTACTGGTAGGGAACTGGGATGTACTGGGAGGGAACTGGGACGTACTGTGAGGACACTGGGATGTACTGGTATGTACTGGGAGGGAAGTGTTATGTACTGAGGGGAACTGGGACGTACTGGGATGTACTGGGAGTGAACTGGGAGGGAACTGGTATGTAGTAGGATGTACTGGGTGGGAACTGGGATGTACCAGGATGTACTGGGATGTACTGGGAGGGAACTGGTATGTACTGGGAGGGAACTGGGATGTACTGGGATGTAGTGGGAGGGAACTGGGAGGGAACTGGGATGTACTGGGAGGGAACTGGTATGTACTGGGAGGGAACTGGGATGTACTGGGACATACTGGCAGGGAACTGGGATGTACTGGGAGGGGATTGGGACGGACTGGGAGGGAACTGGGATGTACTGGGCTGCACTGGTAGGGAACTGGGATGTACTGGGAGGAAACTGGAATGTCCCAGTTGACACCCACTTCCCTCCCAATGCCTCCCAGTATATCCCAGTTTCCTCCCAGTATATCCCAGTTTCCTCCCAGTACATCCCAGTAAATCCCAGCTCGCTGCCAGTACATGCCAATACATCGCTGTACATTCCAGTTCTGTTCCTGTACATCCCAATACATCCCCGTTCCATGCCAGTACATCCCAGTTTCCTACCAGTTCATCCCCGTACATCCCAATTCCCTCCCGGTTCACTACCACTTCTTTCCCAGTGCCTCCCAATACATCGCAGTTCCGTCCCATTACATCCCAGTACATCCCAGGTCCCTCCCAGTACGTCCCAGTTCCCTCCCAGTACATCCCAGGTCCCTCCCAGTACTGGGAGGGAACTGGGATGTACTGGGAGGCACTACAATGTGCGGGGATGCCCTGGGATGTACTGTGGAGGAACTAGGATGTACAGGCTTGTACTGGGTTGTACCGGGTGGAACTGGCATGGATTTGGGATGTACCAGGATCTACTGGGATGTACTGGGATGTACTGGGAGGTATCTGTTATGTACTGGGAGTGAACTGGGAGGGAACTGGGATGTACTGGGACGGACTGGGAGGGAACTGGGACGGACTGGGATGCACTGGTAGGGAACTGGGATGTACTGGGAGGAAACTGGAATGTCCCAGTTGACACCCACTTCCCTCCCAGTGCCTCCCAGTATATCCCAGTTTCCTCCCAGTACATCCCAGTAAATCCCAGTTTGCTCCCAGTACATCCCAGTACATCGCAGTACATTCCAGTTCCGTTCCTGTACATCCCAATACACCCCCGTTCCATGCCAGTACATCCCAGTTCCCTACCAGTTCATCCCCGTACATCCCAATTCCCTCCCAGTTCACTACCACTTCTTTCCCAGTTCCGTCCCATTACATCCCAGTTCCGTCCCATTACATCCCAGTACATCCCAGTTCCCTCCCAGTACATCCCAGGTCCCTCCCAGTACATCCCAGGTCCCTCCCAGTACTGGGAGGGAACTGGGATGTACTGGGAGGCACTATAATGTGCGGGGATGCCCTGGGATGTACTGTGGAGGAACTAGGGTGTACAGGCTTGTACTGGGTTGTACCGGGTGGAACTGGCAGGGATTTGGGATGTACCAGGATGTACTGGGATGTACTGGGAGGTAACTGTTATGTACTGGGAAGGAACAGGGAGGGAACTGGGATGTACTGGTAGGGAACTGGGATGTACTGGGAGGGAACTGGGACGTACTGTGAGGACACTGGGATGTACTGGTATGTACTGGGAGGGAAGTGTTATGTACTGAGGGGAACTGGGACGTACTGGGATGTACTGGGAGGGAACTGTGAAGTACTGGGATGTACTGGGAGTGAACTGGGAGGGAACTGGTATGTAGTAGGATGTACTGGGAGGGAACTGGTATGTAGTAGGATGTACTGGGAGGGAACTGGTATGTACTGGGAGGGAACTGGGATGTACTGGGACATACTGGCAGGGAACTGGGATGTACTGGGAGGGGATTGGGACGGACTGGGAGGGAACTGGGATGTACTGGGCTGCACTGGTAGGGAACTGGGATGTACTGGGAGGAAACTGGAATGTCCCAGTTGACACCCACTTCCCTCCCAATGCCTCCCAGTATGTCCCAGTTTCCTCCCAGTACATCCCAGTAAATCCCAGCTCGCTGCCAGTACATCCCAGTACATCGCTGTACATTCCAGTTCTGTTCCTGTACATCCCAATACACCCCTGTTCCATGCCAGTACATCCCAAGTCCCTACCAGTTCATCCCCGTACATCCCAATTCCCTCCCAGTTCACTACCACTTCTTTCCCAGTTCCGTCCCATTACATCCCAGTTCCGTCCCATTACATCCCAGTACATCCCAGTTCCCTCCCAGTACATCCCAGGTCCCTCCCAGTACATCCCAGGTCCCTCCCAGTACTGGGAGGGAACTGGGTTGTACTGGGAGGCACTACAATGTGCGGGGATGCCCTGGGATGTACTGTGGAGGAACTAGGGTGTACAGGCTTGTACTGGGTTGTACCGGGTGGAACTGGCAGGGATTTGGGATGTACCAGGATCTACTGGGATGTACTGGGAGGTAACTGTTATGTACTAGAAGGAACAGGGAGGGAACTGGGATGTACTGGTAGGGAACTGGGATGTACTGGGAGGGAACTGGGACGTACTGTGAGGACACTGGGATGTACTGGTATGTACTGGGAGGGAAGTGTTATGTACTGAGGGGAACTGGGACGTACTGGGATGTACTGGGAGGGAACTGTGAAGTACTGGGATGTACTGGGAGTGAACTGGGAGGGAACTGGTATGTAGTAGGATGTACTGGGTGGGAACTGGGATGTACCAGGATGTACTGGGATGTACTGGGAGGGAACTGGTATGTACTGGGAGGGAACTGGGATGTACTGGGATGTAGTGGGAGGGAACTGGGAGGGAACTGGTATGTACTGGGAGGGAACTGGTATGTACTGGGAGGGAACTGGGATGTACTGGGACATACTGGCAGGGAACTGGGATGTACTGGGAGGGGATTGGGACGGACTGGGAGGGAACTGGGATGTACTGGGCTGCACTGGTAGGGAACTGGGATGTACTGGGAGGAAACTGGAATGTCCCAGTTGACACCCACTTCCCTCCCAATGCCTCCCAGTATATCCCAGTTTCCTCCCAGTATATCCCAGTTTCCTCCCAGTACATCCCAGTAAATCCCAGCTCGCTGCCAGTACATGCCAATACATCGCTGTACATTCCAGTTCTGTTCCTGTACATCCCAATACATCCCCGTTCCATGCCAGTACATCCCAGTTTCCTACCAGTTCATCCCCGTACATCCCAATTCCCTCCCGGTTCACTACCACTTCTTTCCCAGTGCCTCCCAATACATCCCAGTTCCGTCCCATTACATCCCAGTACATCCCAGGTCCCTCCCAGTACGTCCCAGTTCCCTCCCAGTACATCCCAGGTCCCTCCCAGTACTGGGAGGGAACTGGGATGTACTGGGAGGCACTACAATGTGCGGGGATGCCCTGGGATGTACTGTGGAGGAACTAGGATGTACAGGCTTGTACTGGGTTGTACCGGGTGGAACTGGCAGGGATTTGGGATGTACCAGGATCTACTGGGATGTACTGGGATGTACTGGGAGGTATCTGTTATGTACTGGGAGTGAACTGGGAGGGAACTGGGATGTACTGGGACGGACTGGGAGGGAACTGGGACGGACTGGGATGCACTGGTAGGGAACTGGGATGTACTGGGAGGAAACTGGAATGTCCCAGTTGACACCCACTTCCCTCCCAGTGCCTCCCAGTATATCCCAGTTTCCTCCCAGTACATCCCAGTAAATCCCAGTTTGCTCCCAGTACATCGCAGTACATTCCAGTTCCATTCCTGTACATCCCAATACATCCCCGTTCTATGCCAGTACATCCCAGTTCCCTACCAGTTCATCCCCGTACATCCCAATTCCCTCCCGGTTCGCTACCACTTCTTTCCCAGTGCCTCCCAATACATCCCAGTTCCGTCCCATTACATCCCAGTACATCCCAGTTCCCTCCCAGTACGTCCCAGTTCCCTCCCAGTACATCCCAGGTCCCTCCCAGTACTGGGAGGGAACTGGGATGTACTGGGAGGCACTACAATGTGCGGGGATGCCCTGGGATGTACTGTGGAGGAACTAGGGTGTACAGGCTTGTACTGGGTTGTACCGGGTGGAACTGGCAGGGATTTGGGATGTACCAGGATCTACTGGGATGTACTGGGAGGTAACTGTTATGTACTGGGAAGGAACAGGGAGGGAACTGGGATGTACTGGTAGGGAACTGGGATGTACTGGGAGGGAACTGGGACGTACTGTGAGGACACTGGGATGTACTGGTATGTACTGGGAGGGAAGTGTTATGTACTGAGGGGAACTGGGACGTACTGGGATGTACTGGGAGTGAACTGGGAGGGAACTGGTATGTACTAGGATGTACTGGGTGGGAACTGGGATGTACCAGGATGTACTGGGATGTACTGGGAGGGAACTGGTATGTACTGGGAGGGAACTGGGATGTACTGGGATGTAGTGGGAGGGAACTGGGAGGGAACTGGGATGTACTGGGAGGGAACTGGTATGTACTGGGAGGGAACTGGGATGTACTGGGACATACTGGCAGGGAACTGGGATGTACTGGGAGGGGATTGGGACGGACTGGGAGGGAACTGGGATGTACTGGGCTGCACTGGTAGGGAACTGGGATGTACTGGGAGGAAACTGGAATGTCCCAGTTGACACCCACTTCCCTCCCAATGCCTCCCAGTATGTCCCAGTTTCCTCCCAGTACATCCCAGTAAATCCCAGTTTGCTCCCAGTACATCCCAGTACATCGCAGTACATTCCAGTTCCGTTCCTGTACATCCCAATACATCCCCGTTCCATGCCAGTACATCCCAGTTCCCTGCCAGTTCATCCCCGTACATCCCAATTCCCTCCCGGTTCACTACCACTTCTTTCCCAGTGCCTCCCAATACATCCCAGTTCCGTCCCATTACATCCCAGTACATCCCAGTTCCCTCCCAGTACGTCCCAGTTCCCTCCCAGTACATCCCAGGTCCCTCCCAGTACTGGGAGGGAACTGGGATGTACTGGGAGGCACTACAATGTGCGGGGATGCCCAGGGATGTACTGTGGAGGAACTAGGATGTACAGGCTTGTACTGGGTTATACCGGGTGGAACTGGCAGGGATTTGGGATGTACCAGGATCTACTGGGATGTACTGGGATGTACTGGGAGGGAACTGGGAGGGAACTGGGATGTACTGGGACGGACTGGGAGGGAACTGGGATGGACTGGGATGCACTGGTAGGGAACTGGGATGTACTGGGAGGAAACTGGAATGTCCCAGTTGACACCCACTTTCCTCCCAGTTTCCTCTCAGTATATCCCAGTTTCCTCCCAGTACATCCCAGTAAATCCCAGTTTGCTCCCAGTACATCGCAGTACATTCCAGTTCCGTTCCTGTACATCCCAATACATCCCCGTTCCATGCCAGTACATCCCAGTTTCCTACCAGTTCATCCCCGTACATCCCAATTCCCTCCCGGTTCGCTACC
Organism: Phalacrocorax aristotelis; assembly: GCF_949628215.1. Lineage (NCBI taxonomy): Eukaryota > Metazoa > Chordata > Aves > Suliformes > Phalacrocoracidae > Phalacrocorax > Phalacrocorax aristotelis. The sequence goes on from NW_027441368.1 coordinate 27,531, forward strand.
ACTTCTTTCCCAGTTCCATCCCATTACATCCCAGTTCCGTCCCATTACATCCCAGTACATCCCAGTTCCCTCCCAGTACATCCCAGGTCCCTCCCAGTACATCCCAGGTCCCTCCCAGTACTGGGAGGGACCTGGGATGTACTGGGAGGCACTACAATGTGCGGGGATGCCCTGGGATGTACTGTGGAGGAACTAGGATGTACAGGCTTGTACTGGGTTGTACCGGGTGGAACTGGCAGGGATTTGGGATGTACCAGGATGTACTGGGATGTACTGGGAGGTAACTGTTATGTACTGGGAAGGAACAGGGAGGTAACTGGGATGTACTGGTAGGGAACTGGGATGTACTGGGAGGGAACTGGGACGTACTGTGAGGACACTGGGATGTACTGGTATGTACTGGGAGGGAAGTGTTATGTACTGAGGGGAACTGGGACGTACTGGGATGTACTGGGAGGGAACTGTGAAGTACTGGGATGTACTGGGAGTGAACTGGGAGGGAACTGGTATGTAGTAGGATGTACTGGGTGGGAACTGGGATGTACCAGGATGTACTGGGATGTACTGGGAGGGAACTGGTATGTACTGGGAGGGAACTGGGATGTACTGGGATGTAGTGGGAGGGAACTGGGAGGGAACTGGTATGTACTGGGAGGGAACTGGTATGTACTGGGAGGGAACTGGGATGTACTGGGACATACTGGCAGGGAACTGGGATGTACTGGGAGGGGATTGGGACGGACTGGGAGGGAACTGGGATGTACTGGGCTGCACTGGTAGGGAACTGGGATGTACTGGGAGGAAACTGGAATGTCCCAGTTGACACCCACTTCCCTCCCAATGCCTCCCAGTATATCCCAGTTTCCTCCCAGTATATCCCGGTTTCCTCCCAGTACATCCCAGTAAATCCCAGCTCGCTGCCAGTACATGCCAATACATCGCTGTACATTCCAGTTCTGTTCCTGTACATCCCAATACATCCCCGTTCCATGCCAGTACATCCCAGTTTCCTACCAGTTCATCCCCGTACATCCCAATTCCCTCCCGGTTCACTACCACTTCTTTCCCAGTGCCTCCCAATACATCGCAGTTCCGTCCCATTACATCCCAGTACATCCCAGTTCCCTCCCAGTACGTCCCAGTTCCCTCCCAGTACATCCCAGGTCCCTCCCAGTACTGGGAGGGAACTGGGATGTACTGGGAGGCACTACAATGTGCGGGGATGCCCTGGGATGTACTGTGGAGGAACTAGGATGTACAGGCTTGTACTGGGTTGTACCGGGTGGAACTGGCAGGGATTTGGGATGTACCAGGATCTACTGGGATGTACTGGGATGTACTGGGAGGTATCTGTTATGTACTGGGAGTGAACTGGGAGGGAACTGGGATGTACTGGGACGGACTGGGAGGGAACTGGGATGGACTGGGATGCACTGGTAGGGAACTGGGATGTACTGGGAGGAAACTGGAATGTCCCAGTTGACACCCACTTCCCTCCCAGTGCCTCCCAGTATATCCCAGTTTCCTCCCAGTACATCCCAGTAAATCCCAGTTTGCTCCCAGTACATCCCAGTACATCGCAGTACATTCCAGTTCCGTTCCTGTACATCCCAATACACCCCCGTTCCATGCCAGTACATCCCAGTTCCCTACCAGTTCATCCCCGTACATCCCAATTCCCTCCCAGTTCACTACCACTTCTTTCCCAGTTCCGTCCCATTACATCCCAGTTCCGTCCCATTACATCCCAGTACATCCCAGTTCCCTCCCAGTACATCCCAGGTCCCTCCCAGTACATCCCAGGTACCTCCCAGTACTGGGAGGGAACTGGGATGTACTGGGAGGCACTACAATGTGCGGGGATGCCCTGGGATGTACTGTGGAGGAACTAGGGTGTACAGGCTTGTACCGGGTTGTACCGGGTGGAACTGGCAGGGATTTGGGATGTACCAGGATGTACTGGGATGTACTGGGAGGTAACTGTTATGTACTGGGAAGGAACAGGGAGGGAACTGGGATGTACTGGTAGGGAACTGGGATGTACTGGGAGGGAACTGGGACGTACTGTGAGGACACTGGGATGTACTGGTATGTACTGGGAGGGAAGTGTTATGTACTGAGGGGAACTGGGACGTACTGGGATGTACTGGGAGGGAACTGTGAAGTACTGGGATGTACTGGGAGTGAACTGGGAGGGAACTGGTATGTAGTAGGATGTACTGGGTGGGAACTGGGATGTACCAGGATGTACTGGGATGTACTGGGAGGGAACTGGTATGTACTGGGAGGGAACTGGGATGTACTGGGATGTAGTGGGAGGGAACTGGGAGGGAACTGGGATGTACTGGGAGGGAACTGGTATGTACTGGGAGGGAACTGGGATGTACTGGGACATACTGGCAGGGAACTGGGATGTACTGGGAGGGGATTGGGACGGACTGGGAGGGAACTGGGATGTACTGGGCTGCACTGGTAGGGAACTGGGATGTACTGGGAGGAAACTGGAATGTCCCAGTTGACACCCACTTCCCTCCCAATGCCTCCCAGTATATCCCAGTTTCCTCCCAGTATATCCCAGTTTCCTCCCAGTACATCCCAGTAAATCCCAGCTCGCTGCCAGTACATGCCAATACATCGCTGTACATTCCAGTTCTGTTCCTGTACATCCCAATACATCCCCGTTCCATGCCAGTACATCCCAGTTTCCTACCAGTTCATCCCCGTACATCCCAATTCCCTCCCGGTTCACTACCACTTCTTTCCCAGTGCCTCCCAATACATCCCAGTTCCGTCCCATTACATCCCAGTACATCCCAGGTCCCTCCCAGTACGTCCCAGTTCCCTCCCAGTACATCCCAGGTCCCTCCCAGTACTGGGAGGGAACTGGGATGTACTGGGAGGCACTACAATGTGCGGGGATGCCCTGGGATGTACTGTGGAGGAACTAGGATGTACAGGCTTGTACTGGGTTGTACCGGGTGGAACTGGCAGGGATTTGGGATGTACCAGGATCTACTGGGATGTACTGGGATGTACTGGGAGGTATCTGTTATGTACTGGGAGTGAACTGGGAGGGAACTGGGATGTACTGGGACGGACTGGGAGGGAACTGGGACGGACTGGGATGCACTGGTAGGGAACTGGGATGTACTGGGAGGAAACTGGAATGTCCCAGTTGACACCCACTTCCCTCCCAGTGCCTCCCAGTATATCCCAGTTTCCTCCCAGTACATCCCAGTAAATCCCAGTTTGCTCCCAGTACATCCCAGTACATCGCAGTACATTCCAGTTCCGTTCCTGTACATCCCAATACACCCCCGTTCCATGCCAGTACATCCCAGTTCCCTACCAGTTCATCCCCGTACATCCCAATTCCCTCCCAGTTCACTACCACTTCTTTCCCAGTTCCGTCCCATTACATCCCAGTTCCGTCCCATTACATCCCAGTACATCCCAGTTCCCTCCCAGTACATCCCAGGTCCCTCCCAGTACATCCCAGGTCCCTCCCAGTACTGGGAGGGAACTGGGATGTACTGGGAGGCACTACAATGTGCGGGGATGCCCTGGGATGTACTGTGGAGGAACTAGGGTGTACAGGCTTGTACTGGGTTGTACCGGGTGGAACTGGCAGGGATTTGGGATGTACCAGGATGTACTGGGATGTACTGGGAGGTAACTGTTATGTACTGGGAAGGAACAGGGAGGGAACTGGGATGTACTGGTAGGGAACTGGGATGTACTGGGAGGGAACTGGGACGTACTGTGAGGACACTGGGATGTACTGGTATGTACTGGGAGGGAAGTGTTATGTACTGAGGGGAACTGGGACGTACTGGGATGTACTGGGAGGGAACTGTGAAGTACTGGGATGTACTGGGAGTGAACTGGGAGGGAACTGGTATGTAGTAGGATGTACTGGGTGGGAACTGGGATGTACCAGGATGTACTGGGATGTACTGGGAGGGAACTGGTATGTACTGGGAGGGAACTGGGATGTACTGGGATGTAGTGGGAGGGAACTGGGAGGGAACTGGGATGTACTGGGAGGGAACTGGTATGTACTGGGATGGAACTGGGATGTACTGGGACATACTGGCAGGGAACTGGGATGTACTGGGAGGGGATTGGGACGGACTGGGAGGGAACTGGGATGTACTGGGCTGCACTGGTAGGGAACTGGGATGTACTGGGAGGAAACTGGAATGTCCCAGTTGACACCCACTTCCCTCCCAATGCCTCCCAGTATATCCCAGTTTCCTCCCAGTATATCCCAGTTTCCTCCCAGTACATCCCAGTAAATCCCAGCTCGCTGCCACTACATGCCAATACATCGCTGTACATTCCAGTTCTGTTCCTGTACATCCCAATACATCCCCGTTCCATGACAGTACATCCCAGTTTCCTACCAGTTCATCCCCGTACATCCCAATTCCCTCCCGGTTCACTACCACTTCTTTCCCAGTGCCTCCCAATACATCCCAGTTCCGTCCCATTACATCCCAGTACATCCCAGTTCCCTCCCAGTACGTCCCAGTTCCCTCCCAGTACATCCCAGGTCCCTCCCAGTACTGGGAGGGAACTGGGATGTACTGGGAGGCACTACAATGTGCGGGGATGCCCTGGGATGTACTGTGGAGGAACTAGGATGTACAGGCTTGTACTGGGTTGTACCGGGTGGAACTGGCAGGGATTTGGGATGTACCAGGATCTACTGGGATGTACTGGGATGTACTGGGAGGTATCTGTTATGTACTGGGAGTGAACTGGGAGGGAACTGGGATGTACTGGGACGGACTGGGAGGGAACTGGGACGGACTGGGATGCACTGGTAGGGAACTGGGATGTACTGGGAGGAAACTGGAATGTCCCAGTTGACACCCACTTCCCTCCCAGTGCCTCCCAGTATATCCCAGTTTCCTCCCAGTACATCCCAGTAAATCCCAGTTTGCTCCCAGTACATCCCAGTACATCGCAGTACATTCCAGTTCCGTTCCTGTACATCCCAATACACCCCCGTTCCATGCCAGTACATCCCAGTTCCCTACCAGTTCATCCCCGTACATCCCAATTCCCTACCGGTTCACTACCACTTCTTTCCCAGTTCCGTCCCATTACATCCCAGTACATCCCAGTTCCCTCCCAGTACATCCCAGGTCCCTCCCAGTACATCCCAGTTCCCTCCCAGTACTGGGAGGGAACTGGGATGTACTGGGAGGCACTACAATGTGCGGGGATGCCCTGGGATGTACTGTGGAGGAACTAGGATGTACAGGCTTGTACTGGGTTGTACCGGGTGGAACTGGCAGGGATTTGGGATGTACCAGGATGTACTGGGATGTACTGGGAGGTAACTGTTATGTACTGGGAAGGAACAGGGAGGGAACTGGGATGTACTGGTAGGGAACTGGGATGTACTGGGAGGGAACTGGGACGTACTGTGAGGACACTGGGATGTACTGGTATGTACTGGGAGGGAAGTGTTATGTACTGAGGGGAACTGGGACGTACTGGGATGTACTGGGAGGGAACTGTGAAGTACTGGGATGTACTGGGAGTGAACTGGGAGGGAACTGGTATGTAGTAGGATGTACTGGGTGGGAACTGGGATGTACCAGGATGTACTGGGATGTACTGGGAGGGAACTGGTATGTACTGGGAGGGAACTGGGATGTACTGGGATGTAGTGGGAGGGAACTGGGAGGGAACTGGTATGTACTGGGAGGGAACTGGTATGTACTGGGAGGGAACTGGGATGTACTGGGAGGGAACTTGGATGTATTGGGAGGGAAGTGTTATGTACCAAGGGGGAACTGGGACGTACTGGGATGTAGTGGGAGTGAACTGTGAAGTACTGGGATGTACTTAGAGGGAACTGGGATGTACTGGGAGGGAACTTTGAAGTACTGGGATGTACTTAGAGGAAACTGGGAGGCAACTGGCATGTACTGGGATGTACTGGAATGGAACTGGGAGTGAACTGTGTGTGAACTGGGAGGGAACTGGGATGTACTGTGAGGGAACTGGGAGGGACTGGGAGGGAACTGGGATGTACTGGGAGGGATCTGGGATGTACTGGGCTGCACTGGGAGGGAACCGGGATGTACTGGAAGGAAACTGGAATGTCCCAGTTGACACCCACTTTCCTCCCAGTTTCCTCCCAGTATATCCCAGTTTCCTCCCAGTATATCCCAGTTTCCTCCCAGTACATCCCAGTTTCCTACCAGTTCATCCCCGTACATCCCAATTCCCTCCCGGTTCACTACCACTTCTTTCCCAATGCCTCCCAATACATCGCAGTTCCGTCCCATTACATCCCAGTACATCCCAGTTCCCTCCCAGTACGTCCCAGTTCCCTCCCAGTACATCCCAGGTCCCTCCCAGTACTGGGAGGGACCTGGGATGTACTGGGAGGCACTACAATGTGCGGGGATGCCCTGGGATGTACTGTGGAGGAACTAGGATGTACAGGCTTGTACTGGGTTGTACCGGGTGGAACTGGCAGGGATTTGGGATGTACCAGGATCTACTGGGATGTACTGGGATGTACTGGGAGGTATCTGTTATGTACTGGGAGTGAACTGGGAGGGAACTGGGATGTACTGGGACGGACTGGGAGGGAACTGGGACGGACTGGGATGCACTGGTAGGGAACTGGGATGTACTGGGAGGAAACTGGAATGTCCCAGTTGACACCCACTTCCCTCCCAGTGCCTCCCAGTATATCCCAGTTTCCTCCCAGTACATCCCAGTAAATCCCAGTTTGCTCCCAGTACATCCCAGTACATCGCAGTACATTCCAGTTCCGTTCCTGTACATCCCAATACACCCCCGTTCCATGCCAGTACATCCCAGTTCCCTACCAGTTCATCCCCGTACATCCCAATTCCCTCCCAGTTCACTACCACTTCTTTCCCAGTTCCGTCCCATTACATCCCAGTACATCCCAGTTCCCTCCCAGTACATCCCAGGTCCCTCCCAGTACATCCCAGGTCCCTCCCAGTACTGGGAGGGAACTGGGATGTACTGGGAGGCACTACAATGTGCGGGGATGCCCTGGGATGTACTGTGGAGGAACTAGGATGTACAGGCTTGTACTGGGTTGTACCGGGTGGAACTGGCAGGGATTTGGGATGTACCAGGATGTACTGGGATGTACTGGGAGGTAACTGTTATGTACTGGGAAGGAACAGGGAGGGAACTGGGATGTACTGGTAGGGAACTGGGATGTACTGGGAGGGAACTGAGACGTACTGTGAGGACACTGGGATGTACTGTTATGTACTGGGAGGGAAGTGTTATGTACTGAGGGGAACTGGGACGTACTGGGATGTACTGGGAGGGAACTGGGATGTACCAGGATGTACTGGGATGTACTGGGAGGGAACTGGTATGTACTGGGAGGGAACTGGGATGTACTGGGATGTAGTGGGAGGGAACTGGGAGGGAACTGGGATTTACTGGAAGGGAACTGGTATGTACTGGGAGGGAACTGGGATGTACTGGGACATACTGGCAGGGAACTGGGATGTACTGGGAGGGGATTGGGATGGACTGGGAGGGAACTGGGATGTACTGGGCTGCACTGGTAGGGAACTGGGATGTACTGGGAGGAAACTGGAATGTCCCAGTTGACACCCACTTCCCTCCCAATGCCTCCCAGTATATCCCAGTTTCCTCCCAGTATATCCCAGTTTCCTCCCAGTACATCCCAGTAAATCCCAGTTTGCTCCCAGTACATCCCAGTACATCGCAGTACATTCCAGTTCCGTTCCTGTACATCCCAATACACGCCTGTTCCATGCCAGTACATCCCAGTTCCCTACCAGTTCATCCCCGTACATCCCAATTCCCTCCCAGTTCGCTACCACTTCTTTCCCAGTGCCTCCCAATACATCCCAGTTCCGTCCCATTACATCCCAGTACATCCCAGGTCCCTCCCAGTACATCCCAGGTCCCTCCCAGTTTATCCCAGGTCCCTCCCAGTACTGGGAGGGAACTGGGATGTACTGGGAGGCACTACAATGTACGGGGATGCCCTGGGATGTACCGTGGAGGAACTAGGATGTACAGGCTTGTACTGGGTTGTACCGGGTGGAACTAGCAGGGATTTGGGATGTACCAGGATCTACTGGGATGTACTGGGATGTACTGGGAGGTAACTGTTATGTACTGGGAGTGAACTGGGAGGGAACTGGGACTTACTGGTAGGGAACTGGGATGTACTGGGAGGGAACTGGGACGTACTCTGAGGACACTGGGATGTACTGTTATGTACTGGGAGGGAAGTGTTATGTACTGAGGGGAACTGGTGCGTACTGGGATGTACTGGGATGGAACTGTGAAGTACTGGGATGTATTGGGAGTGAACTGGGAGGGAACTGGTATGTAGTAGGATGTACTGGGTGGGTACTGGGATGTACCAGGATGTACTGGGATGTACTGGGAGGGAACTGGTATGTACTGGGAGGGAACTGGGATGTAGTGGGAGGGAACTGGGAGGGAACTGGGATGTACTGGGAGGGAACTGGTATGTACTGGGAGGGAACTGGGATGTACTGGGACATACTGGCAGGGAACTGGGATGTACTGGGAGGGGCTTGGGATGTACTGGGAGGGAACTTGGATGTATTGGGAGGGAAGTGTTATGTACCAAGGGGGAACTGGGACGTACTGGGATGTAGTGGGAGTGAACTGTGAAGTACTGGGATGTACTTAGAGGGAACTGGGATGTACTGGGAGGGAACTTTGAAGTACTGGGATGTACTTAGAGGAAACTGGGAGGCAACTGGTATGTACTGGGATGTACTGGAATGGAACTGGGAGTGAACTGTGTGTGAACTGGGAGGGAACTGGGATGTACTGTGAGGGAACTGGGAGGGACTGGGAGGGAACTGGGATGTACTGGGAGGGATCTGGGATGTACTGGGCTGCACTGGGAGGGAACTGGGATGTACTGGGAGGAAACTGGAATGTCCCAGTTGACACCCACTTTCCTCCCAGTTTCCTCCCAGTATATCCCAGTTTCCTCCCAGTATATCCCAGTTTCCTCCCAGTACATCCCAGTTTCCTACCAGTTCATCCCCGTACATCCCAATTCCCTCCCGGTTCACTACCACTTCTTTCCCAGTGCCTCCCAATACATCGCAGTTCCGTCCCATTACATCCCAGTACATCCCAGTTCCCTCCCAGTACGTCCCAGTTCCCTCCCAGTACATCCCAGGTCCCTCCCAGTACTGGGAGGGAACTGGGATGTACTGGGAGGCACTACAATGTGCGGGGATGCCCTGGGATGTACTGTGGAGGAACTAGGATGTACAGGCTTGTACTGGGTTGTACCGGGTGGAACTGGCAGGGATTTGGGATGTACCAGGATCTACTGGGATGTACTGGGATGTACTGGGAGGTATCTGTTATGTACTGGGAGTGAACTGGGAGGGAACTGGGATGTACTGGGACGGACTGGGAGGGAACTGGGATGTACTGGGATGCACTGGTAGGGAACTGGGATGTACTGGGAGGAAACTGGAATGTCCCAGTTGACACCCACTTCCCTCCCAGTGCCTCCCAGTATATCCCAGTTTCCTCCCAGTACATCCCAGTAAATCCCAGTTTGCTCCCAGTACATCCCAGTACATCGCAGTACATTCCAGTTCCGTTCCTGTACATCCCAATACACCCCCGTTCCATGCCAGTACATCCCAGTTCCCTACCAGTTCATCCCCGTACATCCCAATTCCCTCCCAGTTCACTACCACTTCTTTCCCAGTTCCGTCCCATTACATCCCAGTACATCCCAGTTCCCTCCCAGTACATCCCAGGTCCCTCCCAGTACATCCCAGGTCCCTCCCAGTACTGGGAGGGAACTGGGATGTACTGGGAGGCACTACAATGTGCGGGGATGCCCTGGGATGTACTGTGGAGGAACTAGGGTGTACAGGCTTGTACTGGGTTGTACCGGGTGGAACTGGCAGGGATTTGGGATGTACCAGGATCTACTGGGATGTACTGGGAGGTAACTGTTATGTACTGGGAAGGAACAGGGAGGGAACTGGGATGTACTGGGAGGGAACTGGGATGTACCGGGAGGGAACTGAGACGTACTGTGAGGACACTGGGATGTACTGTTATGTACTGGGAGGGAAGTGTTATGTACTGAGGGGAACTGGGACGTACTGGGATGTACTGGGAGGGAACTGGGATGTACTGGGAGGGAACTGGGATGTACTGGGATGTAGTGGGAGGGAACTGGGAGGGAACTGGGATTTACTGGGAGGGAACTGGTATGTACTGGGGAGGGAACTGGGATGTACTGGGACATACTGGCAGGGAACTGGGATGTACTGGGAGGGGATTGGGACGGACTGGGAGGGAACTGGGATGTACTGGGCTGCACTGGTAGGGAACTGGGATGTACTGGGAGGAAACTGGAATGTCCCAGTTGACACCCACTTCCCTCCCAATGCCTCCCAGTATATCCCAGTTTCCTCCCAGTATATCCCAGTTTCCTCCCAGTACATCCCAGTAAATCCCAGCTCGCTGCCAGTACATGCCAATACATCGCTGTACATTCCAGTTCTGTTCCTGTCCATCCCAATACATCCCCGTTCCATGCCAGTACATCCCAGTTTCCTACCAGTTCATCCCCGTACATCCCAATTCCCTCCCGGTTCACTACCACTTCTTTCCCAGTTCCGTCCCATTACATCCCAGTACATCCCAGTTCCCTCCCAGTACGTCCCAGGTCCCTCCCAGTACATCCCAGGTCCCTCCCAGTACTGGGAGGGAACTGGGATGTACTGGGAGGCACTACAATGTGCGGGGATGCCCTGGGATGTACTGTGGAGGAACTAGGATGTACAGGCTTGTACTGGGTTGTACCGGGTGGAACTGGCAGGGATTTGGGATGTACCAGGATCTACTGGGATGTACTGGGAGGTAACTGTTATGTACTGGGAGTGAACTGGGAGGGAACTGGGATGTACTGGGACGGACTGGGAGGGGATTGGGACGGACTGGGATGCACTGGTAGGGAACTGGGATGTACTGGGAGGAAACTGGAATGTCCCAGTTGACACCCACTTTCCTCCCAGTTTCCTCCCAGTATATCCCAGTTTGCTCCCACTACATCGCAGTACATTCCAGTTCCGTTCCTGTACATCCCAATACATCCCCGTTCCATGCCAGTACATCCCAGTTTCCTACCAGTTCATCCCCGTACATCCCAATTCCCTCCCGGTTCACTACCACTTCTTTCCCAGTGCCTCCCAATACATCCCAGTTCCGTCCCATTACATCCCAGTACATCCCAGTTCCCTCCCAGTACTGGGAGGGGAACTGGTATGTACTGGGAGGGAACTGGGATGTACTGGGAGGGAACTTGGATGTATTGGGAGGGAAGTGTTATGTACCAAGGGGGAACTGGGACGTACTGGGATGTAGTGGGAGTGAACTGTGAAGTACTGGGATGTACTTAGAGGGAACTGGGATGTACTGGGAGGGAACTTTGAAGTACTGGGATGTACTTAGAGGAAACTGGGAGACAACTGGCATGTACTGGGATGTACTGGAATGGAACTGGGAGTGAACTGTGTGTGAACTGGGAGGGAACTGGGATGTACTGTGAGGGAACTGGGAGGGACTGGGAGGGAACTGGGATGTACTGGGAGGGATCTGGGATGTACTGGGCTGCACTGGGAGGGAACCGGGATGTACTGGAAGGAAACTGGAATGTCCCAGTTGACACCCACTTTCCTCCCAGTTTCCTCCCAGTATATCCCAGTTTCCTCCCAGTATATCCCAGTTTCCTCCCAGTACATCCCAGTTTCCTACCAGTTCATCCCCGTACATCCCAATTCCCTCCCGGTTCACTACCACTTCTTTCCCAATGCCTCCCAATACATCGCAGTTCCGTCCCATTACATCCCAGTACATCCCAGTTCCCTCCCAGTACGTCCCAGTTCCCTCCCAGTACATCCCAGGTCCCTCCCAGTACTGGGAGGGACCTGGGATGTACTGGGAGGCACTACAATGTGCGGGGATGCCCTGGGATGTACTGTGGAGGAACTAGGATGTACAGGCTTGTACTGGGTTGTACCGGGTGGAACTGGCAGGGATTTGGGATGTACCAGGATCTACTGGGATGTACTGGGATGTACTGGGAGGTATCTGTTATGTACTGGGAGTGAACTGGGAGGGAACTGGGATGTACTGGGACGGACTGGGAGGGAACTGGGACGGACTGGGATGCACTGGTAGGGAACTGGGATGTACTGGGAGGAAACTGGAATGTCCCAGTTGACACCCACTTCCCTCCCAGTGCCTCCCAGTATATCCCAGTTTCCTCCCAGTACATCCCAGTAAATCCCAGTTTGCTCCCAGTACATCCCAGTACATCGCAGTACATTCCAGTTCCGTTCCTGTACATCCCAATACACCCCCGTTCCATGCCAGTACATCCCAGTTCCCTACCAGTTCATCCCCGTACATCCCAATTCCCTCCCAGTTCACTACCACTTCTTTCCCAGTTCCGTCCCATTACATCCCAGTTCCGTCCCATTACATCCCAGTACATCCCAGTTCCCTCCCAGTACATCCCAGGTCCCTCCCAGTACATCCCAGGTCCCTCCCAGTACTGGGAGGGAACTGGGATGTACTGGGAGGCACTACAATGTGCGGGGATGCCCTGGGATGTACTGTGGAGGAACTAGGATGTACAGGCTTGTACTGGGTTGTACCGGGTGGAACTGGCAGGGATTTGGGATGTACCAGGATGTACTGGGATGTACTGGGAGGTAACTGTTATGTACTGGGAAGGAACAGGGAGGGAACTGGGATGTACTGGTAGGGAACTGGGATGTACTGGGAGGGAACTGAGACGTACTGTGAGGACACTGGGATGTACTGTTATGTACTGGGAGGGAAGTGTTATGTACTGAGGGGAACTGGGACGTACTGGGATGTACTGGGAGGGAACTGGGATGTACCAGGATGTACTGGGATGTACTGGGAGGGAACTGGTATGTACTGGGAGGGAACTGGGATGTACTGGGATGTAGTGGGAGGGAACTGGGAGGGAACTGGGATTTACTGGAAGGGAACTGGTATGTACTGGGAGGGAACTGGGATGTACTGGGACATACTGGCAGGGAACTGGGATGTACTGGGAGGGGATTGGGATGGACTGGGAGGGAACTGGGATGTACTGGGCTGCACTGGTAGGGAACTGGGATGTACTGGGAGGAAACTGGAATGTCCCAGTTGACACCCACTTCCCTCCCAATGCCTCCCAGTATATCCCAGTTTCCTCCCAGTATATCCCAGTTTCCTCCCAGTACATCCCAGTAAATCCCAGTTTGCTCCCAGTACATCCCAGTACATCGCAGTACATTCCAGTTCCGTTCCTGTACATCCCAATACACGCCTGTTCCATGCCAGTACATCCCAGTTCCCTACCAGTTCATCCCCGTACATCCCAATTCCCTCCCAGTTCGCTACCACTTCTTTCCCAGTGCCTCCCAATACATCCCAGTTCCGTCCCATTACATCCCAGTACATCCCAGGTCCCTCCCAGTACATCCCAGGTCCCTCCCAGTTTATCCCAGGTCCCTCCCAGTACTGGGAGGGAACTGGGATGTACTGGGAGGCACTACAATGTACGGGGATGCCCTGGGATGTACCGTGGAGGAACTAGGATGTACAGGCTTGTACTGGGTTGTACCGGTGAACTAGGGACTAGGGATTTGGGATGTACCAGGATCTACTGGGATGTACTGGGATGTACTGGGAGGTATCTGTTACTGTGGAGTGAACTGGGAGGGAACTGGGACTTACTGGTAGGGAACTGGGATGTACTGGGAGGGAACTGGGACGTACTCTGAGGACACTGGGATGTACTGTTATGTACTGGGAGGGAAGTGTTATGTACTGAGGGGAACTGGTGCGTACTGGGATGTACTGGGATGGAACTGTGAAGTACTGGGATGTATTGGGAGTGAACTGGGAGGGAACTGGTATGTAGTAGGATGTACTGGGTGGGTACTGGGATGTACCAGGATGTACTGGGATGTACTGGGGAGGAACTGGTATGTACTGGGAGGGAACTGGGATGTAGTGGGAGGGAACTGGGAGGGAACTGGGATGTACTGGGAGGGAACTGGTATGTACTGGGAGGGAACTGGGATGTACTGGGACATACTGGCAGGGAACTGGGATGTACTGGGAGGGGCTTGGGATGTACTGGGAGGGAACTTGGATGTATTGGGAGGGAAGTGTTATGTACCAAGGGGGAACTGGGACGTACTGGGATGTAGTGGGAGTGAACTGTGAAGTACTGGGATGTACTTAGAGGGAACTGGGATGTACTGGGAGGGAACTTTGAAGTACTGGGATGTACTTAGAGGAAACTGGGAGGCAACTGGTATGTACTGGGATGTACTGGAATGGAACTGGGAGTGAACTGTGTGTGAACTGGGAGGGAACTGGGATGTACTGTGAGGGAACTGGGAGGGACTGGGAGGGAACTGGGATGTACTGGGAGGGATCTGGGATGTACTGGGCTGCACTGGGAGGGAACTGGGATGTACTGGGAGGAAACTGGAATGTCCCAGTTGACACCCACTTTCCTCCCAGTTTCCTCCCAGTATATCCCAGTTTCCTCCCAGTATATCCCAGTTTCCTCCCAGTACATCCCAGTTTCCTACCAGTTCATCCCCGTACATCCCAATTCCCTCCCGGTTCACTACCACTTCTTTCCCAGTGCCTCCCAATACATCGCAGTTCCGTCCCATTACATCCCAGTACATCCCAGTTCCCTCCCAGTACGTCCCAGTTCCCTCCCAGTACATCCCAGGTCCCTCCCAGTACTGGGAGGGAACTGGGATGTACTGGGAGGCACTACAATGTGCGGGGATGCCCTGGGATGTACTGTGGAGGAACTAGGATGTACAGGCTTGTACTGGGTTGTACCGGGTGGAACTGCAGGGATTTGGGATGTACCAGGATCTACTGGGATGTACTGGGATGTACTGGGAGGTATCTGTTATGTACTGGGAGTGAACTGGGAGGGAACTGGGATGTACTGGGACGGACTGGGAGGGAACTGGGATGTACTGGGATGCACTGGTAGGGAACTGGGATGTACCGGGAGGAAACTGGAATGTCCCAGTTGACACCCACTTCCCTCCCAGTGCCTCCCAGTATATCCCAGTTTCCTCCCAGTACATCCCAGTAAATCCCAGTTTGCTCCCAGTACATCCCAGTACATCGCAGTACATTCCAGTTCCGTTCCTGTACATCCCAATACACCCCCGTTCCATGCCAGTACATCCCAGTTCCCTACCAGTTCATCCCCGTACATCCCAATTCCCTCCCAGTTCACTACCACTTCTTTCCCAGTTCCGTCCCATTACATCCCAGTACATCCCAGTTCCCTCCCAGTACATCCCAGGTCCCTCCCAGTACATCCCAGGTCCCTCCCAGTACTGGGAGGGAACTGGGATGTACTGGGAGGCACTACAATGTGCGGGGATGCCCTGGGATGTACTGTGGAGGAACTAGGGTGTACAGGCTTGTACTGGGTTGTACCGGGTGGAACTGGCAGGGATTTGGGATGTACCAGGATCTACTGGGATGTACTGGGAGGTAACTGTTATGTACTGGGAAGGAACAGGGAGGGAACTGGGATGTACTGGGAGGGAACTGGGATGTACCGGGAGGGAACTGAGACGTACTGTGAGGACACTGGGATGTACTGTTATGTACTGGGAGGGAAGTGTTATGTACTGAGGGGAACTGGGACGTACTGGGATGTACTGGGAGGGAACTGGGATGTACTGGGAGGGAACTGGGATGTACTGGGATGTAGTGGGAGGGAACTGGGAGGGAACTGGGATTTACTGGGAGGGAACTGGTATGTACTGGGGAGGGAACTGGGATGTACTGGGACATACTGGCAGGGAACTGGGATGTACTGGGAGGGGATTGGGACGGACTGGGAGGGAACTGGGATGTACTGGGCTGCACTGGTAGGGAACTGGGATGTACTGGGAGGAAACTGGAATGTCCCAGTTGACACCCACTTCCCTCCCAATGCCTCCCAGTATATCCCAGTTTCCTCCCAGTATATCCCAGTTTCCTCCCAGTACATCCCAGTAAATCCCAGCTCGCTGCCAGTACATGCCAATACATCGCTGTACATTCCAGTTCTGTTCCTGTACATCCCAATACATCCCCGTTCCATGCCAGTACATCCCAGTTTCCTACCAGTTCATCCCCGTACATCCCAATTCCCTCCCGGTTCACTACCACTTCTTTCCCAGTGCCTCCCAATACATCGCAGTTCCGTCCCATTACATCCCAGTACATCCCAGTTCCCTCCCAGTACATCCCAGTTCCCTCCCAGTACATCCCAGGTCCCTCCCAGTACTGGGAGGGACCTGGGATGTACTGGGAGGCACTACAATGTGCGGGGATGCCCTGGGATGTACTGTGGAGGAACTAGGATGTACAGGCTTGTACTGGGTTGTACCGGGTGGAACTGGAATGGATTTGGGATGTACCAGGATCTACTGGGATGTACTGGGATGTACTGGGAGGTATCTGTTATATACTGGGAGTGAACTGGGAGGGAACTGGGATGTACTGGGACGGACTGGGAGGGAACTGGGACGGACTGGGATGCACTGGTAGGGAACTGGGACGTACTGGGAGGAAACTGGAATGTCCCAGTTGACACCCACTTTCCTCCCAGTTTCCTCCCAGTATATCCCAGTTTCCTCCCAGTACATCCCAGTAAATCCCAGTTTGCTCCCAGTACATCGCCGTACATTCCAGTTCCGTTCCTGTACATCCCAATACACCCCCGTTCCATGCCAGTACATCCCAGTTCCCTACCAGTTCATCCCCGTACATCCCAATTCCCTCCCGGTTCGCTACCACTTCTTTCCCAGTGCCTCCCAATACATCCCAGTTCCGTCCCATTACATCCCAGTACATCCCAGGTCCCTCCCAGTACATCCCAGGTCCCTCCCAGTTTATCCCAGGTCCCTCCCAGTACTGGGAGGGAACTGGGATGTACTGGGAGGCACTACAATGTACGGGGATGCCCTGGGATGTACCGTGGAGGAACTAGGATGTACAGGCTTGTACTGGGTTGTACCGGGTGGAACTGGCAGGGATTTGGGATGTACCAGGATCTACTGGGATGTACTGGGATGTACTGGGAGGTATCTGTTATGTACTGGGAGGGAACTGGGAGGGAACTGGGATGTACTGGGAGGGACCTGGGATGTACTGGGATGTAATGGGACGGAACTGGGATGTATTGGGAGGCACTGGGAAAGAAGTGATAGCGAACCGGGAGGGAATTGGGATGTACGGGGATGAACTGGTAGGGAACTGGGATGTACTGGCATGGAACGGGGATGTACTGTGAGGGAACTGGGACATACTGTAAGGACACTGGGATGTACTGGTATGTACTGGGAGGGAAGTGTTATGTACAGAGGGGAACTGGTGCGTACTGGGATGTACTGGGATGGAACTGTGAAGTACTGGGATGTATTGGGAGTGAACTGGGAGGGAACTGGTATGTAGTAGGATGTACTGGGTGGGAACTGGGATGTACCAGGATGTACTGGGATGTACTGGGAGGGAACTGGTATGTACTGGGAGGGAACTGGGATGTAGTGGGAGGGAACTGGGAGGGAACTGGGATGTACTGGGAGGGAACTGGTATGTACTGGGAGGGAACTGGGATGTACTGGGACATACTGGCAGGGAACTGGGATGTACTGGGAGGGGCTTGGGATGTACTGGGAGGGAACTTGGATGTATTGGGAGGGAAGTGTTATGTACCAAGGGGGAACTGGGACGTACTGGGATGTAGTGGGAGTGAACTGTGAAGTACTGGGATGTACTTAGAGGGAACTGGGATGTACTGGGAGGGAACTTTGAAGTACTGGGATGTACTTAGAGGAAACTGGGAGGCAACAGGCATGTACTGGGATGTACTGGAATGGAACTGGGAGTGAACTGTGTGTGAACTGGGAGGGAACTGGGATGTACTGTGAGGGAACTGGGAGGGACTGGGAGGGAACTGGGATGTACTGGGAGGGATCTGGGATGTACTGGGCTGCACTGGGAGGGAACTGGGATGTACTGGGAGGAAACTGGAATGTCCCAGTTGACACCCACTTTCCTCCCAGTTTCCTCCCAGTATATCCCAGTTTCCTCCCAGTATATCCCAGTTTCCTCCCAGTACATCCCAGTTTCCTACCAGTTCATCCCCGTACATCCCAATTCCCTCCCGGTTCACTACCACTTCTTTCCCAGTGCCTCCCAATACATCCCAGTTCCGTCCCATTACATCCCAGTACATCCCAGGTCACTCCCAGTACATCCCAGGTCCCTCCCAGTACTGGGAGGGAACTGGGATGTACTGGGAGGCACTACAATGTGCGGGGATGCCCTGGGATGTACTGTGGAGGAACTAGGATGTACAGGCTTGTACTGGGTTGTACCGGGTGGAACTAGCATGGATTTGGGATGTACCAGGATCTACTGGGATGTACTGGGATGTACTGGGAGGTATCTGTTATGTACTGGGAGTGAACTGGGAGGGAACTGGGATGTACTGGGACGGACTGGGAGGGAACTGGGACGGACTGGGATGCACTGGTAGGGAACTGGGATGTACTGGGAGGAAACTGGAATGTCCCAGTTGACACCCACTTCCCTCCCAGTGCCTCCCAGTATATCCCAGTTTCCTCCCAGTACATCCCAGTAAATCCCAGTTTGCTCCCAGTACATCCCAGTACATCGCAGTACATTCCAGTTCCGTTCCTGTACATCCCAATACATCCCCGTTCCATGCCAGTACATCCCAGTTCCCTACCAGTTCATCCCCGTACATCCCAATTCCCTCCCAGTTCACTACCACTTCTTTCCCAGTTCCGTCCCATTACATCCCAGTTCCGTCCCATTACATCCCAGTACATCCCAGTTCCCTCCCAGTACATCCCAGGTCCCTCCCAGTACATCCCAGGTCCCTCCCAGTACTGGGAGGGAACTGGGATGTACTGGGAGGCACTACAATGTGCGGGGATGCCCTGGGATGTACCGTGGAGGAACTAGGGTGTACAGGCTTGTACTGGGTTGTACCGGGTGGAACTGGCAGGGATTTGGGATGTACCAGGATGTACTGGGATGTACTGGGAGGTAACTGTTATGTACTGGGAAGGAACAGGGAGGGAACTGGGATGTACTGGTAGGGAACTGGGATGTACTGGGAGGGAACTGGGACGTACTGTGAGGACACTGGGATGTACTGGTATGTACTGGGAGGGAAGTGTTATGTACTGAGGGGAACTGGGACGTACTGGGATGTACTGGGAGGGAACTGTGAAGTACTGGGATGTACTGGGAGTGAACTGGGAGGGAACTGGTATGTAGTAGGATGTACTGGGTGGGAACTGGGATGTACCAGGATGTACTGGGATGTACTGGGAGGGAACTGGTATGTACTGGGAGAGAACTGGGATGTACTGGGATGTAGTGGGAGGGAACGGGGAGGGAACTGGGATTTACTGGGAGGGAACTGATATGTACTGGGTGGGAACTGGGATGTACTGGGACATAGTGGCAGGGAACTGGGATGTACTGGGAGGGGATTGGGACGGACTGGGAGGGAACTGGGATGTACTGGGCTGCACTGGTAGGGAACTGGGATGTACTGGGAGGAAACTGGAATGTCCCAGTTGACACCCACTTCCCTCCCAATGCCTCCCAGTATGTCCCAGTTTCCTCCCAGTACATCCCAGTAAATCCCAGCTCGCTGCCAGTACATGCCAATACATCGCTGTACATTCCAGTTCTGTTCCTGTACATCCCAATACATCCCCGTTCCATGCCAGTACATCCCAGTTCCCTGCCAGTTCATCCCCGTACATCCCAATTCCCTCCCGGTTCACTACCACTTCTTTCCCAGTGCCTCCCAATACATCGCAGTTCCGTCCCATTACATCCCAGTACATCCCAGTTCCCTCCCAGTACGTCCCAGTTCCCTCCCAGTACATCCCAGGTCCCTCCCAGTACTGGGAGGGAACTGGGATGTACTGGGAGGCACTACAATGTGCGGGGATGCCCTGGGATGTACCGTGGAGGAACTAGGATGTACAGGCTTGTACTGGGTTGTACCGGGTGGAACTGGCAGGGATTTGGGATGTACCAGGATCTACTGGGATGTACTGGGATGTACTGGGAGGTATCTGTTATGTACTGGGAGGGAACTGGGAGGGAACTGGGATGTACTGGGACGGACTGGGAGGGAACTGGGATGTACTGGGATGCACTGGTAGGGAACTGGGATGTACTGGGAGGAAACTGGAATGTCCCAGTTGACACCCACTTCCCTCCCAGTGCCTCCCAGTATATCCCAGTTTCCTCCCAGTACATCCCAGTAAATCCCAGTTTGCTCCCAGTACATCCCAGCACATCGCAGTACATTCCAGTTCCGTTCCTGTACATCCCAATACACCCCCGTTCCATGCCAGTACATCCCAGTTCCCTACCAGTTCATCCCCGTACATCCCAATTCCCTCCCAGTTCACTACCACTTCTTTCCCAGTTCCGTCCCAATACATCCCAGTTCCGTCCCATTACATCCCAGTACATCCCAGTTCCCTCCCAGTACGTCCCAGTTCCCTCCCAGTACATCCCAGGTCCCTCCCAGTACTGGGAGGGACCTGGGATGTACTGGGAGGCACTACAATGTGCGGGGATGCCCAGGGATGTACTCTGGAGGAACTAGGATGTACAGGCTTGTACTGGGTTGTACCGGGTGGAACTGGCATGGAATTGGGATGTACCAGGATCTACTGGGATGTACTGGGAGGTATCTGTTATGTACTGGGAGGGAACTGGGAGGGAACTGGGATGTACTGGGACGGACTGGGAGGGAACTGGGACGGACTGGGATGCACTGGTAGGGAACTGGGATGTACTGGGAGGAAACTGCAATGTCCCAGTTGACACCCACTTTCCTCCCAGTTTCCTCCCAGTATATCCCAGTTTCCTCCCAGTACATCCCAGTAAATCCCAGTTTGCTCCCAGTACATCGCAGTACATTCCAGTTCCGTTCCTGTACATCCCAATACATCCCCGTTCCATGCCAGTACATCCCAGTTCCCTACCAGTTCATCCCCGTACATCCCAATTCCCTCCCGGTTCGCTATCACTTCTTTCCCAGTGCCTCCCAATACATCCCAGTTCCGTCCCATTACATCCCAGTACATCCCAGGTCCCTCCCAGTACATCCCAGGTCCCTCCCAGTTTATCCCAGGTCCCTCCCAGTACTGGGAGGGAACTGGGATGTACTGGGAGGCACTACAATGTGCGGGGATGCCCAGGGATGTACCGTGGAGGAACTAGGATGTACAGGCTTGTACTGGGTTGTACCGGGTGGAACTGGCATGGATTTGGGATGTACCAGGATCTACTGGGATGTACTGGGATGTACTGGGAGGTAACTGTTATGTACTGGGAGTGAACTGGTAGGGAACTGGGATGTACTGGGAGGGAACTGGGACGTACTGTGAGGACACTGGGATGTACTGTTATGTACTGGGAGGGAAGTGTTATGTACAGAGGGGAACTGGTGCGTACTGGGATGTACTGGGATGGAAGTGTGAAGTACTGGGATGTACTGGGAGTGAACTGGGAGGGAACTGGTATGTAGTAGGATGTACTGGGTGGGAACTGGGATGTACCAGGATGTTCTGGGATGTACTGGGAGGGAACTGGTATGTACTGGGAGGGAACTGGGATGTAGTGGGAGGGAACTGGGAGGGAACTGGGATGTACTGGGAGGGAACTGGTATGTACTGGGAGGGAACTGGGATGTACTGGGACATACTGGCAGGGAACTGGGATGTACTGGGAGGGGCTTGGGATGTACTGGGAGGGAACTTGGATGTATTGGGAGGGAAGTGTTATGTACCAAGGGGGAACTGGGACGTACTGGGATGTAGTGGGAGTGAACTGTGAAGTACTGGGATGTACTTAGAGGAAACTGGGAGGCAACAGGCATGTACTGGGATGTACTGGAATGGAACTGGGAGTGAACTGTGTGTGAACTGGGAGGGAACTGGGATGTACTGTGAGGGAACTGGGATGTACTGGGAGGGAACTGGGATGTACTGGGAGGGATCTGGGATGTACTGGGCTGCACTGGGAGGGAACTGGGATGTACTGGGAGGAAACTGGAATGTCCCAGTTGACACCCACTTTCCTCCCAGTTTCCTCCCAGTATATCCCAGTTTCCTCCCAGTATATCCCAGTTTCCTCCCAGTCCATCCCAGTACATCGCAGTACATTCCAGTTCCATTCCTGTACATCCCAATACATCCCCGTTCCATGCCAGTACATCCCAGTTTCCTACCAGTTCATCCCCGTACATCCCAGTTTCCTCCCGGTTCACTACCACTTCTTTCCCAGTGCCTCCCAATACATCCCAGTTCCGTCCCATTACATCCCAGTACATCCCAGTTCCCTCCCAGTACGTCCCAGTTCCCTCCCAGTACGTCCCAGGTCCCTCCCAGTACATCCCAGGTCCCTCCCAGTACTGGGAGGGAACTGGGATGTACTGGGAGGCACTACAATGTGCGGGGATGCCCTGGGATGTACTGTGGAGGAACTAGGATGTACAGGCTTGTACTGGGTTGTACCGGGTGGAACTGGCAGGGATTTGGGATGTACCAGGATCTACTGGGATGTACTGGGAGGTAACTGTTATGTACTGGGAAGGAACAGGGAGGGAACTGGGATGTACTGGTAGGGAACTGGGATGTACTGGGAGGGAACTGGGACGTACTGTGAGGACACTGGGATGTACTGGTATGTACTGGGAGGGAAGTGTTATGTACTGAGGGGAACTGGGACGTACTGGGATGTACTGGGAGGGAACTGTGAAGTACTGGGATGTACTGGGAGGTAACTGGGAGGGAACTGGTATGTAGTAGGATGTACTGGGTGGGAACTGGGATGTACCAGGATGTACTGGGATGTACTGGGAGGGAACTGGTATGTACTGGGAGGGAACTGGGATGTAGTGGGAGGGAACTGGGAGGGAACTGGGATGTACTGGGAGGGAACTGGTATGTACTGGGAGGGAACTGGGATGTACTGGGACATACTGGCAGGGAACTGGGATGTACTGGGAGGAGCTTGGGATGTACTGGGAGGGAACTTGGATGTATTGGGAGGGAAGTGTTATGTACCAAGGGGGAACTGGGACGTACTGGGTTGTAGTGGGAGTGAACTGTGAAGTACTGGGATGTACTTAGAGGGAACTGGGATGTACTGGGAGGGAACTTTGAAGTACTGGGATGTACTTAGAGGAAACTGGGAGGCAACTGGCATGTACTGGGATGTACTGGAATGGAACTGGGAGTGAACTGTGTGTGAACTGGGAGGGAACTGGGATGTACTGTGAGGGAACTGGGAGGGACTGGGAGGGAACTGGGATGTACTGGGAGGGATCTGGGATGTACTGGGCTGCACTGGGAGGGAACTGGGATGTACTGGGAGGAAACTGGAATGTCCCAGTTGACACCCACTTTCCTCCCAGTTTCCTCCCAGTATATCCCAGTTTCCTCCCAGTATATCCCAGTTTCCTCCCAGTACATCCCAGTAAATCCCAGCTCGCTCCCAGTACATCCCAGTACATCGCAGTACATTCCAGTTCCATTCCTGTACATCCCAATACATCCCCATTCCATGCCAGTACATCCCAGTTTCCTACCAGTTCATCCCCGTACATCCCAATTCCCTCCCGGTTCACTACCACTTCTTTCCCAGTGCCTCCCAATACATCCCAGGTCCGTCCCATTACATCCCAGTACATCCCAGGTCCCTCCCAGTACGTCCCAGTTCCCTCCCAGTACGTCCCAGTTCCCTCCCAGTACTGGGAGGGAACTGGGATGTACTGGGAGGCACTACAATGTGCGGGGATGCCCTGGGATGTACCGTGGAGGAACTAGGATGTACAGGCTTGTACTGGGTTGTACCGGGTGGAACTGGCAGGGATTTGGGATGTACCAGGATCTACTGGGATGTACTGGGATGTACTGGGAGGTATCTGTTATGTACTGGGAGGGAACTGGGAGGGAACTGGGATGTACTGGGACGGACTGGGAGGGAACTGGGACGGACTGGGATGCACTGGTAGGGAACTGGGATGTACTGGGAGGAAACTGGAATGTCCCAGTTGACACCCACTTTCCTCCCAGTTTCCTCCCAGTATATCCCAGTTTCCTCCCAGTACATCCCAGTAAATCCCAGTTTGCTCCCAGTACATCGCAGTACATTCCAGTTCCGTTCCTGTACATCCCAATACATCCCCGTTCCATGCCAGTACATCCCAGTTCCCTACCAGTTCATCCCCGTACATCCCAATTCCCTCCCGGTTCGCTACCACTTCTTTCCCAGTGCCTCCCAATACATCCCAGTTCCGTCCCATTACATCCCAGTACATCCCAGGTCCCTCCCAGTACATCCCAGGTCCCTCCCAGTTAATCCCAGGTCCCTCCCAGTACTGGGAGGGAACTGGGATGTCCTGGGAGGCACTACAATGTGCGGGGATGCCCAGGGATGTACCGTGGAGGAACTAGGATGTACAGGCTTGTACTGGGTTGTACCGGGTGGAACTAGCAGGGATTTGGGATGTACCAGGATGTACTGGGATGTACTGGGATGTACTGGGAGGTAACTGTTATGTACTGGGAGTGAACTGGGTGGGAACTGGGACGTACTGGTAGGGAACTGGGATGTACTGGGAGGGAACTGGGACGTACCGTGAGGACACTGGGATGTACTGTTATGTACTGGGAGGGAAGTGTTATGTACAGAGGGGAACTGGTGCGTACTGGGATGTACTGGGATGGAACTGTGAAGTACTGGGATGTATTGGGAGTGAACTGAGAGGGAACTGGTATGTAGTAGGATGTACTGGGTGGGAACTGGGATGTACCAGGATGTACTGGGATGTACTGGGAGGGAACTGGTATGTACTGGGAGGGAACTGGGATGTAGTGGGAGGGAACTGGGAGGGAACTGGTATGTACTGGGAGGGAACTGGGATGTACTGGGAGGCACTACAATGTGCGGGGATGCCCTGGGATGTACTGTGGAGGAACTAGGATGTACAGGCTTGTACTGGGTTGTACCGGGTGGAACTGGCAGGGATTTGGGATGTACCAGGATCTACTGGGATGTACTGGGATGTACTGGGAGGTAACTGTTGTGTACTGGGAGTGAACTGGGAGGGAACTGGGATGTACTGGGAGGGAACTGGAATGTACTGTGAGGACACTGGGATGTACTGTTATGTACTGGGAGGGAAGTGTTATGTACTGAGGGGAACTGGGACGTACTGGGACGTGCTGGGAGGGAACTATGAAGTATTGGGATGTACTTAGAGGGAACTGGGATGTACTGGGAGGGAACTGGGAGTGAACTGGGAGGGAACTGTGAAGTACTGGGATGTACTTAGAGGGAACTTGGATGTACTGGGAGGGAACTGGGATGTACTGGGTGGAAAGTGTTGGGAATTGGGATTTACTGGGAGGGAACTGGGATGGACTGGGAGGGAACTGGGATGTAGTGGGACATACTGGGAGGGAACTGGGATGTACTGGGATGTACTTAGAGGGAAGTGGGAGGGAACTTGGATGTAGTGGGAGGGAACTGGGATTTACTTGGAGGAAAGTGGCATGTACTGGGATGTACTGGAATGGAACTGGGAGTGAACTGTGTGTGAACTGTGAGGGAACTGGGATGTACTGTGAGGGAACTGGGATGTACTGGGATGTACTGGGATGGACTGGGAGGGAACTGGGATGTACTGGGAGGGATCTGGGATGTACTGGGCTGCACTGGTAGGGAACTGGGATGTACTGGGAGGAAACTGGAATGTCCCAGTTGACACCCACTTCCCTCCCAGTGCCTCCCAGTATATCCCAGTTTCCTCCCAGTACATCCCAGTAAATCCCAGTTTGCTCCCAGTACATCCCAGTACATCGCAGTACATTCCAGTTACGTTCCTGTACATCCCAATACATCCCCGTTCCATGCCAGTACATCCCAGTTCCCTACCAGTTCATCCCCGTACATCCCAATTCCCTCCCGGTTCACTACCACTTCTTTCCCAGTTCCGTCCCATTACATCCCAGTTCCGTCCCATTACATCCCAGTACATCCCAGGTCCCTCCCAGTACATCCCAGTTCCCTCCCAGTACTGGGAGGGACCTAGGATATACTGGGAGGCACTACAATGTGCAGGGATGCCCAGGGATGTACCGTGGAGGAACTGGGATGTACAGGCTTGTACTGGGTTGTACCGGGTGGAACTGGCAGGGATTTGGGATGTACCAGGATCTACTGGGATGTACTGGGATGTACTGGGAGGTAACTGTTATGTACTGGGAGTGAACTGGTAGGGAACTGGGATGTACTGGTAGGGAACTGGGATGTACTGGGAGGGAACTGGGACGTACTGTGGGGACACTGGGATGTACTGTTATGTACTGGGAGGGAAGTGTTATGTACTGAGGGGAACTGGGACGTACTGGGATGTGCTGGGAGGGAACTGTGAAGTACTGGGGTGTACTGGGATGGAACTGGGATGTACTGGGAGGCAACTGGGACGGACTGGGAGGGAACTGGGACGGACTGGGAGGTAACTGCTGTGTACTGGGAGTGGAGTGGGAGGGAACTGGGACGTACTGTGAGGACACTGGGATGTACTGGTATGTACTGGGAGGGAAGTGTTACGTACTGAGGGCAACTGGGACGTACTGGGATGTGCTGGGAGGGAACTGTGAAGTACTGGGATGTACTTAGAGAGAACTGGGATGTACTGGGAGGGAACTGGGAGTGAACTGGGAGGGAACTGTGAATTACTGGGATATACTTAGAGGGAACTGGGATGTACTGGGAGGGGAATGGGATGTACTGGGAGGAAAGTGTTGGGAATTGGGATTTACTGGGAGGGAACTGGGATGGACTGGGAGGGAACTGGGATGTAGTGGGACATACTGGGAGGGAACTGGGATGTACTGGGAGGGGAATGGGATGTACTGGGAGGAAAGTGTTGGGAATTGGGATTTACTGGTAGGGAACTGGGATGGACTGGGAGGGGACGGGGATGTAGTGGGACATACTGGGAGGGAACTGGGATGTACAGGGAGGGAACTGGGATGTACTGGGGTGTACTGAGAGGGAACTGTTATGTACCGAGGGGGAACTGGGATGTACTGGGAGTGAACTGTGCAGTACTGGGATGTACTTAGAGGGAAGTGGGAGGGAACTTGGATGCAGTGGGAGGGAACTGGGATTTACTTGGAGGAAAGTGGCATGTACTGGGATGTACTGGAATGGAACTGGGAGTGAACTGTGTGTGAACTGTGAGGGAACTGGGATGTACTGGGATGTACTGGTAGGGAACTGGGATGTACTGGGAGGGATCTGGAATGTCCCACTTGACACCCACTTCCCTCCCAGTGCCTCCCAGTATATCCCAGTTTCCTCCCAGTACATCCCAGTAAATCCCAGTTTGCTCCCAGTACATCCCAGTACATCGCAGTACATTCCAGTTCCGTTCCTGTACATCCCAATACATCCCCGTTCCATGCCAGTACATCCCAGTTTCCTACCAGTTCATCCCCGTACATCCCAATTCCCTCCCGGTTCACTACCACTTCTTTCCCAGTGCCTCCCAATACATCCCAGTTCCGTCCCATTACATCCCAGTATATCCCAGTTCCCTCCCAGTACATCCCAGGTCCCTCCCAGTAGTGGGAGGGAACTGGGATGTACTGGGAGGCACTACAATGTGCGGGGATGCACAGGGATGTACTGTGGAGGAACTAGGATGTACAGGCTTGTACTGGGTTGTACCGGGTGGAACTGGCAGGGATTTGGGATGTACCAGGATCTACTGGGATGTACTGGGATGTACTGGGAGGTAACTGTTATGTACTGGGAAGGAACTGGGAGGGAACTGGGATGTACTGATAGGGAACTGGGATGTACTGGGAGGGAACTGGGACGTACTGGGATGTGCTGGGAGGGAACTGTGAAGTACTGGGATGTACTTAGAGGGAACTGGGATGTACTGGGAGGGAACTGTGAAGTACTGGGATGTACTGGGATGGAACTGGGATGTACTGGGAGTGAACTGGGAGGGAACTGGTATGTAGTAGGATGTACTGGGTGGGAACTGGGATGTACCAGGATGTACTGGGATGTACTGTGAGGGAACTGGTATGTACTGGGAGGGAACTGGGATGTACTGGGATGTACTGGGAGGGAACTGGGATGTACTGGGACATACTGGCAGGGAACTGGGATGTACTGAGAGGGAATCGGTATGTAATGGGAGGGAACTGGGATGTACTGGGAGGGAACTGGGATGTACTGGGCGTCGCTGGGAGGGAGCTGGGATGTACTGGGATCCATACTGTGTGGCATGTTGGTCATTACTGGGACGCACTGGTCTATACGCGCGGGCTGATATCTGACCCCTCTGGCCCCACCCACCTTTGCGACAGGCCCCGCCCCCTGGCGAGGGCCTGGTGGGGTGGGGCCGTGCTCGTGTGCTCCCCAGCATCCCCAGTTAGCAACAGGTCCCACCCCCTGGTGACAGCCTGGGGGTGTTGCTGGTGCTGCCTGGCCCCACCCTCCATAGCAACAGGCCCTGCCCTTGGTGATGGCTCCAGGGGCATTGCCAGCGTCCCTTTGGACACACCCCCTTAGTGACAGGCCCCACCCCCCGGCAACGGCCCGGGGGGCGGTGCCGGCTCTCTCCCCTTAGCGACAGGCCCCACCCCCCGGCAACGGCCCGGGGGGCGGTGCCGGCTCTCTCCCCTTAGCGACAGGCCCCGCCCCCCGGCAACAGCCCGAGCCTGTGTTTGCTCCGCTCGGGGGGCTCGGTTTGGGTGTTTTCTCTCCCCCCTCCCTCCCGTGCCGGGAACTCCAGGCGGCTCTCGTACGGCTCCCGGGGCCTTCACCCCCCGGGGGGCTCGGCCCGCCCCTTTCGCGGGGCGCTGTGGGAAGGGCGGGGGCGGGGCCCGGGGGTGGAAGAGCCCCGGCTCTGGCCCTGGGCTTCTCTGGCGTCGGTGCTCCCGTGTTCCCTCGGGCGGTCGCAGCTTTGGGGCTGTCTCAGCCCCCCGGGCAGGCGTGCTCTGGCGTTTAGAGAAGCGGAGGCGTTGCCTGAGGTAAGGATTCCAGAGCTTGGCACTCTTTGGCGGCATCTGTACTAGAAAGGTCCCTTGTGGCCTGCTTTGCTTTTTTTCTCCCAGGATGCTGTTTTGGGCGCTGAGGGGGCGGTGAGACGGGTTAGTGGTATGGTGTTCTGTTTGGGGTTTGGTTTTTGCTTTGCTGTTTTTTTTCCCCTCGTGAGATCATTTTATTGTGCTGCTGCAATTCCTGTCTTTACTGAACCCGGAACCTTGGGGGTTTTCACTAGTTGTGCCGTTCACTGTTTCAGGTGTTGCCTTGGCCTCTCAACAGCCGTGGCACAACCTGCAGCGATGCTGCCTCTCCAGGCCCCCGCAGGCCCCGCTTTCTTGTCCAGCCAGGCGGGAAAGCGTGGTTGTTGCAGAAACAGCTACGCCCTGCGACTCCTCCTCAGGTTGTTGGCTCGGCCCCAACAGCGTACAGGCTGCTGAGGTCACCGCCTCCGCGCGGGACGCAGGCGGCCCGGAGAGCTTTACCCCGCGCCATTTCCGTCCCCTCTGGGCAGCAGCGGAGCTGCCGCCGCTTCAGGCGGCCGCTTTCTCGAGGGCGAGGAGCTGGGATGACAACGGGCCGCTGCAGACTCTGGTCAGGGTAAGAGGCTGTTCCCTGGGGAGCCGGCGCAGGGGGAGCGGAGGTACGCACGGGCACTTGTCGGTGCCCCTGGCCGGTAAAGGGAAGGTTAAATTGTTAGAGTGCAAATAAATACATATTATTTAGGGAGGAGTCGTGACTAAATTTAATCACACCTATTACTGAACAAACCAGGCAGTCATTATTCCTAATCTGTAGTTAAAAAAAATAAAGGCAGTCCTTTTTTATGCCATAAATAGAGTTGCGAGTCATTAATAGCTCAATCTAAATACAGCCGTTACTAAATCAACTGCAGGCATTAATGACTCCTGATCAGAAACAAAATAAGGAAATTTTCGAATCTAGAATGAAAATCGACCCGGAAAGCTAAATTGGGAGCGGGTAGTACTGAAATTGTAACAGGGCTGTTAGAAAGTTCAGAGGCAGCGACAGCTCCTGCTTCCAACCCAAGCAGTAAACGAAGCTTTAGGTTCTTAAATGAAGAGAAATAAAGGTGAGCTGTTAAACAGTGGCTGGGGTCAAGCATAGCTATTAAGAAAATTTGCAGGTACGGGTGATTCCTGAGCAGAACTAACAATTCCAGAAGATTTAGATTTAAAAACTACAGAGCTAATGGAGTGCCACAACCGCCCGGATGTAACTGCAGCCGCTTTGGGGGAATGCCCCAGCCCCCCCAGCCACCGCTATTAATTACTGCCAAGGAGAGCGAAAGTGAAAGTAGAAGCAGTGCAGGTGAAGTGTGAGCAGTACGCTTTTTCCTAAGTCATCTCTTCGTGTCAGGAGAGGAAAGAAAATGGAAAGAAGATGTTTGCAGGGGGTCTGTGCTGGGTTACCTGCGCGTCTCTTCCGTGCGTCCTTGAGGAGACATTTAGCGCGTGTTGGGCGCTCGCAGGTGGAGACAGGGCGAGCTGGAGGCAGGATCGGTGCCGGCACTGATAAAGGGATGGGCAACGAGCGGAGAGAAGAGGGGGCAAGGGCTGAAAAAGGGTCACCGGTTCTGCAGGGAAGGCAGCGGGATGTGACTCGGCAACCGCTCTGAGGAGTGCAGGGTCATTCGCTGCGATGAAGTCAGGGTCTGCGGCTGGCCCGGAGAGGCAGCAGAAATCCCAAACTCTTTGCAGGGGTACCGGCCAGATTAGGGCAACACCTGAACAGTAAAACCATTTAGAGGAAGCAGAGCTGGGCTGCACCGCGTGGCCAACCTCCCTCTTCTCCGTGAGTCCCAAAGGGGCAGCTCCAAGAATGTGCTGAGAATTCATCCCTTGCGCTAAAAATGAGACGCAAGTAGCACCCACCCGTGAATTTTATTTTCTCTCTCGCTCTGCGGCTCCTGCCTGCTTGTCTCTCCTCAGTGCTCACCTGCACCCGTGCTCGGATGGGGCAGCTGAGGGAAGGTGCTGCCATCTCCCCAGCCCCGGCGGACCGCCCCTCAGCTGTGTCCTCTGTCAGGGAGCGTCGTCATCTCTCCTGCCTCCCAGAGCGTGTCCTGTAGTGGCAGACGCGCGGGCTTTTCCCTGCACGCGCATACGGGAAGGGAAGGGAAGGGAAGCACAGTGAGAGCTGGGCTTGTCAAAGAGTAATGGGGGTGGTGGGAAGCGTAGCTAGAACCGGAGAGCTACAGCGCAAAAGCGAAGCGGACGGGACACAAAAGTAAAATGGTGCACAGGAATGCTGAGGAGAGAACTCCCGCAGCACACAGGAAATCAGTGTCAGAATCTATTGTCTTCTGACTGCCAAATTAAAAATAATGGCACGCTTTGCAACGCTAAGCTCGCTCTAATCGTCTGAACTGTTTCTTTCCAACCCCCACCGCCCCCAGCACACCGCTCAGCCTCCTCAGCCTGAAATGCCTTGTTTTCCTTCTTTTTTTTTTTTTTTAATGACAGGGCAACTTCTGTTCCCGAGGTGGTGCCTACGGTACAGCTATCTCTTCGAAGACAGTTTGGTTTAGGTCAGAGAATGTTGAGCCTGGACTGAATCAGCCTCTGTTTCTATTTCTGGAAATCGTCGGTCCTGTGCATCAAGCCCGGAAAAAAGGAAATATGAACCAAAGGACGTGGGGCCTGCAGGGCTAGGAAATTATTTGAGAAGAGGTTCAGTGGGGAAATGACTCTTTGTCTGTGGGGCGTCCAGGCAAGCAACCCAGCTGCTAGAAAGCGGCGCTGTCCCCAGGATGGCCTCGGCGGTCCCGTTGGAGTCGGGGCAACAAGGACAAGGCAGGGTGAAGCATCTGGCCTGCCGTGTGGAACGTGACTGTACAAAGCACGTGTGATGCACTGCAAGTTTACTTGTTTAAACTGTGAGTTAAAGAAGGTGTGCGGTTGCTTTGTAAACAGCCGACGCTCTAAAGCTACACCCATCTAATTGCTAGCTGTATTAAATCTATCGTATTGCTGTTTCTGCATTAAAAAATAAAAAAGAAAAAAAACAACACACCTATGTAAGCACTTCTAAGTACAACGGAAAACCACTGTTTAACGCGTGGCATGTGTGGGTTGTTTTTTTGGGGTGGGAGGGTGGGGTGTATGACAAAAACCTGCGAGAGACACACGCACATACGCACATGTCATGTTTAGCGCTCACCTAAACCCAAAAAAGAAAATCCACTCTTTATTTTGCAGCATTAGCATTAGCTTCCAGCGCACAGCCTGAGCGCGTACCTCTGCTCTCACCGTCTGCTCCCTCTTCAACCGTGTGTGGCTGTCATCAGCTTGCACAGGCTTTGCTCGTGCAAGTTTCCGCGACAGCTTACGAGAAGGCAGGGAAACCAACCCAGCAAGACGCGTAGTGCCTTCCTCTATGGGCTCCGTCCAGCCTTTGTTAAAATGAGCAGAAAAGAAATCTGCTGCTGCCTTTACCCTGACTGACTCTCACAGAGAGCATCTGACTTGACCCGCAGCAAAGCGATGCCCCAGGCAGCAGCACGTATTGGCGCGGACCGCGGTTTCACCCACCTGTTTTACTGCGCCGGTCCTTTCCCACGGCCGATGCCGCAGATGTGGCGCGCCCCACCCCCAAACCTCTTTACGAGGGTTCCCTGGGCTCTGCAAGTCGCCTGCTGGACGTGTTGCTGATTCAGGCACGGGCAAAGTCAGCTTCTTCGCTGGCCTCGGGCCAGGGCAGCCACGTACTCGAGGGAAACTCAGAATATCTCCAGCGAGATCTCACCGGGAGGCTGGGACCTCGTCAGTAGGGGAGAAAGCCAAGCGACTGACACTGAAAGGGAGCTCTTTGCTAGGCTGTAGATCGTAAAGTTAACAAAGAAAACAAACCTGCCTTTTTAAAAATGCCCTCTTTTGAGTCTGCCACATTTGATATGGATTTTTTAAATTGCAGGGTATATCTCCTACAGGCCTCATGCAAAGGGAAGTGAGTACCTCTGGCTCTCAGGACAAGGGGGTCCCTCAGGAGCCCAGGTGCTCACGCCAGCCGGCATCTGGCACAGCACAGGGCAGGAGCTTTGGCAGTAGTACGTGAGCTGAGAATGAGAGTTAGGCAGCACTGCGCGCTTCTCCTGTGAGCCGCCGAGGCTCGCGCGCTGTACCTTCCACAAATAAAAGGCCAGAAGAGTCAGCATTTCTGCTAGTTCCAGCCTCATCCGTACCCTCGTCGGTGTAGCTGTAAGCAAGCGTCCCGTAGCGACTGGGAGCGTGGCAGCTGGGCTTCCTGCGCTGCCTTAGGTTGTGCCCTTGGAGAAACCCTTCTCCGAGCCCCGTGAGCCCCGGGGTGGGTGGGCTGCGGTGCCGTTCAACGCTGAATAGGCACGAAGGCCTGTAAACAAAATGTATTTATATCGCACCCATACCCGGCAGCCAACCGCCGCTTTATTTACGTATTCTGCACCTCCTGCCGACGCTTTTAAACTTAGCCGATATTGCCGCAGTTTTCACTGACGGGGCAGGGGGCTGCCACGCTGCAGGGGGAGTGTCTGGGTGTCTCCCACGGACACAGACGTCCTCAGCTGGGTAGGGACAGGGTGAGAGCTGGAACAACTCTGCTGACATGTAAGGGCCGTCCCAGGGCAAGGCTCCTGGGTCTGGGGGCTGAAAGGCGAGCCGCGCTGGGTGGTTGGTGTGGGAGTTGTGGAGCAAGTAGGGGGAAAAAAAACCAACAAGAAAAAACCATCCAAATGTTTCACAGCAGGTAGAAAGCTAGGCAGAAAGCAAACTGAATGCTGTAAAGACAAAAGCCGAAAGCCGGCTATGGACTGTCCAAAAAGAGTCAGTGCCACGGAAGGAGGTTATTTCTTCAACTGACCATAGGAGGCTTTTTGTGAGAAAACACAACACCTTTCTGCTACGGCGCGGTACCGCAGCAGTAATGGGCCAGAGCGTGCGAGCGCCTTTGGCAGGATCGGTAACGGCCGGGGCACGGCCGAACGGCCAGCCCACCTTCCGCACAAGGAAAACACCATTCCCCTGGAACGCCACGCAGACCCAGGACAGGTAAGGCGGAGGCCGAGCCCAGGCGCCCCCATTGCCAAGGACCACCTTGGCCTTGCAGCGTCTCACGCTTCGGGGTGTTTTGCAGGCCGTGGCTAAGCTCAGGCCCCCTGCTCGTGGCGGCCCCCGGTCCCCCGGCGCCGGTCGGGCCCCAGCCCCCAGCGCGGTGCGGCGCAGGGCAGTGACCCAGCAGGGCGGCCCCCCGGGCCCCAGCCCCTCCCCCCCGCCTGGGGCCAGGCCCCGCGGCCGCCGGCCCCTTCCTCCTCTGCCCGCTCCCGTCGCAGACGGCTCGGTATGTGTCACGAGCGGCAGCCGCGTTCAGCAGCTCTCCGAGGGCGCGGGGCTCTGGCCGGCCGTGACCGGGGCCCGCAGGGGTTTCCCGCTCGCCCCGAGAAGGCGCTGGCCCCGAGCCGGCGCGTCCCGCCCCGCCCCGCCCGGCCCTCGGCGCCCTCGCGAGCTGAGCGCGGGCCGGCCAGCAGGGGGCGCTGGCGCTCACCGGCTGGGCGCGGGGGCGGGGCCGGTGGGGGCCGCTCCTTCCGGCCGCCCTTTAAGGGCCGCCCCGCGGGGCTCGGGCTTCCGGTGGCGCGTGCGTGTGGCGGCGGAGCGGGGGCGGGAGCGGTGCGTGTGGCGGCCGGGTCGCGAGGCGTCCCTGTGCGGTGCCGGGGCCCCTCTGCGGCCCGGCGTGGGAAGCCCGCGGCCGGCGGAGCCTGCTCGGAGCTGGGCGGGGAGCGCCGCGGCGGTCCGGCCGCCGGCAGCCATCCCCTGCGGTGGCCGGCAGCCCCTCGGGACGCCTGGAGGCCTGGCGGTGCCCGAGGCTCGCCTGCGGCAGCCGCCTGAGAGAGCAGCGCGGCCGTGTCCGGGGGCCGGAGAGCGCTGGTGGGTGAGTTCGGGCAGCGGGGGGCGGGTGTGTGTCTCCGGGCGGGGCCGGGGGGCTCCGTGCCCCGCAGAGGAGCCCCGGTCGGGCATCGTTCGCTTTTCCACAATGCAGGTCTGTCCCTGGTTATTTTCTGTGTACAGTGTTTCGGGCCACCTGAAAGCCTTTGGCCGGGTAGGTTTGGTGCGGGGCGATGGCAGGTGTGGACCCTGAAAGATCTCGGGTGGGGGGCGTGGGAGGTATTTCTTGCCTTAAAACTCTGAGCCCACCTCGTGTGTCATGTCGTGTTATCATGTCGTGAGTCTCGTGACTGTGGCAAATGGCTGAGTCGGGCGTTTTCTGATAACTAACTTCTGAACGTGTGCGTGTGTAGGCACGGGGAGATTTGTGCAGGGTGACGGAGCCCCTTGTGCTTCTGTGCTAATGTCTACCTGTTCTAGACCTCCAGTGTTGGAAAGCCTTTGTTTAGTGCCTAGTTGTGGCTGCGTAACTGCTGTTGCGCCTGCAGCTGTGCTCGCAGGGATGCTGGGTGGCTCCGCATCAAACCGGCCGCCGGGCGGCCGGGTTGTGCCGCAGAGCATGCCGGGAGCTGTAGTCCTTGCGGCTGCCGGGCGGCCGGGTTGTGCCGCAGAGCATGCCGGGAGCTGTATTCCTGGCGCAGTGGCTGCCGGCCCTGTCACGTGGTTCGCCGGGCATGGCGGGAGGCGCGGTCTTCCGGCGCTCGGGTGCCGGGCGGCCGTGGCGCGTACGGTACGCGAGGTGTATTTTTGGGGTTGGCTTCGTGTTGATTACTGGGGGCTTGCGGGTGCGGCCGCTTCCCGAGAAGCGGTGAGTTCCCCGGGAGCTGACAGAAGGGAAGAGGGAAAGGAGGAGGACGATGACCTTTTCCCCGTGCCCAGGGCGCAGATGATGGCCGCCTCCCCGGCCCACCGGAGGTCCCGCTCAGCCTCCCCTGGCCCCCCTTGCCCCGTGCGCCTGCCCCCAGCTCCGGCACCTCCCCATAAGCGTGCTGCATAGCCTTAGGCCGCCCCCAGGCCCTGTCGTGAAGGCAGCAAGCCGTCCCTCAAGCGCACTGGATTCCCCCTTGGTGCAGGGGCCCTTAGCAGTAGCGTGGGGAGGGAGCGGTGTGTCCAGAAGCCCCTGCGGAAGGAGAGGCTTTGGCCAGGGTCGATCGACGGTAATGACGGTCACTGTTTCTTCTTTCCCTCTCCCAGAGACCGTGCTGAGGACGTGGTTGTCTGTCCTTCCCCCGGGGATGCCGTTGCCTGCCGCCGTCTCAGGCTCGCGTGGCTTCTCTCTGCCCGTCCTCGCCGTCCTCGCAGCGCAGGGCCGAAAAGGGATAGACAAAGCCCTTCCCGGCTGCGGACAGGAGCTGCCTCAGCTGAAGCTGGAGACGCCAACGAAAGGTAAAGAAGAAGAAACTG
This sequence comes from Phalacrocorax aristotelis, assembly GCF_949628215.1. Lineage (NCBI taxonomy): Eukaryota > Metazoa > Chordata > Aves > Suliformes > Phalacrocoracidae > Phalacrocorax > Phalacrocorax aristotelis. Next base: position 64,154 of record NW_027441368.1, read on the forward strand.
AAGGTGCTCTGGCTGCCAGCTGCCTTCCTGCCGCAGGCAAGAGAGAGCCTGTCCATGCAGGTGGGGGAGGAAGGATCCCCCTTCATAGCCCGCAGCAGGCCAGGCCACCAACGTGCACCGTAGGGTCTGTACGCGTAACCCGGAGTTGGGTACGGGCGTGTAGTGCACGAGCGAGCTAGGCTACGTGCCTAGGAAGCCTCATCTGGTAAGAGCTGTAAGACACCCACGTATTCTCTTCAGGTGGAGGACGGCCTAGAGTCTGGAGCTGCAGAAGAGGCAGGGAGGAGAGGAGGGGAAAGAAGCATCTGAACGGCTAAATTGTGCCAGCAGCGCTGAGAGCGAGAGTCGCGGTGAGTCCTGGGCCACTGGGGCCCCGTTGCCTCTCTTGTGCGTCCTGGGCCCTCCCTGTCTCTCCCCCGGCCCCCTCTCTTTCCTTACCTGCTGCAAAATTTACTTTTTTTTTTGCGCCCCCCCCCCCCCCCCCGCACCTTCTTTCTCCATCTCGCTCTGAGTGTCTCCCTGCCTCCCCGTCTTTTCAGTCCTCCCTCTCTCTGTCCTGTAGCCTGTGGCTCCTTTTTCTTTCTCCGCCTCTCTCTGCCTGGCTCTGGCTCCGTTTTTTTTTTTTTTTTATTCCTCCTGCTCTGTCCTGTAGCCTGTCGGTGTTTTGTTGTTCTCTGGCTCTCTTGATCTGACTCCCTGTGTTACCGAAAAACGCGTTAAAATCGGAAACGACTCCTCAACACCAATTTAGTATTAAAGAGCAGGCATTCTTTATTCGCGGCGCCGGATGCACGGGGGATCGCTCCTCCTGGCGTGCGTACCTCACGCACCTTTCCCGTACAATTTGTAGATCAATGTTTTACGTATTCATACATAGTCATTATTGTCCTGTCTGCTGATTGGTACAAACTTGCTCGTTCCGTATGTAAATCGCTGCGCAGGCTCGGTTGTCCTCTTCCGTTGTTCTCTTCTGTTACTTGGGTCGGTGGTGGTCTGTGAGTCGGTGGTCGCGATCTCCCCCTGCCGGAATTACCTTTTAGCTTCTCGGCTCTTACTCTTGGCAGTCTTGGCTAGTTTTCTCAGTCCGCTAAGCGAAACCGCGTTTTGTCATCCTTTTCTGACAGAAGCATGTTGTCTGTTGTTCTGTTCGCATTAACGATCGCCTAGGGACTAAAATGCAGATCGACAGGTGCGCTGATTGGTACGCTCCATGTTCCCGTAATGGAACACCGTCTCTGGTTGATTTCATCACTTTGGTTACATTTCCCCTGTTTGGAAGTTCTGAAATAATAATTTTCTCAATACTTCCATCCTAGATCAATAATATTCCACTATGTCAGTTTAGTGTTTGCTTCATGTTCTGAAATTTTTCACTTGATTGTGGTCTCCAGGGTGTATGCAGGTCCCATTTTCTACCCAAAATTTTATTAAGTTGTTGAAGTACCTCTGCAAAAAAATGTGGTGCTCTATCAGAGGGCATTCCCGTTGGCACTCTAAATCTTGGTATTATTTCCTTCAGCAACGTTTTAACTACTACTCTAGCTTTGTCGGTGCAGCACGAGAAAGCTTCTGGCCATCTAGAAAATTTGTCAATCAGCACTGACAAATACTGCTCTATCTATTTTGTCTGGGTAACTCAGAGAACTTAATTTGCTAATAATTTCCGGGAGAATTTTTTGTTTTGTTACTCCTAAAGGTTGTTTCCTTTGGTTCAGGGGATTATTTCTAGGACAGATTGGACACTTAGCTACTATGGGTTTAACTATTCTTGTCGTGCCTACACACGCTACAGATGTTTTTAAACTCAAAACCGTAGCGCCTACAGCCTAATGTGTTTGCTCATGGTTTTCTTTTGCAAGTTGTGTCATAACTTGTGGGGTGGTTGTTGTTATTACTTGTTTTTCTGGTGTTACCTACCATCTCTCTGTGTTTTGTGATGCTTCCAATTGTTCTGCTAATTGCTCATCCAATTTATTATATCTCGGTTTCAACTTTGGAATTCTGATCTGTTTTACTGGTACTAGTGCAAGGATACCTTGCTCTGCAGTCCTCTTTGCAGCTTTATCGGTCAGTCGTTTGCTTATGTTTACAGCCGTCTGGCCAAATTGATGAGCTTTGCAACGCTTTACCGCCACTTCTTTTGGTTTCTGCACGTCTTCCGGAAGTTGGAGAATTTCTTCTTTATGCTGTATTGATGATTCTTGGGCTGATGGCAGTCCTTTCTCCTTCCCAATAGCTCCGTGATCGTGGATCACACCAAATGCACGTTTGGAATCAGTCTAGATATTTATCCTTTGTCCTTCTGCCATTCGCAGAGCTCGCTTCAATGCTACCAATACTGCTTTCTGTGCTGAGGTGTTTGCAGGCAGCACCCCTGACTCCGTTCCCTCGGCGGCGATAACGACAGCATATCCGGCCATTCGCTTCTCTTCTCGCCCAGAGCTTCTTCCATCTGTAAACAACTCCAGATCAGGATTTTCCCAGAGGTTTGTGTCTCAGGTCTGGTCTGCTGGAATAGACTTGTTCAATAGTTAGCAAGCGATCGTGTTCTAAATTGTCCGTAAGGTTTTCTGTTGTTAAAAACATAGCAGGATTCAGTATAGCAGTAGTCTTCGATTCCACATCGTCTTGTTCTAACAGAACAACTTGATATTTCAACATTCTGCTAAGGGATAGCCAACGACCCCCCTTTTGTTCTAAAACAGTCACCGCTATGTGCGGGACATATACTGTCATCTTCTGTCCCATTGTTAACTTTGGGGCTTCCCGGATCGGCAGCGCTGTTGTTGCTACTGCCCGTAAACACCTAGGCCATCTTTTACTCGCGTGGTCAGGTTGTTTGGAGAAGTAGCCCACAGGTCTCTTCCAGGTTCCCAGTCGCTGTGTCAGCACTCCAAGGGCTAAATGTTGTCTTTCGTGGACAAACAACTGAAAAGGTTTAGCGAAATCAGGTAGGCCTAATGCAGGGGCCATCATCGAGGCTCTTTTCAGTTCTTTGAATGCCGTTTGGCATCCGGGCGTCCAGGTTAAATATTTATCCTTTTGAGTCTTTCAATGCCTCAAATAATGGTTTTACATACAGTCTATAGTTCAGAATCCAGAGCTGATGCTATTTCATTGTTTTCAGAAAAGCTCTCAGTTCCTTCGGGCTGCTAGGTTCGGGAATTTGACAAATAGTTTCTTTCTTTTCACTTTCTAATTGTCTTTGTCTTTGAGATATTTCAAATCCTAAATAAATGGCTGCTTCTTTTCCTATTTGGGTTTTGTTTCTGGAAACTCCGCATCTTCCTTGGCCCAGAAAATTTAAAAATTTCAAAACATTTTTCTTTACTTTGTGCCGCTATCAGAATGTCATCCGCATTCTGTAACAAGATGCCTCTCCCTGGGTTCTGTTTTTTCTATATCTCTAATTTTTTTTTGCCAGCTGAGTCTCAAGTATCGTAGGACTATTTTTAAATCCTTGTGGAAGTACGGTCCATGGTAGCTGTGTCTTTCATTCTGTGGTGGGGCTTTCCCATTCCAAAGCAAATAGGCTTTGACTTTTTATGCCTGGAGGTATGCAAAAGAAGGCGTCCTTCAAATCTAGTACAGTAAACCGTTTATGCTCCTCCTTTAAAAGAGGTCAGTAAAGTGTATGGATTAGCTACTACCGGATGTATATCTTGGACCACCTGATTTATAGCCCTTAAATCGTGAACTAGCTAATACTCTTTGCCTCTAGATTTCTTTACTGGCGACACAGGAGTACTATATTCTGATTCACATTCCACTAAAAGCTCATATTCTGAAAAATTTTATAATTAACTTCTGTAATCCTTTTCGAGCCTCTCGCTTAATAGGGTATTGTTTTTGTCTTACGGGCTTGGCTCCAGGCTTTAAGGTTACTTTTACCGGCTCTGCCCACTTAGATCGCTCCGGAGCTCCGCTCGCTCAAACCAAAGGAATTACTACGTTTTCCACTTCCTCGGGAACCTGTTCCTCCCTGGAGGAATCCTGTAACATAAACGCTCTCGCCTCTGTGGCTTTTGATTCTGGTATTAGTGATTTAATCTCTCCATCTTTAAAAGTTACTTGAGCATCTAATTGACTTAATAGATCTCGTCATAACAGAGGCAGTGGACATTCAGGCATATGCAGAAACTGGTGAGTTGCCCATTGCTTCTCCAATTTAAACTTTAATGGCTCTGAGAGGGGCTAATTTTTCTTTGCCCTGTTGCTCTAGCAACATCTACTGATTTATGATCAAATTTCTCTTCACGTGTATTCAATACCAAATAAGTGGCTCCCGTATCTACCAAAAATTCTATTTCTTCATTCCGTAGCTTCAGTGTAACCAGGTGTTCAGCTAGGGTTGATTCCCCTGGTCTCCTTCATGCCAAGCTACTTCAAGCATTTAACCCAGATCTCTGGATTCAGGTTGTTCTAGTTTCTGAAGGTTGTTTTCTCTCCCCCCGCCCCCATCTGGGGCTGATTGTCTTATGAATATAGAGACCAGCTGAATTGCTTTTTCTGGTTTTTCTGGGTTCAAATGAGTATATTTTCTGGTGGTCACCTTCAGTCTTTCCATAAAGGCTGAAGGGGACTCACTTAATTCTTGTCTCACTTCATAAATTTTGACCAATTTATTGCTTTTGGCATTGCTTGTCTTACTCCAAATAAAATCTCTCTCTGACATCTAGTCAACATTCCCCTGGGTCCTGGCTGATTAGGGTCCCACTCGGGATTTGTAGATGGAAAATTCTTATTCATTGTTCTCTGTAAATTCCTGTTAGCATGTGCTCCCTGCACCTGCCTTCTGGCTGTATTCCATACTATTTTCTTGTCAGTTTCATCAAGCGAAGTATCCAGTATCACAAGTAGAGCAACACTCTTTCAAGTTCTCACCACGTTTTCCTCTTTTCAGAAACATTGCCGTAGAATCTTGTGGACATACCTCACGCTGTTTCTGCTGCTCGGGATGATTCCACGGTGTAAAGAACAAATCAACATATGCCACTTCTTCCCGTTTGCCTTCCCTTTTTACAAAACAACATTAATTGCAAGATGGTACGATATTGCAATGTCTCATGTTCTGGCCATTTGTGCCCACCTTCCAATTGATACGTTGGCCACCAATGATTGCAATATTCAATTAATGGTTTCCGAGTTAGTGGGTCACCGCCCCCGACGTCTTTCCAGTGCTTCAAAATACATCGCAAAGGTGTTCTCTGTGGGATAGGTTTCCTACTCAGTAATGCTCCCGTCTCCCAGTCGACTAGTAGTTGTGATAGTGCACTATCACAAATACTAGTCAGAGGGACTCCAACCCCCGTTGGAGGTCTCACTGGAAATCTGCCACTGGGATCTGTAGCCCCCTGCTAGATATCCCTGGAGACTTCAACCCCCTGTTGAAGACTCCCCTACCCTCGGGTCCCGCTCCACAGGCTTTCGCCTAGCAGAGACTTACCAACCGAGGCACCTCTTGGCCCCGACCCTGCGTGGCTTTCGCCGCGCCTTACGGGCAGGCCTGTGGGACTCAAACCCGCTATCCTATCCTATGTGGGAAACTAACCCCACGTATTATTCTACCTAAGTTTCTTCTTCAAAGAATGCCTTGTTTACCTCAATCCAGGGGATCTTGCTCAGAATTCTCTGGCCCGGGGATCGGAAGCTCTCCCGGAGAATTCCTCGGGGCCGGCTGCAGGTCCCACGATCCCACGGATCCGTCGAGATTCAAAAGCAGGTTCCCACCTGGGGTGCCAAAACTGTTACCGAAAAACGCGTTAAAATCGGAAACGACTCCTCAACACCAATTTAGTATTAAAGAGCAGGCATTCTATATTCACGGCGCCGGATGCACGGGGGATCGCTCCTCCTGGCGTGCGTACCTCACGCACCTTTCCTGTACAATTTGTAGATGAAAATTTTACATACTCATACATAGTCGTTATTGTCTTGTCTAGCGATGGGTACAAACTTGCTCGTTCCGTATGTCAATCACTGCGCAGGCTCGGTTGTCCTCTTCCGTTGTTCTCTTCTGAGTAGGTGGTGTTACTTGGGTCGGTGGTGGTCTGTGAGTCGGTGGTCGCGATCTCCCCCTGCCGGAATTACCTTTTAGCTTCTCGGCTCTTACTCTTGGCAGTCTTGGCTAGTTTTCTCAGTCCGCTAAGCGAAACCGCGTTTTGTCATCCTTTTCTGACAGAAGCATGTTGTCTGTTGTTCTGCTGACATTAACGATCGCCTAGGCACTAAAATGCAGATCGACAGGTGCGCTGATTGGTACGCTCCATGTTCCCGTAATGGAACACCGTCTCTGGTTGGTTGATTTCATCGCTTTGGTTACACCTGTTCCTGTTGTTCAGTTTCTTCTTTTTTGGCTTTGTGTGATTCTCTCTGTGATTCTGTTTTTCTCTGCCTCGCTTTTCCCAGCTCCCCGTCCCTCACTTTTAATGCCCGTTATCCTTCACCAGCACACTCTCCCTTGGTTCCCATCCTCGTTTCTGAATTCCTCCTGCTTTGCCACGTAGCCCGTGACTTTTTTCTTAATCTCTCTCTGTCTGCCTCAACGCTCCCCCCGTGCTTTTTAATTCGTCTTCTCTGCTCTGTACCCTGCTACTGTTCTTGCCTTTCTGAGTTCTTCTCTGTCCAGCTCCCTTTCCCTATTCATGAATTCCTGTTCTTCCTGCAGCCACCGCTGTTCCCTGTGACCTCCATCTCTCTCTGTCCAGCTCCCTGTCCCTAGGTTTTAATTCCTGCCTCTGCCCGCTGTAGCCTGTCTAGATGTTTCTCTCGGCCTCTCTCTCTGTCCGGCTCCCTCTCTCTGTGTTCTAATTCCACGTTCTCTGTCACGTGGACCCGTGCTATTTGTTTGTCCTCATCTCTCTCTGTCCAGCTCCTTGCTGCGATGTTTTATTTCCTCATTTCCTCCCTCTCTGTCTTTGTAGCCCATTGCTGTTGGTTTGTTTTTTTTTTTTTTCCACTTGTTTCTTCATGTGTCTCTGTCTGCCTCCCAGTCCCTGATCTTTAATTCCTCCTTCCCTGTAGGCCGCTGTTCCTTTTTTCCATTCTACATTGTGTTCTCTTTGGTCTCGTGTTCTTATTCATTGATTCCCTCCTCGCTGCCCTGTGGCTTGTCCCCATTTTATTGTTGCTTCTCTCTCCCTCTCTCTGGCTTCTTGCCCCTGTTTTTAAAATTCCTCCCTCTCTTCTCTCTTCCCTGTAGGCCGTGTGATCTTTAGCCTTTCTCCATGTCTTTCTGCCCATCTCTCTGTGTCTATTCATTAATTCTTCCCTCTCTGCCCTGTAGCCTGTAGCTTCTGTCCTTTCTCCATCTTGCTGTCCCTGGCTCCCGCGTGACCCTATGCTAGAATTGTTTCTCTCTTCTCTCCGTACGCATTGCGATTCCTTTTGCTCTCTGTCTCCCTTTGGTTTTTTTCTTTTTTTTTTCTGGCTCCCTGTCCCTAATTCTTAATTCTCTGCCTTCTCGTGCCCCATGGTTTGTTCTGTGGGGTTCTCTCGCGGTTCCCTCGCAGTTCCCTCCAGTCCATACTGGGCTATATTGGTCTAGTCCATACTGGGCTATATTGGTCTAGTCCATACTGGGCTATATTGGTCTAGTCCATACTGGGCTATATTGGTCTAGTCCGTACTGGGCTATATTGGTCTGTCCAGGCTTCCTCCCACTTCTTTCCCAGTGCCTCACAGTAGGTCCCGGTTCCGTCATGGGATGAACTGTGAGGGAACTGTGAGGGAACTGTGAGGGAACTGTGAGGGAACTGTGAGGGAACTGTGAGTAGGGGGGCGGCCCCCCGGGCCCCAGCCCCCCCCCCCCCCCGCCTGGGGCCAGGGCGCCGCGGCCGCCGGCCCCTTCCTCCTCTGCCCGCTCCCGTCGCAGACGGCTCGGTATGTGTCACGAGCGGCAGCCCCGTTCAGCAGCTCTCGGAGGGCGCGCGGCTGTGCCCGGCCGTGACCGGGGCCCGCAGGGGTTTCCCGCTCGCCCCGAGAAGGCGCTGGCCCCGAGCCGGCGCGTCCCGCCCCGCCCGGCCCTCGGCGCCCTCGCGAGCTGAGCGCGGCCCGGCCAGCAGGGGGCGCTGGCGCTCACCGGCTGGGCGCGGTGGCGGGGCCGGTGGGGGCCGTTCCTTCCGGCCGCCCTTTAAGGGCCGCCCCGCGGGGCTCGGGCTTCCGGTGGCGCGTGCGCGGCGCGTCGGAGCGGGGGCGGGAGCGGTGCGTGTGGAGGCCGAAGGGCCGGTGCGTGTGGCGGCCGGGTCGCGAGGCGTCCCTGTGCGGTGCCGGGGCCCCTCTGCGGCCCGGCGTGGGAAGCCCGCGGCCGGCGGAGCCTGCTCGGAGCTGGGCGGGGAGCGCCGCGGCGGTCCGGCCGCCGGCAGCCATCCCCTGCGGTGGCCGGCAGCCCCTCGGGACGCCTGGAGGCCTGGCGGTGCCCGAGCCTCGCCTGCGGCAGCCGCCTGAGAGAGCAGCGCGGCCGTGTCCGGGGGCCGGAGAGCGCTGGTGGGTGAGTTTGGGCAGCGGGGGGCGGGTGTGTGTCTCCGGGCGGGGCCGGGGGGCTCCGTGCCCCGCAGAGGAGCCCCGGTCGGGCATCGTTCGCTTCCGAACAATGCAGGTCTGTCCCTGGTTATTTTCTGTGTACAGTGTTTCGGGCCACCTGAAAGCCTTTGGCCGGGTAGGTTTGGTGCGGGGCGATGGCAGGTGTGGACCCTGAAAGATCTCGGGTGGGGGGCGTGGGAGGTATTTCTTGCCTTAAAACTCTGAGCCCACCTCGCGTGTCATGTCGTGTTATCATGTCGTGAGTCTCGTGACTGTGGCAAATGGCTGAGTCGGGCGTTTTCTGATAACTAACTTCTGAACGTGTGCGTGTGTAGGCACGGGGAGATTTGTGCACAAGAGCCCCTTGTGCTTCTGTGCTAATGTGTACCTGTTCTAGACCTCCAGTGTTGGAAAGCCTTTGTTTAGTGCCTAGTTGTGGCTGCGTAACTGCTGTTGCGCCTGCAGCTGTGCTCGCAGGGATGCTGGGTGGCTCCGCATCAAACCGGCCGCCGGGCGGCCGGGTTGTGCCGCAGAGCATGCCGGGAGCTGTAGTCCTTGCGGCTGCCGGGCGGCCGGGTTGTGCCGCAGAGCATGCCGGGAGCTGTATTCCTGGCGCAGTGGCTGCCGGCCCTGTCACGTGGTTCGCCGGGCATGGCGGGAGGCGCGGTCTTCCGGCGCTCGGGTGCCGGGCGGCCGTGGCGCGTACGGTACGCGAGGTGTATTTTTGGGGTTGGCTTCGTGTTGATTACTGGGGGCTTGCGGGTGCGGCCGCTTCCCGAGAAGCGGTGAGTTCCCCGGGAGCTGACAGAAGGGAAGAGGGAAAGGAGGAGGACGATGACCTTTTCCCCGTGCCCAGGGTGCAGATGATGGCCGCCTCCCCGGCCCACCGGAGGTCCCGCTCAGCCTCCCCTGGCCCCCCTTGCCCCGTGCGCCTGCCCCCAGCTCCGGCACCTCCCCATAAGCGTGCTGCATAGCCTTAGGCCGCCCCCAGGCCCTGTCGTGAAGGCAGCAAGCCGTCCCTCAAGCGCACTGGATTCCCCCTTGGCGCAGGGGCCCTTAGCAGTAGCGTGGGGAGGGAGCGGTGTGTCCAGAAGCCCCTGCGGAAGGAGAGGCTTTGGCCAGGGTCGATCGACGGTAATGACGGTCGCTGTTTCTTCTTTCCCTCTCCCAGAGACCGTGCTGAGGACGTGGTTGTCTGTCCTTCCCCCGGGGATGCCGTTGCCTGCGGCCGTCTCAGGCTCGCGTGGCTTCTCTCTGCCCGTCCTCGCCGTCCTCGCAGCGCAGGGCCGAAAAGGGATAGACAAAGCCCTTCCCGGCTGCGGACAGGAGCTGCCTCGGCTGAAGCTGGAGACGCCAACGAAAGGTAAAGAAGAAGAAACTGAAGGTGCTCTGGCTGCCAGCTGCCTTCCTGCCGCAGGCAAGAGAGAGCCTGTCCATGCAGGTGGGGGAGGAAGGATCCCCCTTCATAGCCCGCAGCGGGCCAGGCCACCAACGTGCACCGTAGGGTCTGTACGCGTAACCCGGAGTTGGGTACGGGCGTGTAGTGCACGAGCAAGCTAGGCTACGTGCCTAGGAAGCCTCATCTGGTAAGAGCTGTAAGACACCCACGTATTCTCTTCAGGTGGAGGACGGCCTAGAGTCTGGAGCTGCAGAAGAGGCAGGGAGGAGAGGAGGGGAAAGAAGCATCTGAACGGCTAAATTGTGCCAGCAGCGCTGAGAGCGAGAGTCGCGGTGAGTCCTGGGCCACTGGGGCCCCGTTGCCTCTCTTGTACGTCCTGGGCCCTCCCTGTCTCTCCCCAGGCCCCCTCTCTTTCCTTACCTGCTGCAAAATTATTTTTTTTTGCGCCCCCCCCGCACCTTCTTTCTCCATCTCGCTCTGAGTGGCTCCCTGCCTCCCCGTCTTTTCAGTCCTCCCTCTCTCTGTCCTGTAGCCTGTGGCTCCTTTTTCTTTCTCCGCCTCTCTCTGCCTGGCTCTGGCTCCGTTTTTTTTTTTTTTTTAATTCCTCCTGCTCTGTCCTGTAGCCTGTCGGTGTTTTGTTGTTCTCTGGCTCTCTTGATCTGACTCCCTGTGTTACCGAAAAACGCGTTAAAATCGGAAACGACTCCTCAACACCAATTTAGTATTAAAGAGCAGGCATTCTTTATTCGCGGCGCCGGATGCACGGGGGATCGCTCCTCCTGGCGTGCGTACCTCACGCACCTTTCCCGTACAATTTATAGATGAAAATTTCACATACTCATACATAGTCATTATTGTCTTGTCTAGTGATGGGTACAAACTTGCTCGTTCCCTATGTCAGTCACTGCGCAGGCTCGGTTGTCCTCCCAGTACAGTGCGGGGAACGGGGACGTACAGTGCGGGGAACGGGGACGTACCAGGATCTACTGGGTTGTACTGGGAGGGAACTGGGACGTACTGGGAGGCTCTACAATGTCCTGGGATGTCCTGGGATGTAGTGTGGAGGAACTAGGATGTACAGGCTTGTACTGGGTTGTACCGGGTGGAACTGGCAGGAATTTGGGATGTACCAGGATGTACTGGGATGTACTGGGAGGTAACTGTTATGTACTGGGAAGGAAATGGTAGGGAACTGGGATGTACTGGTATGTACTGGGAGGGAAGTGTTATGTACTGAGGGTAACTGGGACGTACTGGGATGTGCTGGGAGGGAACTGTGAAGTACTGGGATGTACTTAGAGGGAACTGGGATGTACTGGGAGGGAACTGGGATGTACTGGGAGGGAACTGGGATGTACTGGGAGGAAAGTGTTGGGAATTGGGATTTACTGGGAGGGAACTGGGATGGACTGGGAGGGAACTGGGATGTAGTGGGACATACTGGGAGGGAACTGGGATGTAGTGGGACATACTGGGAGGGAACTGGGATGTAGTGGGACATACTGGGAGGGAACTGGGATGTACTGGGGTGTACTGGGAGGGGACTGTTATGTACCAAGGGGGAACTGGGATGTACTGGGAGTGAACTGCGAAGTACTGGGATGTACTTAGAGGGAAGTGGGAGGGAACTTGGATGTAGTGGGAGAGAACTGGGATTTACTTGGAGGAAAGTGGCATGTACTGGGCTGTAGTGGAATGGAACTGGGAGTGAACTGTGTGTGAACTGTGAGGGAACTGGGATGAACTGGGATGTACTGGGACGTACTGGGACAGACTGGGAGGGATCTGGGATGTACTGGGATGCACTGGTAGGGAACTGGGATGTACTGGGAGGACACTGGAATGTCCCAGTTGACACCCACTTCCCTCCCAGTGCCTCCCAGTATATCCCAGTCTCCTCCCAGTACATCCCAGTAAATCCCAGTTTGCTCCCAGTACATCCCAGTACATCGCAGTACATTCCAGTTCCGTGCCTGTACATCCCAATACATCCCCGTTCCATGCCAGTACATCCCAGTTCCCTACCAGTTCATCCCCGTACATCCCAATTCCCTCCCGGTTCACTACCACTTCTTTCCCAGTGCCTCCCAATACATCCCAGTTCCGTCCCATTATATCCCAGTATATCCCAGTTCCCTCCCAGTATATCCCAGTTCCCTCCCAGTATATCCCAGTTCCCTCCCAGTATATCCCAGGTCCCTCCCAGTACATCCCAGGTCCCTCCCAGTACATCCCAGTTCCCTCCCAGTACTGGGAGGGACCTGGGATGTACTGGGAGGCACTACAATGTGCGGGGATGCCCTGGGATGTACTGTGGAGGAACTAGGATGTACAGGCTTGTACTGGGTTGTACCGGGTGGAACTGGCAGGGATTTGGGATGTACCAGGATGTACTGGGATGTACTGGGAGGTAACTGTTATGTACTGGGAAGGAACAGGGAGGGAACTGGGATGTACTGGTAGGGAACTGGGATGTACTGGGAGGGAACTGGGACGTACTGTGAGGACACTGGGATGTACTGTTATGTACTGGGAGGGAAGTGTTATGTACTGAGGGGAACTGGGACGTACTGGGATGTACTGGGAGGGAACTGTGAAGTACTGGGATGTACTGGGAGTGAACTGGGAGGGAACTGGTATGTAGTAGTATGTACTGGGTGGGAACTGGGATGTACCAGGATGTACTGGGAGGGAACTGGGATGTACTGGGAGGGAACTGGGATGTACTGGGAGGGAACTGGGATGTACTGGGAGGGAACTGGGATGTACTGGGAGGGAACTGGGATGTACTGGGAGGGAACTGGGATGTAGTGGGAGGGAACTGGGATGTAGTGGGAGGGAACTGGGATGTAGTGGGAGGGAACTGGTAGGGAACTGGGATGTACTGGGATGTACTGGAATGGAACTGGGAGTGAACTGTGTGTGAACTGGGAGGGAACTGGGATGTACTGTGAGGGAACTGGGATGTACTGGGAGGGACTGGGAGGGATCTGGGATGTACTGGGCTGCACTGGTAGGGAACTGGGATGTACTGGGAGGAAACTGGAATGTCCCAGTTGACACCCACTTCCCTCCCAGTTTCCTCCCAGTATATCCCAGTTTCCTCCCAGTATATCCCAGTTTCCTCCCAGTATATCCCAGTTTCCTCCCAGTATATCCCAGTTTCCTCCCAGTTCGCTCCCAGTACATCCCAATACATCGCCGTACATTCCAGTTCCGTTCCTGTCCATCCCAATACATCCCCGTTCCATGCCAGTACATCCCAGTTTCCTACCAGTTCATCCCCGTACATCCCAATTCCCTCCCGGTTCACTACCACTTCTTTCCCAGTGCCTCCCAATACATCCCAGTTCCGTCCCATTACATCCCAGTACATCCCAGTTCCCTCCCAGTACATCCCAGTTCCCTCCCAGTACTGGGAGGGAGCTGGGATGTACTGGGAGGCACTACAATGTGCGGGGATGTCCTGGGATGTACCGTGGAGGAACTAGGATGTACAGGCTTGTACTGGGTTGTACCGGGTGGAACTAGCAGGGATTTGGGATGTACCAGGATCTACTGGGATGTACTGGGAGGTAACTGTTGTGTACTGGGAGTGAACTGGGAGGGAACTGTGAAGTACTGGGATGTACTTAGAGGGAACTGCGATGTACTGGGAGGGAACTGGGATGGACTGGGTGGAAAGTGTTGGGAATTGGGATTTACTGGGAGGGAACTGGGATGGACTGGGAGGGAACTGGGATGTAGTGGGACATACTGGGAGGGAACTGGGATGTACTGGGGTGTACTGGGAGGGAATTGTTATGTACCGAGGGGGAACTGGGATGTAGTGGGAGTGAACTGTGAAGTACTGGGATGTACTTAGAGGGAAGTGGGAGGGAACTTGAATGTAGTGGGAGGGTACTGGGGTTTACTTGGAGGAAAGTGGCATGTACTGGGATGTACTGGAATGGAACTGGGAGTGAACTGTGTGTGAACTGTGAGGGAACTGGGATGTACTGTGAGGGAACTGGGATGTACTGGGATGTACTGGGACAGACTGGGAGGGATCTGGGATGTACTGGGAGGGATCTGGGATGTACTGGGAGGCACTACAATGTGCGGGGATGCCCTGGGATGTACTGTGGAGGAACTAGGATGTACAGGCTTGTACTGGGTTGTACCGGGTGGAACTGGCAGGGATTTGGGATGTACCAGGATGTACTGGGATGTACTGGGAGGTAACTGTTATGTACTGGGAAGGAACAGGGAGGGAACTGGGATGTACTGGGAGGGAACTGGGATGTACTGTGAGGGAACTGGGACGTACTGTGAGGACACTGGGATGTACTGTTACGTACTGGGAGGGAAGTGTTATGTACTGAGGGGAACTGGGACGTACTGGGATGTACTGGGAGTGAACTGGGAGGGAACTGGTATGTAGTAGGATGTACTGGGTGGGAACTGGGATGTACCAGGATGTACTGGAAGGGAACTGGCATGTACTGGGAGGGAACTGGGATTTACTGGGAGGGAACTGGGATGTACTGGGACATACTGGCAGGGAACTGGGATGTACTGGGAGGGGATTGGGACGGACTGGGAGGGAACTGGGATGTACTGGGAGGAAACTGGAATGTCCCAGTTGACACCCACTTCCCTCCCAATACCTCCCAGTATATCCCAGTTTCCTCCCAGTATATCCCAGTTTCCTCCCAGTATATCCCAGTTTCCTCCCAGTACATCCCAGTAAATCCCAGCTCGCTGCCAGTACATGCCAATACATCGCTGTACATTCCAGTTCTGTTCCTGTACATCCCAATACATCCCCGTTCCATGCCAGTACATCCCAGTTTCCTACCAGTTCATCCCCGTACATCCCAATTCCCTCCCGGTTCACTACCACTTCTTTCCCAGTGCCTCCCAATACATCCCAGTTCCGTCCCATTACATCCCAGTACGTCCCAGTTCCCTCCCAGTACATCCCAGGTCCCTCCCAGTACTGGGAGGGAACTGGGATGTACTGGGAGGCACTACAATGTGCGGGGATGCCCTGGGATGTACTGTGGAGGAACTAGGATGTACAGGCTTGTACTGGGTTGTACCGGGTGGAACTGGCAGGGATTTGAAATGTCCTAGGATCTACTAGGATGTACTGGGAGGTAACTGTTATGTACTGGGAAGGAACAGGGAGGGAACTGGGATATACTGGGAGGGAACTGGGATGTACTGTGAGGGAACTGGGACGTACCGTGAGGACACTGGGATGTACTGGTATGTACTGGGAGGGAAGTGTTATGTACTGAGGGGAACGGGGACGTACTGGGATGTACTGGGAGGGAACTGTGAAGTACTGGGATGTACTGGGAGTGAACTGGGAGGGAACTGGTATGTAGTAGGATGTACTGGGTGGGAACTGGGATGTACCAGGATGTACTGGGATGTACTGGGAGGGAACTGGTATGTACTGGGAGGGAACTGGGATGTACTGGGATGTAGTGGGAGGGAACTGGGAGGGAACTGGGATGTACTGGGAGGGAACTGGTATGTACTGGGAGGGAATTTGGATGTACTGGGACATACTGGCAGGGAACTGGGATGTACTGGGAGGGGATTGGGACGGACTGGTAGGGAACTGGGATGTACTGGGAGGAAACTGGAATGTCCCAGTTGACACCCACTTCCCTCCCAATGCCTCCCAGTATATCCCAGTTTCCTCCCAGTACATCCCAGTAAATCCCAGCTCGCTGCCAGTACATCCCAGTACATCGCAGTACATTCCAGTTCCGTTCCTGTACATCCCAATACATCCCCGTTCCATGCCAGTACATCCCAGTTCCCTACCAGTTCATCCCCGTACATCCCAATTCCCTCCCGGTTCACTACCACTTCTTTCCCAGTGCCTCCCAATACATCCCAGTTCCGTCCCATTACATCCCAGTACATCCCAGTTCCCTCCCAGTACGTCCCAGTTCCCTCCCAGTACATCCCAGGTCCCTCCCAGTACTGGGAGGGAACTGGGATGTACTGGGAGGCACTACAATGTGCGGGGATGCCCTGGGATGTACTGTGGAGGAACTAGGATGTACAGGCTTGTACTCGGTTGTACCGGGTAGAACTGGCAGGGATTTGGGATGTACCAGGATCTACTGGGATGTACTGGGATGTACTAGGAGGTAACTGTTGTGTACTGGGAAGGAACTGGGAGGGAACTGGGATGTACTGGGAGGGAACTGGGATGTACTGTGAGGACACTGGGATGTACTGGTATGTACTGGGAGGGAAGTGTTATGTACTGAGGGGAACTGGGACGTACTGGGACGTGCTGGGAGGGAACTATGAAGTATTGGGATGTACTTAGAGGGAACTGGGATGTACTGGGAGGGAACTGTGAAGTACTGGGATGTACTTAGAGGGAACTGGTATGTACTGGGAGGGAACTGGGATGGACTGGGTGGAAAGTGTTGGGAATTGGGATTTAGTGGGAGGGAACTGGGATGTACTGGGAGGGAACTGTTATGTACCGAGGGGGAACTGGGATGTAGTGGGAGTGAACTGTGAAGTACTGGGATGTACTTAGAGGGAAGTGGGAGGGAACTTGGATGTAGTGGGAGGGAACTGGGATTTACTTGGAGGAAAGTGGCATGTACTGGGATGTACTGTAATGCAACTGGGAGTGAACTGTGTGTGAACTGTGAGGGAACTGGGATGTACTGTGAGGGAACTGGGATGTACTGGGACGTACTGGGACAGACTGGGAGGGATCTGGGCTGCACTGGTTGGGAACTGGGATGTACTGGGAGGCACTACAATGTGCGGGGATGCCCTGGGATGTACTGTGGAGGAACTAGAATGTACAGGCTTGTACTGGGTTGTACCGGGTGGAACTGGCAGGGATTTGGGATGTACCAGGATCTACTGGGATGTACTGGGAGGTAACTGTTGTGTACTGGGAGTGAACTGGGAGGGAACTGGGATGTACTGTGAGGACACTGGGATGTACTGCTATGTACTGGGAGTGAAGTGTTATGTACTGAGGGGAACTGGGACGTACTGGGACGTGCTGGGAGGGAACTATGAAGTATTGGGATGTACTGGTAGGGAACTGGGATGTACTGGGAGGGAACTTGGAGTGAACTGGGAGGGAACTGTGAAGTACTGGGATGTACTTAGAGGGAACTGGTATGTACTGGGAGGGAACTGGGATGGACTGGGTGGAAAGTGTTGGGAATTGGAATTTAGTGGGAGGGAACTGGGATGGACTGGGAGGGAACTGGGATGTAGTGGGACATACTGGGAGGGAACTGGGATGTGCTGGGGTGTACTGGGAGGGAACTGTTATGTACCGAGGGGGAACTGGGATGTACTGGGAGTGAACTGTGAAGTACTGGGATGTACTTAGAGGGAAGTGGGAGGGAACTTGGATGTAGTGGGAGGGAACTGGGATTTACTTGGAGGAAAGTGGCATGTACTGGGATGTACTGGAATGGAACTGGGAGTGAACTGTGTGTGAACTGTGAGGGAACTGGGATGTACTGTGAGGGAACTGGGATGTACTGGGACGGACTGGGAGGGAACTGGGATGTACTGGGAGGGATCTGGGATGTACTGGGCTGCACTGGTTGGGAACTGGGATCTACTGGGAGGAAACTGGAATGTCCCAGTTGACACCCACTTCCCTCCCAGTGCCTCCCAGTATATCCCAGTTTCCTCCCAGTACATCCCAGTAAATCCCAGTTTGCTCCCAGTACATCCCAGTACATCGCAGTACATTCCAGTTCCGTTCCTGTACATCCCAATACATCCCCGTTCCATGCCAGTACATCCCAGTTCCCTACCAGTTCATCCCCGTACATCCCAATTCCCTCCCGGTTCACTACCACTTCTTTCCCAGTTCCGTCCCATTACATCCCAGTTCCGTCCCATTACATCCCAGTACATCCCAGTTCCCTCCCAGTACATCCCAGGTCCCTCCCAGTACTGGGAGGGACCTGGGACGTACTGGGAGGCACTACAATGTGCGGGGATGCCCTGGGATGTACTGTGGAGGAACTAGGATGTACAGGCTTGTACTGGGTTGTACCGGGTGGAACTGGCAGGGATTTGGGATGTACCAGGATCTACTGGGATGTACTGGGATGTACTGGGAGGTAACTGTTATGTACTGGGAAGGAACAGGGAGGGAACTGGGATGTACTGGTAGGGAACTGGGATGTACTGGGAGGGAACTGGGACGTACTGTGAGGACACTGGGATGTACTGTTATGTACTGGGAGGGAAGTGTTATGTACTGAGGGGAACTGGGACGTACTGGGAGGGAACTGTGAAGTACTGGGATGTACTGGGAGTGAACTGGGAGGGAACTGGTATGTAGTAGGATGTACCGGGAGGGAACTGGTATGTACTGGGAGGGAACTGGTATGTACTGGGAGGGAACTGGAATTTACTGGGAGGGAACTGGGATGTACTGGGAGGGAACTGGGAGGGAACTGGGATGTACTGGGAGGGAACTGGGATGTACTGGGAGGGAACTGGTATGTACTGAGAGGGAACTGGGATGTACTAGGACATACTGGCAGGGAACTGGGATGTACTGGGAGGGGATTGGGACGGACTGGGAGGGAACTGGGATGTACTGGGCTGCACTGGTAGGGAACTGGGATGTACTGGGAGGAAACTGGAATGTCCCAGTTGACACCCACTTCCCTCCCAATGCCTCCCAGTATATCCCAGTTTCCTCCCAGTATATCCCAGTTTCCTCCCAGTACATCCCAGTAAATCCCAGTTCGCTCCCAGTACATCCCAGTACATCGCAGTACATTCCAGTTCCATTCCTGTACATCCCAATACATCCCCGTTCCATGCCAGTACATCCCAGTTTCCTACCAGTTCATCCCCGTACATCCCAATTCCCTCCCGTTTCACTACCACTTCTTTCCCAGTGCCTCCCAATACATCCCAGTTCCGTCCCATTACATCCCAGTACATCCCAGTTCCCTCCCAGTACGTCCCAGGTCCCTCCCAGTACTGGGAGGGAGCTGGGATGTACTGGGAGGCACTACAATGTGCGGGGATGCCCTGGGATGTACTGTGGAGGAACTAGGATGTACAGGCTTGTACTGGGTTGTACCGGGTGGAACTGGCAGGGATTTGGGATGTACCAGGATCTACTGGGATGTACTGGGATGTACTGGGAGGTATCTGTTATGTACTGGGAGTGAACTGGGAGGGAACTGGGATGTACTGGGACGGACTGGGAGGGAACTGGGACGGACTGGGATGCACTGGTAGGGAACTGGGATGTACTGGGAGGAAACTGGAATGTCCCAGTTGACACCCACTTTCCTCCCAGTTTCCTCCCAGTACATCCCAGTAAATCCCAGTTTGCTCCCAGTACATCCCAGTACATTCCAGTTCCGTTCCTGTACATCCCAATACATCCCCGTTCCATGCCAGTACATCCCAGTTTCCTACCAGTTCATCCCCGTACATCCCAATTCCCTCCCGGTTCGCTACCACTTCTTTCCCAGTGCCTCCCAATACATCCCAGTTCCGTCCCATTACATCCCAGTACATCCCAGGTCCCTCCCAGTACATCCCAGGTCCCTCCCCGTTAATCCTAGGTCCCTCCCAGTACTGGGAGGGAACTGGGATGTACTGGGAGGCACTACAATGTGCGGGGATGCCCTGGGATGTACTGTGGAGGAACTAGGATGTACAGGCTTGTACTGGGTTGTACCGGGTGGAACTGGCAGGGATTTGGGATGTACCAGGATCTACTAGGATGTACTGGGAGGTAACTGTTGTGTACTGGGAGTGAACTGGGAGGGAACTGGGATGTACTGGGAGGGAACTGGGACGTACCGTGAGGACACTGGGATGTACTGGTATGTACTGGGAGGGAAGTGTTATGTACTGAGGGGAACTGGGACGTACTGGGATGTACTGGGAGGGAACTGTGAAGTACTGGGATGTACTGGGAGTGAACTGGGAGGGAACTGGTATGTAGTGGGATGTACCAGGATGTACTGGGAGGGAACTGGTATGTACTGGGTGGGAACTGGGATGTACTGGGATGTAGTGGGAGGGAACTGGGAGGGAACTGGGATGTACTGGGAGGGAACTGGGATGTACTGGGAGGGAACTGGGATGTACTGGGACATAGTGGCCGGCAACTGGGATGTACTGGGAGGGGATTGGGACGGACTGGGAGGTAACTGGGATGTACTGGGCTGCACTGGTAGGGAACTGGGATGTACTGGGAGGAAACTGGAATGTCCCAGTTGACACCCACTTCCCTCCCAATGCCTCCCAGTATATCCCAGTTTCCTCCCAGTATATCCCAGTTTCCTCCCAGCACATCCCAGTAAATCCCAGCTCGCTGCCAGTACATGCCAATACATCGCTGTACATTCCAGTTCTGTTCCTGTACATCCCAATACATCCCCGTTCCATGCCAGTACATCCCAGTTTCCTAGCAGTTCATCCCCGTACATCCCAATTCCCTCCCGGTTCGCTACCACTTCTTTCCCAGTGCCTCCCAATACATCCCAGTTCCGTCCCATTACATCCCAGTATATCCCAGGTCCCTCCCAGTACATCCCAGGTCCCTCCCCGTTAATCCTAGGTCCCTCCCAGTACTGGGAGGGAACTGGGATGTACTGGGAGGCACTACAATGTGCGGGGATGCCCTGGGATGTACTGTGGAGGAACTAGGATGTACAGGCTTGTACTGGGTTGTACCGGGTGGAACTGGCAGGGATTTGGAATGTACCAGGATCTACTAGGATGTACTGGGAGGTAACTGTTATGTACTGGGAGTGAACTGGGAGGGAACTGGGATGTACTGGGAGGGAACTGGGACGTACCGTGAGGACACTGGGATGTACTGGTATGTACTGGGAGGGAAGTGTTATGTACTGAGGGGAACTGGGACGTACTGGGATGTACTGGGAGTGAACTGGGAGGGAACTGGTATGTAGTGGGATGTACCAGGATGTACTGGGAGGGAACTGGTATGTACTGGGAGGGAACTGGGATGTACTGGGATGTAGTGGGAGGGAACTGGGAGGGAACTGGGATGTACTGGGAGGGAACTGGGATGTACTGGGACATAGTGGCAGGGAACTGGGATGTACTGGGAGGGGATTGGGACGGACTGGGAGGGAACTGGGATGTACTGGGCTGCACTGGAAGGGAACTGGGATGTACTGGGAGGAAACTGGAATGTCCCAGTTGACACCCACTTCCCTCCCAATGCCTCCCAGTATATCCCAGTTTCCTCCCAGTATATCCCAGTTTCCTCCCAGCACATCCCAGTAAATCCCAGCTCGCTCCCAGTACATGCCAATACATCGCTGTACATTCCAGTTCTGTTCCTGTACATCCCAATACATCCCCGTTCCATGCCAGTACATCCCAGTTTCCTACCAGTTCATCCCCGTACATCCCAATTCCCTCCCGGTTCACTACCACTTCTTTCCCAGTGCCTCCCAATACATCCCAGTTCCGTCCCATTACATCCCAGTACATCCCAGTTCCCTCCCAGTACATCCCAGTTCCCTCCCAGTACTGCGAGGGAGCTGGGATGTTCTGGGAGGCACTACAATGTGCGGGGATGTCCTGGGATGTACCGTGGAGGAACTAGGATGTACAGGCTTGTACTGGGTTGTACCGGGTGGAACTGGCAGGGATTTGGGATGTACCAGGATCTACTGGGATGTACTGGGAGGTAACTGTTGTGTACTGGGAGTGAACTGGGAGGGACCTGGGATGTACTGGAAGGCACTACAATGTGCGGGGATGCACAGGGATGTACTGTGGAGGAACTAGGATGTACAGGCTTGTACTCGGTTGTACCGGGTGGAACTGGCAGGGATTTGAAATGTCCTAGTATCTACTAGGATGTACTGGGATGTACTGGGAGGTAACTGTTGTGTACTGGGAGTGAACTGGGAGGGAACTGTGAAGTACTGGGATGTACTTTAGAGGGAACTGGGATGTACTGGGAGGGAACTGGGATGTACTGGGTGGAAAGTGTTGGGAATTGGGATTTACTGGGAGGGAACTGGGATGGACTGGGAGGGAACTGGGATGTAGTGGGACATACTGGGAGGGAACTGGGATGTACTGGGGTGTACTGGGAGGGAATTGTTATGTACCGAGGGGGAACTGGGATGTAGTGGGAGTGAACTGTGAAGTACTGGGATGTACTTAGAGGGAAGTGGGAGGGAACTTGAATGTAGTGGGAGGGAACTGGGATTTACTTGGAGGAAAGTGGCATGTACTGGGATGTACTGGAATGGAACTGGGAGTGAACTGTGTGTGAACTGTGAGGGAACTGGGATGTACTGTGAGGGAACTGGGATGTACTGTGAGGGAACTGGGATGTACTGGGACGTACTGGGACAGACTGGGAGGGATCTGGGATGTACTGGGAGGGATCTGGGATGTACTGGGAGGCACTACAATGTGCGGGGATGCCCTGGGATGTACTGTGGAGGAACTAGGATGTACAGGCTTGTACTGGGTTGTACCGGGTGGAACTGGCAGGGATTTGGGATGTACCAGGATCTACTGGGATGTACTGGGAGGTAACTGTTATGTACTGGGAAGGAACAGGGAGGGAACTGGGATGTACTGGGAGGGAACTGGGATGTACTGTGAGGGAACTGGGACGTACTGTGAGGACACTGGGATGTACTGTTATGTACTGGGAGGGAAGTGTTATGTACTGAGGGGAACTGGGACGTACTGGGATGTACTGGGAGGGAACTGTGAAGTACTGGGATGTACTGGGAGTGAACTGGGAGGGAACTGGTATGTAGTAGGATGTACTGGGTGGGAACTGGGATGTACTGGGATGTACTGGGAGGGAACTGGTATGTACTGGGAGGGAACTGGGATTTACTGGGACGGAACTGGGATGTACTGGGACATACTGGCAGGGAACTGGGATGTACTGTGAGGGGATTGGGATGTACTGGGAGGGAACTGGGATGTACTGGGCTGCACTGGTAGGGAACTGGGATGTACTGGGAGGAAACTGGAATGTCCCAGTTGACACCCACTTCCCTCCCAATGCCTCCCAGTATATCCCAGTTTCCTCCCAGTATATCCCAGTTTCCTCCCAGTACATCCCAGTAAATCCCAGCTCGCTGCCAGTACATGCCAATACATCGCTGTACATTCCAGTTCTGTTCCTGTACATCCCAATACATCCCCGTTCCATGCCAGTACATCCCAGTTCCCTACCAGTTCATCCCCGTACATCCCAATTCCCTCCCGGTTCACTACCACTTCTTTCCCAGTTCCGTCCCATTACATCCCAGTTCCGTCCCATTACCTCCCAGTACATCCCAGGTCCCTCCCAGTACATCCCAGGTCCCTCCCAGTACATCCCAGGTCCCTCCCAGTACTGGGAGGGAACTGGGATGTACTGGGAGGCACTACAATGTGCGGGGATGCCCTGGGATGTACTGTGGAGGAACTAGGATGTACAGGCTTGTACTGGGTTGTACCGGGTGGAACTGGCAGGGATTTGGGATGTACCAGGATCTACTGGGATGTACTGGGAGGTAACTGTTATGTACTGGGAAGGAACAGGGAGGGAACTGGGATGTACTGGTAGGGAACTGGGATGTACTGGGAGGGAACTGGGACGTACTGTGAGGACACTGGGATGTACTGTTATGTACTGGGAGGGAAGTGTTATGTACTGATGGGAACTAGGATGTACTGGGATGTACTGGGAGGGAACTGTGAAGTACTGGGATGTACTGGGAGTGAACTGGGAGGGAACTGGTATGTAGTAGGATGTACTGGGTGGGAACTGGGATGTACCGGGAGGGAACTGGTATGTACTGGGAGGGAACTGGTATGTACTGGGAGGGAACTGGGATGTACTGGGATGTAGTGGGAGGGAACTGGTATGTACTGGGAGGGAACTGGTATGTACTGGGAGGGAACTGGGATGTACTGGGACATACTGGCAGGGAACTGGGATGTACTGGGAGGGGATTGGGACGGACTGGGAGGGAACTGGGATGTACTGGGCTGCACTGGTAGGGAACTGGGATGTACTGGGAGGAAACTGGAATGTCCCAGTTGACACCCACTTCCCTCCCAATGCCTCCCAGTATATCCCAGTTTCCTCCCAGTATATCCCAGTTTCCTCCCAGTACATCCCAGTAAATCCCAGTTTGCTCCCAGTACATCGCAGTACATTCCAGTTCTGTTCCTGTACATCCCAATACATCCCCGTTCCATGCCAGTACATCCCAGTTTCCTACCAGTTCATCCCCGTACATCCCAATTCCCTCCCGGTTCACTACCACTTCTTTCCCAGTGCCTCCCAATACATCCCAGTTCCGTCCCGTTACATCCCAGTACATCCCAGTTCCCTCCCAGTACGTCCCAGTTCCCTCCCAGTACATCCCAGGTCCCTCCCAGAACTGGGAGGGACCTGGGATGTACTGGGAGGCACTACAATGTGCGGGGATGCCCTGGGATGTACTGTGGAGGAACTAGGATGTACAGGCTTGTACTGGGTTGTACCGGGTGGAACTGGCATGGATTTGGGATGTACCAGGATCTACTGGGATGTACTGGGATGTACTGGGAGGTATCTGTTATGTACTGGGAGTGAACTGGGAGGGAACTGGGATGTACTGGGACGGACTGGGAGGGAACTGGGACGGACTGGGATGCACTGGTAGGGAACTGGGATGTACTGGGAGGAAACTGGAATGTCCCAGTTGACACCCACTTTCCTCCCAGTTTCCTCCCAGTACATCCCAGTAAATCCCAGTTTGCTCCCAGTACATCCCTGTACATTCTAGTTCCGTTCCTGTACATCCCAATACATCCCCGTTCCATGCCAGTACATCCCAGTTCCCTACCAGTTCATCCCCGTACATCCCAATTCCCTCCCGGTTCGCTACCACTTCTTTCCCAGTGCCTCCCAATACATCCCAGTTCCGTCCCATTACATCCCAGTACATCCCAGGTCCCTCCCAGTACATCCCAGTTCCCTCCCAGTACATCCCAGGTCCCTCCCCGTTAATCCTAGGTCCCTCCCAGTACTGGGAGGGAACTGGGATGTACTGGGAGGCACTACAATGTGCGGGGATGCCCTGGGATGTACTGTGGAGGAACTAGGATGTACAGGCTTGTACTGGGTTGTACCGGGTGGAACTGGCAGGGATTTGGGATGTACCAGGATCTACTAGGATGTACTGGGAGGTAACTGTTATGTACTGGGAGTGTACTGGGAGGGAACTGGGACGTACCGTGAGGACACTGGGATGTACTGGGATGTACTGGGAGGGAAGTGTTATGTACTGAGGGGAACTGGGACGTACTGGGATGTACTGGGAGGGAACTGTGAAGTACTGGGATGTACTGGGAGTGAACTGGGAGGGAACTGGTATGTAGTGGGATGTACCAGGATGTACTGGGAGGGAACTGGTATGTACTGGGAGGGAACTGGGATGTACTGGGATGTAGTGGGAGGGAACTGGTATGTACTGGGAGGGAACTGGGATGTACTGGGAGGGAACTGGGATGTACTGGGACATAGTGGCAGGGAACTGGGATGTACTGGGAGGGGATTGGGACGGACTGGGAGGGAACTGGGATGTACTGGGCTGCACTGGTAGGGAACTGGGATGTACTGGGAGGAAACTGGAATGTCCCAGTTGACACCCACTTCCCTCCCAATGCCTCCCAGTATATCCCAGTTTCCTCCCAGTATATCCCAGTTTCCTCCCAGCACATCCCAGTAAATCCCAGCTCGCTGCCAGTACATGCCAATACATCGCTGTACATTCCAGTTCTGTTCCTGTACATCCCAATACATCCCCGTTCCATGCCAGTACATCCCAGTTTCCTACCAGTTCATCCCCGTACATCCCAATTCCCTCCCGGTTCACTACCACTTCTTTCCCAGTGCCTCCCAATACATCCCAGTTCCGTCCCATTACATCCCAGTACATCCCAGTTCCCTCCCAGTACATCCCAGTTCCCTCCCAGTACATCCCAGTTCCCTCCCAGTACTGCGAGGGAACTGGGATGTTCTGGGAGGCACTACAATGTGCGGGGATGCCCTGGGATGTACTGTGGAGGAACTAGGGTGTACAGGCTTGTACTGGGTTGTACCGGGTGGAACTGGCAGGGATTTGAAATGTCCTAGTATCTACTAGGATGTACTGGGATGTACTGGGAGGTAACTGTTGTGTACTGGGAGTGAACTGGGAGGGAACTGTGAAGTACTGGGATGTACTTAGAGGGAACTGGGATGTACTGGGAGGGAAGTGTTATGTACTGGGTGGAAAGTGTTGGGAATTGGGATTTACTGGGAGGGAACTGGGATGGACTGGGAGGGAACTGGGATGTAGTGGGACATACTGGGAGGGAACTGGGATGTACTGGGGTGTACTGGGAGGGAATTGTTATGTACCGAGGGGGAACTGGGATGTAGTGGGAGTGAACTGTGAAGTACTGGGATGTACTTAGAGGGAAGTGGGAGGGAACTTGAATGTAGTGGGAGGGAACTGGGATTTACTTGGAGGAAAGTGGCATGTACTGGGATGTACTGGAATGGAACTGGGAGTGAACTGTGTGTGAACTGTGAGGGAACTGGGATGTACTGTGAGGGAACTGGGATGTACTGGGACGTACTGGGACAGACTGGGAGGGATCTGGGATGTACTGGGAGGGATCTGGGATGTACTGGGAGGCACTACAATGTGCGGGGATGCCCTGGGATGTACTGTGGAGGAACTAGGATGTACAGGCTTGTACTGGGTTGTACCGGGTGGAACTGGCAGGGATTTGGGATGTACCAGGATCTACTGGGATGTACTGGGAGGTAACTGTTATGTACTGGGAAGGAACAGGGAGGGAACTGGGATGTACTGGGAGGAAACTGGGATGTACTGTGAGGGAACTGGGACGTACTGTGAGGACACTGGGATGTACTGTTATGTACTGGGAGGGAAGTGTTATGTACTGAGGGGAACTGGGACGTACTGGGATGTACTGGGAGGGAACTGTGAAGTACTGGGATGTACTGGGAGTGAACTGGGAGGGAACTGGTATGTAGTAGGATGTACTGGGTGGGAACTGGGATGTAGTGGGAGGGAACTGGGAGGGAACTGGTATGTACTGGGAGGGAACTGGTATGTACTGGGAGGGAACTGGGATGTACTGGGACATACTGGCAGGGAACTGGGATGTACTGGGAGGGGATTGGGACGGACTGGGAGGGAACTGGGATGTACTGGGCTGCACTGGTAGGGAACTGGGATGTACTGGGAGGAAACTGGAATGTCCCAGTTGACACCCACTTCCCTCCCAATGCCTCCCAGTATATCCCAGTTTCCTCCCAGTACATCCCAGTAAATCCCAGCTCGCTCCCAGTACATGCCAATACATCGCTGTACATTCCAGTTCTGTTCCTGTACATCCCAATACATCCCCGTTCCATGCCAGTACATCCCAGTTTCCTACCAGTTCATCCCCGTACATCCCAATTCCCTCCCGGTTCACTACCACTTCTTTCCCAGTGCCTCCCAATACATCCCAGTTCCGTCCCATTACATCCCAGTACATCCCAGGTCCCTCCCCGTTAATCCTAGGTCCCTCCCAGTACTGGGAGGGAACTGGGATGTACTGGGAGGCACTACAATGTGCGGGGATGCCCTGGGATGTACTGTGGAGGAACTAGGATGTACAGGCTTGTACTGGGTTGTACCGGGTGGAACTGGCAGGGATTTGGAATGTACCAGGATCTACTAGGATGTACTGGGAGGTAACTGTTATGTACTGGGAGTGAACTGGGAGGGAACTGGGATGTACTGGGAGGGAACTGGGACGTACCGTGAGGACACTGGGATGTACTGGTATGTACTGGGAGGGAAGTGTTATGTACTGAGGGGAACTGGGACGTACTGGGATGTACTGGGAGTGAACTGGGAGGGAACTGGTATGTAGTGGGATGTACCAGGATGTACTGGGAGGGAACTGGTATGTACTGGGAGGGAACTGGGATGTACTGGGATGTAGTGGGAGGGAACTGGGAGGGAACTGGGATGTACTGGGAGGGAACTGGGATGTACTGGGACATAGTGGCAGGGAACTGGGATGTACTGGGAGGGGATTGGGACGGACTGGGAGGGAACTGGGATGTACTGGGCTGCACTGGAAGGGAACTGGGATGTACTGGGAGGAAACTGGAATGTCCCAGTTGACACCCACTTCCCTCCCAATGCCTCCCAGTATATCCCAGTTTCCTCCCAGTATATCCCAGTTTCCTCCCAGCACATCCCAGTAAATCCCAGCTCGCTCCCAGTACATGCCAATACATCGCTGTACATTCCAGTTCTGTTCCTGTACATCCCAATACATCCCCGTTCCATGCCAGTACATCCCAGTTTCCTACCAGTTCATCCCCGTACATCCCAATTCCCTCCCGGTTCACTACCACTTCTTTCCCAGTGCCTCCCAATACATCCCAGTTCCGTCCCATTACATCCCAGTACATCCCAGTTCCCTCCCAGTACATCCCAGTTCCCTCCCAGTACTGCGAGGGAGCTGGGATGTTCTGGGAGGCACTACAATGTGCGGGGATGTCCTGGGATGTACCGTGGAGGAACTAGGATGTACAGGCTTGTACTGGGTTGTACCGGGTGGAACTGGCAGGGATTTGGGATGTACCAGGATCTACTGGGATGTACTGGGAGGTAACTGTTGTGTACTGGGAGTGAACTGGGAGGGACCTGGGATGTACTGGAAGGCACTACAATGTGCGGGGATGCACAGGGATGTACTGTGGAGGAACTAGGATGTACAGGCTTGTACTCGGTTGTACCGGGTGGAACTGGCAGGGATTTGAAATGTCCTAGTATCTACTAGGATGTACTGGGATGTACTGGGAGGTAACTGTTGTGTACTGGGAGTGAACTGGGAGGGAACTGTGAAGTACTGGGATGTACTTTAGAGGGAACTGGGATGTACTGGGAGGGAACTGGGATGTACTGGGTGGAAAGTGTTGGGAATTGGGATTTACTGGGAGGGAACTGGGATGGACTGGGAGGGAACTGGGATGTAGTGGGACATACTGGGAGGGAACTGGGATGTACTGGGGTGTACTGGGAGGGAATTGTTATGTACCGAGGGGGAACTGGGATGTAGTGGGAGTGAACTGTGAAGTACTGGGATGTACTTAGAGGGAAGTGGGAGGGAACTTGAATGTAGTGGGAGGGAACTGGGATTTACTTGGAGGAAAGTGGCATGTACTGGGATGTACTGGAATGGAACTGGGAGTGAACTGTGTGTGAACTGTGAGGGAACTGGGATGTACTGTGAGGGAACTGGGATGTACTGGGACGTACTGGGACAGACTGGGAGGGATCTGGGATGTACTGGGAGGGATCTGGGATGTACTGGGAGGCACTACAATGTGCGGGGATGCCCTGGGATGTACTGTGGAGGAACTAGGATGTACAGGCTTGTACTGGGTTGTACCGGGTGGAACTGGCAGGGATTTGGGATGTACCAGGATCTACTGGGATGTACTGGGAGGTAACTGTTATGTACTGGGAAGGAACAGGGAGGGAACTGGGATGTACTGGGAGGGAACTGGGATGTACTGTGAGGGAACTGGGACGTACTGTGAGGACACTGGGATGTACTGTTATGTACTGGGAGGGAAGTGTTATGTACTGAGGGGAACTGGGACGTACTGGGATGTACTGGGAGGGAACTGTGAAGTACTGGGATGTACTGGGAGTGAACTGGGAGGGAACTGGTATGTAGTAGGATGTACTGGGTGGGAACTGGGATGTACTGGGATGTACTGGGAGGGAACTGGTATGTACTGGGAGGGAACTGGGATTTACTGGGACGGAACTGGGATGTACTGGGACATACTGGCAGGGAACTGGGATGTACTGTGAGGGGATTGGGATGTACTGGGAGGGAACTGGGATGTACTGGGCTGCACTGGTAGGGAACTGGGATGTACTGGGAGGAAACTGGAATGTCCCAGTTGACACCCACTTCCCTCCCAATGCCTCCCAGTATATCCCAGTTTCCTCCCAGTATATCCCAGTTTCCTCCCAGTACATCCCAGTAAATCCCAGCTCGCTGCCAGTACATGCCAATACATCGCTGTACATTCCAGTTCTGTTCCTGTACATCCCAATACATCCCCGTTCCATGCCAGTACATCCCAGTTCCCTACCAGTTCATCCCCGTACATCCCAATTCCCTCCCGGTTCACTACCACTTCTTTCCCAGTTCCGTCCCATTACATCCCAGTTCCGTCCCATTACCTCCCAGTACATCCCAGGTCCCTCCCAGTACATCCCAGGTCCCTCCCAGTACATCCCAGGTCCCTCCCAGTACTGGGAGGGAACTGGGATGTACTGGGAGGCACTACAATGTGCGGGGATGCCCTGGGATGTACTGTGGAGGAACTAGGATGTACAGGCTTGTACTGGGTTGTACCGGGTGGAACTGGCAGGGATTTGGGATGTACCAGGATCTACTGGGATGTACTGGGAGGTAACTGTTATGTACTGGGAAGGAACAGGGAGGGAACTGGGATGTACTGGTAGGGAACTGGGATGTACTGGGAGGGAACTGGGACGTACTGTGAGGACACTGGGATGTACTGTTATGTACTGGGAGGGAAGTGTTATGTACTGATGGGAACTAGGATGTACTGGGATGTACTGGGAGGGAACTGTGAAGTACTGGGATGTACTGGGAGTGAACTGGGAGGGAACTGGTATGTAGTAGGATGTACTGGGTGGGAACTGGGATGTACCGGGAGGGAACTGGTATGTACTGGGAGGGAACTGGTATGTACTGGGAGGGAACTGGGATGTACTGGGATGTAGTGGGAGGGAACTGGTATGTACTGGGAGGGAACTGGTATGTACTGGGAGGGAACTGGGATGTACTGGGACATACTGGCAGGGAACTGGGATGTACTGGGAGGGGATTGGGACGGACTGGGAGGGAACTGGGATGTACTGGGCTGCACTGGTAGGGAACTGGGATGTACTGGGAGGAAACTGGAATGTCCCAGTTGACACCCACTTCCCTCCCAATGCCTCCCAGTATATCCCAGTTTCCTCCCAGTATATCCCAGTTTCCTCCCAGTATATCCCAGTTTCCTCCCAGTACATCCCAGTAAATCCCAGTTTGCTCCCAGTACATCGCAGTACATTCCAGTTCTGTTCCTGTACATCCCAATACATCCCCGTTCCATGCCAGTACATCCCAGTTTCCTACCAGTTCATCCCCGTACATCCCAATTCCCTCCCGGTTCACTACCACTTCTTTCCCAGTGCCTCCCAATACATCCCAGTTCCGTCCCATTACATCCCAGTACATCCCAGTTCCCTCCCAGTACGTCCCAGTTCCCTCCCAGTACATCCCAGGTCCCTCCCAGAACTGGGAGGGACCTGGGATGTACTGGGAGGCACTACAATGTGCGGGGATGCCCTGGGATGTACTGTGGAGGAACTAGGATGTACAGGCTTGTACTGGGTTGTACCGGGTGGAACTGGCATGGATTTGGGATGTACCAGGATCTACTGGGATGTACTGGGATGTACTGGGAGGTATCTGTTATGTACTGGGAGTGAACTGGGAGGGAACTGGGATGTACTGGGACGGACTGGGAGGGAACTGGGACGGACTGGGATGCACTGGTAGGGAACTGGGATGTACTGGGAGGAAACTGGAATGTCCCAGTTGACACCCACTTTCCTCCCAGTTTCCTCCCAGTACATCCCAGTAAATCCCAGTTTGCTCCCAGTACATCCCTGTACATTCTAGTTCCGTTCCTGTACATCCCAATACATCCCCGTTCCATGCCAGTACATCCCAGTTCCCTACCAGTTCATCCCCGTACATCCCAATTCCCTCCCGGTTCGCTACCACTTCTTTCCCAGTGCCTCCCAATACATCCCAGTTCCGTCCCATTACATCCCAGTACATCCCAGGTCCCTCCCAGTACATCCCAGTTCCCTCCCAGTACATCCCAGGTCCCTCCCCGTTAATCCTAGGTCCCTCCCAGTACTGGGAGGGAACTGGGATGTACTGGGAGGCACTACAATGTGCGGGGATGCCCTGGGATGTGCTGTGGAGGAACTAGGATGTACAGGCTTGTACTGGGTTGTACCGGGTGGAACTGGCAGGGATTTGGGATGTACCAGGATCTACTAGGATGTACTGGGAGGTAACTGTTATGTACTGGGAGTGTACTGGGAGGGAACTGGGACGTACCGTGAGGACACTGGGATGTACTGGGATGTACTGGGAGGGAAGTGTTATGTACTGAGGGGAACTGGGACGTACTGGGATGTACTGGGAGGGAACTGTGAAGTACTGGGATGTACTGGGAGTGAACTGGGAGGGAACTGGTATGTAGTGGGATGTACCAGGATGTACTGGGAGGGAACTGGTATGTACTGGGAGGGAACTGGGATGTACTGGGATGTAGTGGGAGGGAACTGGGAGGGAACTGGGATGTACTGGGAGGGAACTGGGATGTACTGGGAGGGAACTGGGATGTACTGGGACATAGTGGCAGGGAACTGGGATGTACTGGGAGGGGATTGGGACGGACTGGGAGGGAACTGGGATGTACTGGGCTGCACTGGTAGGGAACTGGGATGTACTGGGAGGAAACTGGAATGTCCCAGTTGACACCCACTTCCCTCCCAATGCCTCCCAGTATATCCCAGTTTCCTCCCAGTATATCCCAGTTTCCTCCCAGCACATCCCAGTAAATCCCAGCTCGCTGCCAGTACATGCCAATACATCGCTGTACATTCCAGTTCTGTTCCTGTACATCCCAATACATCCCCGTTCCATGCCAGTACATCCCAGTTTCCTACCAGTTCATCCCCGTACATCCCAATTCCCTCCCGGTTCACTACCACTTCTTTCCCAGTGCCTCCCAATACATCCCAGTTCCGTCCCATTACATCCCAGTACATCCCAGTTCCCTCCCAGTACATCCCAGGTCCCTCCCAGTACTGGGAGGGAACTGGGATGTACTGGGAGGCACTACAATGTGCGGGGATGCCCTGGGATGTACTGTGGAGGAACTAGGATGTACAGGCTTGTACTGGGTTGTACCGGGTGGAACTGGCATGGATTTGGGATGTACCAGGATCTACTGGGAGGTAACTGTTATGTACTGGGAAGGAACAGGGAGGGAACTGGGATGTACTGGTAGGGAACTGGGATGTACTGGGAGGGAACTGGGACTTACTGTGAGGACACTGGGATGTACTGGTATGTACTGGGAGGGAAGTGTTATGTACTGAGGGGAACTGGGACGTACTGGGACGTGCTGGGAGGGAACTATGAAGTATTGGGATGTACTTAGAGGGAACTGGGATGTACTGGGAGGGAACTGGGAGTGAACTGGGAGGGAACTGTGAAGTACTGGGATGTACTGGGAGGGAACTGGGATGTACTGGGAGGGAACTGGGATGTACTGGGTGGAAAGTGTTGGGAATTGGGATTTAGTGGGAGGGAACTGGGATGGACTGGGAGGGAACTGGGATGTAGTGGGACATACTGGGAGGGAACTGGGATGTACTGGGGTGTACTGGGAGGGAACTGTTATGTACCGAGGGGGAACTGGGATGTACTGGGAGTGAACTGTGAAGTACTGGGATGTACTAAGAGGGAAGTGGGAGGGAACTTGGATGTAGTGGGAGGGAACTGGGGTTTACTTGGAGGAAAGTGGCATGTACTGGGATGTACTGGAATGGAACTGGGAGTGAACTGTGTGTGAACTGTGAGGGAACTGGGATGTACTGTGAGGGAACTGGGATGTACTGGGATGTACTGGGACGGACTGGGAGGGAACTGGGATGTACTGGGAGGGACTGGGAGGGATCTGGGCTGCACTGGTAGGGAACTGGGATGTACTGGGAGGAAACTGGAATGTCCCAGTTGACACCCACTTCCCTCCCAGTGCCTCCCAGTATATCCCAGTTTCCTCCCAGTACATCCCAGTAAATCCCAGTTTGCTCCCAGTACATCCCAGTACATCGCAGTACATTCCAGTTCCGTTCCTGACATCCCAATACATCCCCGTTCCATGCCAGTACATCCCAGTTCCCTACCAGTTCATCCCCGTACATCCCAATTCCCTCCCGGTTCACTACCACTTCTTTCCCAGTTCCGTCCCATTACATCCCAGTTCCGTCCCATTACATCCCAGTACATCCCAGGTCCCTCCCAGTACGTCCCAGTTCCCTACCAGTACATCCCAGGTCCCTCCCAGTACTGGGAGGGAACTGGGATGTACTGGGAGGCACTACAATGTGCGGGGATGCCCTGGGATGTACTGTGGAGGAACTAGGATGTACAGGCTTGTACTGGGTTGTACCGGGTGGAACTGGCAGGGATTTGGGATCTACCACGATGTACTGGGATGTACTGGGATGTACTGGGAGGTAACTGTTATGTACTGGGAGTGAACTGGGAGGGAACTGGGACGTACTGGTAGGGTACTGGGATGTACTGGGAGGGAACTGGGACGTACTGTGAGGACACTGGGATGTACTGTTATGTACTGGGAGGGAAGTGTTATGTACAGAGGGGAACTGGTGCGTACTGGGATGTACTGGGATGGAACTGTGAAGTACTGGGATGTACTGGGAGTGAACTGGGAGGGAACTGGTAT
Organism: Phalacrocorax aristotelis; assembly: GCF_949628215.1. Taxonomy (NCBI): domain Eukaryota; kingdom Metazoa; phylum Chordata; class Aves; order Suliformes; family Phalacrocoracidae; genus Phalacrocorax; species Phalacrocorax aristotelis. The sequence goes on from NW_027441368.1 coordinate 98,776, forward strand.
GTAGTAGGATGTACTGGGTGGGAACTGGGATGTACCAGGATGTACTGGGATGTACTGAGAGGGAACTGGTATGTACTGGGAGGGAACTGGGATGTAGTGGGAGGGAACTGGGAGGGAACTGGGATGTACTGGGAGGGAACTGGTATGTACTGGGAGGGAACTGGGATGTACTGGGACATACTGGCAGGGAACTGGGATGTACTGGGAGGGGATTGGGATGTACTGGGAGGGAACTTGGATGTATTGGGAGGGAAGTGTTATGTACCAAGGGGGAACTGGGACGTACTGGGATGTAGTGGGAGTGAACTGTGAAGTACTGGGATGTACTGTGAGGGAACTGGGATGTACTGGGAGGGAACTTTAAAGTACTGGGATGTACTTAGAGGAAACTGGGAGGCAACTGGCATGTACTGGGATGTACTGGAATGGAACTGGGAGTGAACTGTGTGTGAACTGTGAGGGAACTGGGATGTACTGGGAGGGACTGGGAGGGACTGGGAGGGATCTGGGATGTCCCAGTTGACACCCACTTCCCTCCCAGTGCCTCCCAGTATATCCCAGTTTCCTCCCAGTACATCCCAGTAAATCCCAGCTCGCTGCCAGTACATCCCAATACATCGCTGTACATTCCAGTTCTGTTCCTGTACATCCCAATACATCCCCGTTCCATGCGAGTACATCCCAGTTCCCTACCAGTTCATCCCCGTACATCCCAATTCCCTCCCGGTTCGCTACCACTTCTTTCCCAGTTCCGTCCCATTACATCCCAGTTCCGTCCCATTACATCCCAGTACATCCCAGTTCCCTCCCAGTACATCCCAGTTCCCTCCCAGTACATCCCAGGTCCCTCCCACTACTGGGAGGGAACTGGGATGTACTGGGAGGCACTACAATGTGCGGGGATGCCCTGGGATGTACTGTGGAGGAACTAGGATGTACAGGCTTGTACTGGGTTGTACCGGGTGGAACTAGCAGGGATTTGGGATGTACCAGGATCTACTGGGATGTACTGGGATGTACTGGGAGGTAACTGTTATGTACTGGGAAGGAACTGGGAGGGAACTGGGATGTACTGGGAGGGAACTGGGACGTACTGTGAGGACACTGGGATGTACTGTTATGTACTGGGAGGGAAGTGTTATGTACTGAGGGGAACTGGGACGTACTGGGATGTACTGGGAGGGAACTGGGATGTACTGGGAGTGAACTGGGAGGGAACTGGTATGTAGTAGGATGTACTGGGTGGGAACTGGGATGTACTGGGCTGCACTGGTAGGGAACAGGGATGTACTGGGAGGAAACTGGAATGTCCCAGTTGACACCCACTTCCCTCCCAATGCCTCCCAGTATATCCCAGTTTCCTCCCAGTATATCCCAGTTTCCTCCCAGTACATCCCAGTAAATCCCAGATCGCTCCCAGTACATCCCAATACATCGCTGTACATTCCAGTTCTGTTCCTGTCCATCCCAATACATCCCCGTTCCATGCCAGTACATCCCAGTTTCCTACCAGTTCATCCCCGTACATCCCAATTCCCTCCCGGTTCACTACCACTTCTTTCCCAGTGCCTCCCAATACATCCCAGTTCCGTCCCATTACATCCCAGTACATCTCAGTTCCCTCCCAGTACGTCCCAGTTCCCTCCCAGTACGTCCCAGTTCCCTCCCAGTACATCCCAGTTCCCTCCCAGTACATCCCAGTTCCCTCCCAGTACATCCCAGTTCCGTTCCTGTACATCCCAGGTCCCTCCCAGTACTGGGAGGGAACTGGGATGTACTGGGAGGCACTACAATGTGCGGGGATGCCCTGGGATGTACTGTGGAGGAACTAGGATGTACAGGCTTGTACTGGGTTGTACCGGGTGGAACTGGCATGGATTTGGGATGTACCAGGATCTACTGGGATGTACTGGGATGTACTGGGAGGTAACTGTTATGTACTGGGAGTGAACTGGGAGGGACCTGGGATGTACTGGGAGGCACTACAATGTGCGGGGATGCCCTGGGATGTACCGTGGAGGAACTAGGATGTACAGGCTTGTACTGGGTTGTACCGGGTGGAACTGGCAGGGATTTGGGATGTACCAGGATGTACTGGGATGTACTGGGAGGTAACTGTTATGTACTGGGAGGGAACTGGGAGGGAACTGGGACGTACTGGTAGGGAACTGGGATGTACTGGGAGGGAACTGGGACGTACTGTGAGGACACTGGGATGTACTGTTATGTACTGGGAGGGAAGTGTTATGTACTGAGGGGAACTGGTGCGTACTGGGATGTACTGGGATGGAACTGTGAAGTTCGGGGATGTACTGGGAGTGAACTGGGAGGGAACTGGTATGTAGTAGGATGTACTGGGTGGGAACTGGGATGTACCAGGATGTACTGGGATATACTGGGAGGGAACTGGGATGTAGTGGGAGGGAACTGGGAGGGAACTGGGATGTACTGGGAGGGAACTGGGATGTACTGGGACATACTGGCAGGGAACTGGGATGTACTGGGAGGGGATTGGGATGTACTGGGAGGGAACTTGGATGTATTGGGAGGGAAGTGTTATGTACCAAGGGGGAACTGGGACGTACTGGGATGTAGTGGGAGTGAACTGTGAAGTACTGGGATGTACTGTGAGGGAACTGGGATGTACTGGGAGGGAACTTTAAAGTACTGGGATGTACTTAGAGGAAACTGGGAGGCAACTGGCATGTACTGGGATGTACTGGAATGGAACTGGGAGTGAACTGTGTGTGAACTGGGAGGGAACTGGGATGTACTGTGAGGGAACTGGGATGTACTGGGATGTACTGGGAGGGACTGGGAGGGATCTGGGATGTACTGGGCTGCACTGGTAGGGAACTGGGATGTACTGGGAGGAAACTGGAATGTCCCAGTTGACACCCACTTCCCTCCCAGGTTCCTCCCAGTATATCCCAGTTTCCTCCCAGTATATCCCAGTTTCCTCCCAGTACATCCCAGTAAATCCCAGTTCGCTCCCAGTACATCCCAATACATCGCCGTACATTCCAGTTCCGTTCCTGTACATCCCAATACATCCCCGTTCCATGCCAGTACATCCCAGTTTCCTGCCAGTTCATCCCCGTACATCCCAATTCCCTCCCGGTTCACTACCACTTCTTTCCCAGTGCCTCCCAATACATCCCAGTTCCGTCCCATTACATCCCAGTACATCCCAGTTCCCTCCCAGTACATCCCAGTTCCCTCCCAGTACGTCCCAGTTCCCTCCCAGTACGTCCCAGTTCCCTCCCAGTACATCCCAGGTCCCTCCCAGTACTGGGAGGGAACTGGGATGTACTGGGAGGCACTACAATGTGCGGGGATGTCCTGGGATGTACTGTGGAGGAACTAGGATGTACAGGCTTGTACTGGGTTGTACCGGGTGGAACTGGCAGGGATTTGGGATGTACCAGGATCTACTGGGATGTACTGGGAGGTAACTGTTATGTACTGGGAAGGAACTGGTAGGGAACTGGGATGTACTGGGAGGGAACTGGGATGTACTGTGAGGGAACTGGGACGTACTGTGAGGACACTGGGATGTACTGTTATGTACTGAGAGGGAAGTGTTATGTACTGAGGGGAACTGTGAAGTTCGGGGATGTACTGGGAGGGAACTGTGAAGTACTGGGATGTACTGGGAGTGAACTGGGAGGGAACTGGTATGTAGTAGGATGTACTGGGTGGGAACTGGGATGTACTGGGATGGAACTGGGATGTACTGGGAGGGAAGTGGTAAGTACTGGGAGAGAACTGGGATGTAGTGGGAGGGAACTGGGAGGGAACTGGGATTTACTGGGAGGGAACTGGGATTTACTGGGAGGGGATTGGGACGGACTGGGAGGGAACTGGGATGTACTGGGTGGGATCTGGGATGTACTGGGCTGCACTGGTAGGGAACTGGGATGTACTGGGAGGAAACTGGAATGTCCCAGTTGACACCCACTTCCCTCCCAATGCCTCCCAGTATATCCCAGTTTCCTCCCAGTACATCCCAGTAAATCCCAGCTCGCTCCCAGTACATGCCAATACATCGCTGTACATTCCAGTTCTGTTCCTGTACATCCCAATACATCCCCGTTCCATGCCAGTACATCCCAGTTTCCTACCAGTTCATCCCCGTACATCCCAATTCCCTCCCGGTTCACTACCACTTCTTTCCCAGTGCCTCCCAATACATCCCAGTTCCGTCCCAGTTCCCTCCCAGTACATCCCAGTTCCCTCCCAGTACATCCCAGGTCCCTCCCAGTACTGGGAGGGAACTGGGATGTACTGGGAGGCACTACAATGTGCGGGGATGCCCTGGGATGTACTGTGGAGGAACTAGGATGTACAGGCTTGTACTGGGTTGTACCGGGTGGAACTGGCAGGGATTTGGGATGTACCAGGATCTACTGGGATGTACTGGGAGGTAACTGTTATGTACTGGGAAGGAACAGGGAGGGAACTGGGATGTACTGGTAGGGAACTGGGATGTACTGGGAGGGAACTGGGACTTACTGTGAGGACACTGGGATGTACTGGTATGTACTGGGAGGGAAGTGTTATGTACTGAGGGGAACTGGGACGTCCTGGGACGTGCTGGGAGGGAACTATGAAGTACTGGGATGTACTTAGAGGGAACTGGGATGTACTGGGAGGGAACTGGGAGTGAACTGGGAGGGAACTGTGAAGTACTGGGATGTACTGGGAGGGAACTGGGATGTACTGGGAGGGAACTGGGATGTACTGGGTGGAAAGTGTTGGGAATTGGGATTTAGTGGGAGGGAACTGGGATGGACTGGGAGGGAACTGGGATGTAGTGGGACATACTGGGAGGGAACTGGGATGTACTGGGGTGTACTGGGAGGGAACTGTTATGTACCGAGGGGGAACTGGGATGTACTGGGAGTGAACTGTGAAGTACTGGGATGTACTAAGAGGGAAGTGGGAGGGAACTTGGATGTAGTGGGAGGGAACTGGGGTTTACTTGGAGGAAAGTGGCATGTACTGGGATGTACTGGAATGGAACTGGGAGTGAACTGTGTGTGAACTGTGAGGGAACTGGGATGTACTGTGAGGGAACTGGGATGTACTGGGATGTACTGGGACGGACTGGGAGGGAACTGGGATGTACTGGGAGGGATCTGGGATGTACTGGGCTGCACTGGTAGGGAACTGGGATGTACTGGGAGGAAACTGGAATGTCCCAGTTGACACCCACTTCCCTCCCAGTGCCTCCCAGTATATCCCAGTTTCCTCCCAGTACATCCCAGTAAATCCCAGTTTGCTCCCAGTACATCCCAGTACATCGCAGTACATTCCAGTTCCGTTCCTGACATCCCAATACATCCCCGTTCCATGCCAGTACATCCCAGTTCCCTACCAGTTCATCCCCGTACATCCCAATTCCCTCCCGGTTCACTACCACTTCTTTCCCAGTTCCGTCCCATTACATACCAGTTCCGTCCCATTACATCCCAGTACATCCCAGGTCCCTCCCAGTACGTCCCAGTTCCCTACCAGTACATCCCAGGTCCCTCCCAGTACTGGGAGGGAACTGGGATGTACTGGGAGGCACTACAATGTGCGGGGATGCCCTGGGATGTACTGTGGAGGAACTAGGATGTACAGGCTTGTACTGGGTTGTACCGGGTGGAACTGGCAGGGATTTGGGATGTACCAGGATGTACTGGGATGTACTGGGATGTACTGGGAGGTAACTGTTATGTACTGGGAGTGAACTGGGAGGGAACTGGGACGTACTGGTAGGGTACTGGGATGTACTGGGAGGGAACTGGGACGTACTGTGAGGACACTGGGATGTACTGTTATGTACTGGGAGGGAAGTGTTATGTACAGAGGGGAACTGGTGCGTACTGGGATGTACTGGGATGGAACTGTGAAGTACTGGGATGTACTGGGAGTGAACTGGGAGGGAACTGGTATGTAGTAGGATGTACTGGGTGGGAACTGGGATGTACCAGGATGTACTGGGATGTACTGAGAGGGAACTGGTATGTACTGGAAGGGAACTGGGATGTAGTGGGAGGGAACTGGGAGGGAACTGGGATGTACTGGGAGGGAACTGGTATGTACTGGGAGGGAACTGGGATGTACTGGGATGTACTGGCAGGGAACTGGGATGTACTGGGAGGGGATTGGGATGTACTGGGAGGGAACTTGGATGTATTGGGAGGGAAGTGTTATGTACCAAGGGGGAACTGGGACGTACTGGGATGTAGTGGGAGTGAACTGTGAAGTACTGGGATGTACTGTGAGGGAACTGGGATGTACTGGGAGGGAACTTTAAAGTACTGGGATGTACTTAGAGGAAACTGGGAGGCAACTGGCATGTACTGGGATGTACTGGAATGGAACTGGGAGTGAACTGTGTGTGAACTGTGAGGGAACTGGGATGTACTGGGAGGGACTGGGAGGGACTGGGAGGGATCTGGGATGTCCCAGTTGACACCCACTTCCCTCCCAGTGCCTCCCAGTATATCCCAGTTTCCTCCCAGTACATCCCAGTAAATCCCAGCTCGCTGCCAGTACATCCCAATACATCGCTGTACATTCCAGTTCTGTTCCTGTACATCCCAATACATCCCCGTTCCATGCGAGTACATCCCAGTTCCCTACCAGTTCATCCCCGTACATCCCAATTCCCTCCCGGTTCACTACCACTTCTTTCCCAGTTCCATCCCATTACATCCCAGTACATCCCAGTTCCCTCCCAGTACGTCCCAATTCCCTCCCAGTACGTCCCAGGTCCCTCCCAGTACTGGGAGGGAACTGGGATGTACTGGGAGGCACTACAATGTGCGGGGATGCCCTGGGATGTACTGTGGAGGAACTAGGATGTACAGGCTTGTACTGGGTTGTACCGGGTGGAACTGGCAGGGATTTGAAATGTCCTAGGATCTACTGGGATGTACTGGGAGGTAACTGTTATGTACTGGGATGTACTGGGAGGGAACTGGGATGTACTGGGAGGGAACTGGGATGTACTGTGAGGACACTGGGATGTACTGGTATGTACTGGGAGGGAAGTGTTATGTACTGAGGGGAACTGGGACGTACTGGGATGTGCTGGGAGAGAACTATGAAGTACTGGGATGTACTTAGAGGGAACTGGGATGTACTGGGAGGGAACTGGGAGTGAAATGGGAGGGAACTGTGAAGTACTGGGATGTACTTAGAGGGAACTGGGATGTACTGGGAGGGAACTGGGATGTACTGGGTGGAAAGTGTTGGGAACTGGTATGTACTGGGAGGGACCTGGGATGTACTGGGAGGGAACTGGGATGTACTGGGAGGCACTACAATGTGCGGGGATGCCCTGGGATGTACTGTGGAGGAACTAGGATGTACAGGCTTGTACTGGGTTGTACCGGGTGGAACTGGCAGGGATTTGGGATGTACCAGGATCTACTGGGATGTACTGGGAGGTAACTGTTATGTACTGGGAAGGAACAGGGAGGGAACTGGGATGTACTGGTAGGGAACTGGGATGTACTGGGAGGGAACTGGGACGTACTGTGAGGACACTGGGATGTACTGTTATGTACTGGGAGGGAAGTGTTATGTACTGAGGGGAACTGGGACGTACTGGGATGTACTGGGAGGGAACTGTGAAGTACTGGGATGTACTGGGAGTGAACTGGGTGGGAAGTGGGACGTACTGGGATGTAGTGGGAGGGAACTGGGATGTACTGGGAGGGAACTGGGATGTACTGGGAGGGAACTGGGATGTATTGGGATGTAGTGGGAGGGAACTGGGACGTACTGTGAGGACACTGGGATGTACTGGTATGTACTGGGAGGGAAGTGTTATGTACAGAGGGGAACTGGTGCGTACTGGGATGTACTGGGATGGAACTGTGAAGTACTGGGATGTACTGGGAGTGAACTGGGAGGGAACTGGTATGTAGTAGGATGTACTGGGTGGGAACTGGGATGTACCAGGATGTACTGGGAGGGAACTGGGATTTACTGGGAGGGAACTGGGATGTACTGGGACATACTGGCAGGGAACTGGGATGTACTGGGAGGGGATTGGGACGGACTGGGAGGGAACTGGGATGTACTGGGAGGGATCTGGGATGTACTGGGCTGCACTGGTAGGGAACTGGGATGTACTGGGAGGAAACTGGAATGTCCCAGTTGACACCCACTTCCCTCCCAATGCCTCCCAGTATATCCCAGTTTCCTCCCAGTATATCCCAGTAAATCCCAGTTTGCTCCCAGTACATCCCAGTACATCGCAGTACATTCCAGTTCCGTTCCTGTCCATCCCAATACGTCCCCATTCCATGCCAGTACATCACAGTTCCCTACCAGTTCATCCCCGTACATCCCAATTCCCTCCCGGTTCACTACCACTTCTTTCCCAGTTCCGTCCCATTACATCCCAGTACATCCCAGTTCCCTCCCAGTACATCCCAGGTCCCTCCCAGTACATCCCAGCTCCCTCCCAGTACTGGGATGTACTGGGAGGCACTACAATGTGCGGGGATGCCCTGGGATGTACCGTGGAGGAACTAGGATGTACAGGCTTGTACTGGGTTGTACCGGGTGGAACTGGCAGGGATTTGGGATGTACCAGGATCTACTGGGATGTACTGGGAGGTAACTGTTATGTACTGGGAGTGAACTGGGAGGGAACTGGGATGTACTGGGAGGGAACTGGGACGTACTGTGAGGACACTGGGATGTACTGGTATGTACTGGGAGGGAAGTGTTATGTACTGAGGGGAACTGGGACGTACTGGGATGTACTGGGAGGGAACTGTGAAGTACTGGGATGTACTGGGAGTGAACTGGGAGGGAACTGGTATGTAGTAGGATGTACTGGGTGGGAACTGGGATGTACCGGGAGGGAACTGGTATGTACTGGGAGGGAACTGGGATGTACTGGGAGGCACTACAATGTGCGGGGATGTCCTGGGATGTACCGTGGAGGAACTAGGATGTACAGGCTTGTACTGGGTTGTACCGGGTGGAACTGGCAGGGATTTGGGATGTACCAGGATCTACTGGGATGTACTGGGATGTACTGGGAGGTAACTTTTATGTACTGGGAAGGAACAGGGAGGGAACTGGGATGTAGTGGGAGGGAACTGGTATGTACTGTGAGGGAACTGGGACGTACTGTGAGGACACTGGGATGTACTGTTATGTACTGGGAGGGAAGTGTTATGTACTGAGGGGAACTGGGACGTACTGGGATGTACTGGGAGGGAACTGTGAAGTACTGGGATGTACTGGGAGTGAACTGGGAGGGAACTGGTATGTAGTAGGATGTACTGGGTGGGAACTGGGATGTACTGGGATGTACTGGGAGGGAACTGGTATGTACTGGGAGGGAACTGGGATTTACTGGGAGGGAACTGGGATGTACTGGGACATACTGGCAGGGAACTGGGATGTACTGGGAGGGGATTGGGACGGACTGGGAGGGAACTGGGATGTACTGGGCTGCACTGGTAGGGAACTGGGATGTACTGGGAGGAAACTGGAATGTCCCAGTTGACACCCACTTCCCTCCCAGGTTCCTCCCAGTATATCCCAGTTTCCTCCCAGTATATCCCAGTTTCCTCCCAGTACATCCCAGTAAATCCCAGCTCGCTGCCAGTACATGCCAATACATCGCTGTACATTCCAGTTCTGTTCCTGTACATCCCAATACATCCCCGTTCCATGCCAGTACATCCCAGTTTCCTACCAGTTCATCCCCGTACATCCCAATTCCCTCCCGGTTCACTACCACTTCTTTCCCAGTGCCTCCCAATACATCCCAGTTCCGTCCCATTACATCCCAGTACATCCTAGTTCCCTCCCAGTACGTCCCAGTTCCAGTACTGGGAGGGACCTGGGATGTACTGGGAGGCACTACAATGTGCGGGGATGCCCTGGGATGTACTGTGGAGGAACTAGGATGTACAGGCTTGTACTGGGTTGTACCGGGTGGAACTGGCAGGGATTTGGGATGTACCAGGATCTACTGGGATGTACTGGCAGGTAACTGTTATGTACTGGGAAGGAACAGGGATGGAACTGGGATGGACTGGGAGGGAACTGGGATGTAGTGGGACATACTGGGAGGGAACTGGGATGTACTGGGAGGGAAGTGTTATGTACTGAGGGGAACTGGGACGTACTGGGATGTACTGGGAGGGAACTGTGAAGTACTGGGATGTACTGGGAGTGAACTGGGAGGGAACTGGTATGTAGTAGGATGTACTGGGTGGGAACTGGGATGTACTGGGATGTACTGGGAGGGAACTGGTATGTACTGGGAGGGAACTGGGATTTACTGGGAGGGAACTGGGATGTACAGGGACATACTGGCAGGGAACTGGGATGTACTGGGAGGGGATTGGGACGGACTGGGAGGGAACTGGGATGTACTGGGATGCACTGGTAGGGAACTGGGATGTACTGGGAGGAAACTGGAATGTCCCAGTTGACACCCGCTTCCCTCCCAATGCCTCCCAGTATATCCCAGTTTCCTCCCAGTATATCCCAGTTTCCTCCCAGTACATCCCAGTAAATCCCAGTTCGCTCCCAGTACATCCCAGTACATCGCAGTACATTCCAGTTCCGTTCCTGTACATCCCAATACATCCCCGTTCCATGCCAGTACATCCCAGTTTCCTACCAGTTCATCCCCGTACATCCCAATTCCCTCCCGGTTCACTACCACTTCTTTCCCAGTGCCTCCCAATACATCCCAGTTCCGTCCCATTACATCCCAGTACATCCCAGTTCCCTCCCAGTACGTCCCAGTTCCCTCCTAGTACATCCCAGGTCCCTCCCAGTACTGGGAGGGAACTGGGATGTACTGGGAGGCACTACAATGTGCGGGGATGCCCTGGGATGTACTGTGGAGGAACTAGGATGTACAGGCTTGTACTGGGTTGTACCGGGTGGAACTGGCAGGGATTTGGGATGTACTGGGATGTACTGGGAGGTATCTGTTATGTACTGGGAGTGAACTGGGAGGGAACTGGGACGTACTGGTAGGGAACTGGGATGTACTGTGAGGGAACTGGGACGTACTGTGAGGACACTGGGATGTACTGTTATGTACTGGGAGGGAAGTGTTATGTACTGAGGGGAACTGGTGCGTACTGGGATGTACTGGGATGGAACTGTGAAGTACTGGGATGTACTGGGAGTGAACTGGGAGGGAACTGGTATGTAGTAGGATGTACTGGGTGGGAACTGGGATGTACCAGGATGTACTGGGATGTACTGGGAGGGAACTGGTATGTAATGGGAGGGAACTGGGATGTAGTGGGAGGGAACTGGGAGGGAACTGGGATGTACTGGGAGGGAACTGGGATGTACTGGGACATACTGGCAGGGAACTGGGATGTACTGGGAGGGGATTGGGATGTACTGGGAGGGAACTTGGATGTACTGGGAGGGAAGTGTTATGTACCAAGGGGGAACTGGGACGTACTGGGATGTAGTGGGAGTGAACTGTGAAGTACTGGGATGTACTGTGAGGGAACTGGGATGTACTGGGAGGGAACTTTAAAGTACTGGGATGTACTTAGAGGAAACTGGGAGGCAACTGGCATGTACTGGGATGTACTAGAATGGAACTGGGAGTGAACTGTGTGTGAACTGGGAGGGAACTGGGATGTACTGTGAGGGAACTGGGATGTACTGGGATGTACTGGGAGGGACTGGGAGGGATCTGGGATGTACTGGGCTGCACTGGTAGGGAACTGGGATGTACTGGGAGGAAACTGGAATGTCCCAGTTGACACCCACTTCCCTCCCAATGCCTCCCAGTATATCCCAGTTTCCTCCCAGTATATCCCAGTTTCCTCCCAGTACATCCCAGTAAATCCCAGCTCGCTGCCAGTACATGCCAATACATCGCTGTACATTCCAGTTCTGTTCCTGTCCATCCCAATACATCCCCGTTCCATGCCAGTACATCCCAGTTCCCTACCAGTTCATCCCCGTACATCCCAATTCCCTCCCGGTTCACTACCACTTCTTTCCCAGTGCCTCCCAATACATCCCAGTTCCGTCCCATTACATCCCAGTACATCCCAGTTCCCTCCCAGTACGTCCCAGGTCCCTCCCAGTACATCCCAGGTCCCTCCCAGTACTGGGAGGGAACTGGGATGTACTGGGAGGCACTACAATGTGCGGGGATGCCCTGGGATGTACTGTGGAGGAACTAGGATGTACAGGCTTGTACTGGGTTGTACCGGGTGGAACTGGCAGGGATTTGGGATGTACCAGGATCTACTGGGATGTACTGGGATGTACTGGGAGGTAACTGTTGTGTACTGGGAGTGAACTGGGAGGGAACAGGGAGGGAACTGGGATGTACTGGTAGGGAACTGGGATGTACTGGGAGGGAACTGGGATGTACTGTGAGGACACTGGGATGTACTGGTATGTACTGGGAGGGAAGTGTTATGTACTGAGGGGAACTGGGACGTACTGGGACGTGCTGGGAGGGAACTATGAAGTATTGGGATGTACTTAGAGGGAACTGGGATGTACTGGGAGGGAACTGGGAGTGAAATGGGAGGGAACTGTGAAGTACTGGGATGTACTTAGAGGGAACTGGGATGTACTGGGAGGGAACTGGGATGTACTGGGTGGAAAGTGTTGGGAACTGGTATGTACTGGGAGGGACCTGGGATGTACTGGGAGGGAACTGGGATGTACTGGGAGGCACTACAATGTGGGGGGATGCCCTGGGATGTACTGTGGAGGAACTAGGATGTACAGGCTTGTACTGGGTTGTACCGGGTGGAACTGGCAGGGATTTGGGATGTACCAGGATCTACTGGGATGTACTGGGAGGTAACTGTTATGTACTGGGAAGGAACAGGGAGGGAACTGGGATGTACTGGTAGGGAACTGGGATGTACTGGGAGGGAACTGGGACGTACTGTGAGGACACTGGGATGTACTGTTATGTACTGGGAGGGAAGTGTTATGTAATGAGGGGAACTGGGACGTACTGGGATGTACTGGGAGGGAACTGGGAGTGAACTGGGAGGGAACTGTGAAGTACTGGGATGTACTTAGAGGGAACTGGGATGTACTGGGAGGGAACTGGGATGTACTGGGTGGAAAGTGTTGGGAATTGGGATTTACTGGGAGGGAACTGGGATGGACTGGGAGGGAACTGGGATGTAGTGGGACATACTGGGAGGGAACTGGGATGTACTGGGGTGTACTGGGAGGGAACTGTTATGTACCGAGGGGGAACTGGGATGTACTGGGAGTGAACTGTGAAGTACTGGGATGTACTTAGAGGGAAGTGGGAGGGAACTTGGATGTAGTGGGAGGGAACTGGGATTTACTTGGAGGAAAGTGGCATGTACTGGGATGTACTGGAATGGAACTGGGAGTGAACTGTGTGTGAACTGTGAGGGAACTGGGATGTACTGTGAGGGAACTGGGATGTACTGGGATGTACTGGGACGGACTGGGAGGGAACTGGGATGTACGGGGAGGGATCTGGGATGTACTGGGATGCACTGGTAGGGAACTGGGATGTACTGGGAGGAAACTGGAATGTCCCAGTTGACACCCACTTCCCTCCCAGTGCCTCCCAGTATATCCCAGTTTCCTCCCAGTACATCCCAGTAAATCCCAGCTCGCTGCCAGTACATCCCAGTACATCGCAGTACATTCCAGTTCCGTTCCTGTACATCCCAATACATCCCCGTTCCATGCCACTACATCCCAGTTCCCAACCAGTTCATCCCCGTACATTCCAGTTCCCTCCCGGTTCACTACCACTTCTTTCCCAGTTCCGTCCCATTACATCCCAGTACATCCCAGGTCCCTCCCAGTACATCCCAGTTCCCTCCCAGTACATCCCAGGTCCCTCCCAGTACTGGGAGGGAGCTGGGATGTACTGGGAGGCACTACAATGTGCGGGGATGCCCTGGGATGTACTGTGGAGGAACTAGGATGTACAGGCTTGTACTGGGTTGTACCGGGTGGAACTGGCAGGGATTTGGGATGTACCAGGATCTACTGGGATGTACTGGGAGGTAACTGTTATGTACTGGGAGGGAACTGGGAGGGAACTGGGATGTACTGGGAGGGAACTGGGACGTACCGTGAGGACACTGGGATGTACTGGTATGTACTGGGAGGGAAGTGTTATGTACTGAGGGGAACTGGGACGTACTGGGATGTACTGGGAGGGAACTGTGAAGTACTGGGATGTACTGGGAGTGAACTGGGGGGGAACTGGTATGTAGTAGGATGTACTGGGTGGGAACTGGGATGTACCGGGAGGGAACTGTGATGTACTGGGAGGGAACTGGTATGTACTGGGAGGGAACTGGGATGTACTGGGATGTAGTGGGAGGGAACTGGGAGGGAACTGGGATGTACTGGGAGGGAACTGGTATGTACTGGGAGGGAACTGGGATGTACTGGGACATACTGGCAGGGAACTGGGATGTACTGGGAGGGGATTGGGACGGACTGGGAGGGAACTGGGATGTACTGGGCTGCACTGGTAGGGAACTGGGATGTACTGGGAGGAAACTGGAATGTCCCAGTTGACACCCACTTCCCTCCCAATGCCTCCCAGTATATCCCAGTTTCCTCCCAGTATATCCCAGTTTCCTCCCAGTACATCCCAGTAAATCCCAGTTCGCTCCCAGTACATCCCAGTACATCGCAGTACATTCCAGTTCCGTTCCTGTACATCCCAATACATCCCCGTTCCATACCAGTACATCCCAGTTCCCTACCAGTTCATCCCCGTACATCCCAATTCCCTCCCGGTTCACTACCACTTCTTTCCCAGTTCCGTCCCATTACATCCCAGTTCCGTCCCATTACATCCCAGCACATCCCAGTTCCCTCCCAGTACATCCCAGGTCCCTCCCAGTACATCCCAGGTCCCTCCCAGTACTGGGAGGGAACTGGGATGTACTGGGAGGCACTACAATGTGCGGGGATGCCCTGGGATGTACTGTGGAGGAACTAGGATGTACAGGCTTGTACTGGGTTGTACCGGGTGGAACTGGCAGGGATTTGGGATGTACCAGGATCTACTGGGATGTACTGGGAGGTAACTGTTATGTACTGGGAAGGAACAGGGAGGGAACTGGGATGTACTGGGATGGAACTGGGATGTACTGGGAGGGAACTGGGACGTACTGTGAGGACACTGGGATGTACTGTTATGTACTGGGAGGGAAGTGTTATGTACTGAGGGGAACTGGGACGTACTGGGATGTACTGGGAGGGAACTGTGAAGTACTGGGATGTACTGGGAGTGAACTGGGAGGGAACTGGTATGTAGTAGGATGTACTGGGTGGGAACTGGGATGTACCGGGAGGGAACTGGGATGTACTGGGAGGGAACTGGTATGTACTGGGAGGGAACTGGGATGTACTGGGATGTAGTGGGAGGGAACTGGGAGGGAACTGGGATGTAGTGGGAGGGAACTGGTATGTACTGGGAGGGAACTGGGATGTACTGGGACATACTGGGAGGGAACTGGGATGTACTGGGAGGGGATTGGGACGGACTGGGAGGGAACTGGGATGTACTGGGCTGCACTGGTAGGGAACTGGGGTGTACTGGGAGGAAACTGGAATGTCCCAGTTGACACCCACTTCCCTCCCAATGCCTCCCAGTATATCCCAGTTTCCTCCCAGTATATCCCAGTTTCCTCCCAGTACATCCCAGTAAATCCCAGCTCGCTGCCAGTACATGCCAGTACATCGCTGTACATTCCAGTTCTGTTCCTGTCCATCCCAATACATCCCCGTTCCATGCCAGTACATCCCAGTTTCCTACCAGTTCATCCCCGTACATCCCAATTCCCTCCCGGTTCACTACCACTTCTTTCCCAGTTCCGTCCCATTACATCCCAGTTCCGTCCCATTACATCCCAGTACATCCCAGTTCCCTCCCAGTACGTCCCAGGTCCCTCCCAGTACATCCCAGGTCCCTCCCAGTACTGGGAGGGAACTGGGATGTACTGGGAGGCACTACAATGTGCGGGGATGCCCTGGGATGTACTGTGGAGGAACTAGGATGTACAGGCTTGTACTGGGTTGTACCGGGTGGAACTGGCAGGGATTTGGGATGTACCAGGATCTACTGGGATGTACTGGGAGGTAACTGTTATGTACTGGGAGTGAACTGGGAGGGAACTGGGATGTACTGGGACGGACTGGGAGGGAACTGGGACGGACTGGGATGCACTGGTAGGGAACTGGGATGTACTGGGAGGAAACTGGAATGTCCCAGTTGACACCCACTTTCCTCCCAGTTTCCTCCCAGTATATCCCAGTTTGCTCCCAGTACATCGCAGTACATTCCAGTTCCGTTCCTGTACATCCCAATACATCCCCGTTCCATGCCAGTACATCCCAGTTTCCTACCAGTTCATCCCCGTACATCCCAATTCCCTCCCGGTTCACTACCACTTCTTTCCCAGTGCGTCCCAATACATCCCAGTTCCGTCCCATTACATCCCAGTACATCCCAGTTCCCTCCCAGTACGTCCCAGTTCCCTCCCAGTACTGGGAGGGAGCTGGGATGTACTGGGAGGCACTACAATGTGCGGGGATGTCCTGGGATGTACCGTGGAGGAACTAGGATGTACAGGCTTGTACTGGGTTGTACCGGGTGGAACTGGCAGGGATTTGGGATGTACCAGGATCTACTGGGATGTACTGGGATGTACTGGGAGGTAACTGTTGTGTACTGGGAAGGAACAGGGAGGGACCTGGGATGTACTGGAAGGCACTACAATGTGCGGGGATGCCCTGGGATGTACCGTGGAGGAACTAGGATGTACAGGCTTGTACTGGGTTGTACCGGGTGGAACTGGCAGGGATTTGGGATGTACCAGGATCTACTGGGATGTACTGGGAGGTAACTGTTATGTACTGGGAGTGAACTGGGAGGGAACTGGGATGTACTGGGAGGGAACTGGGACGTACCGTGAGGACACTGGGATGTACTGGTATGTACTGGGAGGGAAGTGTTATGTACTGAGGGGAACTGGGACGTACTGGGATGTACTGGGAGGTACTGTGAAGTACTGGGATGTACTGGGAGTGAACTGGGAGGGAACTGGTATGTAGTAGGATGTACTGGGTGGGAACTGGGATGTACCGGGAGGGAACTGTGATGTACTGGGAGGGAACTGGTATGTACTGGGAGGGAACTGGGATGTACTGGGATGTAGTGGGAGGGAACTGGGAGGGAACTGGGATGTACTGGGAGGGGATTGGGACGGACTGGGAGGGAACTGGGATGTACTGGGCTGCACTGGTAGGGAACTGGGATGTACTGGGAGGAAACTGGAATGTCCCAGTTGACACCCACTTCCCTCCCAATGCCTCCCAGTATATCCCAGTTTCCTCCCAGTATATCCCAGTTTCCTCCCAGTACATCCCAGTAAATCCCAGTTCGCTCCCAGTACATCCCAGTACATCGCAGTACATTCCAGTTCCGTTCCTGTACATCCCAATACATCCCCGTTCCATGCCAGTACATCCCAGTTCCCTACCAGTTCATCCCCGTACATCCCAATTCCCTCCCGTTTCACTACAACTTCTTTCCCAGTTCCGTCCCATTACATCCCAGTTCCGTCCCATTACATCCCAGCACATCCCAGTTCCCTCCCAGTACATCCCAGGTCCCTCCCAGTACATCCCAGGTCCCTCCCAGTACTGGGAGGGACCTGGGATGTACTGGGAGGCACTACAATGTGCGGGGATGCCCTGGGATGTACTGTGGAGGAACTAGGATGTACAGGCTTGTACTGGGTTGTACCGGGTGGAACTGGCAGGGATTTGGGATGTACCAGGATCTACTGGGATGTACTGGGAGGTAACTGTTATGTACTGGGAAGGGAACTGGGATGTACTGGGATGGAACTGGGATGTACTGGGAGGGAACTGGGACGTACTGTGAGGACACTGGGATGTACTGTTATGTACTGGGAGGGAAGTGTTATGTACTGAGGGGAACTGGGACGTACTGGGATGTACTGGGAGGGAACTGTGAAGTACTGGGATGTACTGGGAGTGAACTGGGAGGGAACTGGTATGTAGTAGGATGTACTGGGTGGGAACTGGGATGTACCGGGAGGGAACTGGGATGTACTGGGAGGGAACTGGTATGTACTGGGAGGGAACTGGGATGTACTGGGATGTAGTGGGAGGGAACTGGGAGGGAACTGGGATGTAGTGGGAGGGAACTGGTATGTACTGGGAGGGAACTGGGATGTACTGGGACATACTGGGAGGGAACTGGGATGTACTGGGAGGGGATTGGGACGGACTGGGAGGGAACTGGGATGTACTGGGCTGCACTGGTAGGGAACTGGGGTGTACTGGGAGGAAACTGGAATGTCCCAGTTGACACCCACTTCCCTCCCAATGCCTCCCAGTATATCCCAGTTTCCTCCCAGTATATCCCAGTTTCCTCCCAGTACATCCCAGTAAATCCCAGCTCGCTGCCAGTACATGCCAGTACATCGCTGTACATTCCAGTTCTGTTCCTGTCCATCCCAATACATCCCCGTTCCATGCCAGTACATCCCAGTTTCCTACCAGTTCATCCCCGTACATCCCAATTCCCTCCCGGTTCACTACCACTTCTTTCCCAGTTCCGTCCCATTACATCCCAGTTCCGTCCCATTACATCCCAGTACATCCCAGTTCCCTCCCAGTACGTCCCAGGTCCCTCCCAGTACATCCCAGGTCCCTCCCAGTACTGGGAGGGAACTGGGATGTACTGGGAGGCACTACAATGTGCGGGGATGCCCTGGGATGTACTGTGGAGGAACTAGGATGTACAGGCTTGTACTGGGTTGTACCGGGTGGAACTGGCAGGGATTTGGGATGTACCAGGATCTACTGGGATGTACTGGGAGGTAACTGTTATGTACTGGGAGTGAACTGGGAGGGAACTGGGATGTACTGGGACGGACTGGGAGGGAACTGGGACGGACTGGGATGCACTGGTAGGGAACTGGGATGTACTGGGAGGAAACTGGAATGTCCCAGTTGACACCCACTTTCCTCCCAGTTTCCTCCCAGTATATCCCAGTTTGCTCCCAGTACATCGCAGTACATTCCAGTTCCGTTCCTGTACATCCCAATACATCCCCGTTCCATGCCAGTACATCCCAGTTTCCTACCAGTTCATCCCCGTACATCCCAATTCCCTCCCGGTTCACTACCACTTCTTTCCCAGTGCGTCCCAATACATCCCAGTTCCGTCCCATTACATCCCAGTACATCCCAGTTCCCTCCCAGTACGTCCCAGTTCCCTCCCAGTACTGGGAGGGAGCTGGGATGTACTGGGAGGCACTACAATGTGCGGGGATGCCCTGGGATGTACCGTGGAGGAACTAGGATGTACAGGCTTGTACTGGGTTGTACCGGGTGGAACTGGCAGGGATTTGGGATGTACCAGGATCTACTGGGATGTACTGGGATGTACTGGGAGGTAACTGTTGTGTACTGGGAAGGAACAGGGAGGGACCTAGGATGTACTGGAAGGCACTACAATGTGCGGGGATGCACAGGGATGTACTGTGGAGGAACTAGGATTTACAGGCTTGTACTCGGTTGTACCGGGTGGAACTGGCAGGGATTTGAAATGTCCTAGGATCTACTAGGATGTACTGGGATGTACTGGGAGGTAACTGTTGTGTACTGGGAGTGAACTGGGAGGGAACTGTGAAGTACTGGGATGTACTTAGAGGGAACTGGTATGTACTGGGAGGGAACTGGGATGTACTGGGTGGAAAGTGTTGGGAATTGGGATTTACTGGGAGGGAACTGGGATGGACTGGGAGGGAACTGGGATGTAGTGGGACATACTGGGAGGGAACTGGGATGTACTGGGGTGTACTGGGAGGGAATTGTTATGTACCGAGGGGGAACTGGGATGTACTGGGAGTGAACTGTGAAGTACTGGGATGTACTTAGAGGGAAGTGGGAGGGAACTTGGATGTAGTGGGAGGGAACTGGGATTTACTTGGAGGAAAGTGGCATGTACTGGGATGTACTGGAATGGAACTGGGAGTGAACTGTGTGTGAACTGTGAGGGAACTGGGATGTACTGTGAGGGAACTGGGATGTACTGGGATGTACTGGGACGGACTGGGAGGGAACTGGGATGTACTGGGAGGGATCTGGGATGTACTGGGATGCACTGGTAGGGAACTGGGATGTACTGGGAGGAAACTGGAATGTCCCAGTTGACACCCACTTCCCTCCCAGTGCCTCCCAGTATATCCCAGTTTCCTCCCAGTACATCCCAGTAAATCCCAGCTCGCTGCCAGTACATCCCAGTACATCGCAGTACATTCCAGTTCCGTTCCTGTACATCCCAATACATCCCCGTTCCATGCCAGTACATCCCAGTTCCCAACCAGTTCATCCCCGTACATTCCAGTTCCCTCCCGGTTCACTACCACTTCTTTCCCAGTTCCGTCCCATTACATCCCAGTTCCGTCCCATTACATCCCAGTACATCCCAGGTCCCTCCCAGTACATCCCAGTTCCCTCCCAGTACATCCCAGGTCCCTCCCAGTACTGGGAGGGAACTGGGATGTACTGGGAGGCACTACAATGTGCGGGGATGCCCTGGGATGTACTGTGGAGGAACTAGGATGTACAGGCTTGTACTGGGTTGTACCGGGTGGAACTGGCAGGGATTTGGGATGTACCAGGATCTACTGGGATGTACTGGGAGGTAACTGTTATGTACTGGGAGTGAACTGGGAGGGAACTGGGATGTACTGGGAGGGAACTGGGACGTACCGTGAGGACACTGGGATGTACTGGTATGTACTGGGAGGGAAGTGTTATGTACTGAGGGGAACTGGGACGTACTGGGATGTACTGGGAGGGAACTGTGAAGTACTGGGATGTACTGGGAGTGAACTGGGAGGGAACTGGTATGTAGTAGGATGTACTGGGTGGGAACTGGGATGTACCGGGAGGGAACTGTGATGTACTGGGAGGGAACTGGTATGTACTGGGAGGGAACTGGGATGTACTGGGATGTAGTGGGAGGGAACTGGGAGGGAACTGGGATGTACTGGGAGGGGATTGGGACGGACTGGGAGGGAACTGGGATGTACTGGGCTGCACTGGTAGGGAACTGGGATGTACTGGGAGGAAACTGGAATGTCCCAGTTGACACCCACTTCCCTCCCAATGCCTCCCAGTATATCCCAGTTTCCTCCCAGTATATCCCAGTTTCCTCCCAGTACATCCCAGTAAATCCCAGTTCGCTCCCAGTACATCCCAGTACATCGCAGTACATTCCAGTTCCGTTCCTGTACATCCCAATACATCCCCGTTCCATGCCAGTACATCCCAGTTCCCTACCAGTTCATCCCCGTACATCCCAATTCCCTCCCGTTTCACTACAACTTCTTTCCCAGTTCCGTCCCATTACATCCCAGTTCCGTCCCATTACATCCCAGCACATCCCAGTTCCCTCCCAGTACATCCCAGGTCCCTCCCAGTACATCCCAGGTCCCTCCCAGTACTGGGAGGGACCTGGGATGTACTGGGAGGCACTACAATGTGCGGGGATGCCCTGGGATGTACTGTGGAGGAACTAGGATGTACAGGCTTGTACTGGGTTGTACCGGGTGGAACTGGCAGGGATTTGGGATGTACCAGGATCTACTGGGATGTACTGGGAGGTAACTGTTATGTACTGGGAAGGGAACTGGGATGTACTGGGATGGAACTGGGATGTACTGGGAGGGAACTGGGACGTACTGTGAGGACACTGGGATGTACTGTTATGTACTGGGAGGGAAGTGTTATGTACTGAGGGGAACTGGGACGTACTGGGATGTACTGGGAGGGAACTGTGAAGTACTGGGATGTACTGGGAGTGAACTGGGAGGGAACTGGTATGTAGTAGGATGTACTGGGTGGGAACTGGGATGTACCGGGAGGGAACTGGTATGTACTGGGAGGGAACTGGTATGTACTGGGAGGGAACTGGGATGTACTGGGATGTAGTGGGAGGGAACTGGGAGGGAACTGGGATGTAGTGGGAGGGAACTGGTATGTACTGGGAGGGAACTGGGATGTACTGGGACATACTGGCAGGGAACTGGGATGTACTGGGAGGGGATTGGGACGGACTGGGAGGGAACTGGGATGTACTGGGAGGAAACTGGAATGTCCCAGTTGACACCCACTTCCCTCCCAATGCCTCCCAGTATATCCCAGTTTCCTCCCAGTATATCCCAGTTTCCTCCCAGTACATCCCAGTAAATCCCAGCTCGCTGCCAGTACATGCCAATACATCGCTGTACATTCCAGTTCTGTTCCTGTCCATCCCAATACATCCCCGTTCCATGCCAGTACATCCCAGTTTCCTACCAGTTCATCCCCGTACATCCCAATTCCCTCCCGGTTCACTACCACTTCTTTCCCAGTTCCGTCCCATTACATCCCAGTACATCCCAGTTCCCTCCCAGTACGTCCCAGGTCCCTCCCAGTACATCCCAGGTCCCTCCCAGTACTGGGAGGGAACTGGGATGTACTGGGAGGCACTACAATGTGCGGGGATGCCCTGGGATGTACTGTGGAGGAACTAGGATGTACAGGCTTGTACTGGGTTGTACCGGGTGGAACTGGCAGGGATTTGGGATGTACCAGGATCTACTGGGATGTACTGGGAGGTAACTGTTATGTACTGGGAGTGAACTGGGAGGGAACTGGGATGTACTGGGACGGACTGGGAGGGGATTGGGACGGACTGGGATGCACTGGTAGGGAACTGGGATGTACTGGGAGGAAACTGGAATGTCCCAGTTGACACCCACTTTCCTCCCAGTTTCCTCCCAGTATATCCCAGTTTGCTCCCACTACATCGCAGTACATTCCAGTTCCGTTCCTGTACATCCCAATACATCCCCGTTCCATGCCAGTACATCCCAGTTTCCTACCAGTTCATCCCCGTACATCCCAATTCCCTCCCGGTTCACTACCACTTCTTTCCCAGTGCCTCCCAATACATCCCAGTTCCGTCCCATTACATCCCAGTACATCCCAGTTCCCTCCCAGTACTGGGAGGGAACTGGGATGTACTGGGAGGCACTACAATGTGCGGGGATGTCCTGGGATGTACCGTGGAGGAACTAGGATGTACAGGCTTGTACTGGGTTGTACCGGGTGGAACTGGCAGGGATTTGGGATGTACCAGGATCTACTGGGATGTACTGGGATGTACTGGGAGGTAACTGTTATGTACTGGGAAGGAACAGGGAGGGAACTGGGATGTACTGGGAGGAAACTGGGATGTACTGTGAGGGAACTGGGACGTACTGTGAGGACACTGGGATGTACTGTTATGTACTGGGAGGGATGTGTTATGTACTGAGTGGAACTGGGATGTACTGGGATGTACTGGGAGGGAACTGTGAAGTACTGGGATGTACTGGGAGTGAACTGGGAGGGAACTGGTATGTAGTAGGATGTACTGGGTGGGAACTGGGATGTACCAGGATGTACTGGGAGGGAACTGGTATGTACTGGGAGGGAACTGGTATGTACTGGGAGGGAACTGGGATGTACTGGGACATACTGGCAGGGAACTGGGATGTACTGGGAGGGGATTGGGACGGACTGGGAGGGAACTGTTATGTACTGGGAGGGAACTGGGACGTACTGTGAGGACACTGGGATGTACTGGTATGTACTGGGAGGGAAGTGTTATGTACTGAGGGGAACTGGGACGTACTGGGATGTGCTGGGAGGGAGCTGTGAAGTCCTGGGATGTACTTAGCAGCAACTGGGAGGGAACTGGGATGTAGTGTGATGTACTGGGAGGGAACTGGCATGTACTGGGATGTACTGGAATGGAACTGGGAGTGAACTGTGAGTGAACTGGGAGTGAACTGTGTGTGAACTGTGAGCGAACTGGGATGTACTGGGAGGGAAATGGGAGAGAACTGAGATGTACTGGAGGGAACTGGGATGTAGTGGGATATACTGGAGGGAACCTGAATGGACTAAGAGGGAACTGGGACGTAGTGGGAGGGAACTAGGACGCACTGGTAGGGAACTGGGACGGAACTGGGATGTACTGGGACGTACTGGGAGGGAACTGGGACGTACTGGGAGGTAACTGTTGTGTACTGGGAGTGAACTGGCAGGGAACTGGTATGTAGTAGGATGTACTGGGAGGGAACTGGGATGTACTGGGACGGACTGGGATGTACTGGGACGGACTGGGAGGGAACTGGGACGGACTGGGATGCACTGGTAGGGAACTGGGATGTACTGGGAGGAAACTGGAATGTCCCAGTTGACACCCACTTCCCTCCCAGTTTCCTCCCAGTATATCCCAGTTTCCTCCCAGTACATCCCAGTAAATCCCAGTTCGCTCCCAGTACATCCCAGTACATTCCAGTTCCGTTCCTGTACATCCCAATACATCCCCGTTCCATGCCAGTACATCCCATTTACCTACCAGTTCATCCCCGTACATCCCAATTCCCTCCCGGTTCACTACCACTTCTTTCCCAGTGCCTCCCAATACATCCCAGTTCCGTCCCATTACATCCCAGTACATCCCAGTTCCCTCCCAGTACATCCCAGGTCCCTCCCAGTACTGGGAGGGAACTGGGATGTACTGGGAGGCACTACAATGTGCGGGGATGCCCTGGGATGTACTGTGGAGGAACTAGGATGTACAGGCTTGTACTGGGTTGTACCGGGTGGAACTGGCAGGGATTTGGGATGTACCAGGATCTACTGGGATGTACTGGGAGGTAACTGTTATGTACTGGGAAGGAACAGGGAGGGAACTGGGATGTACTGGGAGGGAACTGGGATGTACTGGGAGTGAACTGGTATGTAGTAGGATGTACTGGGTGGGAACTGGGATGTACCAGGATGTACTGGGATGTACTGGGAGGGAACTGGTATGTACTGGGAGGGAACTGGGATGTAGTGGGAGGGAACTGGGAGGGAACTGGGATTTACTGGGAGGGAACTGGGATGTACTGGGACATACTGGGAGGGAACTGGGATGTACTGGGAGGGGATTGGGACGGACTGGGAGGGAACTGGGATGTACTGGGAGGGAACTGGGACGTACTGTGAGGACACTGGGATGTACTGGTATGTACTGGGAGGGAAGTGTTATGTACTGAGGGGAACTGGGACGTACTGGGATGTGCTGGGAGGGAACTGTGAAGTACTGGGGTGTACTTAGCAGGAACTGGGAGGGAACTGGGATGTAGTGTGATGTACTGGGAGGGAACTGGCATGTACTGGGATGTACTGGAATGGAACTGGGAGTGAACTGTGTGTGTACTGGGAGGGAACTGGCATGTACTGGGATGTACTGGAATGGAACTGGGAGTGAACTGTGTGTGAACTGTGAGGGAACTGAGATGTACTGGAGGGAACTGGGATGTACTGGGATATACTGGAGGGAACTGGAATGGACTAAGAGGAAACTGGGACATACTGGGAGGGAACTAGGACGCACTGGTAGGGAACTGGGACGGAACTGGGATGTACTGGGACGTACTGGGAGGGAACTGGGACGTACTGGGAGGTAACTGTTGTGTACTGGGAGTGAACTGGGAGGGAACTGGTATGTAGTAGGATGTACTGGGAGGGAACTGGGATGTACTGGGACGGAGTGGGAGGGAACTGGGATGTACTGGGATGGAACTTTGAAGTACTGGGATGTACTTAGAGGAAACTGGGAGGCAACTGGCATGTACTGGGATGTACTGGAATGGAACTGGGAGTGAACTGTGTGTGAACTGTGAGGGAACTGGGATGTACTGGGAGGGAACTGGGACGGACTGGGAGGGAACTGGGACGGACTGGGAGGGAAATGGGATGTACTGGGCTGCACTGGTAGGGAACTGGGATGTACTGGGAGGAAACTGGAATGTCCCAGTTGACACCGACTTCCCTCCCAGTGCCTCCCAGTATATTCCAGTTTCCACCCAGTATATCCCAGTTTCCTCCCAGTACATCCCAGTAAATTCCAATTTGCTCCCAGTACATCCCAGTACATCGCAGTACATTCCAGTTCCGTTCCTGTACATCCCAATACATCCCCGTTCCATGCCAGTACATCCCAGTTTCCTACCAGTTCATCCCCGTACATCCCAATTCCCTCCCGGTTCGCTACCACTTCTTTCCCAGTTCCGTCCCATTACATCCCAGTTCCGTCCCATTACATCCCAGTACATCCCAGTTCCCTCCCAGTACATCCCAGGTCCCTCCCAGTACATCCCAGTTCCCTCCCAGTACATCCCAGGTCCCTCCCAGTACATCCCAGTTCCCTCCCAGTACATCCCAGGTCCCTCCCAGTACTGGGAGGGACCTGGGATGTACTGGGAGGCACTACAATGTGCGGGGATGCCCTGGGATGTACCGTGGAGGAACTAGGATGTACAGGCTTGTACTGGGTTGTACCGGGTGGAGCTGGCAGGGATTTGGGATGTACCAGGATCTACTGGGATGTACTGGGATGTATTGGGAGGTAACTGTTATGTACTGGGAAGGAACTGGGAGGGAACTGTGAGGGAACTGTGAGGGAACTGTGAGGAGGGGGGCGGCCCCCCGGGCCCCAGCCCCTCCCCCCCGCCTGCGGCCAGGCCCCGCGGCCGCCGGCCCCTTCCTCCTCTGCCCGCTCCCGTCGCAGACGGCTCGGTATGTGTCACGAGCGGCAGCCCCGTTCAGCAGCTCTCGGAGGGCGCGCGGCTGTGCCCGGCCGTGACCGGGGCCCGCAGGGGTTTCCCGCTCGCCCCGAGAAGGCGCTGGCCCCGAGCCGGGGCGTCCCGCCCCGCCCCGCCCGGCCCTCGGCGCCCTCGCGAGCTGAGCGCGGCCCGGCCAGCAGGGGGCGCTGGCGCTCACCGGCTGGACGCGGGGGCGGTCCGGCGCGGGGGCGGGGCCGGTGGGGGCCGTTCCTTCCGGCCGCCCTTTAAGGGCCGCCCCGCGGGGCTCGGGCTTCCGGTGGCGCGTGCGCGTCGGAGCGGGGGCGGGAGCGGTGCGTGTGGAGGCCGAAGGGCCGGTGCGTGTGGCGGCCGGGTCGCGAGGCGTCCCTGTGCGGTGCCGGGGCCTCTCTGCGGCCCGGCGTGGGAAGCCCGCGGCCGGCGGAGCCTGCTCGGAGCTGGGCGGGGAGCGCCGCGGCGGTCCGGCCGCCGGCAGCCATCCCCTGCGGTGGCCGGCAGCCCCTCGGGACGCCTGGAGGCCTGGCGGTGCCCGAGCCTCGCCTGCGGCAGCCGCCTGAGAGAGCAGCGCGGCCGTGTCCGGGGGCCGGAGAGCGCTGGTGGGTGAGTTCGGGCAGCGGGTGGGTCTCCGTGTGAGGTGAGGCCTGGCGCGGGCCGGGGGGTATCTCCGTGCGGGTCGGGCCGGGGGCGGGGCGGGGGCCGTGCCCCGCAGAGGAGCCCCGGTCGGGCATCGTTCGCTTTTCCACAATGTAGGGCTCTCCCCCGTTATTTTTTGTGTACTGTGTTTTGGGTCACCTGAAACCCTTTGGCCGGTTACGTTTGGTGCGGGGAGATGGCAGGTCTGGAGTCTGAAAGATCTCTGGTGGGGGGTGGAGGAGGTATTTCTTGCCTTAAAACTCTGAGCCCACCTCGTGAGTCTCGTGACTGTGGCAAATGGCTGAGTCGGGCGTTTTCTGATAACTAACTTCTGAACGTGTGCGTGTGTAGGCACGGGGAGATTTGTGCAGTGTGACGGAGCCCCTTGTGCTTCTGTGCTAATGTCTACCTGTTCTAGACCTCCAGAGTTGGAAAGCCTTTGTTTAGTGCCTAGTTGTGCCTGCGTAACAAATGTTTTAGCTGCTGATGGGTTATACCTCTGCTGCGAACTTCTTGCTGGGTGGCTTGATTGTTTCTGGTTGTCCGTGTAAATCTAGGCAGCTATTTTCTGCCCGGTGGTGAAGCCTATCGCTTTGGATAACAAAGGGCAGGAGTGCAATAAAGAAAAAGGTGATTCGTCTGCTGCAGCTCCACGGAAACAATTCGTTCCTTATTTTCTGCCCTTGGGCAGGCGTTGTGCTTTCCAGATAATGCAGCCTCTCCTGTGCCTGTCCACGCCGTGCATTTTTGTCCTGCCCTTGCTTGAAAAGGCTCTCCTTGCCTTCCTCCCCTCTGCTGCAGTTGCCTTAATCTCTCGCTGCTGCTGCTGCTGCTGCTGGAAGAGGGATAAAGGGAGTGTTGTCGATCGGGTTGTTAAAAGCTTTTTCGCGGGCTGTAACGCGCGGGAAAGGGGGGCCGGGGGGGAGGATCAGTTTGCGGGGAAAATGGGAAACCAACATCACCTTCCCCTCCTACGGCGCAGCCCGGCCGCACGGCTCCCCGGGGATGCCCCTGCCCGCGGGTGTACCGTGTGTGCGCCCCCCGCGTGGGGCGGGGGACGACGACACCCCCCCCACACACCGTCGGCGGCACTGGGGCAACCCCTGCCCCAGGGCTCCGCGCTCGTACCCGGCTCTCCCCGCTCCGGCACGGCACGGGGCTGGACGCACCGAGGAGACCCCGGAGCGGCTTCTCGCGTCCGGGCGAGAACAGGGCCCGGCCCCGAGCAGCAGAGCGGGCACCGCCGGTAGCTCGGAGGAGCGGGGCCGGCTCGGCTCGAGGCGTCAGAGCGAAAAGGGACGAGAACCGTCCCGGAGCGTCCGGGGGTTGGGGGGGTCGGCGGATGGTCCGGTGGCCGGGTTCGGCTCCGTGCCGGGCCGTGGGGCAGCCGGAGCCGCGCCAGAGCAGGTGAGGAGCCGCATGGCCGGGCGCGCTGTGGGTCGGCGGGTTTGGGCTGTGGGGTCTCCCGGTCCGCGGAGCCCCCGGGGGGGCGGCGGGGTGCGGGCAGCAGCGGCCCCGGGCCGAGCGCTGTCGTGGGTCGGTGGTTGGGTTTTGGGGCCGAGCCCGTGCCCGTCCCCGGGGAGTAGGGGCAGCCCCACCCGGCTCTCGACTGCTCCTCGTCGGGGTCGGGCGGGGGCGGCGGCGGCGGCGACCCCGGCGGGGGCTCCTGCGGTGCCGGGCGGGTCCCCCCTTGCCCGCGAGGCAGGCAGGGACCCCGGCTGCTGCCGCCGCGGTTTGCTGGAGGCGGGCCGGGCCCGGCCCCCTGTGGGGTTGGGGTGCGGGCCCGGCGCTGCCGGGGAAACGAGGCCTGCGAGAGCAGGAAGAAAGCGCTGCCGGGCCGGCGCTGGGCTGCCCCGCCGGGGTGCGGGGCCGGGCCCGCGCAGTTCAGTTCCCAAGGCCTCCCCGACAGTGCCCGCGTGGGCCGTGGGGGTGCAGGGCTGCGGGGTGGCTGCGCTCTCCGCGGCCCTGAGCGTTGCCCGTGGGGACTGCGGAGGGGGCCGGGACGCAGCCAGGTTCAGCTGGTTTGGTCCCTGAGCGTGGAGAGCACAGCTCTTCTGTTCCTGGGCCTTGAGAGCAGGCTCCTGTGGCTGACGCCGGGGCCCTGAAACAGATCGAGTCGTGCGTTTTGAGGGCCTGAGCGAGGGGACTAAGTGGTGTGGTTTTGGGCTGAGGAGCAGAGGTCAAGTGCTGCGCTTTTGGGACTTGAGAACAGGCTCAGCAGCTGGGCTTTTTGGCTCAGAACCGGTCCCAAAGTGAGCTGGTTTGGGGGCCAAAAGCAGAAGCCGGTTTGGCTGCTTGTGGGGGTGGCGTGGGGGCATCGGGGGCTGCAGGGGAAAGCAAGGGTTGGGCAGGGTACGAGGACCCTCCCCGGAGGTGGGGGTCCGGTCACATCGGACCCCGAAGTTCGGGAGGCCGGCATGCACCAGAGCGAACTCGCCACCTGAGGCGGGTCTCTGGAGGAAGGGTGCTTTTTGGATCCAGCGCAGCGCACCCTCTTTGGGTCCAGCTCTTCATTCTGCGCTGCTTAGAAGAGTTATTAACCAATTAATTAAACATACAAACTAAGTCACAACAGCTCTATCGGCTCCATCGTGGTTTGGAGCTCTGAATCGGTTTCATTTGGTGTCTAACACGTTTTTTCCCCGAGGAGAGGCTACGTTTCAAGTTAATTAGTTTTCTCACAAGTGTGTCAGTCGATAAAATTGAGTTACGATTATTAAAACCACAAAGGTGACAGGAGTCTCACGGATCGGGTCTATTTCTGAAAATGTATTCATCCCATGCAAATGTCATCGGGATACAGATCATCTGCACTTCATGCTCTGACAAGACAAGATGCTGAGACAGGGATGAGCTCCAAAAGGACTACTGAAAAGAAAAAAAACCCACGCACTTCATGAAGTCATGGGGGGTTTTTTTGTTTGCATTTGGGGGGGCGGGGTGGCTTTAACAAAAGAGTGCAGTGTTGGCTGGCAGCAGCCTGCAGAGCATTTTTGCTGCCTGATCTCTCCTGTTCTTCTCTTCCACTCCTCTTTCAGGGCTGTAATTGTCATTTGGATAGTTTTAGAAGAGCAGTTAAGTTCCTCGCCTGTGTCTCAATGTGCTGGTAATACCAGGAAGGTGAATGCTTGAACCGGTCGGGCGGGTGGGAATAACTTGGCTGCAGGTAGAACTTCTGAGGGAAGACCAGCAAAACCAGGAAGCAAATAGCAAGTTCCCAAAAAATGTGCGGGTGTCAAACACATAAAAGTTTTATTGCCGAATGTTTTGTTTTTGGCAATATGTTCCAAATGCCTATTTTTGGTAAACATAACTTTTCAGGAGATTCAGGGTTGTGTGTGGCAAAACATGTCCCTCTGTTTTTGTGTCCTGCCGCACAAACGGCCGGCGGCAGGGCTCTCGTTCCCCGCTCTCGCTATTGCCACAGCAGGGCTGCGATATTTAGACCTAAGGGATGGGTTTAGGAATGGAAGGAGAGAGAACGCCTGTGTTCTGTAAGGGCTATGAATGCTGACCCTTTGCCTCCGTCTGCCGCTTTTCCTGTGCGGGTGATGAAGCCGTTTTACTTTCCTCTGTTGTTCCTGGTCTAAGTAGTTGCAAGGCTGTCGCTGCTGTGGGTTTGCAATTTGTGTTGCTGTGTTTCTGTGGAGTCCTAGCTACGGCTCGCTTCTAGTGTGGCCAAGCGTCAAGGTAGGGCTTTCAGCTTAAAGCTTCAGAAGCGCTGCGTGCCGAGATGGGTGTAGGTGAAACTGCTGTTGCGCCTGCAGCTGTGCTCGCAGGGATGCTGGGTGGCTCCGCATCAAACCGGCGAGGTGCGCGTGGACCTCCGTCGGGCTGCGCCCTGGGTGCGCGAGCGTGCCGTGTTTTTGCTGTTCCGGCTTGTATGTGCGAGGGCTTAACGTTTGATTTAATGCATTTCCTTTAACGGCAGGCTGTAGTTGGGCTCTAGATGGTATTCCTACGTGGGCGCAGGAGCTGTGGAATGGTTAAGCTGTTGCTGTGCCTCCAGGTGACTTGTTCAGTAACACTGTTTTTCCAGGTGCAGATGGATGAGTCGTGCAGGGCAACGGAGGAGAGCCCAGGGGAGCGCTGTAAGAAGGTGAGTCTGTGTGTAGTACTGGAGGGAAGATGTGACTGATGGCTATAGGGCTCCATTATGGGTTTTACTCTTTTTTTTTTTTTGTGATCTGAGGGTGCTAAGCGATGAGCCGAGCGTGATGTGGGCCCTGGAGGTGAGTCAGGCAAGGTGACCGGTGCTTGGTGGGCTGGAGTAGGTGTTCTTTTTCAGGTTATTCAGGGTTTTTTCTCCTTCTCTTCACTTTCCCATCCCAATTTGGGGCCGATTCCCTCAAACGGGGACTTCCCCCTGTGGGGCTGCTTATGCAGCCTGGGAGCTGCTGCCTGGGCACAAAAATACCTCAAACCCCTTGACTCTGGGCCTGCAATGAGGGGTGAAAATACAGGAAGAATTCTGGTGGAAAGAAAACAACTTGGGGCTTCTGGGAAAGCCAACTCCAGCTGGATTTGTGCGGCTGGAAAGGAAAAAAAAAAGGGGGTGGGGGGAAGGAACAACAACCTAAAAGCACCCACCAACCATTCTCATGCACAAAACCGAAAGTGAAAATGACCATTTTTTGTAGGGCAAAAGCACAAAAAATCCCCACAGAACTCAGTAGTTTGGAAAAGCAACCCCAATTATTACATTATGTAAAGAAGGCGGGGGAAAAAAAAAGAAAACCAAACCAAAACCCGATCACAACCCTGATGCCACATGCCTACAAGCAGTTCCTGGGGCTTATTCTGCGGGGGTGGGAACCCAACCTTGTTCCCCAGGTTTGCTGTGCTGCTTCTCCTCCCTCGAGACACTTTGCTGTTTGGTGCAGAGGCAATGAATGGCGCTGCTGGGGCTGCGAGGGGGAAAGGTGCAGAGGAATAGAAGCTCTGTGGATGCAGCCAAGTTACGGTTTCTGGATGGTATTAATCGAGAAGAGTAATTCAGATAATGCTGCTGCCCAGCGACCAGAATTGGGTACTGAGCCCGGGAGCCGTGCACGCGCGGTGGCGTCCCTGTGATCCCCATTGCTCTCTCCGCAGGTAACAGCCCTGCGATGCTGCAGTGCCTGCGAGGTGATGCCGCCGTGCTCGTTGCTGCTTCCTGGTAAGGAAAGGCCTCCTCTGCTCTTGCTGCAGCGTGGTGGTGTGTCGGACACAATTCCCTGTGTCGGGTGAGGCCTAGGGCTGCCGGCGAGGTGAGCGAGCCCCTTTGGTGGGTGCAGGGGTATCTCCTTGTGTGCCTGTACTACTGGGGCTGGTGGGATGGGAAGCTTCAAATGACCCGCCGAGGCAGGCTTCTGGTATGCTAAAGGCGAGCGGGTGAGGGCAGCCCTAGGAGTTACCCGGGAGCTGATAGAAGGGAAGAGGGAAAGGAGGAGGAGGATGATGACCTTTTCCCCCTGCAGCTTCTGGGTGCAGAAGATGGCCGACTCCCCAGCTCACCAGAGCTCCCCCTCAGCCTCCCCTGGCCCCCCTTGCCCCGTGCGCCTGCCCCCAGCTCCAGCACGGGCGAGCTAGGCTACGTGCCTAGGAAGCCTCATCTGGTAAGAGCTGTAAGACACCCACGTATTCTCTTCAGGTGGAGGTCGGCCTAGAGTCTGGAGCTGCAGAAGAGGCAGGGAGGAGAGGAGGGGAAAGAAGCATCTGAACGGCTAAATTGTGCCAGCAGCGCTGAGAGCGAGAGTCGCGGTGAGTCCTGGGCCACTGGGGCCCCGTTGCCTCTCTTGTGCGTCCTGGGCCCTCCCTGTCTCTCCCCCGGCCCCCTCTCTTTCCTTACCTGCTGCAAAATTTACTTTTTTTTTTGCGCCCCCCCCCCCCCGCACCTTCTTTCTCCATCTCGCTCTGAGTGTCTCCCTGCCTCCCCGTCTTTTCAGTCCTCCCTCTCTCTGTCCTGTAGCCTGTGGCTCCTTTTTCTTTCTCCGCCTCTCTCTGCCTGGCTCTGGCTCCGTTTTTTTTTTTTTTTTATTCCTCCTGCTCTGTCCTGTAGCCTGTCGGTGTTTTGTTGTTCTCTGGCTCTCTTGATCTGACTCCCTGTGTTACCGAAAAACGCGTTAAAATCGGAAACGACTCCTCAACACCAATTTAGTATTAAAGAGCAGGCATTCTTTATTCGTGGCGCCGGATGCACGGGGGATCGCTCCTCCTGGCGTGCGTACCTCACGCACCTTTCCCGTACAATTTGTAGATCAATGTTTTACGTATTCATACATAGTCATTATTGTCCTGTCTGCTGATTGGTACAAACTTGCTCGTTCCGTATGTAAATCGCTGCGCAGGCTCGGTTGTCCTCTTCCGTTGTTCTCTTCTGTTACTTGGGTCGGTGGTGGTCTGTGAGTCGGTGGTCGCGATCTCCCCCTGCCGGAATTACCTTTTAGCTTCTCGGCTCTTACTCTTGGCAGTCTTGGCTAGTTTTCTCAGTCCGCTAAGCGAAACCGCGTTTTGTCATCCTTTTCTGACAGAAGCATGTTGTCTGTTGTTCTGTTCGCATTAACGATCGCCTAGGGACTAAAATGCAGATCGACAGGTGCGCTGATTGGTACGCTCCATGTTCCCGTAATGGAACACCGTCTCTGGTTGATTTCATCACTTTGGTTACATTTCCCCTGTTTGGAAGTTCTGAAATAATAATTTTCTCAATACTTCCATCCTAGATCAATAATATTCCACTATGTCAGTTTAGTGTTTGCTTCATGTTCTGAAATTTTTCACTTGATTGTGGTCTCCAGGGTGTATGCAGGTCCCATTTTCTACCCAAAATTTTATTAAGTTGTTGAAGTACCTCTGCAAAAAAATGTGGTGCTCTATCAGAGGGCATTCCCGTTGGCACTCTAAATCTTGGTATTATTTCCTTCAGCAACGTTTTAACTACTACTCTAGCTTTGTCGGTGCAGCACGAGAAAGCTTCTGGCCATCTAGAAAATTTGTCAATCAGCACTGACAAATACTGCTCTATCTATTTTGTCTGGGTAACTCAGAGAACTTAATTTGCTAATAATTTCCGGGAGAATTTTTTGTTTTGTTACTCCTAAAGGTTGTTTCCTTTGGTTCAGGGGATTATTTCTAGGACAGATTGGACACTTAGCTACTATGGGTTTAACTATTCTTGTCGTGCCTACACACGCTACAGATGTTTTTAAACTCAAAACCGTAGCGCCTACAGCCTAATGTGTTTGCTCATGGTTTTCTTTTGCAAGTTGTGTCATAACTTGTGGGGTGGTTGTTGTTATTACTTGTTTTTCTGGTGTTACCTACCATCTCTCTGTGTTTTGTGATGCTTCCAATTGTTCTGCTAATTGCTCATCCAATTTATTATATCTCGGTTTCAACTTTGGAATTCTGATCTGTTTTACTGGTACTAGTGCAAGGATACCTTGCTCTGCAGTCCTCTTTGCAGCTTTATCGGTCAGTCGTTTGCTTATGTTTACAGCCGTCTGGCCAAATTGATGAGCTTTGCAACGCTTTACCGCCACTTCTTTTGGTTTCTGCACGTCTTCCGGAAGTTGGAGAATTTCTTCTTTATGCTGTATTGATGATTCTTGGGCTGATGGCAGTCCTTTCTCCTTCCCAATAGCTCCATGATCGTGGATCACACCAAATGCACGTTTGGAATCAGTCTAGATATTTATCCTTTGTCCTTCTGCCATTCGCAGAGCTCGCTTCAATGCTACCAATACTGCTTTCTGTGCTGAGGTGTTTGCAGGCAGCACCCCTGACTCCGTTCCCTCGGCGGCGATAACGACAGCATATCTGGCCATTCGCTTCTCTTCTCGCCCAGAGCTTCTTCCATCTGTAAACAACTCCAGATCAGGATTTTCCCAGAGGTTTGTGTCTCAG
Organism: Phalacrocorax aristotelis; assembly: GCF_949628215.1. Classification (NCBI taxonomy): domain Eukaryota; kingdom Metazoa; phylum Chordata; class Aves; order Suliformes; family Phalacrocoracidae; genus Phalacrocorax; species Phalacrocorax aristotelis. The sequence goes on from NW_027441368.1 coordinate 134,025, forward strand.
GTCTGGTCTGCTGGAATAGACTTGTTCAATAGTTAGCAAGCGATCGTGTTCTAAATTGTCCGTAAGGTTTTCTGTTGTTAAAAACATAGCAGGATTCAGTATAGCAGTAGTCTTCGATTCCACATCGTCTTGTTCTAACAGAACAACTTGATATTTCAACATTCTGCTAAGGGATAGCCAACGACCCCCCTTTTGTTCTAAAACAGTCACCGCTATGTGCGGGACATATACTGTCATCTTCTGTCCCATTGTTAACTTTGGGGCTTCCCGGATCGGCAGCGCTGTTGTTGCTACTGCCCGTAAACACCTAGGCCATCTTTTACTCGCGTGGTCAGGTTGTTTGGAGAAGTAGCCCACAGGTCTCTTCCAGGTTCCCAGTCGCTGTGTCAGCACTCCAAGGGCTAAATGTTGTCTTTCGTGGACAAACAACTGAAAAGGTTTAGCGAAATCAGGTAGGCCTAATGCAGGGGCCATCATCGAGGCTCTTTTCAGTTCTTTGAATGCCGTTTGGCATCCGGGCGTCCAGGTTAAATATTTATCCTTTTGAGTCTTTCAATGCCTCAAATAATGGTTTTACATACAGTCTATAGTTCAGAATCCAGAGCTGATGCTATTTCATTGTTTTCAGAAAAGCTCTCAGTTCCTTCGGGCTGCTAGGTTCGGGAATTTGACAAATAGTTTCTTTCTTTTCACTTTCTAATTGTCTTTGTCTTTGAGATATTTCAAATCCTAAATAAATGGCTGCTTCTTTTCCTATTTGGGTTTTGTTTCTGGAAACTCCGCATCTTCCTTGGCCGAGAAAATTTAAAAATTTCAAAACATTTTTCTTTACTTTGTGCCGCTATCAGAATGTCATCCGCATTCTGTAACAAGATGCCTCTCCCTGGGTTCTGTTTTTTCTATATCTCTAATTTTTTTTTGCCAGCTGAGTCTCAAGTATCGTAGGACTATTTTTAAATCCTTGTGGAAGTACGGTCCATGGTAGCTGTGTCTTTCATTCTGTGGTGGGGCTTTCCCATTGCAAAGCAAATAGGCTTTGACTTTTTATGCCTGGAGGTATGCAAAAGAAGGCGTCCTTCAAATCTAGTACAGTAAACCGTTTATGCTCCTCCTTTAAAAGAGGTCAGTAAAGTGTATGGATTAGCTACTACCGGATGTATATCTTGGACCACCTGATTTATAGCCCTTAAATCGTGAACTAGCTAATACTCTTTGCCTCTAGATTTCTTTACTGGCGACACAGGAGTACTATATTCTGATTCACATTCCACTAAAAGCTCATATTCTGAAAAATTTTATAATTAACTTCTGTAATCCTTTTCGAGCCTCTCGCTTAATAGGGTATTGTTTTTGTCTTATGGGCTTGGCTCCAAGCTTTAAGGTTACTTTTACCGGCTCTGCCCACTTAGATCGCTCCGGAGCTCCGCTCGCTCAAACCAAAGGAATTACTACGTTTTCCACTTCCTCGGGAACCCGTTCCTCCCTGGAGGAATCCTGTAACATAAACGCTCTCGCCTCTGTGGCTTTTGATTCTGGTATTAGTGATTTAATCTCTCCATCTTTAAAAGTTACTTGAGCATCTAATTGACCTAATAGATCTCGTCATAACAGAGGCAGTGGACATTCAGGCATATGCAGAAACTGGTGAGTTGCCCATTGCTTCTCCAATTTAAACTTTAATGGCTCTGAGAGGGGCTAATTTTTCTTTGCCCTGTTGCGCTAGCAACATCTACTGATTTATGATCAAATTTCTCTTCACGTGTATTCAATACCAAATAAGTGGCTCCCGTATCTACCAAAAATTCTATTTCTTCATTCCGTAGCTTCAGTGTAACCAGGTGTTCAGCTAGGGTTGATTCCCCTGGTCTCCTTCATGCCAAGCTACTTCAAGCATTTAACCCAGATCTCTGGATTCAGGTTGTTCTAGTTTCTGAAGGTTGTTTTCTCTCCCCCCGCCCCCATCTGGGGCTGATTGTCTTATGAATATAGAGACCAGCTGAATTGCTTTTTCTGGTTTTTCTGGGTTCAAATGAGTATATTTTCTGGTGGTCACCTTCAGTCTTTCCATAAAGGCTGAAGGGGACTCACTTAATTCTTGTCTCACTTCATAAATTTTGACCAATTTATTGCTTTTGGCATTGCTTGTCTTACTCCAAATAAAATCTCTCTCTGACATCTAGTCAACATTCCCCTGGGTCCTGGCTGATTAGGGTCCCACTCGGGATTTGTAGATGGAAAATTCTTATTCATTGTTCTCTGTAAATTCCTGTTAGCATGTGCTCCCTGCACCTGCCTTCTGGCTGTATTCCATACTATTTTCTTGTCAGTTTCATCAAGCGAAGTATCCAGTATCACAAGTAGAGCAACACTCTTTCAAGTTCTCACCACGTTTTCCTCTTTTCAGAAACATTGCCGTAGAATCTTGTGGACATACCTCACGCTGTTTCTGCTGCTCGGGATGATTCCACGGTGTAAAGAACAAATCAACATATGCCACTTCTTCCCGTTTGCCTTCCCTTTTTACAAAACAACATTAATTGCAAGATGGTACGATATTGCAATGTCTCATGTTCTGGCCATTTGTGCCCACCTTCCAATTGATACGTTGGCCACCAATGATTGCAATATTCAATTAATGGTTTCCGAGTTAGTGGGTCACCGCCCCCGACGTCTTTCCAGTGCTTCAAAATACATCGCAAAGGTGTTCTCTGTGGGATAGGTTTCCTACTCAGTAATGCTCCCGTCTCCCAGTCGACTAGTAGTTGTGATAGTGCACTATCACAACTACTAGTCAGAGGGACTCCAACCCCCGTTAGAGGTCTCACTGGAAATCTGCCACTGGGATCTGTAGCCCCCTGCTAGATATCCCTGGAGACTTCAACCCCCTGTTGAAGACTCCCCTACCCTCGGGTCCCGCTCCACAGGCTTTCGCCTAGCAGAGACTTACCAACCGAGGCACCTCTTGGCCCCGACCCTGCGTGGCTTTCGCCGCGCCTTACGGGCAGGCCTGTGGGACTCAAACCCGCTATCCTATCCTATGTGGGAAACTAACCCCACGTATTATTCTACCTAAGTTTCTTCTTCAAAGAATGCCTTGTTTACCTCAATCCAGGGGATCTTGCTCAGAATTCTCTGGCCCGGGGATCGGAAGCTCTCCCGGAGAATTCCTCGGGGCCGGCTGCAGGTCCCACGATCCCACGGATCCGTCGAGATTCAAAAGCAGGTTCCCACCTGGGGTGCCAAAACTGTTACCGAAAAACGCGTTAAAATCGGAAACGACTCCTCAACACCAATTTAGTATTAAAGAGCAGGCATTCTATATTCACGGCGCCGGATGCACGGGGGATCGCTCCTCCTGGCGTGCGTACCTCACGCACCTTTCCTGTACAATTTGTAGATGAAAATTTTACATACTCATACATAGTCGTTATTGTCTTGTCTAGCGATGGGTACAAACTTGCTCGTTCCGTATGTCAATCACTGCGCAGGCTCGGTTGTCCTCTTCCGTTGTTCTCTTCTGAGTAGGTGGTGTTACTTGGGTCGGTGGTGGTCTGTGAGTCGGTGGTCGCGATCTCCCCCTGCCGGAATTACCTTTTAGCTTCTCGGCTCTTACTCTTGGCAGTCTTGGCTAGTTTTCTCAGTCCGCTAAGCGAAACCGCGTTTTGTCATCCTTTTCTGACAGAAGCATGTTGTCTGTTGTTCTGCTGACATTAACGATCGCCTAGGCACTAAAATGCAGATCGACAGGTGCGCTGATTGGTACGCTCCATGTTCCCGTAATGGAACACCGTCTCTGGTTGGTTGATTTCATCGCTTTGGTTACACCTGTTCCTGTTGTTCAGTTTCTTCTTTTTTGGCTTTGTGTGATTCTCTCTGTGATTCTGTTTTTCTCTGCCTCGCTTTTCCCAGCTCCCCGTCCCTCACTTTTAATGCCCGTTATCCTTCACCAGCACACTCTCCCTTGGTTCCCATCCTCGTTTCTGAATTCCTCCTGCTTTGCCACGTAGCCCGTGACTTTTTTCTTAATCTCTCTCTGTCTGCCTCAACGCTCCCCCCGTGCTTTTTAATTTGTCTTCTCTGCTCTGTACCCTGCTACTGTTCTTGCCTTTCTGAGTTCTTCTCTGTCCAGCTCCCTTTCCCTATTCATGAATTCCTGTTCTTCCTGCAGCCACCGCTGTTCCCTGTGACCTCCATCTCTCTCTGTCCAGCTCCCTGTCCCTAGGTTTTAATTCCTGCCTCTGCCCGCTGTAGCCTGTCTAGATGTTTCTCTCGGCCTCTCTCTCTGTCCGGCTCCCTCTCTCTGTGTTCTAATTCCACGTTCTCTGTCACGTGGACCCGTGCTATTTGTTTGTCCTCATCTCTCTCTGTCCAGCTCCTTGCTGCGATGTTTTATTTCCTCATTTCCTCCCTCTCTGTCTTTGTAGCCCATTGCTGTTGGTTTGTTTTTTTTCTTTTTTTTCCACTTGTTTCTTCATGTGTCTCTGTCTGCCTCCCAGTCCCTGATCTTTAATTCCTCCTTCCCTGTAGGCCGCTGTTCCTTTTTTCCATTCTACATTGTGTTCTCTTTGGTCTCGTGTTCTTATTCATTGATTCCCTCCTCGCTGCCCTGTGGCTTGTCCCCATTTTATTGTTGCTTCTCTCTCCCTCTCTCTGGCTTCTTGCCCCTGTTTTTAAAATTCCTCCCTCTCTTCTCTCTTCCCTGTAGGCCGTGTGATCTTTAGCCTTTCTCCATGTCTTTCTGCCCATCTCTCTGTGTCTATTCATTAATTCTTCCCTCTCTGCCCTGTAGCCTGTAGCTTCTGTCCTTTCTCCATCTTGCTGTCCCTGGCTCCCCCGTGACCCTATGCTAGAATTGTTTCTCTCTTCTCTCCGTACGCATTGCGATTCCTTTTGCTCTCTGTCTCCCTTTGGTTTTTTTCTTTTTTTTTTTTCTGGCTCCCTGTCCCTAATTCTTAATTCTCTGCCTTCTCGTGCCCCATGGTTTGTTCTGTGGGGTTCTCTCGCGGTTCCCTCGCAGTTCCCTCCAGTCCATACTGGGCTATATTGGTCTAGTCCATACTGGGCTATATTGGTCTAGTCCATACTGGGCTATATTGGTCTGTCCCGGCTTCCTCCCACTTCTTTCCCAGTGCCTCACAGTAGGTCCCGGTTCCGTCCATGGGATGAACTGTGAGGGAACTGTGAGGGAACTGTGAGGGAACTGTGAGTAGGGGGGCGGCCCCCCGGGCCCCAGCCCCCCCCCCCCCCCCCGCCTGGGGCCAGGGCGCCGCGGCCGCCGGCCCCTTCCTCCTCTGCCCGCTCCCGTCGCAGACGGCTCGGTATGTGTCACGAGCGGCAGCCCCGTTCAGCAGCTCTCGGAGGGCGCGCGGCTGTGCCCGGCCGTGACCGGGGCCCGCAGGGGTTTCCCGCTCGCTCCGAGAAGGCGCTGGCCCCGAGCCGGCGCGTCCCGCCCCGCCCGGCCCTCGGCGCCCTCGCGAGCTGAGCGCGGCCCGGCCAGCAGGGGGCGCTGGCGCTCACCGGCTGGGCGCGGTGGCGGGGCCGGTGGGGGCCGTTCCTTCCGGCCGCCCTTTAAGGGCCGCCCCGCGGGGCTCGGGCTTCCGGTGGCGCGTGCGCGGCGCGTCGGAGCGGGGGCGGGAGCGGTGCGTGTGGAGGCCGAAGGGCCGGTGCGTGTGGCGGCCGGGTCGCGAGGCGTCCCTGTGCGGTGCCGGGGCCCCTCTGCGGCCCGGCGTGGGAAGCCCGCGGCCGGCGGAGCCTGCTCGGAGCTGGGCGGGGAGCGCCGCGGCGGTCCGGCCGCCGGCAGCCATCCCCTGCGGTGGCCGGCAGCCCCTCGGGACGCCTGGAGGCCTGGCGGTGCCCGAGCCTCGCCTGCGGCAGCCGCCTGAGAGAGCAGCGCGGCCGTGTCCGGGGGCCGGAGAGCGCTGGTGGGTGAGTTCGGGCAGCGGGGGGCGGGTGTGTGTCTCCGGGCGGGGCCGGGGGGCTCCGTGCCCCGCAGAGGAGCCCCGGTCGGGCATCGTTCGCTTCCGAACAATGCAGGTCTGTCCCTGGTTATTTTCTGTGTACAGTGTTTCGGGCCACCTGAAAGCCTTTGGCCGGGTAGGTTTGGTGCGGGGCGATGGCAGGTGTGGACCCTGAAAGATCTCGGGTGGGGGGCGTGGGAGGTATTTCTTGCCTTAAAACTCTGAGCCCACCTCGTGTGTCATGTCGTGTTATCATGTCGTGAGTCTCGTGACTGTGGCAAATGGCTGAGTCGGGCGTTTTCTGATAACTAACTTCTGAACGTGTGCGTGTGTAGGCACGGGGAGATTTGTGCAGGGTGACGGAGCCCCTTGTGCTTCTGTGCTAATGTCTACCTGTTCTAGACCTCCAGTGTTGGAAAGCCTTTGTTTAGTGCCTAGTTGTGGCTGCGTAACTGCTGTTGCGCCTGCAGCTGTGCTCGCAGGGATGCTGGGTGGCTCCGCATCAAACCGGCCGCCGGGCGGCCGGGTTGTGCCGCAGAGCATGCCGGGAGCTGTATTCCTGGCGCAGTGGCTGCCGGCCCTGTCACGTGGTTCGCCGGGCATGGCGGGAGGCGCGGTCTTCCGGCGCTCGGGTGCCGGGCGGCCGTGGCGCGTACGGTACGCGAGGTGTATTTTTGGGGTTGGATTCGTGTTGATTACTGGGGGCTTGCGGGTGCGGCCGCTTCCCGAGAAGCGGTGAGTTCCCCGGGAGCTGACAGAAGGGAAGAGGGAAAGGAGGAGGACGATGACCTTTTCCCCGTGCCCAGGGCGCAGATGATGGCCGCCTCCCCGGCCCACCGGAGGTCCCGCTCAGCCTCCCCTGGCCCCCCTTGCCCCGTGCGCCTGCCCCCAGCTCCGGCACCTCCCCATAAGCGTGCTGCATAGCCTTAGGCCGCCCCCAGGCCCTGTCGTGAAGGCAGCAAGCCGTCCCTCAAGCGCACTGGATTCCCCCTTGGCGCAGGGGCCCTTAGCAGTAGCGTGGGGAGGGAGCGGTGTGTCCAGAAGCCCCTGCGGAAGGAGAGGCTTTGGCCAGGGTCGATCGACGGTAATGACGGTCGCTGTTTCTTCTTTCCCTCTCCCAGAGACCGTGCTGAGGACGTGGTTGTCTGTCCTTCCCCCGGGGATGCCGTTGCCTGCGGCCGTCTCAGGCTCGCGTGGCTTCTCTCTGCCCGTCCTCGCCGTCCTCGCAGCGCAGGGCCGAAAAGGGATAGACAAAGCCCTTCCCGGCTGCGGACAGGAGCTGCCTCGGCTGAAGCTGGAGACGCCAACGAAAGGTGAAGAAGAAGAAACTGAAGGTGCTCTGGCTGCCAGCTGCCTTCCTGCCGCAGGCAAGAGAGAGCCTGTCCATGCAGGTGGGGGAGGAAGGATCCCCCTTCATAGCCCGCAGCGGGCCAGGCCACCAACGTGCACCGTAGGGTCTGTACGCGTAACCCGGAGTTGGGTACGGGCGTGTAGTGCACGAGCAAGCTAGGCTACGTGCCTAGGAAGCCTCATCTGGTAAGAGCTGTAAGACACCCACGTATTCTCTTCAGGTGGAGGACAGCCTAGAGTCTGGAGCTGCAGAAGAGGCAGGGAGGAGAGGAGGGGAAAGAAGCATCTGAACGGCTAAATTGTGCCAGCAGCGCTGAGAGCGAGAGTCGCGGTGAGTCCTGGGCCACTGGGGCCCCGTTGCCTCTCTTGTACGTCCTGGGCCCTCCCTGTCTCTCCCCCGGCCCCCTCTCTTTCCTTACCTGCTGCAAAATTATTTTTTTTTGCGCCCCCCCCGCACCTTCTTTCTCCGTCTCGCTCTGAGTGTCTCCCTGCCTCCCCGTCTTTTCAGTCCTCCCTCTCTCTGTCCTGTAGCCTGTGGCTCCTTTTTCTTTCTCCGCCTCTCTCTGCCTGGCTCTGGCTCCGTTTTTTTTTTTTTTTTATTCCTCCTGCTCTGTCCTGTAGCCTGTCGGTGTTTTGTTGTTCTCTGGCTCTCTTGATCTGACTCCCTGTGTTACCGAAAAACGCGTTAAAATCGGAAACGACTCCTCAACACCAATTTAGTATTAAAGAGCAGGCATTCTTTATTCGCGGCGCCGGATGCACGGGGGATCGCTCCTCCTGGCGTGCGTACCTCACGCACCTTTCCCGTACAATTTATAGATGAAAATTTCACATACTCATACATAGTCATTATTGTCTTGTCTAGTGATGGGTACAAACTTGCTCGTTCCCTATGTCAGTCACTGCGCAGGCTCGGTTGTCCTCCCAGTACAGTGCGGGGAACGGGGACGTACAGTGCGGGGAACGGGGACGTACAGTGCGGGGAACGGGGACGTACAGTGCGGGGAACGGGGACGTACAGTGCGGGGAACGGGGACGTACCAGGATCTACTGGGTTGTACTGGAGGCTCTACAATGTCCTGGGATGTCCTGGGATGTAGTGTGGAGGAACTAGGATGTACAGGCTTGTACTGGGTTGTACCGGGTGGAGCTGGCAGGAATTTGGGATGTACCAGGATGTACTGGGATGTACTGGGAGGTAACTGTTATGTACTGGGAAGGAACTGGTAGGGAACTGGGATGTACTGGTATGTACTGGGAGGGAAGTGTTATGTACTGAGGGTAACTGGGACGTACTGGGATGTGCTGGGAGGGAACTGTGAAGAACTGGGATGTACTGGGAGGGAAATGGGATGTACTGGGAGGAAAGTGTTGGGAATTGGGATTTACTGGGAGGGAACTGGGACATACTGGGAGGGAACTGGGATGTACTGGGGTGTACTGGGAGGGGACTGTTATGTACCAAGGGGGAACTGGGATGTACTGGGAGTGAACTGTGAAGTACTGGGATGTACTTAGAGGGAAGTGGGAGGGAACTTGGATGTAGTGGGAGAGAACTGGGATTTACTTGGAGGAAAGTGGCATGTACTGGGCTGTACTGGAATGGAACTGGGAGTGAACTGTGTGTGAACTGTGAGGGAACTGGGATGTACTGTGAGGGAACTGGGATGTACTGGGATGTACTGGGAGGGACTGGGAGGGATCTGGGATGTACTGGGATGCACTGGTAGGGAACTGGGATGTACTGGGAGGAATCTGGAATGTCCCAGTTGACACCCACTTCCCTCCCAGTTTCCTCCCAGTATATCCCAGTCTCCTCCCAGTACATCCCAGTAAATCCCAGTTTGCTCCCAGTACATCCCAGTACATCGCAGTACATTCCAGTTCCGTGCCTGTACATCCCAATACATCCCTGTTCCATGCCAGTACATCCCAGTTCCCTACCAGTTCATCCCCGTACATCCCAATTCCCTCCCGGTTCACTACCACTTCTTTCCCAGTGCCTCCCAATACATCGCAGTTCCGTCCCATTACATCCCAGTATATCCCAGTTCCCTCCCAGTACATCCCAGGTCCCTCCCAGTACATCCCAGTTCCCTCCCAGTACTGGGAGGGAACTGGGATGTACTGGGAGGCACTACAATGTGCGGGGATGCCCTGGGATGTACTGTGGAGGAACTAGGATGTACAGGCTTGTACTGGGTTGTACCGGGTGGAACTGGCAGGGATTTGGGATGTACCAGGATCTACTGGGATGTACTGGGAGGTAACTGTTATGTACTGGGAAGGAACAGGGAGGGAACTGGGATGTACTGGTAGGGAACTGGGATGTACTGGTAGGGAACTGGGACGTACTGTGAGGACACTGGGATGTACTGTTATGTACTGGGAGGGAAGTGTTATGTACTGAGGGGAACTGGGATGTACTGGGATGTACTGGGAGGGAACTGTGAAGTACTGGGATGTACTGGGAGTCAACTGGGAGGGAACTGGTATGTAGTAGGATGTACTGGGTGGGAACTGGGATGTACCAGGATGAACTGGGATGTACTGGGAGGGAACTGGGATGTACTGGGAGGGAACTGGGATGTACTGGGAGGGAACTGGGATGTACTGGGGACATACTGGCAGGGAACTGGGATGTACTGGGAGTGGATTGGGATGTACTGGGAGGGAACTTGGATGTATTGGGAGGGAAGTGTTATGTACCAAGGGGGAACTGGGACGTACTGGGATGTAGTGGGAGTGAACTGTGAAGTACTGGGATGTACTGTGAGGGAACTGGGATGTACTGGGAGGGAACTTTGAAGTACTGGGATGTACTTAGAGGAAACTGGGAGGCAACTGGGATGTAGTGGGACGTAGTGGAATGGAACTGGGAGTGAACTGTGTGTGAACTGGGAGGGAACTGGGATGTACTGTGAGGGTACTGGGAGGGACTGGGAGGGATCTGGGATGTACTGGGCTGCACTGGTAGGGAACTGGGATGTACTGGGAGGACACTGGAATGTCCCAGTTGACACCCACTTCCCTCCCAGTTTCCTCCCAGTATATCCCAGTTTCCTCCCAGTAAATCCCAGTTTCCTCCCAGTAAATCCCAGTTTCCTCCCAGTAAATCCCAGTTTCCTCCCAGTAAATCCCAGTTTCCTCCCAGTAAATCCCAGTTTCCTCCCAGTATATCCCAGTTTCCTCCCAGTACATCCCAGTTTCATCCCAGTTCGCTCCCAGTAAATCTCAGTTCGCTCCCAGTACATCCCAATACATCCCCGTTCCATGCCAGTACATCCCAGTTCCCTACCAGTTCATCCCCGTACATCCCAATTCCCTCCCGGTTCACTACCACTTCTTTCCCAGTGCCTCCCATTACATCCCAGTTCCGTCCCATTACATCCCAGTACATCCCAGTTCCCTCCCAGTACATCACAGATCCCTCCCAGTACTGGGAGGGAACTGGGATGTACTGGGAGGCACTACAATGTGCGGGGATGCCCTGGGATGTACTGTGGAGGAACTAGGATGTACAGGCTTGTACTGGGTTGTACCGGGTGGAACTGGCAGGGATTTGGGATGTACCAGGATCTACTGGGATGTACTGGGATGTACTGGGAGGTAACTGTTGTGTACTGGGAGGGAACTGGGATGTACTTGGAGGGAAATGGGAGAGAACTGAGATGTACTGGAGGGAACTGGAATGGAATAAGAGGGAACTAGGACGCACTGGTCGGAAACAGGGACGGAACTGGGATCTACTGGGACGTACTGGGAGGGAACTGGGACGTACTGGGAGGGAACTGGGACGTACTGGGAGGGAACTGGGACGTACTGGGAGGGAACTGGGACGTACTGGGAGGGAACTGTTGTGTACTGGGAGTGAACTGGGAGGGAACTGGGATGTATTGGGACGGACTGGGAGGGAACTGGGACGGACTGGGATGCACTGGTAGGGAACTGGGATGTACTGGGAGGAAACTGGAATGTCCCAGTTGACACCCACTTTCCTCCCAGTTTCCTCCCAGTATATCCCAGTTTCCTCCCAGTACATCCCAGTAAATCCCAGTTTGCTCCCAGTACATCGCTGTACATTCCAGTTCCGTTCCTGTCCATCCCAATACATCCCCGTTCCATGCCAGTACATCCCAGTTTCCTACCAGTTCATCCCCGTACATCCCAATTCCCTCCCGGTTCGCTACCACTTCTTTCCCATTGCCTCCAAATACATCCCAGTTCCGTCCCATTACATCCCAGTACATCCCAGGTCCCTCCCAGTACTGGGAGGGAGCTGGGATGTACTGGGAGGCACTACAATGTGCGGGGATGCCCTGGGATGTACTGTGGAGGAACTAGGATGTACAGGCTTGTACTGGGTGGTACCGGGTGGAACTGGCAGGGATTTGGGATGTACCAGGATGTACTGGGATGTACTGGGATGTACTGGGAGGTAACTGTTATGTACTGGGAGGGAACTGGGAGGGAACTGGGACGTACTGGTAGGGAACTGGGACGTACTGGGAGGGAACTGGGACGTACTGTGAGGACACTGGGATGTACTGTTATGTACTGGGAGGGAAGTGTTATGTACAGAGGGGAACTGGTGCGTACTGGGATGTACTGGGATGGAACTGTGAAGTACTGGGATGTACTGGGAGTGAACTGGGAGGGAACTGGTATGTAGTAGGATGTACTGGGTGGGAACTGGGATGTACCAGGATGTACTGGGGGGGACTTGGTATGTACTGGGAGGGAACTGGGATGTAGTGGGAGGGAACTGGGAGGGAACTGGGATGTAGTGGGAGGGAACTGGTATGTACTGGGAGCGAACTGGGATGTACTGGGGACATACTGGCAGGGAACTGGGATGTACTGGGAGGGGATTGGGATGTACTGGGAGGGAACTTGGATGTATTGGGAGGGAAGTGTTATGTACCAAGGGGGAACTGGGACGTACTGGGATGTAGTGGGAGTGAACTGTGAAGTACTGGGATGTACTTAGAGGGAACTGGGAGGCAACTGGGATGTACTGGGATGTACTGGAATGGAACTGGGAGTGAACTGTGTGTGAACTGTGAGGGAACTGGGATATACTGTGAGGGAACTGGGATGTACTGGGAGGGACTGGGTGGGATCTGGGATGTACTGGGCTGCACTGGTAGGGAACTGGGATGTACTGGGAGGAAACTGGAATGTCCCAGTTGACACCCACCTCCCTCCCAGGTTCCTCCCAGTATATCCCAGGTTCCTCCCAGTATATCCCAGGTTCCTCCCAGTATATCCCAGGTTCCTCCCAGTATATCCCAGTTTCCTCCCAGTACATCCCAGTAAATCCAGCTCGCTGCCAGTACATGCCAATACATCGCCGTACATTCCAGTTCCGTTCCTGTACATCCCAATACATCCCCGTTCCATGCCAGTACATCCCAGTTCCCTACCAGTTCATCCCCGTACATCCCAATTCCCTCCCGGTTCACTACCACTTCTTTCCCAATGCCTCCCAATACATCCCAGTTCCGTCCCATTACATCCCAGTACATCCCAGTTCCCTCCCAGTATGTCCCAGTTCCCTCCCAGTACATCCGAGTTCCGTCCCATTACATCCCAGTACATCCCAGTTCCCTCCCAGTACTGGGAGGGAACTGGGATGTACTGGAAGGCACTACAATGTGCGGGGATGCACAGGGATGTACTGTGGAGGAACTAGGATGTACAGGCTTGTACTCGGTTGTACCAGGTGGAACTGGCAGGGATTTGAAATGTCCTAGTATCTACTAGGATGTACTGGGATGTACTGGGAGGTAACTGTTGTGTACTGGGAGTGAACTGGGAGGGAACTGTGAAGTACTGGGATGTACTTAGAGGGAACTGGGATGTACTGGGAGGGAACTGGGATGTACTGGGTGGAAAGTGTTGGGAATTGGGATTTACTGGGAGGGAACTGGGATGGACTGGGAGGGAACTGGGATGTAGTGGGACATACTGGGAGGGAACTGGGATGTACTGGTATGTACTGGGAGGGAAGTGTTATGTACTGAGGGGAACTGGGACGTACTGGGATGTACTGGGAGGGAACTTGGATCTAGTGGGAGGGTACTGGGATTTACTTGGAGGAAAGTGGCATGTACTGGGCTGTACTGGAATGGAACTGGGAGTGAACTGTGTGTGAACTGTGAGGGAACTGGGATGTACTGGGATGTACTGGGACGGACTGGGAGGGAACTGGGATGTACTGGGAGGGATCTGGGATGTACTGGGCTGCACTGGTAGGGAACTGGGATGTACTGGGAGGAAACTGGAATGTCCCAGTTGACACCCACTTCCCTCCCAGTGCCTCCCAGTATATCCCAGTTTCCTCCCAGTACATCCCAGTAAATCCCAGTTTGCTCCCAGTACATCCCAGTACATCGCAATACATTCCAGTTCCGTTCCTGTACATCCCAATACATCCCTGTTCCATGCCAGTACATCCCAGTTCCCTACCAGTTCATCCCCGTACATCCCAATTCCCTCCCGGTTCGCTACCACTTCTTTCCCATTGCCTCCAAATACATCCCAGTTCCGTCCCATTACATCCCAGTACATCCCAGGTCCCTCCCAGTACTGGGAGGGAGCTGGGATGTACTGGGAGGCACTACAATGTGCGGGGATGTCCTGGGATGTACCGTGGAGGAACTAGGATGTACAGGCTTGTACTGGGTTGTACCGGGTGGAACTGGCAGGGATTTGGGATGTACCAGGATCTACTGGGATGTACTGGGAGGTAACTGTTGTGTACTGGGAGTGAACTGGGAGGGACCTGGGATGTACTGGAAGGCACTACAATGTGCGGGGATGCCCTGGGATGTACTGTGGAGGAACTAGGATGTACAGGCTTGTACTGGGTTGTACCGGGTGGAACTGGCAGGGATTTGGGATGTACCAGGATCTACTGGGATGTACTGGGAGGTAACTGTTATGTACGGGGAGGGAACTGGGATGTACTGGTAGGGAACTGGGGTGTACTGTGAGGGAACTGGGACGTACTGTGAGGACACTGGGATGTACTGTTACGTACTGGGAGGGAAGTGTTATGTACTGAGGGGAACTGGGACGTACTGGGATGTTCTGGGAGGGAACTGTGAAGTACTGGGATGTACTGGGAGTGAACTGGGAGGGAACTGGTATGTAGTAGGATGTACTGGGTGGGAACTGGGATGTACCAGGATGTACTGGAAGGGAACTGGGATTTACTGGGAGGGAACTGGGATTTACTGGGAGGGAACTGGGATGTACTGGGACATACTGGCAGGGAACTGGGATGTACTGGGAGGGGATTGGGACGGACTGGGAGGGAACTGGGATGTACTGGGCTGCACTGGTAGGGAACTGGGATGTACTGGGAGGAAACTGGAATGTCCCAGTTGACACCCACTTCCCTCCCAATGCCTCCCAGTATATCCCAGTTTCCTCCCAGTATATCCCAGTTTCCTCCCAGTACATCCCAGTAAATCCCAGCTCGCTGCCAGTACATGCCAATACATCGCTGTACATTCCAGTTCTGTTCCTGTACATCCCAATACATCCCCGTTCCATGCCAGTACATCCCAGTTTCCTGCCAGTTCATCCCCGTACATCCCAATTCCCTCCCGGTTCACAACCACTTCTTTCCCAATGCCTCCCAATACATCCCAGTTCCGTCCCATTACATCCCATTACATCCCATTACGTCCCAGTTCCCTCCCAGTACATCCCAGTTCCCTCCCAGTACTGGGAGGGACCTGGGATGTACTGGGAGGCACTACAATGTGCGGGGATGCCCTGGGATGTACTGTGGAGGAACTAGGATGTACAGGCTTGTACTCGGTTGTACCGGGTAGAACTGGCAGGGATTTGGGATGTACCAGGATCTACTGGGATGTACTGGGAGGTAACTGTTATGTACTGGGAGTGAACTGGGAGGGAACTGGGATGTACTGGGAGGGAACTGGGATGTACTGGGAGGGAACTGGGATGTACTTAGAGGGAACTGGGATGTACTGGGAGGGAACTGGGAGTGAACTGGGAGGGAACTGTGAAGTACTGGGATGTACTGGGAGGGAACTGGGATGTACTGGGAGGGAACTGGGATGTACTGGGTGGAAAGTGTTGGGAATTGGGATTTACTGGGAGGGAACTGGGATGGACTGGGAGGGAACTGGGATGTAGTGGGGTGTACTGGGAGGGAACTGTTATGTACCGAGGGGGAACTGGGATGTACTGGGAGTGAACTGTGAAGTACTGGGATGTACTTAGAGGGAAGTGGGAGGGAACTTGGATCTAGTGGGAGGGAACTGGGATTTACTTGGAGGAAAGTGGCATGTACTGGGATGTACTGGAATGGAACTGTGAGGGAACTGGGATGTACTGTGAGGGAACTGGGATGTACTGTGAGGGAACTGGGACGGACTGGGAGGGAACTGGGATGTACTGGGAGGGATCTGGGATGTACTGGGCTTCACTGGTTGGGAACTGGGATGTACTGGGAGGAAACTGGAATGTCCCAGTTGACACCCACTTCCCTCCCAGTGCCTCCCAGTATATCCCAGTTTCCTCCCAGTACATCCCAGTAAATCCCAGTTTGCTCCCAGTACATCCCAGTACATCGCAGTACATTCCAGTTCCGTTCCTGTACATCCCAATACATCCCCGTTCCATGCCAGTACATCCCAGTTCCCTACCAGTTCATCCCCGTACATCCCAATTCCCTCCCGGTTCACTACCACTTCTTTCCCAGTTCCGTCCCATTACATCCCAGTTTCCTCCCAGTACATCCCAGTAAATCCCAGTTTGCTCCCAGTACATCGCAGTACATTCCAGTTCTGTTCCTGTACATCCCAATACATCCCCGTTCCATGCCAGTACATCCCAGTTTCCTACCAGTTCATCCCCGTACATCCCAATTCCCTCCCGGTTCACTACCACTTCTTTCCCAGTGCCTCCCAATACATCCCAGTTCCGTCCCATTACATCCCAGTACGTCCCAGTTCCCTCCCAGTACGTCCCAGTTCCCTCCCAGTACATCCCAGGTCCCTCCCAGTACTGGGAGGGAACTGGGATGTACTGGGAGGCACTACAATGTGCGGGGATGCCCTGGGATGTACTGTGGAGGAACTAGGATGTACAGGCTTGTACTGGGTTGTACCGGGTGGAACTGGCAGGGATTTGGGATGTACCAGGATCTACTGGGATGTACTGGGATGTACTGGGAGGTATCTGTTATGTACTGGGAGTGAACTGGGAGGGAACTGGGATGTACTGGGACGGACTGGGAGGGAACTGGGACGGACTGGGATGCACTGGTAGGGAACTGGGATGTACTGGGAGGAAACTGGAATGTCCCAGTTGACACCCACTTTCCTCCCAGTTTCCTCCCAGTACATCCCAGTAAATCCCAGTTTGCTCCCAGTACATCCCAGTACATTCCAGTTCCGTTCCTGTACATCCCAATACATCCCCGTTCCATGCCAGTACATCCCAGTTCCCTACCAGTTCATCCCCGTACATCCCAATTCCCTCCCGGTTCACTACCACTTCTTTCCCAGTGCCTCCCAATACATCCCAGTTCCGTCCCATTACATCCCAGTACATCCCAGGTCCCTCCCAGTACATCCCAGGTCCCTCCCCGTTAATCCTAGGTCCCTCCCAGTACTGGGAGGGAACTGGGATGTACTGGGAGGCGCTACAATGTGCGGGGATGCCCTGGGATGTACTGTGGAGGAACTAGGATGTACAGGCTTGTACGGGGTTGTACCGGGTGGAACTGGCAGGGATTTGGGATGTACCAGGATCTACTAGGATGTACTGGGAGGTAACTGTTATGTACTGGGAGTGAACTGGGAGGGAACTGGGATGTACTGGGAGGGAACTGGGACGTACCGTGAGGACACTGGGATGTACTGGTATGTACTGGGAGGGAAGTGTTATGTACTGAGGGGAACTGGGACGTACTGAGATGTACTGGGAGGGAACTGTGAAGTACTGGGATGTACTGGGAGGGAACTGGGAGGGAACTGGTATGTAGTGGGATGTACCAGGATGTACTGGGAGGGAACTGGTATGTACTGGGAGGGAACTGGGATGTACTGGGATGTAGTGGGAGGGAACTGGGAGAGAACTGGGATGTACTGGGAGGGAACAGGGATGTACTGGGACATACTGGCAGGGAACTGGGATGTACTGGGAGGGGATTGGGACGGACTGGGAGGGAACTGGGATGTACTGGGCTGCACTGGTAGGGAACTGGGATGTACTGGGAGGAAACTGGAATGTCCCAGTTGACACCCACTTCCCTCCCAATGCCTCCCAGTATATCCCAGTTTCTTCCCAGTATATCCCAGTTTCCTCCCAGTACATCCCAGTAAATCCCAGCTCGCTGCCAGTACATCCCAATACATCGCTGTACATTCCAGTTCTGTTCCTGTACATCCCAATACATCCCCGTTCCATGCCAGTACATCCCAGTTCCCTACCAGTTCATCCCCGTACATCCCAGTTCCCTCCCGGTTCACTACCACTTCTTTCCCAGTGCCTCCCAATACATCCCAGTTCCGTCCCATTACATCCCAGTACATCCCAGTTCCCTCCCAGTACGTCCCAGTTCCCTCCCAGTACGTCCCAGTTCCCTCCCAGTACGTCCCAGGTCCCTCCCAGTACTGGGAGGGAACTGGGACGTACTGGGAGGCACTACAATGTGCGGGGATGCCCTGGGATGTTCTGTGGAGGAACTCGGATGTACAGGCTTGTACTGGGTTGTACTGGGTGGAACTGGCAGGGATTTGAAATGTCCTAGGATCTACTAGGATGTACTGGGATGTACTGGGAGGGAACTGTTGTGTACTGGGAGTGAACTGGGAGGGAACTGGGATGTACTGTGAGGACACTGGGATGTACTGGTATGTACTGGGAGGGAAGTGTTATGTACTGAGGGGAACTGGGACGTACTGGGACGTGCTGGGAGGGAACTATGAAGTATTGGGATGTACTTAGAGGGAACTGGGATGTACTGGGAGGGAACTGGGAGTGAACTGGGAGGGAACTGTGAAGTACTGGGATGTACTTAGAGGGAACTGGGATGTACTGGGAGGGGACTGGGATGTACTGGGATGTACTTAGAGGGAACTGGGATGTACTGGGTGGGAACTGGGATGTACTGGGGTGTACTGGGAGGGAACTGTTATGTACCGAGGGGGAACTGGGATGTACTGGGAGTGAACTGTGAAGTACTGGGATGTATTTATCGGGAAGTGGGAGGGAACTTGGATGTAGTGGGAGAGAACTGGGATTTACTTGGAGGAAAGTGGCATGTACTGGGCTGTACTGGAATGGAACTGGGAGTGAACTGTGTGTGAACTGTGTGTGAACTGGGATGTACTGTGAGGGAACTGGGATGTACTGGGACAGACTGGGAGGGATCTGGGATGTACTGGGAGGGATCTGGGATGTACTGGGCTGCACTGGTAGGGAACTGGGATGTACTGGGAGGAAACTGGAATGTCCCAGTTGACACCCACTTCCCTCCCAATGCCTCCCAGTATATCCCAGTTTCCTCCCAGTATATCCCAGTTTCCTCCCAGTACATCCCAGTAAATCCCAGTTCGCTCCCAGTACATCCCAATACATCGCCGTACATTCCAGTTCCGTTCCTGTCCATCCCAATACATCCCCGTTCCATGCCAGTACATCCCAGTTTCCTACCAGTTCATCCCCGTACATCCCAATTCCCTCCCGGTTCACTACCACTTCTTTCCCAGTGCCTCCCAATACATCCCAGTTCCGTCCCATTACATCCCAGTACATCCCAGTTCCCTCCCAGTACATCCCAGTTCCCTCCCAGTACGACCCAGGTCCCTCCCAGTACTGGGAGGGAACTGGGATGTACTGGGAGGCACTACAATGTGCGGGGATGCCCTGGGATGTACTGTGGAGGAACTAGGATGTACAGGCTTGTACTGGGTTGTACCGGGTGGAACTGGCAGGGATTTGAAATGTCCTAGGATCTACTAGGATGTACTGAGATGTACTGGGAGGTAACTGTTGTGTACTGGGAGTGAACTGGGAGGGAACTGGGATGTACTGTGAGGACACTGGGATGTACTGGTATGTACTGGGAGGGAAGTGTTATGTACTGAGAGGAACTGGGACGTACTGGGACGTGCTGGGAGGGAACTATGAAGTATTGGGATGTACTTAGAGGGAACTGGGATGTACTGGGAGGGAACTGGGATGTACTGGGGTGTACTGGGAGGGAACTGTTATGTACCGAGGGGGAACTGGGATGTACTGGGAGTGAACTGTGAAGTACTGGGATGTACTTAGAGGGAAGTGGGAGGGAACTTGGATCTAGTGGGAGGGAACTGGGATTTACTTGGAGGAAAGTGGCATGTACTGGGATGTACTGGAATGGAACTGTGAGGGAACTGGGATGTACTGTGAGGGAACTGGGATGTACTGTGAGGGAACTGGGACGGACTGGGAGGGAACTGGGATGTACTGGGAGGGATCTGGGATGTACTGGGCTGCACTGGTTGGGAACTGGGATGTACTGGGAGGAAACTGGAATGTCCCAGTTGACACCCACTTCCCTCCCAGTGCCTCCCATTACATCCCAGTTTCCTCCCAGTACATCCCAGTAAATCCCAGTTTGCTCCCAGTACATCGCAGTACATTCCAGTTCTGTTCCTGTACATCCCAATACATCCCCGTTCCATGCCAGTACATCCCAGTTTCCTACCAGTTCATCCCCGTACATCCCAATTCCCTCCCGGTTCACTACCACTTCTTTCCCAGTGCCTCCCAATACATCCCAGTTCCGTCCCATTACATCCCAGTACGTCCCAGTTCCCTCCCAGTACGTCCCAGTTCCCTCCCAGTACATCCCAGGTCCCTCCCAGTACTGGGAGGGAACTGGGATGTACTGGGAGGCACTACAATGTGCGGGGATGCCCTGGGATGTACTGTGGAGGAACTAGGATGTACAGGCTTGTACTGGGTTGTACCGGGTGGAACTGGCAGGGATTTGGGATGTACCAGGATCTACTGGGATGTACTGGGATGTACTGGGAGGTATCTGTTATGTACTGGGAGTGAACTGGGAGGGAACTGGGATGTACTGGGACGGACTGGGAGGGAACTGGGACGGACTGGGATGCACTGGTAGGGAACTGGGATGTACTGGGAGGAAACTGGAATGTCCCAGTTGACACCCACTTTCCTCCCAGTTTCCTCCCAGTACATCCCAGTAAATCCCAGTTTGCTCCCAGTACATCCCAGTACATTCCAGTTCCGTTCCTGTACATCCCAATACATCCCCGTTCCATGCCAGTACATCCCAGTTCCCTACCAGTTCATCCCCGTACATCCCAATTCCCTCCCGGTTCGCTACCACTTCTTTCCCAGTGCCTCCCAATACATCCCAGTTCCGTCCCATTACATCCCAGTACATCCCAGGTCCCTCCCAGTACATCCCAGGTCCCTCCCCGTTAATCCTAGGTCCCTCCCAGTACTGGGAGGGAACTGGGATGTACTGGGAGGCGCTACAATGTGCGGGGATGCCCTGGGATGTACTGTGGAGGAACTAGGATGTACAGGCTTGTACGGGGTTGTACCGGGTGGAACTGGCAGGGATTTGGGATGTACCAGGATCTACTAGGATGTACTGGGAGGTAACTGTTATGTACTGGGAGTGAACTGGGAGGGAACTGGGATGTACTGGGAGGGAACTGGGACGTACCGTGAGGACACTGGGATGTACTGGTATGTACTGGGAGGGAAGTGTTATGTACTGAGGGGAACTGGGACGTACTGGGATGTACTGGGAGGGAACTGTGAAGTACTGGGATGTACTGGGAGGGAACTGGGAGGGAACTGGTATGTAGTGGGATGTACCAGGATGTACTGGGAGGGAACTGTGAAGTACTGGGATGTACTGGGAGGGAACTGGGAGGGAACTGGTATGTAGTGGGATGTACCAGGATGTACTGGGAGGGAACTGGTATGTACTGGGAGGGAACTGGGATGTACTGGGATGTAGTGGGAGGGAACTGGGAGAGAACTGGGATGTACTGGGAGGGAACAGGGATGTACTGGGACATACTGGCAGGGAACTGGGATGTACTGGGAGGGGATTGGGACGGACTGGGAGGGAACTGGGATGTACTGGGCTGCACTGGTAGGGAACTGGGATGTACTGGGAGGAAACTGGAATGTCCCAGTTGACACCCACTTCCCTCCCAATGCCTCCCAGTATATCCCAGTTTCTTCCCAGTATATCCCAGTTTCCTCCCAGTACATCCCAGTAAATCCCAGCTCGCTGCCAGTACATCCCAATACATTGCTGTACATTCCAGTTCTGTTCCTGTACATCCCAATACATCCCCGTTCCATGCCAGTACATCCCAGTTCCCTACCAGTTCATCCCCGTACATCCCAGTTCCCTCCCGGTTCACTACCACTTCTTTCCCAGTGCCTCCCAATACATCCCAGTTCCGTCCCATTACATCCCAGTACATCCCAGTTCCCTCCCAGTACGTCCCAGTTCCCTCCCAGTACGTCCCAGTTCCCTCCCAGTACGTCCCAGGTCCCTCCCAGTACTGGGAGGGAACTGGGACGTACTGGGAGGCACTACAATGTGCGGGGATGCCCTGGGATGTTCTGTGGAGGAACTCGGATGTACAGGCTTGTACTGGGTTGTACTGGGTGGAACTGGCAGGGATTTGAAATGTCCTAGGATCTACTAGGATGTACTGGGATGTACTGGGAGGGAACTGTTGTGTACTGGGAGTGAACTGGGAGGGAACTGGGATGTACTGGGAGGGAACTGGGATGTACTGGTATGTACTGGGAGGGAAGTGTTATGTACTGAGGGGAACTGGGACGTACTGGGACGTGCTGGGAGGGAACTATGAAGTATTGGGATGTACTTAGAGGGAACTGGGAGTGAACTGGGAGGGAACTGTGAAGTACTGGGATGTACTTAGAGGGAACTGGGATGTACTGGGAGGGGACTGGGATGTACTGGGATGTACTTAGAGGGAACTGGGATGTACTGGGTGGGAACTGGAATGTACTGGGGTGTACTGGGAGGGAACTGTTATGTACCGAGGGGGAACTGGGATGTACTGGGAGTGAACTGTGAAGTACTGGGATGTATTTATCGGGAAGTGGGAGGGAACTTGGATGTAGTGGGAGAGAACTGGGATTTACTTGGAGGAAAGTGGCATGTACTGGGCTGTACTGGAATGGAACTGGGAGTGAACTGTGTGTGAACTGTGTGTGAACTGGGATGTACTGTGAGGGAACTGGGATGTACTGGGACAGACTGGGAGGGATCTGGGATGTACTGGGAGGGATCTGGGATGTACTGGGCTGCACTGGTAGGGAACTGGGATGTACTGGGAGGAAACTGGAATGTCCCAGTTGACACCCACTTCCCTCCCAATGCCTCCCAGTATATCCCAGTTTCCTCCCAGTATATCCCAGTTTCCTCCCAGTACATCCCAGTAAATCCCAGTTCGCTCCCAGTACATCCCAATACATCGCCGTACATTCCAGTTCCGTTCCTGTCCATCCCAATACATCCCCGTTCCATGCCAGTACATCCCAGTTTCCTACCAGTTCATCCCCGTACATCCCAATTCCCTCCCGGTTCACTACCACTTCTTTCCCAGTGCCTCCCAATACATCCCAGTTCCGTCCCATTACATCCCAGTACATCCCAGTTCCCTCCCAGTACATCCCAGTTCCCTCCCAGTACGTCCCAGGTCCCTCCCAGTACTGGGAGGGAACTGGGATGTACTGGGAGGCACTACAATGTGCGGGGATGCCCTGGGATGTACTGTGGAGGAACTAGGATGTACAGGCTTGTACTGGGTTGTACCGGGTGGAACTAGCAGGGATTTGGGATGTACCAGGATGTACTGGGAGGTAACTGTTATGTACTGGGAAGGAACAGGGAGGGAACTGGGATGTACTGGGAGGGAACTGGGACGTACTGGGAGGGCACTGGGATGTACTGGTATGTACTGGGAGGGAAGTGTTATGTACTGAGGGGAACTGGGACGTACTGGGATGTACTGGGAGGGAACTGTGAAGTACTGGGATGTACTGGGAGTGAACTGGGAGGGAACTGGTATGTAGTAGGATGTACTGGGAGGGAACTGGGATGTACTGGGAGGGAACTGGTATGTACTGGGAGGGAACTGGGATGTACTGGGAGGGAACTGGGATGTACTGGGAGGGGATTGGGACGGACTGGGAGGGAACTGGGATGTACTGGGCTGCACTGGTAGGGAACTGGGATGTACTGGGAGGAAACTGGAATGTCCCAGTTGACACCCACTTCCCTCCCAATGCCTCCCAGTATATCCCAGTTTCCTCCCAGTACATCCCAGTAAATCCCAGTTTGCTCCCAGTACATGCCAATACATCGCTGTACATTCCAGTTCTGTTCCTGTACATCCCAATACATCCCCGTTCCATGCCAGTACATCCCAGTTTCCTACCAGTTCATCCCCGTACATCCCAATTCCCTCCCGGTTCACTACCACTTCTTTCCCAGTGCCTCCCAATACATCCCAGTTCCGTCCCATTACATCCCAGTACATCCCAGTTCCCTCCCAGTACGTCCCAGTTCCCTCCCAGTACGTCCCAGGTCCCTCCCAGTACTGGGAGGGACCTGGGACGTACTGGGAGGCACTAAAATGTGCGGGGATGCCCTGGGATGTACCGTGGAGGAACTAGGATGTACAGGCTTGTACTGGGTTGTACCGGGTGGAACTGGCAGGGATTTGAAATGTCCTAGGATCTACTAGGATGTACTGGGATGTACTGGGAGGTAACTGTTGTGTACTGGGAGTGAACTGGGAGGGAACTGGGATGTACTGGGAGGGAACTGGGACGTACTGTGAGGACACTGGGATGTACTGGTATGTACTGGGAGGGAAGTGTTATGTACTGAGGGGAACTGGGACGTACTGGGACGTGCTGGGAGGGAACTATGAAGTATTGGGATGTACTTAGAGGGAACTGGGATGTACTGGGAGGGAACTGGGAGTGAACTGGGAGGGAACTGTGAAGTACTGGGATGTACTTAGAGGGAACTGGTATGTACTGGGAGGGAACTGGGATGTACTGGGATGTACTTAGAGGGAACTGGGAGGTACTGGGAGGGAACTGGGATGTAGTGGGACATACTGGGAGGGAACTGGGATGTACTGGGGTGTACTGGGAGGGAACTGTTATGTACCGAGGGGGAACTGGGATGTACTGGGAGTGAACTGTGAAGTACTGGGATGTACTTATCGGGAAGTGGGAGGGAACTTGGATGTAGTGGGAGAGAACTGGGATTTACTTGGAGGAAAGTGGCATGTACTGGGCTGTACTGGAATGGAACTGGGAGTGAACTGTGTGTGAACTGTGTGTGAACTGGGATGTACTGTGAGGGAACTGGGACGTACTGGGACAGACTGGGAGGGATCTGGGATATACTGGGAGGGATCTGGGATGTACTGGGCTGCACTGGTAGGGAACTGGGATGTACTGGGAGGAAACTGGAATGTCCCAGTTGACACCCACTTCCCTCCCAGTGCCTCCCAGTATATCCCAGTTTCCTCCCAGTACATCCCAGTAAATCCCAGTTTGCTCCCAGTACATCCCAGTACATCGCAGTACATTCCAGTTCCGTGCCTGTACATCCCAATACATCCCCGTTCCATGCCAGTACATCCCAGTTTCCTACCAGTTCATCCCCGTACATCCCAATTCCCTCCCGGTTCACTACCACTTCTTTCCCAGTGCCTCCCAATACATCCCAGTTCCGTCCCATTACATCCCAGTTCCGTCCCATTACATCCCAGTACATCCCAGGTCCCTCCCAGTACAACCCAGTACCTCCCAGTACATCCTAGTTCCCTCCCAGTACTGGGAGGGAACTGGGATGTACTGGGAGGCACTACAATGTGCGGGGATGCCCTGGGATGTACTGTGGAGGAACTAGGATGTACAGGCTTGTACTGGGTTGTACCGGGTGGAACTGGCAGGGATTTGGGATGTACCAGGATCTACTGGGATGTACTGGGAGGTAACTGTTATGTACTGGGAAGGAACAGGGAGGGAACTGGGATGTACTGGTAGGGAACTGGGATGTACTGGGAGGGAACTGGGACGTACTGGGAGGACACTGGGATGTACTGGTATGTACTGGGAGGGAAATGTTATGTACTGAGGGGAACTGGGACGTACTGGGATGTACTGGGAGGGAACTGTGAAGTACTGGGATGTACTGGGAGTGAACTGGGACGTACTGGGATGTACTGGGATGTAGTGGGAGGGAACTGGGATGTACTTAGAGGGAACTGGGATGTACTGGGAGGGAACTGGAATGTACTGGGATGTAGTGGGAGGCAACTGGGAGGGAACTGGGACGTACTGTGAGGACACTGGGATGTACTGTTATGTACTGGGAGGGAAGTGTTATGTACTGAGGGGAACTGGTGCATACTGGGATGTACTGGGATGGAACTGTGAAGTACGGGGATGTGCTGGGAGTGAACTGGGAGGGAACTGGTATGTAGTAGGATGTACTGGGTGGGAACTGGGATGTACCAGGATGTACTGGGATGTACTGGGAGGGAACTGGTATGTAGTGGGAGGGAACTGGGAGGGAACTGGGATGTAGTGGGATGGAACTGGGATGTACTGGGAGGGAACTGGGATGTACTGGGACATACTGGCAGGGAACTGGGATGTACTGGGAGGGGATTGGGACGGACTGGGAGGGAACTGGGATGTACTGGGCTGCACTGGTAGGGAACTGGGGTGTACTGGGAGGAAACTGGAATGTCCCAGTTGACACCCACTTCCCTCCCAGTGCCTCCCAGTATATCCCAGTTTCCTCCCAGTACATCCCAGTAAATCCCAGCTCGCTGCCAGTACATGCCAATACATCGCTGTACATTCCAGTTCCGTTCCTGTACATCCCAATACATCCCCGTTCCATGCCAGTACATCCCAGTTTCCTACCCGTTCATCCCCGTACATCCCAATTCCCTCCCGGTTCACTACCACTTCTTTCCCAGTGCCTCCCAATACATCCCAGTTCCGTCCCATTACATCCCAGTACATCCCAGTTCCCTCCCAGTACGTCCCAGTTCCCTCCCAGTACGTCCCAGTTCCCTCCCAGTACTGGGAGGGACCTGGGACGTACTGGGAGGCACTAAAATGTGCGGGGATGCCCTGGGATGTACCGTGGAGGAACTAGGATGTACAGGCTTGTACTGGGTTGTACCGGGTGGAACTGGCAGGGATTTGAAATGTCCTAGGATCTACTAGGATGTACTGGGATGTACTGGGAGGGAACTGTTGTGTACTGGGAGTGAACTGGGAGGGAACTGGGATGTACTGGGAGGGAACTGGGACGTACTGTGAGGACACTGGGATGTACTGGTATGTACTGGGAGGGAAGTGTTATGTACTGAGGGGAACTGGGACGTACTGGGACGTGCTGGGAGGGAACTATGAAGTATTGGGATGTACTTAGAGGGAACTGGGATGTACTGGGAGGGAACTGGGAGTGAACTGGGAGGGAACTGTGAAGTACTGGGATGTACTTAGAGGGAACTGGGATGTACTGGGAGGGAACTGGGATGTACTGGGATGTACTTAGAGGGAACTGGGAGGTACTGGGAGGGAACTGGGATGTAGTGGGACATACTGGGAGGGAACTGGGATGTACTGGGGTGTACTGGGAGGGAATTGTTATGTACCGAGGGGGAACTGGGATGTACTGGGAGTGAACTGTGAAGTACTGGGATGTACTTAGAGGGAAGTGGGAGGGAACTTGGATGTAGTGGGAGAGAACTGGGATTTACTTGGAGGAAAGTGGCATGTACTGGGCTGTACTGGAATGGAACTGGGAGTGAACTGTGTGTGAACTGTGTGTCAACTGGGATGTACTGTGAGGGAACTGGGATGTACTGGGACAGACTGGGAGGGATCTGGGATGTACTGGGAGGGATCTGGGATGTACTGGGCTGCACTGGTAGGGAACTGGGATGTACTGGGAGGAAACTGGAATGTCCCAGTTGACACCCACTTCCCTCCCAGTGCCTCCCAGTATATCCCAGTTTCCTCCCAGTACATCCCAGTAAATCCCAGCTCGCTGCCAGTACATGCCAATACATCGCTGTACATTCCAGTTCCGTTCCTGTACATCCCAATACATCCCCGTTCCATGCCAGTACATCCCAGTTTCCTACCAGTTCATCCCCGTACATCCCAATTCCCTCCCGGTTCACTACCACTTCTTTCCCAGTGCCTCCCAATACATCCCAGTTCCGTCCCATTACATCCCAGTACATCCCAGTTCCCTCCCAGTACGTCCCAGTTCCCTCCCAGTACGTCCCAGTTCCCTCCCAGTACGTCCCAGTTCCCTCCCAGTACTGGGAGGGACCTGGGACTTACTGGGAGGCACTAAAATGTGCGGGGATGCCCTGGGATGTACCGTGGAGGAACTAGGATGTACAGGCTTGTACTGGGTTGTACCGGGTGGAACTGGCAGGGATTTGAAATGTCCTAGGATCTACTAGGATGTACTGGGATGTACTGGGAGGGAACTGTTGTGTACTGGGAGTGAACTGGGAGGGAACTGGGATGTACTGGGAGGGAACTGGGATGTACTGTGAGGACACTGGGATGTACTGGTATGTACTGGGAGGGAAGTGTTATGTACTGAGGGGAACTGGGACGTACTGGGACGTGCTGGGAGGGAACTATGAAGTATTGGGATGTACTTAGAGGGAACTGGGATGTACTGGGAGGGAACTGGGAGTGAACTGGGAGGGAACTGTGAAGTACTGGGATGTACTTAGAGGGAACTGGGATGTACTGGGAGGGAACTGGGATGTACTGGGATGTACTTAGAGGGAACTGGGAGGTACTGGGAGGGAACTGGGATGTAGTAGGATGTACTGGGTGGGAACTGGGATGTACCGGGGTGTACTGGGAGGGAATTGTTATGTACCGAGGGGGAACTGGGATGTACTGGGAGTGAACTGTGAAGTACTGGGATGTACTTATCGGGAAGTGGGAGGGAACTTGGATGTAGTGGGAGGGAACTGGGATTTACTTGGAGGAAAGTGGCATGTACTGGGCTGTACTGGAATGGAACTGGGAGTGAACTGTGTGTGAACTGTGTGTGAACTGGGATGTACTGTGAGGGAACTGGGATGTACTGGGACAGACTGGGAGGGATCTGGGATGTACTGGGAGGGATCTGGGATGTACTGGGCTGCACTGGTAGGGAACTGGGATGTACTGGGAGGAAACTGGAATGTCCCAGTTGACACCCACTTCCCTCCCAATGCCTCCCAGTATATCCCAGTTTCCTCCCAGTACATCCCAGTAAATCCCAGTTTGCTCCCAGTACATCCCAGTACATCGCAGTACATTCCAGTTCCGTGCCTGTACATCCCAATACATCCCCGTTCCATGCCAGTACATCCCAGTTCCCTACCAGTTCATCCCCGTACATCCCAATTCCCTCCCGGTTCACTACCACTTCTTTCCAAGTGCCTCCCAATACATCCCAGTTCCGTCCCATTACATCCCAGTACATCCCAGTTCCCTCCCAGTACATCCCAGGTCCCTCCCAGTACTGGGAGGGAACTGGGATGTACTGGGAGGCACTACAATGTGCGGGGATGCCCTGTGATGTACTGTGGAGGAACTAGGATGTACAGGCTTGTACTCGGTTGTACCGGGTGGAACTAGCAGGGATTTGGGATGTACCAGGATCTACTGGGATGTACTGGGAGGTAACTGTTATGTACTGGGAAGGAACAGGGAGGGAACTGGGATGTACTGGGAGGGAACTGGGATGTACTGGGAGGGAACTGGGACGTACCGTGAGGACACTGGGATGTACTGGTATGTACTGGGAGGGAAGTGTTATGTATTGAGGGGAACTGGGACGTACTGGGATGTACTGGGAGTGAACTGGGAGGGAACTGGTATGTAGTAGGATGTACTGGGTGGGAACTGGGATGTACTGGGAGGGAACTGGTATGTACTGGGAGGGAACTGGGATGTACTGGGATGTAGTGGGAGGGAACTGGGATGTACTGGGAGGGAACTGGGATGTACTGGGAGGGGATTGGGACGGACTGGGAGGGAACTGGGATGTACTGGGCTGCACTGGTAGGGAACTGGGATGTACTGGGAGGACACTGGAATGTCCCAGTTGACACCCACTTCCCTCCCAATGCCTCCCAGTATATCCCAGTTTCCTCCCAGTACATCCCAGTAAATCCCAGTTCGCTCCCAGTACATCCCAATACATCGCCGTACATTCCAGTTCCGTTCCTGTCCATCCCAATACATCCCCGTTCCATGCCAGTACATCCCAGTTTCCTACCAGTTCATCCCCGTACATCCCAATTCCCTCCCGGTTCACTACCACTTCTTTCCCAGTGCCTCCCAATACATCCCAGTACATCCCAGTTCCCTCCCAGTACATCCCAGTTCCCTCCCAGTACGTCCCAGTTCCCTCCCAGTACGTCCCAGGTCCCTCCCAGTACTGGGAGGGAACTGGGATGTTCTGGGAGGCACTACAATGTGCGGGGATGCCCTGGGATGTACTGTGGAGGAACTAGGATG
This sequence comes from Phalacrocorax aristotelis, assembly GCF_949628215.1. NCBI lineage: Eukaryota > Metazoa > Chordata > Aves > Suliformes > Phalacrocoracidae > Phalacrocorax > Phalacrocorax aristotelis. The sequence goes on from NW_027441368.1 coordinate 163,991, forward strand.
TACAGGCTTGTACTGGGTTGTACCGGGTGGAACTGGCAGGGATTTGAAATGTCCTAGGATCTACTAGGATGTACTGGGATGTACTGGGAGGTAACTGTTGTGTACTGGGAATGAACTGGGAGGGAACTGGGATGTACTGGGAGGGAACTGGGATGTACTGTGAGGACACTGGGATGTACTGGTATGTACTGGGAGGGAAGTGTTATGTACTGAGGGGAACTGGGACGTACTGGGACGTGCTGGGAGGGAACTATGAAGTATTGGGATGTACTTAGAGGGAACTGGGATGTACTGGGAGGGAACTGGGAGGGAACTGTGAAGTACTGGGATGTACTTAGAGGGAACTGGGATATACTGGGAGGGAACTGGGATGTACTGGGATGTACTTAGAGGGAACTGGGATGTACTGGGAGGGAACTGGGATGTACTGGGTGGAAAGTGTTGGGAATTGGGATTTAGTGGGAGGGAACTGGGATGGACTGGGAGGGAACTGGGATGTAGTGGGACATACTGGGAGGGAACTGGGATGTACTGGGAGGCACTACAATGTGCGGGGATGCCCTGGGATGTACTCTGGAGGAACTAGGATGTACAGGCTTGTACTGGGTTGTACCGGGTGGAACTGGCAGGGATTTGGGATGTACCAGGATCTACTGGGATGTACTGGGAGGTAACTGTTATGTACTGGGAAGGAACAGGGAGGTAACTGGGATGTACTGGTAGGGAACTGGGATGTACTGGGAGGGAACTGGGACGTACCGTGAGGACACTGGGATGTACTGGTATGTACTGGGAGGGAAGTGTTATGTACTGAGGGGAACTGGGACGTACTGGGATGTACTGGGAGGGAACTGTGAAGTACTGGGATGTACTGGGAGTGAACTGGGAGGGAACTGGTATGTAGTAGGATGTACTGGGTGGGAACTGGGATGTACCAGGATGTACTGGGATGTACCAGGATGTACTGGGATGTACTGGGAGGGAACTGGTATGTACTGGGAGGGAACTGGTATGTACTGGGAGGGAACTGGGATGTACTGGGACATACTGGCAGGGAACTGGGATGTACTGGGAGGGGATTGGGACGGACTGGGAGGGAACTGGGATGTACTGGGCTGCACTGGTAGGGAACTGGGATGTACTGGGAGGAAACTGGAATGTCCCAGTTGACACCCACTTCCCTCCCAATGCCTCCCAGTATATCCCAGTTTCCTCCCAGTATATCCCAGTTTCCTCCCAGTACATCCCAGTAAATCCCACTTCGCTCCCAGTACATCGCAGTACATTCCAGTTCCGTTCCTGTCCATCCCAATACATCCCCGTTCCATGCCAGTACATCCCAGTTTCCTACCAGTTCATCCCCGTACATCCCAATTCCCTCCCGGTTCACTACCACTTCTTTCCCAGTGCCTCCCAATACATCCCAGTTCCGTCCCATTACATCCCAGTACATCCCAGTTCCCTCCCAGTACGTCCCAGGTCCCTCCCAGTACATCCCAGGTCCCTCCCAGTACTGGGAGGGAACTGGGATGTACTGGGAGGCACTACAATGTGCGGGGATGCCCTGGGATGTACCGTGGAGGAACTAGGATGTACAGGCTTGTACTGGGTTGTACCGGGTGGAACTGGCAGGGATTTGAAATGTCCTAGGATCTACTAGGATGTACTGGGAGGTAACTGTTATGTACTGGGAGTGAACTGGGAGGGAACTGGGATGTACTGGGAGGGAACTGGGACGTACCGTGAGGACACTGGGATGTACTGTTATGTACTGGGAGGGAAGTGTTATGTACTGAGGGGAACTGGGACGTACTGGGATGTACTGGGAGGGAACTGTGAAGTACTGGGATGTACTGGGAGTGAACTGGGAGGGAACTGGTATGTAGTAGGATGTACTGGGTGGGAACTGGGATGTACCAGGATGTACTGGGATGTACTGGGAGGGAACTGGTATGTAATGGGAGGGAACTGGGATGTACTGGGATGTAGTGGGAGGGAACTGGGAGGGAACTGGGATGTACTGGGAGGGAACTGGTATGTACTGGGAGGGAACTGGGATGTACTGGGACATACTGGCAGGGAACTGGGATGTACTGGGAGGGGATTGGGACGGACTGGGAGGGAACTGGGATGTACTGGGCTGCACTGGTAGGGAACTGGGATGTACTGGGAGGAAACTGGAATGTCCCAGTTGACACCCACTTCCCTCCCAATGCCTCCCAGTATATCCCAGTTTCCTCCCAGTATATCCCAGTTTCCTCCCAGTATATCCCAGTTTCCTCCCAGTACATCCCAGTAAATCCCAGCTCGCTGCCAGTACATCCCAATACATCGCCGTACATTCCAGTTCTGTTCCTGTACATCCCAATACATCCCCGTTCCATGCCAGTACATCCCAGTTTCCTACCAGTTCATCCCCGTACATCCCAATTCCCTCCCGGTTCACTACCACTTCTTTCCCAGTGCCTCCCAATACATCCCAGTTCCGTCCCATTACATCCCAGTACATCCCAGTTCCCTCCCAGTACGTCCCAGGTCCCTCCCAGTACATCCCAGGTCCCTCCCAGTACTGGGAGGGAACTGGGATGTACTGGGAGGCACTACAATGTGCGGGGATGCCCTGGGATGTACTGTGGAGGAACTAGGATGTACAGGCTTGTACTGGGTTGTACCGGGTGGAACTAGCAGGGATTTGGGATGTACCAGGATCTACTGGGATGTACTGGGAGGTAACTGTTATGTACTGGGAAGGAACAGGGAGGGAACTGGGATGTACTGGTAGGGAACTGGGATGTACTGGGAGGGAACTGGGACGTACTGTGAGGACACTGGGATGTACTGGTATGTACTGGGAGGGAAGTGTTATGTACTGAGGGGAACTGGGACGTACTGGGATGTACTGGGAGGGAACTGTGAAGTACTGGGATGTACTGGGAGTGAACTGGGAGGGAACTGGGATGTACTGGGATGTAGTGGGAGGGAACTGGGATGTACTTAGAGGGAACTGGGATGTACTGGGAGGGAACTGGGAGGGAACTGTGAAGTACTGGGATGTACTTAGAGGGAACTGGGATATACTGGGAGGGAACTGGGATGTACTGGGATGTACTTAGAGGGAACTGGGATGTACTGGGAGGTAACTGGGATGTACTGGGTGGAAAGTGTTGGGAATTGGGATTTAGTGGGAGGGAACTGGGATGGACTGGGAGGGAACTGGGATGTAGTGGGACATACTGGGAGGGAACTGGGATGTACTGGGAGGCACTACAATGTGCGGGGATGCCCTGGGATGTACTGTGGAGGAACTAGGATGTACAGGCTTGTACTGGGTTGTACCGGGTGGAACTGGCAGGGATTTGGGATGTACTAGGATCTACTGGGATGTACTGGGAGGTAACTGTTATGTACTGGGAAGGAACAGGGAGGTAACTGGGATGTACTGGTAGGGAACTGGGATGTACTGTGAGGGAACTGGGACGTACCGTGAGGACACTGGGATGTACTGGTATGTACTGGGAGGGAAGTGTTATGTACAGAGGGGAACTGGTGCGTACTGGGATGTACTGGGAGGGAACTGTGAAGTACTGGGATGTACTGGGAGGTAACTGGGAGGGAACTGGTATGTAGTAGGATGTACTGGGTGGGAACTGGGATGTACCAGGATGTACTGGGATGTACTGGGAGGGAACTGGTATGTACTGGGAGGGAACTGGGATGTACTGGGACATACTGGCAGGGAACTGGGATGTACTGGGAGGGGATTGGGACGGACTGGGAGGGAACTGGGATGTACTGGGCTGCACTGGTAGGGAACTGGGATGTACTGGGAGGAAACTGGAATGTCCCAGTTGACACCCACTTCCCTCCCAATGCCTCCCAGTATATCCCAGTTTCCTCCCAGTATATCCCAGTTTCCTCCCAGTACATCCCAGTAAATCCCAGTTCGCTCCCAGTACATCGCAGTACATTCCAGTTCCGTTCCTGTACATCCCAATACATCCCCGTTCCATGCCAGTACATCCCAGTTTCCTACCAGTTCATCCCCGTACATCCCAATTCCCTCCCGGTTCACTACCACTTCTTTCCCAGTGCCTCCCAATACATCCCAGTTCCGTCCCATTACATCCCAGTACATCCCAGTTCCCTCCCAGTACGTCCCAGTTCCCTCCCAGTACGTCCCAGGTCCCTCCCAGTACTGGGAGGCACTAAAATGTGCGGGGATGCCCTGGGATGTACCGTGGAGGAACTAGGATGTACAGGCTTGTACTGGGTTGTACCGGGTGGAACTGGCAGGGATTTGAAATGTCCTAGGATCTACTAGGATGTACTGGGATGTACTGGGAGGTAACTGTTGTGTACTGGGAGTGAACTGGGAGGGAACTGGGATGTACTGGGAGGGAACTGGGACGTACTGTGAGGACACTGGGATGTACTGGTATGTACTGGGAGGGAAGTGTTATGTACTGAGGGGAACTGGGACGTACTGGGACGTGCTGGGAGGGAACTATGAAGTATTGGGATGTACTTAGAGGGAACTGGGATGTACTGGGAGGGAACTGGGAGTGAACTGGGAGGGAACTGTGAAGTACTGGGATGTACTTAGAGGGAAGTGGGATGTACTGGGAGGGAACTGGGATGTACTGGGATGTACTTAGAGGGAACTGGGAGGTACTGGGAGGGAACTGGGATGTAGTGGGACATACTGGGAGGGAACTGGGATGTACTGGGGTGTACTGGGAGGGAACTGTTATGTACCGAGGGGGAACTGGGATGTACTGGGAGTGAACTGTGAAGTACTGGGATGTACTTATCGGGAAGTGGGAGGGAACTTGGATGTAGTGGGAGAGAACTGGGATTTACTTGGAGGAAAGTGGCATGTACTGGGCTGTACTGGAATGGAACTGGGAGTGAACTGTGTGTGAACTGTGTGTGAACTGGGATGTACTGTGAGGGAACTGGGATGTACTGGGACAGACTGGGAGGGATCTGGGATATACTGGGAGGGATCTGGGATGTACTGGGCTGCACTGGTAGGGAACTGGGATGTACTGGGAGGAAACTGGAATGTCCCAGTTGACACCCACTTCCCTCCCAGTGCCTCCCAGTATATCCCAGTTTCCTCCCAGTACATCCCAGTAAATCCCAGTTTGCTCCCAGTACATCCCAGTACATCGCAGTACATTCCAGTTCCGTGCCTGTACATCCCAATACATCCCCGTTCCATGCCAGTACATCCCAGTTTCCTACCAGTTCATCCCCGTACATCCCAATTCCCTCCCGGTTCACTACCACTTCTTTCCCAGTGCCTCCCAGTACATCCCAGTTCCGTCCCATTACATCCCAGTACATCCCAGTTCCCTCCCAGTACGTCCCAGGTCCCTCCCAGTACATCCCAGGTCCCTCCCAGTACTGGGAGGGAACTGGGATGTACTGGGAGGCAGTACAATGTGCGGGGATGCCCTGGGATGTACTGTGGAGGAACTAGGATGTACAGGCTTGTACTGGGTTGTACCGGGTGGAACTGGCAGGGATTTGGGATGTACCAGGATCTACTGGGATGTACTGGGAGGTAACTGTTATGTACTGGGAAGGAACAGGGAGGGAACTGGGATGTACTGGTAGGGAACTGGGATGTACTGGGAGGGAACTGGGACGTACTGGGAGGACACTGGGATGTACTGGTATGTACTGGGAGGGAAATGTTATGTACTGAGGGGAACTGGGACGTACTGGGATGTACTGGGAGGGAACTGTGAAGTACTGGGATGTACTGGGAGTGAACTGGGACGTACTGGGATGTACTGGGATGTAGTGGGAGGGAACTGGGATGTACTGGGATGTAGTGGGAGGCAACTGGGAGGGAACTGGGACGTACTGTGAGGACACTGGGATGTACTGTTATGTACTGGGAGGGAAGTGTTATGTACTGAGGGGAACTGGTGCATACTGGGATGTACTGGGATGGAACTGTGAAGTACGGGGATGTGCTGGGAGTGAACTGGGAGGGAACTGGTATGTAGTAGGATGTACTGGGTGGGAACTGGGATGTACCAGGATGTACTGGGATGTACTGGGAGGGAACTGGTATGTAGTGGGATGGAACTGGGATGTACTGGGAGGGAACTGGGATGTACTGGGAGGGGATTGGGACGGACTGGGAGGGAACTGGGATGTACTGGGCTGCACTGGTAGGGAACTGGGGTGTACTGGGAGGAAACTGGAATGTCCCAGTTGACACCCACTTCCCTCCCAGTGCCTCCCAGTATATCCCAGTTTCCTCCCAGTACATCCCAGTAAATCCCAGCTCGCTGCCAGTACATGCCAATACATCGCTGTACATTCCAGTTCCGTTCCTGTACATCCCAATACATCCCCGTTCCATGCCAGTACATCCCAGTTTCCTACCCGTTCATCCCCGTACATCCCAATTCCCTCCCGGTTCACTACCACTTCTTTCCCAGTGCCTCCCAATACATCCCAGTTCCGTCCCATTACATCCCAGTACATCCCAGTTCCCTCCCAGTACGTCCCAGTTCCCTCCCAGTACGTCCCAGTTCCCTCCCAGTACTGGGAGGGACCTGGGACGTACTGGGAGGCACTAAAATGTGCGGGGATGCCCTGGGATGTACCGTGGAGGAACTAGGATGTACAGGCTTGTACTGGGTTGTACCGGGTGGAACTGGCAGGGATTTGAAATGTCCTAGGATCTACTAGGATGTACTGGGATGTACTGGGAGGGAACTGTTGTGTACTGGGAGTGAACTGGGAGGGAACTGGGATGTACTGGGAGGGAACTGGGATGTACTGTGAGGACACTGGGATGTACTGGTATGTACTGGGAGGGAAGTGTTATGTACTGAGGGGAACTGGGACGTACTGGGACGTGCTGGGAGGGAACTATGAAGTATTGGGATGTACTTAGAGGGAACTGGGATGTACTGGGAGGGAACTGGGAGTGAACTGGGAGGGAACTGTGAAGTACTGGGATGTACTTAGAGGGAACTGGGATGTACTGGGAGGGAACTGGGATGTACTGGGATGTACTTAGAGGGAACTGGGAGGTACTGGGAGGGAACTGGGATGTAGTGGGACATACTGGGAGGGAACTGGGATGTACTGGGGTGTACTGGGAGGGAATTGTTATGTACCGAGGGGGAACTGGGATGTACTGGGAGTGAACTGTGAAGTACTGGGATGTACTTATCGGGAAGTGGGAGGGAACTTGGATGTAGTGGGAGAGAACTGGGATTTACTTGGAGGAAAGTGGCATGTACTGGGCTGTACTGGAATGGAACTGGGAGTGAACTGTGTGTGAACTGTGTGTGAACTGGGATGTACTGTGAGGGAACTGGGATGTACTGGGACAGACTGGGAGGGATCTGGGATGTACTGGGAGGGATCTGGGATGTACTGGGCTGCACTGGTAGGGAACTGGGATGTACTGGGAGGAAACTGGAATGTCCCAGTTGACACCCACTTCCCTCCCAGTGCCTCCCAGTATATCCCAGTTTCCTCCCAGTACATCCCAGTAAATCCCAGCTCGCTGCCAGTACATGCCAATACATCGCTGTACATTCCAGTTCCGTTCCTGTACATCCCAATACATCCCCGTTCCATGCCAGTACATCCCAGTTTCCTACCAGTTCATCCCCGTACATCCCAATTCCCTCCCGGTTCACTACCACTTCTTTCCCAGTGCCTCCCAATACATCCCAGTTCCGTCCCATTACATCCCAGTACATCCCACTTCCCTCCCAGTACGTCCCAGTTCCCTCCCAGTACGTCCCAGTTCCCTCCCAGTACTGGGAGGGACCTGGGACTTACTGGGAGGCACTACAATGTGCGGGGATGCCCTGGGATGTACCGTGGAGGAACTAGGATGTACAGGCTTGTACTGGGTTGTACCGGGTGGAACTGGCAGGGATTTGAAATGTCCTAGGATCTACTAGGATGTACTGGGATGTACTGGGAGGGAACTGTTGTGTACTGGGAGTGAACTGGGAGGGAACTGGGATGTACTGGGAGGGAACTGGGATGTACTGTGAGGACACTGGGATGTACTGGTATGTACTGGGAGGGAAGTGTTATGTACTGAGGGGAACTGGGACGTACTGGGACGTGCTGGGAGGGAACTATGAAGTATTGGGATGTACTTAGAGGGAACTGGGATGTACTGGGAGGGAACTGGGAGTGAACTGGGAGGGAACTGTGAAGTACTGGGATGTACTTAGAGGGAACTGGGATGTACTGGGAGGGAACTGGGATGTACTGGGATGTACTTAGAGGGAACTGGGAGGTACTGGGAGGGAACTGGGATGTAGTAGGATGTACTGGGTGGGAACTGGGATGTACTGGGGTGTACTGGGAGGGAATTGTTATGTACCGAGGGGGAACTGGGATGTACTGGGAGTGAACTGTGAAGTACTGGGATGTACTTATCGGGAAGTGGGAGGGAACTTGGATGTAGTGGGAGGGAACTGGGATTTACTTGGAGGAAAGTGGCATGTACTGGGCTGTACTGGAATGGAACTGGGAGTGAACTGTGTGTGAACTGTGTGTGAACTGGGATGTACTGTGAGGGAACTGGGATGTACTGGGACAGACTGGGAGGGATCTGGGATGTACTGGGAGGGATCTGGGATGTACTGGGCTGCACTGGTAGGGAACTGGGATGTACTGGGAGGAAACTGGAATGTCCCAGTTGACACCCACTTCCCTCCCAATGCCTCCCAGTATATCCCAGTTTCCTCCCAGTACATCCCAGTAAATCCCAGTTTGCTCCCAGTACATCCCAGTACATCGCAGTACATTCCAGTTCCGTGCCTGTACATCCCAATACATCCCCGTTCCATGCCAGTACATCCCAGTTCCCTACCAGTTCATCCCCGTACATCCCAATTCCCTCCCGGTTCACTACCACTTCTTTCCCAGTGCCTCCCAATACATCCCAGTTCCGTCCCATTACATCCCAGTACTTCCCAGTTCCCTCCCAGTACATCCCAGGTCCCTCCCAGTACTGGGAGGGAACTGGGATGTACTGGGAGGCACTACAATGTGCGGGGATGCCCTGTGATGTACTGTGGAGGAACTAGGATGTACAGGCTTGTACTCGGTTGTACCGGGTGGAACTGGCAGGGATTTGGGATGTACCAGGATCTACTGGGATGTACTGGGAGGTAACTGTTATGTACTGGGAAGGAACAGGGAGGGAACTGGGATGTACTGGGAGGGAACTGGGATGTACTGGGAGGGAACTGGGACGTACCGTGAGGACACTGGGATGTACTGGTATGTACTGGGAGGGAAGTGTTATGTATTGAGGGGAACTGGGACGTACTGGGATGTACTGGGATGGAACTGTGAAGTACTGGGATGTACTGGGAGTGAAATGGGAGGGAACTGGTATGTAGTAGGATGTACTGGGTGGGAACTGGGATGTACTGGGAGGGAACTGGTATGTACTGGGAGGGAACTGGGATGTACTGGGATGTAGTGGGAGGGAACTGGGATGTACTGGGAGGGAACTGGGATGTACTGGGAGGGGATTGGGACGGACTGGGAGGGAACTGGGATGTACTGGGCTGCACTGGTAGGGAACTGTGATGTACTGGGAGGACACTGGAATGTCCCAGTTGACACCCACTTCCCTCCCAATGCCTCCCAGTATATCCCAGTTTCCTCCCAGTATATCCCAGTTTCCTCCCAGTACATCCCAGTAAATCCCAGTTCGCTCCCAGTACATGCCAATACATCGCCGTACATTCCAGTTCCGTTCCTGTACATCCCAATACATCCCCGTTCCATGCCAGTACATCCCAGTTTCCTACCAGTTCATCCCCGTACATCCCAATTCCCTCCCGGTTCACTACCACTTCTTTCCCAGTGCCTCCCAATACATCCCAGTTCCGTCCCATTACATCCCAGTACATCCCAGTTCCCTCCCAGTACGTCCCAGTTCCCTCCCAGTACGTCCCAGGTCCCTCCCAGTACTGGGAGGGAACTGGGATGTTCTGGGAGGCACTACAATGTGCGGGGATGCCCTGGGATGTACTGTGGAGGAACTAGGATGTACAGGCTTGTACTGGGTTGTACCGGGTGGAACTGGCAGGGATTTGAAATGTCCTAGGATCTACTAGGATGTACTGGGATGTACTGGGAGGTAACTGTTGTGTACTGGGAGTGAACTGGGAGGGAACTGGGATGTACTGGGAGGGAACTGGGACGTACTGTGAGGACACTGGGATGTACTGGTATGTACTGGGAGGGAAGTGTTATGTACTGAGGGGAACTGGGACGTACTGGGACGTGCTGGGAGGGAACTATGAAGTATTGGGATGTACTTAGAGGGAACTGGGATGTACTGGGAGGGAACTGGGAGTGAACTGGGAGGGAACTGTGAAGTACTGGGATGTACTTAGAGGGAACTGGGATATACTGGGAGGGAACTGGGATGTACTGGGATGTACTTAGAGGGAACTGGGATGTACTGGGAGGGAACTGGGATGTACTGGGTGGAAAGTGTTGGGAATTGGGATTTAGTGGGAGGGAACTGGGATGGACTGGGAGGGAACTGGGATGTAGTGGGACATACTGGGAGGGAACTGGGATGTACTGGGAGGCACTACAATGTGCGGGGATGCCCTGGGATGTACTGTGGAGGAACTAGGGTGTACAGGCTTGTACTGGGTTGTACCGGGTGGAACTGGCAGGGATTTGGGATGTACCAGGATCTACTGGGATGTACTGGGAGGTAACTGTTATGTACTGGGAAGGAACAGGGAGGGAACTGGGATGTACTGGTAGGGAACTGGGATGTACTGGGAGGGAACTGGGACGTACTGTGAGGACACTGGGATGTACTGGTATGTACTGGGAGGGAAGTGTTATGTACTGAGGGGAACTGGGACGTACTGGGATGTACTGGGAGGGAACTGTGAAGTACTGGGATGTACTGGGAGTGAACTGGGAGGGAACTGGTATGTAGTAGGATGTACTGGGTGGGAACTGGGATGTACCGGGAGGGAACTGGGATGTACTGGGAGGGAACTGGTATGTACTGGGAGGGAACTGGGATGTACTGGGACATACTGGCAGGGAACTGGGATGTACTGGGAGGGGATTGGGACGGACTGGGAGGGAACTGGGATGTACTGGGCTGCACTGGTAGGGAACTGGGATGTACTGGGAGGAAACTGGAATGTCCCAGTTGACACCCACTTCCCTCCCAATGCCTCCCAGTATATCCCAGTTTCCTCCCAGTATATCCCAGTTTCCTCCCAGTACATCCCAGTAAATCCCAGTTCGCTCCCAGTACATCCCAATACATCGCCGTACATTCCAATTCCGTTCCTGTACATTCCAATACATCCCCGTTCCATGCCAGTACATCCCAGTTCCCTACCAGTTCATCCCCGTACATCCCAATTCCCTCCCGGTTCACTACCACTTCTTTCCCAGTTCCGTCCCATTACATCCCAGTTCCGTCCCATTACATCCCAGTACATCCCAGTTCCCTCCCAGTACATCCCAGGTCCCTCCCAGTACATCCCAGGTCCCTCCCAGTACTGGGAGGGAACTGGGATGTACTGGGAGGCACTACAATGTGCGGGGATGCCCTGGGATGTACTGTGGAGGAACTAGGATGTACAGGCTTGTACTGGGTTGTACCGGGTGGAACTGGCAGGGATTTGGGATGTACCAGGATCTACTGGGATGTACTGGGATGTACTGGGAGGTAACTGTTATGTACTGGGAGTGAACTGGGAGGGAACTGGGAGGGAACTGGGATGTACTGGTAGGGAACTGGGATGTACTGTGAGGGAACTGGGACGTACTGTGAGGACACTCGGATGTACTGTTATGTACTGGGAGGGAAGTGTTATGTACTGAGGGGAACTGGTGTGTACTGGGATGTACTGGGATGGAACTGTGAAGTACTGGGATGTACTGGGAGTGAACTGGGAGGGAACTGGTATGTAGTAGGATGTACTGGGTGGGAACTGGGATGTACCAGGATGTACTGGGATGTACTGGGAGGGAACTGGGATGTACTGGGAGGGAACTGGGATGTAGTGGGAGGGAACTGGGAGGGAACTGGGATGTAGTGGGAGGGAACTGGTATGTACTGGGAGGGAACTGGGATGTACTGGGACATACTGGCAGGGAACTGGGATGTACTGGGAGGGGATTGGGATGTACTGGGAGGGAACTTGGATGTATTGGGAGGGAAGTGTTATGTACCAAGGGGGAACTGGGACGTACTGGGATGTAGTGGGAGTGAACTGTGAAGTACTGGGATGTACTGTGAGGGAACTGGGATGTAGTGGGAGGGAACTGGGATGTACTTAGAGGAAACTGGGAGGCAACTGGCATGTACTGGGATGTACTAGAATGGAACTGGGATTGAACTGTGTGTGAACTGGGAGGGAACTGGGATGTACTGTGAGGGAACTGGGATGTACTGGGATGTACTGGGAGGGACTGGGAGGGATCTGGGATGTACTGGGCTGCACTGGTAGGGAACTGGGATGTACTGGGAGGAAACTGGAATGTCCCAGTTGACACCCACTTCCCTCCCAGGTTCCTCCCAGTATATCCCAGTTTCCTCCCAGTATATCCCAGTTTCCTCCCAGTACATCCCAGTAAATCCCAGTTCGCTCCCAGTACATCCCAGTACATCGCAGTACATTCCAGTTCCGTTCCTGTACATCCCAATACATCCCCATTCCATGCCAGTACATCCCAGTTCCCTACCAGTTCATCCCCGTACATCCCAATTCCCTCCCGGTTCACTACCACTTCTTTCCCAGTTCCGTCCCATTACATCCCAGTTCCGTCCCATTACATCCCAGTACATCCCAGTTCCCTCCCAGTACATCCCAGGTCCCTCCCAGTACATCCCAGTTCCCTCCCAGTACTGGGAGGGAACTGAGATGTACTGGGAGGCACTACAATGTGCGGGGATGCCCTGGGATGTACTGTGGAGGAACTAGGATGTACAGGCTTGTACTGGGTTGTACCGGGTGGAACTGGCAGGGATTTGGGATGTACCAGGATCTACTGGGATGTACTGGGAGGTAACTGTTATGTACTGGGAAGGAACAGGGAGGGAACTGGGATGTACTGGTAGGGAACTGGGATGTACTGTGAGGGAACTGGGACTTACTGTGAGGACACTGGGATGTACTGGTATGTACTGGGAGGGAAGTGTATGTACTGAGGGCAACTGGGACGTACTGGGATGTACTGGGAGGGAACTGTGAAGTACTGGGATGTACTGGGAGTGAACTGGGAGGGAACTGGTATGTAGTAGGATGTACTTAGAGGGAACTGGGATGTACTGGGAGGGAACTGGTATGTACTGGGAGGGAACTGGTATGTACTGGGAGGGAACTGGGATGTACTGGGATGTAGTGGGAGGGAACTGGGAGGGAACTGGGATGTACTGGGAGGGAACTGGTATGTACTGGGAGGGAACTGGGATGTACTGGGACATACTAGAAGGGAACTGGGATGTACTGGGAGGGGATTGGGACGGACTGGGAGGGAACTGGGATGTACTGGGAGGCACTACAATGTGCGGGGATGCCCTGGGATGTACCGTGGAGGAACTAGGATGTACAGGCTTGTACTGGGTTGTACCGGGTGGAACTGGCAGGGATTTGAAATGTCCTAGGATCTACTGGGTTGTACTGGGATGTACTGGGAGGTAACTGTTGTGTACGGGGAGTGAACTGGGAGAGAACTGGGATGTACTGGTAGGGAACTGGGATGTACTGTGAGGACACTGGGATGTACTGGTATGTACTGGGAGGGAAGTGTTATGTACTGAGGGGAACTGGGACGTACTGGGACGTGCTGGGAGGGAACTATGAAGTATTGGGATGTACTTAGAGGGAACTGGGATGTACTGGGAGGGAACTGGGAGGGAACTGGGAGGGAACTGTGAAGTACTGGGATGTACTGGGAGGGAACTGGGATGTACTGGGAGGGAACTGGGATGTACTGGGTGGAAAGTGTTGGGAATTGGGATTTACTGGGAGGGAACTGGGATGGACTGGGAGGGAACTGGGATGTAGTGGGACATACTGGGAGGGAACTGGTATGGACTGGGGTGTACTGGGAGGGAACTGTTATGTACCGAGGGGGAACTGGGATGTACTGGGAGTGAACTGTGAAGTACTGGGATGTACTTAGAGGGAAGTGGGAGGGAACTTGGATGTAGTGGGAGGGAGCTGGGGTTTACTTGGAGGAAAGTGGCATGTACTGGGATGTACTGGAATGGAACTGGGAGTGAACTGTGTGTGAACTGTGAGGGAACTGGGATGTACTGTGAGGGAACTGGGATGTACTGGGATGTACTGGGACGGACTGGGAGGGAACTGGGATGTACTGGGAGGGATCTGGGATGTACTGGGCTGCACTGGTAGGGAACTGGGATGTACTGGGAGGAAACTGGAATGTCCCAGTTGACACCCACTTCCCTCCCAGTGCCTCCCAGTATATCCCAGTTTCCTCCCAGTACATCCCAGTAAATCCCAGTTTGCTCCCAGTACATCCCAGTACATCGCAGTACATTCCAGTTCCGTTCCTGTACATCCCAATACATCCCCGTTCCATGCCAGTACATCCCAGTTCCCTACCAGTTCATCCCCGTACATCCCAATTCCCTCCCGGTTCACTACCACTTCTTTCCCAGTTCCGTCCCATTACATCCCAGTTCCGTCCCATTACATCCCAGCACATCCCAGTTCCCTCCCAGTACATCCCAGGTCCCTCCCAGTACATCCCAGGTCCCTCCAAGTACTGGGAGGGAACTGGGATGTACTGGGAGGCACTACAATGTGCGGGGATGCCCTGGGATGTACTGTGGAGGAACTAGGATGTACAGGCTTGTACTGGGTTGTACCGGGTGGAACTGGCAGGGATTTGGGATGTACCAGGATTTACTGGGATGTACTGGGAGGTAACTGTTATGTACTGGGAAGGAACAGGGAGGGAACTGGGATGTACTGGTAGGGAACTGGGATGTACTGGGAGGGAACTGGGACTTACTGTGAGGACACTGGGATGTACTGGTATGTACTGGGAGGGAAGTGTTATGTACTGAGGGGAACTGGGACGTACTGGGATGTACTGGGAGGGAACTGTGAAGTACTGGGATGTACTGGGAGTGAACTGGGAGGGAACTGGTATGTAGTAGGATGTACTGGGTGGGAACTGGGACGTACTGTGAGGACACTGGGATGTACTGGTATGTACTGGGAGGGAAGTGTTATGTACTGAGGGGAACTGGGATGTACTGGGATGTACTGGGAGGGAACTGTGAAGTACTGGGATGTACTGGGAGTGAACTGGGAGGGAACTGGTATGTAGTAGGATGTACTGGGTGGGAACTGGGATGTACCGGGAGGGAACTGGGATGTAGTGGGAGGGAACTGGTATGTACTGGGAGGGAACTGGGATGTACTGGGATGTAGTGGGAGGGAACTGGGAGGGAACTGGGATGTACTGGGAGGGAACTGGTATGT
The DNA here is from genome assembly GCF_949628215.1 of Phalacrocorax aristotelis. NCBI lineage: Eukaryota > Metazoa > Chordata > Aves > Suliformes > Phalacrocoracidae > Phalacrocorax > Phalacrocorax aristotelis. Next base: position 179,521 of record NW_027441368.1, read on the forward strand.
ACTGGGAGGGAACTGGGATGTACTGGGAGGGGATTGGGACGGACTGGGAGGGAACTGGGATGTACTGGGCTGCACTGGTAGGGAACTGGGATGTACTGGGAGGAAACTGGAATGTCCCAGTTGACACCCACTTCCCTCCCAATGCCTCCCAGTATATCCCAGTTTCCTCCCAGTATATCCCAGTTTCCTCCCAGTACATCCCAGTAAATCCCAGCTCGCTGCCAGTACATGCCAATACATTGCTGTACATTCCAGTTCTGTTCTGTACATCCCAATACATCCCCGTTCCATGCCAGTACATCCCAGTTTCCTACCAGTTCATCCCCGTACATCCCAATTCCCTCCCGGTTCACTACCACTTCTTTCCCAGTGCCTCCCAATACATCCCAGTTCCGTCCCATTACATCCCAGCACATCCCAGTTCCCTCCCAGTACGTCCCAGGTCCCTCCCAGTACATCCCAGGTCCCTCCCAGTACTGGGAGGGACCTGGGATGTACTGGGAGGCACTACAATGTGCGGGGATGTCCTGGGATGTACCGTGGAGGAACTAGGATGTACAGGCTTGTACTGGGTTGTACCGGGTGGAACTGGCAGGGATTTGGGATGTACCAGGATCTACTGGGATGTACTGGGATGTACTGGGAGGTAACTGTTATGTACTGGGAGTGAACTGGGAGGGAACTGGGATGTACTGTGAGGGAACTGGGACGTACTGTGAGGACACTGGGATGTACTGTTATGTACTGGGAAGGAAGTGTTATGTACTGAGGGGAACTGGTGCGTACTGGGATGTACTGGGATGGAACTGTGAAGTACTGGGATGTACTGGGAGTGAACTGGGAGGGAACTGGTATGTAGTAGGATGTACTGGGTGGGAACTGGGATGTACCAGGATGTACTGGGATGTACTGGGAGGGAACTGGTATGTACTGGGAGGGAACTGGGATGTAGTGGGAGGGAACTGGGAGGGAACTGGGATGTAGTGGGAGGGAACTGGTATGTACTGGGAGGGAACTGGGATGTACTGGGACATACTGGCAGGGAACTGGGATGTACTGGGAGGGGATTGGGATGTACTGGGAGGGAACTTGGATGTATTGGGAGGGAAGTGTTATGTACCAAGGGGGAACTGGGACGTACTGGGATGTAGTGGGAGTGAACTGTGAAGTACTGGGATGTACTGTGAGGGAACTGGGATGTACTGGGAGGGAACTTTAAAGTACTGGGATGTACTTAGAGGAAACTGGGAGGCAACTGGCATGTACTGGGATGTACTGGAATGGAACTGGGAGTGAACTGTGTGTGAACTGGGAGGGAACTGGGATGTACTGTGAGGGAACTGGGATGTACTGGGATGTACTGGGAGGGACTGGGAGGGATCTGGGATGTACTGGGCTGCACTGGTAGGGAACTGGGATGTACTGGGAGGAAACTGGAATGTCCCAGTTGACACCCACTTCCCTCCCAGGTTCCTCCCAGTATATCCCAGTTTCCTCCCAGTATATCCCAGTTTCCTCCCAGTACATCCCAGTAAATCCCAGTTCGCTCCCAGTACATCCCAATACATCGCCGTACATTCCAGTTCCGTTCCTGTCCATCCCAATACATCCCCGTTCCATGCCAGTACATCCCAGTTCCCTACCAGTTCATCCCCGTACATCCCAATTCCCTCCCGGTTCACTACCACTTCTTTCCCAGTGCCTCCCAATACATCCCAGTTCCGTCCCATTACATCCCAGTACATCCCAGTTCCCTCCCAGTACATCCCAGGTCCCTCCCAGTACTGGGAGGGAACTGGGATGTACTGGGAGGCACTACAATGTGCGGGGATGTCCTGGGATGTACCGTGGAGGAACTAGGATGTACAGGCTTGTACTGGGTTGTACCGGGTGGAACTGGCAGGGATTTGGGATGTACCAGGATCTACTGGGATGTACTGGGAGGTAACTGTTATGTACTGGGAAGGAACAGGGAGGGAACTGGGATGTACTGGTAGGGAACTGGGATGTACTGTGAGGGAACTGGGACGTACTGTGAGGACACTGGGATGTACTGGTATGTACTGGGAGGGAAGTGTTATGTACTGAGGGGAACTGGGACGTACTGGGATGTAGTGGGAGGGAACTGTGAAGTACTGGGATGTACTGGGAGTGAACTGGGAGGGAACTGGTATGTAGTAGGATGTACTGGGTGGGAACTGGGATGTACCGGGAGGGAACTGGTATGTACTGGGAGGGAACTGGTATGTACTGGGAGGGAACTGGGATGTACTGGGATGTAGTGGGAGGGAACTGGGAGGGAACTGGGATGTACTGGGAGGCACTACAATGTGCGGGGATGCCCTGGGATGTACCGTGGAGGAACTAGGATGTACAGGCTTGTACTGGGTTGTACCGGGTGGAACTGGCAGGGATTTGAAATGTCCTAGGATCACTAGGATGTACTGGGAGGTAACTGTTATGTACTGGGAGTGAACTGGGAGGGAACTGGGATGTACTGGTAGGGAACTGGGACGTACCGTGAGGACACTGGGATGTACTGGTATGTACTGGGAGGGAAGTGTTATGTACTGAGGGGAACTGGGACGTACTGGGATGTACTGGGAGGGAACTGTGAAGTACTGGGATGTACTGGGAGTGAACTGGGAGGGAACTGGTATGTAGTAGGATGTACTGGGTGGGAACTGGGATGTACCAGGATGTACTGGGATGTAGTGGGAGGGAACTGGGATGTAGTGGGAGGGAACTGGGATGTACTGGGATGTAGTGGGAGGGAACTGGGAGGGAACTGGGATGTAGTGGGAGGGAACTGGGAGGGAACTGGGATGTACTGGGAGGGAACTGGTATGTACTGGGAGGGAACTGGGATGTACTGGGAGGGGATTGGGACGGACTGGGAGGGAACTGGGATGTACTGGGCTGCACTGGTAGGGAACTGGGATGTACTGGGAGGAAACTGGAATGTCCCAGTTGACACCCACTTCCCTCCCAATGCCTCCCAGTATATCCCAGTTTCCTCCCAGTATATCCCAGTTTCCTCCCAGTACATCCCAGTAAATCCCAGCTCGCTGCCAGTACATGCCAATACATTGCTGTACATTCCAGTTCTGTTCCTGTACATCCCAATACATCCCCGTTCCATGCCAGTACATCCCAGTTCCCTACCAGTTCATCCCCGTACATCCCAATTCCCTCCCGGTTCACTACCACTTCTTTCCCAGTTCCGTCCCATTACATCCCAGTTCCGTCCCATTACATCCCAGTATATCCCAGTTCCCTCCCAGTACATCCCAGGTCCCTCCCAGTACATCCCAGGTCCCTCCCAGTACTGGGAGGGAACTGGGATGTACTGGGAGGCACTACAATGTGCGGGGATGCCCTGGGATGTACTGTGGAGGAACTAGGATGTACAGGCTTGTACTGGGTTGTACCGGGTGGAACTGGCAGGGATTTGGGATGTACCAGGATCTACTGGGATGTACTGGGAGGTAACTGTTATGTACTGGGAAGGAACAGGGAGGGAACTGGGATGTACTGGTAGGGAACTGGGATGTACTGTGAGGGAACTGGGACGTACTGTGAGGACACTGGGATGTACTGTTATGTACTGGGAGGGAAGTGTTATGTACTGAGGGGAACTGGGACGTACTGGGATGTACTGGGAGGGAACTGTGAAGTACTGGGATGTACTGGGAGTGAACTGGGAGGGAACTGGTATGTAGTAGGATGTACTGGGTGGGAACTGGGATGTACCAGGATGTACTGGGATGTACTGGGAGGGAACTGGTATGTACTGGGAGGGAACTGGGATGTACTGGGACATACTGGCAGGGAACTGGGATGTACTGGGAGGGGATTGGGACGGACTGGGAGGGAACTGGGATGTACTGGGCTGCACTGGTAGGGAACTGGGATGTACTGGGAGGAAACTGGAATGTCCCAGTTGACACCCACTTCCCTCCCAATGCCTCCCAGTATATCCCAGTTTCCTCCCAGTATATCCCAGTTTCCTCCCAGTACATCCCAGTAAATCCCAGTTCGCTGCCAGTACATCCCAGTACATCGCAGTACATTCCAGTTCCGTTCCTGTACATCCCAATACATCCCCGTTCCATGCCAGTACATCCCAGTTTCCTACCAGTTCATCCCCGTACATCCCAATTCCCTCCCGGTTCACTACCACTTCTTTCCCAGTGCCTCCCAATACATCCCAGTTCCGTCCCATTACATCCCAGTACATCCCAGTTCCCTCCCAGTACGTCCCAGTTCCCTCCCAGTACATCCCAGTTCCCTCCCAGTACTGGGAGGGACCTGGGATGTACTGGGAGGCACTACAATGTGCGGGGATGCCCTGGGATGTACTGTGGAGGAACTAGGATGTACAGGCTTGTACTGGGTTGTACCGGGTGGAACTGGCAGGGATTTGGGATGTACCAGGATCTACTGGGATGTACTGGGATGTACTGGGAGGTAACTGTTATGTACTGGGAGTGAACTGGGAGGGAACTGGGATGTACTGTGAGGGAACTGGGACGTACTGTGAGGACACTGGGATGTACTGTTATGTACTGGGAAGGAAGTGTTATGTACTGAGGGGAACTGGTGCGTACTGGGATGTACTGGGATGGAACTGTGAAGTACTGGGATGTACTGGGAGTGAACTGGGAGGGAACTGGTATGTAGTAGGATGTACTGGGTGGGAACTGGGATGTACCAGGATGTACTGGGATGTACTGGGAGGGAACTGGTATGTACTGGGAGGGAACTGGGATGTAGTGGGAGGGAACTGGGAGGGAACTGGGATGTAGTGGGAGGGAACTGGGATGTACTGGGACATACTGGCAGGGAACTGGGATGTACTGGGAGGGGATTGGGATGTACTGGGAGGGAACTTGGATGTATTGGGAGGGAAGTGTTATGTACCAAGGGGGAACTGGGACGTACTGGGATGTAGTGGGAGTGAACTGTGAAGTACTGGGATGTACTGTGAGGGAACTGGGATGTACTGGGAGGGAACTTTAAAGTACTGGGATGTACTTAGAGGAAACTGGGAGGCAACTGGCATGTACTGGGATGTACTGGAATGGAACTGGGAGTGAACTGTGTGTGAACTGGGAGGGAACTGGGATGTACTGTGAGGGAACTGGGATGTACTGGGATGTACTGGGAGGGACTGGGAGGGATCTGGGATGTACTGGGCTGCACTGGTAGGGAACTGGGATGTACTGGGAGGAAACTGGAATGTCCCAGTTGACACCCACTTCCCTCCCAGGTTCCTCCCAGTATATCCCAGTTTCCTCCCAGTATATCCCAGTTTCCTCCCAGTACATCCCAGTAAATCCCAGTTCGCTCCCAGTACATCCCAATACATCGCCGTACATTCCAGTTCCGTTCCTGTCCATCCCAATACATCCCCGTTCCATGCCAGTACATCCCAGTTTCCTACCAGTTCATCCCCGTACATCCCAATTCCCTCCCGGTTCACTACCACTTCTTTCCCAGTGCCTCCCAATACATCCCAGTTCCGTCCCATTACATCCCAGTACATCCCAGTTCCCTCCCAGTACATCCCAGGTCCCTCCCAGTACTGGGAGGGAACTGGGATGTACTGGGAGGCACTACAATGTGCGGGGATGTCCTGGGATGTACCGTGGAGGAACTAGGATGTACAGGCTTGTACTGGGTTGTACCGGGTGGAACTGGCAGGGATTTGGGATGTACCAGGATCTACTGGGATGTACTGGGAGGTAACTGTTATGTACTGGGAAGGAACAGGGAGGGAACTGGGATGTACTGGTAGGGAACTGGGATGTACTGTGAGGGAACTGGGACGTACTGTGAGGACACTGGGATGTACTGGTATGTACTGGGAGGGAAGTGTTATGTACTGAGGGGAACTGGGACGTACTGGGATGTACTGGGAGGGAACTGTGAAGTACTGGGATGTACTGGGAGTGAACTGGGAGGGAACTGGTATGTAGTAGGATGTACTGGGTGGGAACTGGGATGTACCGGGAGGGAACTGGTATGTACTGGGAGGGAACTGGTATGTACTGGGAGGGAACTGGGATGTACTGGGATGTAGTGGGAGGGAACTGGGAGGGAACTGGGATGTGCTGGGAGGGAACTAGTATGTACTGGGAGGGAACTGGGATGTACTGGGAGGGGATTGGGACGGACTGGGAGGGAACTGGGATGTACTGGGCTGCACTGGTAGGGAACTGGGATGTACTGGGAGGAAACTGGAATGTCCCAGTTGACACCCACTTCCCTCCCAATGCCTCCCAGTATATCCCAGTTTCCTCCCAGTATATCCCAGTTTCCTCCCAGTACATCCCAGTAAATCCCAGCTCGCTGCCAGTACATGCCAATACATTGCTGTACATTCCAGTTCTGTTCCTGTACATCCCAATACATCCCCGTTCCATGCCAGTACATCCCAGTTTCCTACCAGTCCATCCCCGTACATCCCAATTCCCTCCCGGTTCACTACCACTTCTTTCCCAGTGCCTCCCAATACATCCCAATTCCCTCCCAGTACGTCCCAGTTCCCTCCCAGTACTGGGAGGGAACTGGGATGTACTGGGAGGCACTACAATGTGCGGGGATGCCCTGGGATGTACCGTGGAGGAACTAGGATGTACAGGCTTGTACTGGGTTGTACCGGGTGGAACTGGCAGGGATTTGAAATGTCCTAGGATCACTAGGATGTACTGGGAGGTAACTGTTATGTACTGGGAGTGAACTGGGAGGGAACTGGGATGTACTGGGAGGGAACTGGGACGTACCGTGAGGACACTGGGATGTACTGGTATGTACTGGGAGGGAAGTGTTATGTACTGAGGGGAACTGGGACGTACTGGGATGTACTGGGAGGGAACTGTGAAGTACTGGGATGTACTGGGAGTGAACTGGGAGGGAACTGGTATGTAGTAGGATGTACTGGGTGGGAACTGGGATGTACCAGGATGTACTGGGATGTAGTGGGAGGGAACTGGGATGTAGTGGGAGGGAACTGGGATGTACTGGGATGTAGTGGGAGGGAACTGGGAGGGAACTGGGATGTAGTGGGAGGGAACTGGGAGGGAACTGGGATGTACTGGGAGGGAACTGGTACGTACTGGGAGGGAACTGGGATGTACTGGGAGGGGATTGGGACGGACTGGGAGGGAACTGGGATGTACTGGGCTGCACTGGTAGGGAACTGGGATGTACTGGGAGGAAACTGGAATGTCCCAGTTGACACCCACTTCCCTCCCAATGCCTCCCAGTATATCCCAGTTTCCTCCCAGTATATCCCAGTTTCCTCCCAGTACATCCCAGTAAATCCCAGCTCGCTGCCAGTACATGCCAATACATCGCTGTACATTCCAGTTCTGTTCCTGTACATCCCAATACATCCCCGTTCCATGCCAGTACATCCCAGTTCCCTACCAGTTCATCCCCGTACATCCCAATTCCCTCCCGGTTCACTACCACTTCTTTCCCAGTTCCGTCCCATTACATCCCAGTTCCGTCCCATTACATCCCAGCACATCCCAGTTCCCTCCCAGTACATCCCAGGTCCCTCCCAGTACATCCCAGGTCCCTCCCAGTACTGGGAGGGAACTGGGATGTACTGGGAGGCACTACAATGTGCGGGGATGCCCTGGGATGTACTGTGGAGGAACTAGGATGTACAGGCTTGTACTGGGTTGTACCGGGTGGAACTGGCAGGGATTTGGGATGTACCAGGATCTACTGGGATGTACTGGGAGGTAACTGTTATGTACTGGGAAGGAACAGGGAGGGAACTGGGATGTACTGGTAGGGAACTGGGATGTACTGTGAGGGAACTGGGACGTACTGTGAGGACACTGGGATGTACTGTTATGTACTGGGAGGGAAGTGTTATGTACTGAGGGGAACTGGGACGTACTGGGATGTACTGGGAGGGAACTGTGAAGTACTGGGATGTACTGGGAGTGAACTGGGAGGGAACTGGTATGTAGTAGGATGTACTGGGTGGGAACTGGGATGTACCAGGATGTACTGGGATGTACTGGGAGGGAACTGGTATGTACTGGGAGGGAACTGGGATGTACTGGGACATACTGGCAGGGAACTGGGATGTACTGGGAGGGGATTGGGACGGACTGGGAGGGAACTGGGATGTACTGGGCTGCACTGGTAGGGAACTGGGATGTACTGGGAGGAAACTGGAATGTCCCAGTTGACACCCACTTCCCTCCCAATGCCTCCCAGTATATCCCAGTTTCCTCCCAGTATATCCCAGTTTCCTCCCAGTACATCCCAGTAAATCCCAGTTCGCTCCCAGTACATCCCAGTACATCGCAGTACATTCCAGTTCCGTTCCTGTACATCCCAATACATCCCCGTTCCATGCCAGTACATCCCAGTTTCCTACCAGTTCATCCCCGTACATCCCAATTCCCTCCCGGTTCACTACCACTTCTTTCCCATTGCCTCCCAATACATCCCAGTTCCGTCCCATTACATCCCAGTACATCCCAGTTCCCTCCCAGTACGTCCCAGTTCCCTCCCAGTACATCCCAGTTCCCTCCCAGTACTGGGAGGGACCTGGGATGTACTGGGAGGCACTACAATGTGCGGGGATGCCCTGGGATGTACTGTGGAGGAACTAGGATGTACAGGCTTGTACTGGGTTGTACCGGGTGGAACTGGCAGGGATTTGGGATGTACCAGGATCTACTGGGATGTACTGGGATGTACTGGGAGGTAACTGTTATGTACTGGGAGTGAACTGGGAGGGAACTGGGATCTACTGTGAGGGAACTGGGACGTACTGTGAGGACACTGGGATGTACTGTTATGTACTGGGAAGGAAGTGTTATGTACTGAGGGGAACTGGTGCGTACTGGGATGTACTGGGATGGAACTGTGAAGTACTGGGATGTACTGGGAGTGAACTGGGAGGGAACTGGTATGTAGTAGGATGTACTGGGTGGGAACTGGGATGTACCAGGATGTACTGGGATGTACTGGGAGGGAACTGGTATGTACTGGGAGGGAACTGGGATGTAGTGGGAGGGAACTGGGAGGGAACTGGGATGTAGTGGGAGGGAACTGGTATGTACTGGGAGGGAACTGGGATGTACTGGGACATACTGGCAGGGAACTGGGATGTACTGGGAGGGGATTGGGATGTACTGGGAGGGAACTTGGATGTATTGGGAGGGAAGTGTTATGTACCAAGGGGGAACTGGGACGTACTGGGATGTAGTGGGAGTGAACTGTGAAGTACTGGGATGTACTGTGAGGGAACTGGGATGTACTGGGAGGGAACTTTAAAGTACTGGGATGTACTTAGAGGAAACTGGGAGGCAACTGGCATGTACTGGGATGTACTGGAATGGAACTGGGAGTGAACTGTGTGTGAACTGGGAGGGAACTGGGATGTACTGTGAGGGAACTGGGATGTACTGGGATGTACTGGGAGGGACTGGGAGGGATCTGGGATGTACTGGGCTGCACTGGTAGGGAACTGGGATGTACTGGGAGGAAACTGGAATGTCCCAGTTGACACCCACTTCCCTCCCAGGTTCCTCCCAGTATATCCCAGTTTCCTCTCAGTATATCCCAGTTTCCTCCCAGTACATCCCAGTAAATCCCAGTTCGCTCCCAGTACATCCCAATACATCGCCGTACATTCCAGTTCCGTTCCTGTCCATCCCAATACATCCCCGTTCCATGCCAGTACATCCCAGTTTCCTACCAGTTCATCCCCGTACATCCCAATTCCCTCCCGGTTCACTACCACTTCTTTCCCAGTGCCTCCCAATACATCCCAGTTCCGTCCCATTACATCCCAGTACATCCCAGTTCCCTCCCAGTACATCCCAGGTCCCTCCCAGTACTGGGAGGGAACTGGGATGTACTGGGAGGCACTACAATGTGCGGGGATGCCCTGGGATGTACCGTGGAGGAACTAGGATGTACAGGCTTGTACTGGGTTGTACCGGGTGGAACTGGCAGGGATTTGGGATGTACCAGGATCTACTGGGATGTACTGGGAGGTAACTGTTATGTACTGGGAAGGAACAGGGAGGGAACTGGGATGTACTGGGAGGGAACTGGGATGTACTGTGAGGGAACTGGGACGTACTGTGAGGACACTGGGATGTACTGGTATGTACTGGGAGGGAAGTGTTATGTACTGAGGGGAACTGGGACGTACTGGGATGTACTGGGAGGGAACTGTGAAGTACTGGGATGTACTGGGAGTGAACTGGGAGGGAACTGGTATGTAGTAGGATGTACTGGGTGGGAACTGGGATGTACCGGGAGGGAACTGGGATGTAGTGGGAGGGAACTGGTATGTACTGGGAGGGAACTGGGATGTACTGGGATGTAGTGGGAGGGAACTGGAAGGAAACTGGGATGTACTGGGAGGGAACTGGGATGTACTGGGAGGGGATTGGGACGGACTGGGAGGGAACTGGGATGTACTGGGCTGCACTGGTAGGGAACTGGGATGTACTGGGAGGAAACTGGAATGTCCCAGTTGACACCCACTTCCCTCCCAATGCCTCCCAGTATATCCCAGTTTCCTCCCAGTATATCCCAGTTTCCTCCCAGTACATCCCAGTAAATCCCAGCTCGCTGCCAGTACATGCCAATACATCGCTGTACATTCCAGTTCTGTTCCTGTCCATCCCAATACATCCCCGTTCCATGCCAGTACATCCCAGTTTCCTACCAGTTCATCCCCGTACATCCCAATTCCCTCCCGGTTCACTACCACTTCTTTCCCAGTGCCTCCCAATACATCCCAGTTCCGTCCCATTACATCCCAGTACATCCCAGTTCCCTCCCAGTACGTCCCAGTTCCCTCCCAGTACATCCCAGGTCCCTCCCAGTACATCCCAGTTCCCTCCCAGTACATCCCAGGTCCCTCCCAGTACTGGGAGGGAACTGGGATGTACTGGGAGGCACTACAATGTGCGGGGATGCCCTGGGATGTACTGTGGAGGAACTAGGATGTACAGGCTTGTACTGGGTTGTACCGGGTGGAACTGGCAGGGATTTGGGATGTACCAGGATGTACTGGGATGTACTGGGAGGTAACTGTTGTGTACTGGGAGTGAACTGGGAGGGAACTGGGATGTACTGGGAGGGAACTGGGACGTACCGTGAGGACACTGGGATGTACTGGTATGTACTGGGAGGGAAGTGTTATGTACTGAGGGGAACTGGGACGTACTGGGATGTACTGGGAGGGAACTGTGAAGTACTGGGATGTACTGGGAGTGAACTGGGAGGGAACTGGTATGTAGTAGGATGTACTGGGTGGGAACTGGGATGTACCAGGATGTACTGGGATGTAGTGGGAGGGAACTGGGATGTACTGGGAGGGAACTGGGATGTACTGGGATGTAGTGGGAGGGAACTGGGAGGGAACTGGGATGTACTGGGAGGGAACTGGTATGTACTGGGAGGGAACTGGGATGTACTGGGACATACTGGCAGGGAACTGGGATGTACTGGGAGGGGATTGGGACGGACTGGGAGGGAACTGGGATGTACTGGGCTGCACTGGTAGGGAACTGGGATGTACTGGGAGGAAACTGGAATGTCCCAGTTGACACCCACTTCCCTCCCAATGCCTCCCAGTATATCCCAGTTTCCTCCCAGTATATCCCAGTTTCCTCCCAGTACATCCCAGTAAATCCCAGCTCGCTGCCAGTACATGCCAATATATCGCTGTACATTCCAGTTCTGTTCCTGTCCATCCCAATACATCCCCGTTCCATGCCAGTACATCCCAGTTCCCTACCAGTTCATCCCCGTACATCCCAATTCCCTCCCGGTTCACTACCACTTCTTTCCCAGTTCCGTCCCATTACATCCCAGTTCCGTCCCATTACATCCCAGTACATCCCAGGTCCCTCCCAGTACATCCCAGTTCCCTCCCAGTACATCCCAGGTCCCTCCCAGTACTGGGAGGGAACTGGGATGTACTGGGAGGCACTACAATGTGCGGGGATGCCCTGGGATGTACTGTGGAGGAACTAGGATGTACAGGCTTGTACTGGGTTGTACCGGGTTGAACTGGCAGGGATTTGGGATGTACCAGGATCTACTGGGATGTACTGGGAGGTAACTGTTATGTACTGGGAAGGAACAGGGAGGGAACTGGGATGTACTGGTAGGGAACTGGGATGTACTGGGAGGGAACTGGGACGTACCGTGAGGACACTGGGATGTACTGGTATGTACTGGGAGGGAAGTGTTATGTACTGAGGGGAACTGGGACGTACTGGGATGTACTGGGAGGGAACTGTGAAGTACTGGGATGTACTGGGAGTGAACTGGGAGGGAACTGGTATGTAGTAGGATGTACTGGGATGTACTGGGAGGGAACTGGTATGTACTGGGAGGGAACTGGGATGTACTGGGATGTAGTGGGAGGGAACTGGGAGGGAACTGGGATGTACTGGGAGCGAACTGGTATGTACTGGGAGGGAAGTGGCATGTACTGGGACATACTGGCAGGGAACTGGGATGTACTGGGAGGGGATTGGGACGGACTGGGAGGGAACTGGGATGTACTGGGCTGCACTGGTAGGGAACTGGGATGTACTGGGAGGAAACTGGAATGTCCCAGTTGACACCCACTTCCCTCCCAATGCCTCCCAGTATATCCCAGTTTCCTCCCAGTATATCCCAGTTTCCTCCCAGTACATCCCAGTAAATCCCAGTTCGCTCCCAGTACATCCCAGTACATCGCCGTACATTCCAGTTCCGTTCCTGTACATCCCAATACATCCCCGTTCCATGCCAGTACATCCCAGTTCCCTACCAGTTCATCCCCGTACATCCCAATTCCCTCCCGTTTCACTACCACTTCTTTCCCAGTTCCGTCCCATTACATCCCAGTTCCGTCCCATTACATCCCAGCACATCCCAGTTCCCTCCCAGTACATCCCAGGTCCCTCCCAGTACTGGGAGGGACCTGGGATGTACTGGGAGGCACTACAATGTGCGGGGATGCCCTGGGATGTACTGTGGAGGAACTAGGATGTACAGGCTTGTACTGGGTTGTACCGGGTGGAACTGGCAGGGATTTGGGATGTACCAGGATCTACTGGGATGTACTGGGAGGTAACTGTTATGTACTGGGAAGGAACAGGGAGGGAACTGGGACGTACTGGGATGGAACTGGGATGTACTGGGAGGGAACTGGGACGTACTGTGAGGACACTGGGATGTACTGGTATGTACTGGGAGGGAAGTGTTATGTACTGAGGGGAACTGGGACGTACTGGGATGTACTGGGAGGGAACTGTGAAGTACTGGGATGTACTGGGAGTGAACTGGGAGGGAACTGGTATGTAGTAGGATGTACTGGGTGGGAACTGGGATGTACCGGGAGGGAACTGGGATGTACTGGGAGGGAACTGGTATGTACTGGGAGGGAACTGGGATGTACTGGGATGTAGTGGGAGGGAACTGGGAGGGAACTGGGATGTACTGGGAGGGAACTGGTGGGAACTGGGAGGGAACTGGGATGTACTGGGACATACTGGCAGGGAACTGGGATGTACTGGGAGGGGATTGGGACGGACTGGGAGGGAACTGGGATGTACTGGGCTGCACTGGTAGGGAACTGGGATGTACTGGGAGGAAACTGGAATGTCCCAGTTGACACCCACTTCCCTCCCAATGCCTCCCAGTATATCCCAGTTTCCTCCCAGTATATACCAGTTTCCTCCCAGTACATCCCAGTAAATCCCAGTTTGCTCCCAGTACATGCCAATACATCGCTGTACATTCCAGTTCCGTTCCTGTACATCCCAATACATCCCCGTTCCATGCCAGTACATCCCAGTTTCCTACCAGTTCATCCCCGTACATCCCAATTCCCTCCCTGTTCACTACCACTTCTTTCCCAGTGCCTCCCAATACATCCCAGTTCCGTCCCATTACATCCCAGTACATCCCAGGTCCCTCCCAGTACGTCCCAGTTCCCTCCCAGTACATCCCAGTTCCCTCCCAGTACTGGGAGGGACCTGGGATGTACTGGGAGGCACTACAATGTGCGGGGATGCCCTGGGATGTACTGTGGAGGAACTAGGATGTACAGGCTTGTACTGGGTTGTACCGGGTGGAACTAGCAGGGATTTGGGATGTACCAGGATCTACTGGGATGTACTGGGATGTACTGGGAGGTAACTGTTATGTACTGGGAGTGAACTGGGAGGGAACTGGGACGTACTGGTAGGGAACTGGGATGTACTGGGAGGCAACTGGGACGTACTGTGAGGACACTGGGATGTACTGTTATGTACTGGGAGGGAAGTGTTATGTACAGAGGGGAACCGGTGCGTACTGGGATGTACTGGGATGGAACTGTGAAGTACTGGGATGTACTGGGAGTGAACTGGGAGGGAACTGGTATGTGGTAGGATGTACTGGGTGGGAACTGGGATGTACCAGGATGTACTGGGATGTACTGGGAGGGAACTGGGATGTACTGGGAGGGAACTGGGATGTACTGGGACATACTGGCAGGGAACTGGGATGTACTGGGAGGGGATTGGGACGGACTGGGAGGGAACTGGGATGTACTGGGCTGCACTGGTAGGGAACTGGGGTGTACTGGGAGGAAACTGGAATGTCCCAGTTGACACCCACTTCCCTCCCCATGCCTCCCAGTATATCCCAGTTTCCTCCCAGTATATCCCAGTTTCCTCCCAGTACATCCCAGTAAATCCCAGTTCGCTCCCAGTACATCCCAGTACATCGCAGTACATTCCAGTTCCGTTCCTGTACATCCCAATACATCCCCGTTCCATGCCAGTACATCCCAGTTCCCTACCAGTACATCCCAGATCCCTCCCAGTCCGTCCCATTACATCCCAGTACATCCCAGTTCCCTCCCAGTACGTCCCAGTTCCCTCCCAGTACATCCCAGGTCCCTCCCAGTACTGGGAGGGACCTGGGATGTACTGGGAGGCACTACAATGTGCGGGGATGCCCTGGGATGTACCGTGGAGGAACTAGGATGTACAGGCTTGTACCGGGTTGTACCGGGTGGAACTGGCAGGGATTTGAAATGTCCTAGGATCTACTAGGATGTACTGGGATGTACTGGGAGGTAACTGTTGTGTACTGGGAGTGAACTGGGAGAGAACTGGGATGTACTGGGAGGGAACTGGGACGTACTGTGAGGACACTGGGATGTACTGGTATGTACTGGGAGGGAAGTGTTATGTACTGAGGGGAACTGGGACGTACTGGGACGTGCTGGGAGGGAACTATGAAGTATTGGGATGTACTTAGAGGGAACTGGGATGTACTGGGAGGGAACTGGGAGTGAACTGGGAGGGAACTGTGAAGTACTGGGATGTACTGGGAGGGAACTGGTATGTACTGGGAGGGAACTGGGATGTACTGGGTGGAAAGTGTTGGGAATTGGGATTTAGTGGGAGGGAACTGGGATGGACTGGGAGGGAACTGGGATGTAGTGGGACATACTGGGAGGGAACTGGGATGTGCTGGGGTGTACTGGGAGGGAACTGTTATGTACCGAGGGGGAACTGGGATGTACTGGGAGTGAACTGTGAAGTACTGGGATGTACTTAGAGGGAAGTGGGAGGGAACTTGGATGTAGTGGGAGGGAGCTGGGGTTTACTTGGAGGAAAGTGGCATGTACTGGGATGTACTGGAATGGAACTGGGAGTGAACTGTGTGTGAACTGTGAGGGAACTGGGATGTACTGTGAGGGAACTGGGATGTACTGGGATGTACTGGGACGGACGGGGAGGGAACTGGGATGTACTGGGAGGGATCTGGGATGTACTGGGCTGCACTGGTAGGGAACTGGGATGTACTGGGAGGAAACTGGAATGTCCCAGTTGACACCCACTTCCCTCCCAGTGCCTCCCAGTATATCCCAGTTTCCTCCCAGTACATCCCAGTAAATCCCAGTTTGCTCCCATACATCCCAGTACATCGCAGTACATTCCAGTTCCGTTCCTGTACATCCCAATACATCCCCGTTCCATGCCAGTACATCCCAGTTCCCTACCAGTTCATCCCCGTACATCCCAATTCCCTCCCGGTTCACTACCACTTCTTACCCAGTTCCATCCCATTACATCCCAGTTCCGTCCCATTACATCCCAGCACATCCCAGTTCCCTCCCAGTACATCCCAGGTCCCTCCCAGTACATCCCAGGTCCCTCCCAGTACTGGGAGGGACCTGGGATGTACTGGGAGGCACTACAATGTGCGGGGATGCCCTGGGATGTACTGTGGAGGAACTAGGATGTACAGGCTTGTACTGGGTTGTACCGGGTGGAACTGGCAGGGATTTGGGATGTACCAGGATCTACTGGGATGTACTGGGAGGTAACTGTTATGTACTGGGAAGGAACAGGGAGGGAACTGGGATATACTGGGAGGGAACTGGGATGTACTGGGAGGGAACTGGGACTTACTGTGAGGACACTGGGATGTACTGGTATGTACTGGGAGGGAAGTGTTATGTACTGAGGGGAACTGGGACGTACTGGGATGTACTGGGAGGGAACTGTGAAGTACTGGGATGTACTGGGAGTGAACTGGGAGGGAACTGGTATGTAGTAGGATGTACTGGGTAGGAACTGGGATGTACTGGGAGGGGATTGGGACGGACTGGGAGGGAACTGGGATGTACTGGGCTGCACTGGTAGGGAACTGGGATGTACTGGGAGGAAACTGGAATGTCCCAGTTGACACCCACTTCCCTCCCAATGCCTCCCAGTATATCCCAGTTTCCTCCCAGTATATCCCAGTTTCCTCCCAGTACATCCCAGTAAATCCCAGCTCGCTGCCAGTACATGCCAATACATCGCTGTACATTCCAGTTCTGTTCCTGTCCATCCCAATACATCCCCGTTCCATGCCAGTACATCCCAGTTTCCTACCAGTTCATCCCCGTACATCCCAATTCCCTCCCGGTTCACTACCACTTCTTTCCCAGTGCCTCCCAATACATCCCAGTTCCGTCCCATTACATCCCAGTACATCCCAGTTCCCTCCCAGTACGTCCCAGTTCCCTCCCAGTACATCCCAGGTCCCTCCCAGTACATCCCAGTTCCCTCCCAGTACATCCCAGGTCCCTCCCAGTACTGGGAGGGAACTGGGATGTACTGGGAGGCACTACAATGTGCGGGGATGCCCTGGGATGTACTGTGGAGGAACTAGGATGTACAGGCTTGTACTGGGTTGTACCGGGTGGAACTGGCAGGGATTTGGGATGTACCAGGATGTACTGGGATGTACTGGGAGGTAACTGTTGTGTACTGGGAGTGAACTGGGAGGGAACTGGGATGTACTGGGAGGGAACTGGGACGTACCGTGAGGACACTGGGATGTACTGGTATGTACTGGGAGGGAAGTGTTATGTACTGAGGGGAACTGGGACGTACTGGGATGTACTGGGAGGGAACTGTGAAGTACTGGGATGTACTGGGAGTGAACTGGGAGGGAACTGGTATGTAGTAGGATGTACTGGGTGGGAACTGGGATGTACCAGGATGTACTGGGATGTAGTGGGAGGGAACTGGTATGTACTGGGAGGGAACTGGGATGTACTGGGATGTAGTGGGAGGGAACTGGGAGGGAACTGGGATGTACTGGGAGGGAACTGGTATGTACTGGGAGGGAACTGGGATGTACTGGGACATACTGGCAGGGAACTGGGATGTACTGGGAGGGGATTGGGACGGACTGGGAGGGAACTGGGATGTACTGGGCTGCACTGGTAGGGAACTGGGATGTACTGGGAGGAAACTGGAATGTCCCAGTTGACACCCACTTCCCTCCCAATGCCTCCCAGTATATCCCAGTTTCCTCCCAGTATATCCCAGTTTCCTCCCAGTACATCCCAGTAAATCCCAGCTCGCTGCCAGTACATGCCAATATATCGCTGTACATTCCAGTTCTGTTCCTGTCCATCCCAATACATCCCCGTTCCATGCCAGTACATCCCAGTTCCCTACCAGTTCATCCCCGTACATCCCAATTCCCTCCCGGTTCACTACCACTTCTTTCCCAGTTCCGTCCCATTACATCCCAGTTCCGTCCCATTACATCCCAGTACATCCCAGGTCCCTCCCAGTACATCCCAGTTCCCTCCCAGTACATCCCAGGTCCCTCCCAGTACTGGGAGGGAACTGGGATGTACTGGGAGGCACTACAATGTGCGGGGATGCCCTGGGATGTACTGTGGAGGAACTAGGATGTACAGGATTGTACTGGGTTGTACCGGGTTGAACTGGCAGGGATTTGGGATGTACCAGGATCTACTGGGATGTACTGGGAGGTAACTGTTATGTACTGGGAAGGAACAGGGAGGTAACTGGGATGTACTGGTAGGGAACTGGGATGTACTGGGAGGGAACTGGGACGTACCGTGAGGACACTGGGATGTACTGGTATGTACTGGGAGGGAAGTGTTATGTACTGAGGGGAACTGGGACGTACTGGGATGTACTGGGAGGGAACTGTGAAGTACTGGGATGTACTGGGAGTGAACTGGGAGGGAACTGGTATGTAGTAGGATGTACTGGGATGTACTGGGAGGGAACTGGTATGTACTGGGAGGGAACTGGGATGTACTGGGATGTAGTGGGAGGGAACTGGGAGGGAACTGGGATGTACTGGGAGCGAACTGGTATGTACTGGGAGGGAACTGGGATGTACTGGGACATACTGGCAGGGAACTGGGATGTACTGGGAGGGGATTGGGACGGACTGGGAGGGAACTGGGATGTACTGGGCTGCACTGGTAGGGAACTGGGATGTACTGGGAGGAAACTGGAATGTCCCAGTTGACACCCACTTCCCTCCCAATGCCTCCCAGTATATCCCAGTTTCCTCCCAGTATATCCCAGTTTCCTCCCAGTACATCCCAGTAAATCCCAGTTCGCTCCCAGTACATCCCAGTACATCGCAGTACATTCCAGTTCCGTTCCTGTACATCCCAATACATCCCCGTTCCATGCCAGTACATCCCAGTTCCCTACCAGTTCATCCCCGTACATCCCAATTCCCTCCCGGTTCACTACCACTTCTTTCCCAGTTCCGTCCCATTACATCCCAGTTCCGTCCCATTACATCCCAGCACATCCCAGTTCCCTCCCAGTACATCCCAGGTCCCTCCCAGTACATCCCAGGTCCCTCCCAGTACTGGGAGGGACCTGGGATGTACTGGGAGGCACTACAATGTGCGGGGATGCCCTGGGATGTACTGTGGAGGAACTAGGATGTACAGGCTTGTACTGGGTTGTACCGGGTGGAACTAGCAGGGATTTGGGATGTACCAGGATCTACTGGGATGTACTGGGATGTACTGGGAGGTAACTGTTATGTACTGGGAGTGAACTGGGAGGGAACTGGGACGTACTGGTAGGGAACTGGGATGTACTGGGAGGGAACTTGGACGTACTGTGAGGACACTGGGATGTACTGTTATGTACTGGGAGGGAAGTGTTATGTACAGAGGGGAACCGGTGCGTACTGGGATGTACTGGGATGGAACTGTGAAGTACTGGGATGTACTGGGAGTGAACTGGGAGGGAACTGGTATGTGGTAGGATGTACTGGGTGGGAACTGGGATGTACCAGGATGTACTGGGATGTACTGGGAGGGAACTGGTATGTACTGGGAGGGAACTGGGATGTACTGGGAGGGAACTGGGATGTACTGGGACATACTGGCAGGGAACTGGGATGTACTGGGAGGGGATTGGGACGGACTGGGAGGCAACTGGGATGTTCTGGGCTGCACTGGTAGGCAACTGGGATGTACTGGGAGGAAACTGGAATGTCCCAGTTGACACCCACTTCCCTCCCAATGCCTCCCAGTATATCCCAGTTTCCTCCCAGTACATCCCAGTAAATCCCAGCTCGCTGCCAGTACATCCCAATACATCGCAGTACATTCCAGTTCCGTTCCTGTCCATCCCAATACATCCCCGTTCCATGCCAGTACATCCCAGTTTCCTACCAGTTCATCCCCGTACATCCCAATTCCCTCCCGGTTCACTACCACTTCTTTCCCAGTGCCTCCCAATACATCCCAGTTCCGTCCCATTACATCCCAGTACATCCCAGTTCCCTCCCAGTACGTCCCAGTTCCCTCCCAGTACATCCCAGTTCCCTCCCAGTACTGGGAGGGAACTGGGATGTACTGGGAGGCACTACAATGTGCGGGGATGCCCTGGGATGTACTGTGGAGGAACTAGGATGTACAGGCTTGTACTGGGTTGTACCGGGTGGAACTGGCAGGGATTTGGGATGTACCAGGATCTACTGGGATGTACTGGGAGGTAACTGTTATGTACTGGGAGTGAACTGGGAGGGAACTGGGATGTACTGGGACGGACTGGGAGGGAACTGGGACGGACTGGGATGCACTGTTAGGGAACTGGGATGTACTGGGAGGAAACTGGAATGTCCCAGTTGACACCCACTTTCCTCCCAGTTTCCTCCCAGTATATCCCAGTTTCCTCCCAGTACATCCCAGTAAATCCCAGTTTGCTCCCAGTACATCGCAGTACATTCCAGTTCCGTTCCTGTACATCCCAATACATCCCCGTTCCATGCCAGTACATCCCAGTTTCCTACCAGTTCATCCCCGTACATCCCAATTCCCTCCCGGTTCACTACCACTTCTTTCCCAGTGCCTCCCAATACATCCCAGTTCCGTCCCATTACATCCCAGTACATCCCAGTTCCCTCCCAGTACGTCCCAGTTCCCTCCCAGTACTGGGAGGGAGCTGGGATGTACTGGGAGGCACTACAATGTGCGGGGATGTCCTGGGATGTACCGTGGAGGAACTAGGATGTACAGGCTTGTACTGGGTTGTACCGGGTGGAACTGGCAGGGATTTGGGATGTACCAGGATCTACTGGGATGTACTGGGATGTACTGGGAGGTAACTGTTATGTACTGGGAGTGAACTGGGAGGGAACTGGGACGTACTGGTAGGGAACTGGGATGTACTGGGAGGGAACTGGGACGTACTGTGAGGACACTGGGATGTACTGTTATGTACTGGGAGGGAAGTGTTATGTACAGAGGGGAACCGGTGCGTACTGGGATGTACTGGGATGGAACTGTGAAGTACTGGGATGTACTGGGAGTGAACTGGGAGGGAACTGGTATGTGGTAGGATGTACTGGGTGGGAACTGGGATGTACCAGGATGTACTGGGATGTACTGGGAGGGAACTGGTATGTACTGGGAGGGAACTGGTATGTACTGGGAGGGAACTGGGATGTACTGGGACATACTGGCAGGGAACTGGGATGTACTGGGAGGGGATTGGGACGGACTGGGAGGGAACTGGGATGTACTGGGCTGCACTGGTAGGGAACTGGGGTGTACTGGGAGGAAACTGGAATGTCCCAGTTGACACCCACTTCCCTCCCAATGCCTCCCAGTATATCCCAGTTTCCTCCCAGTATATCCCAGTTTCCTCCCAGTACATCCCAGTAAATCCCAGCTCGCTGCCAGTACATGCCAATACATCGCTGTACATTCCAGTTCTGTTCCTGTACATCCCAATACATCCCCGTTCCATGCCAGTACATCCCAGTTTCCTACCAGTTCATCCCCGTACATCCCAATTCCCTCCCGGTTCACTACCACTTCTTTCCCAGTGCCTCCCAATACATCCCAGTTCCGTCCCATTACATCCCAGTACATCCCAGTTCCCTCCCAGTACGTCCCAGTTCCCTCCCAGTACGTCCCAGTTCCCTCCCAGTTAATCCCAGGTCCCTCCCAGTACATCCCAGGTCCCTCCCAGTACTGGGAGGGAACTGGGATGTACTGGGAGGCACTACAATGTGCGGGGATGCCCTGGGATGTACTGTGGAGGAACTAGGATGTACAGGCTTGTACTGGGTTGTACCGGGTGGAACTGGCAGGGATTTGGGATGTACCAGGATCTACTGGGATGTACTGGGAGGTAACTGTTATGTACTGGGAAGGAACAGGGAGGTAACTGGGATGTACTGGTAGGGAACTGGGATGTACTGGGAGGGAACTGGGACTTACTGTGAGGACACTGGGATGTACTGGTATGTACTGGGAGGGAAGTGTTATGTACTGAGGGGAACTGGGACGTACTGGGATGTACTGGGAGGGAACTGTGAAGTACTGGGATGTACTGGGAGTGAACTGGGAGGGAACTGGTATGTAGTAGGATGTACTGGGTGGGAACTGGGATGTACCGGGAGGGAACTGGGATGTACTGGGAGGGCACTGGTATGTACTGGGAGGGAACTGGGATGTACTGGGATGTAGTGGGAGGGAACTGGGAGGGAACTGGGATGTACTGGGAGGGAACTGGGATGTACTGGGACATACTGGCAGGGAACTGGGATGTACTGGGAGGGGATTGGGACGGACTGGGAGGGAACTGGGATGTACTCGGCTGCACTGGTAGGGAACTGGGATGTACTGGGAGGAAACTGGAATGTCCCAGTTGACACCCACTTCCCTCCCAATGCCTCCCAGTATATCCCAGTTTCCTCCCAGTATATCCCAGTTTCCTCCCAGTACATCCCAGTAAATCCCAGCTCGCTCCCAGTACATGCCAATACATCGCTGTACATTCCAGTTCTGTTCCTGTACATCCCAATACATCCCCGTTCCATGCCAGTACATCCCAATTTCCTACCAGTTCATCCCCGTACATCCCAATTCCCTCCCGGTTCACTACCACTTCTTTCCCAGTGCCTCCCAATACATCCCAGTTCCGTCCCATTACATCCCAGTACATCCCAGTTCCCTCCCAGTACGTCCCAGTTCCCTCCCAGTACGTCCCAGTTCCCTCCCAGTACTGGGAGGGATCTGGGATGTACTGGGAGGCACTACAATGTGCGGGGATGCCCTGGGATGTACTGTGGAGGAACTAGGATGTACAGGCTTGTACTGGGTTGTACCGGGTGGAACTGGCAGGGATTTGGGATGTACCAGGATCTACTGGGATGTACTGGGATGTACTGGGAGGTAACTGTTTTGTACTGGGAGTGAACTGGGAGGGACCTGGGATGTACTGGAAGGCACTACAATGTGCGGGGATGCACAGGGATGTACTGTGGAGGAACTAGGATGTACAGGCTTGTACTCGGTTGTACCGGGTGGAACTGGCAGGGATTTGAAATGTCCTAGTATCTACTAGGATGTACTGGGATGTACTGGGAGGTAACTGTTGTGTACTGGGAGTGAACTGGGAGGGAACTGTGAAGTACTGGGATGTACTTAGAGGGAACTGGGATGTACTGGGAGGGAACTGGGATGTACTGGGTGGAAAGTGTTGGGAATTGGGATTTACTGGGAGGGAACTGGGATGGACTGGGAGGGAACTGGGATGTAGTGGGACATACTGGGAGTGAACTGGGATGTACTGGGGTGTACTGGGAGGGAATTGTTATGTACCGAGGGGGAACTGGGATGTACTGGGAGTGAACTGTGAAGTACTGGGATGTACTTAGAGGGAAGTGGGAGGGAACTTGAATGTAGTGGGAGGGTACTGGGATTTACTTGGAGGAAAGTGGCATGTACTGGGATGTACTGGAATGGAACTGGGAGTGAACTGTGTGTGAACTGTGAGGGAACTGGGATGTACTGTGAGGGAACTGGGATGTACTGGGACGTACTGGGACAGACTGGGAGGGATCTGGGATGTACTGGGAGGGATCTGGGATGTACTGGGAGGCACTACAATGTGCGGGGATGCCCTGGGATGTACTGTGGAGGAACTAGGATGTACAGGCTTGTACTGGGTTGTACCGGGTGGAACTGGCAGGGATTTGGGATGTACCAGGATCTACTGGGATGTACTGGGATGTACTGGGAGGTAACTGTTATGTACTGGGAAGGAACAGGGAGGGAACTGGGATGTACTGGGAGGAAACTGGGATGTACTGTGAGGGAACTGGGACGTACTGTGAGGACACTGGGATGTACTGTTATGTACTGGGAGGGAAGTGTTATGTACTGAGGGGAACTGGGACGTACTGGGATGTACTGGGAGGGAACTGTGAAGTACTGGGATGTACTGGGAGTGAACTGGGAGGGAACTGGTATGTAGTAGGATGTACTGGGTGGGAACTGGGATGTACCAGGATGTACCGGGAGGGAACTGGTATGTACTGGGAGGGAACTGGTATGTACTGGGAGGGAACTGGGATGTACTGGGACATACTGGCAGGGAACTGGGATGTACTGGGAGGGGATTGGGACGGACTGGGAGGGAACTGGGATGTACTGGGCTGCACTGGTAGGGAACTGGGATGTACTGGGAGGAAACTGGAATGTCCCAGTTGACACCCACTTCCCTCCCAGTGCCTCCCAGTATATCCCAGTTTCCTCCCAGTATATCCCAGTTTCCTCCCAGTACATCCCAGTAAATCCCAGTTTGCTCGCAGTACATCGCAGTACATTCCAGTTCCGTTCCTGTACATCCCAATACATCCCCGTTCCATGCCAGTACATCCCAGTTTCCTACCAGTTCATCCCCGTACATCCCAATTCCCTCCCGGTTCACTACCACTTCTTTCCCAGTGCCTCCCAATACATCCCAGTTCCGTCCCATTACATCCCAGTACATCCCAGTTCCCTCCCAGTACGTCCCAGTTTCCTCCCAGTACATCCCAGTAAATCCCAGCTCGCTGCCAGTACATGCCAATACATCGCTGTACATTCCAGTTCTGTTCCTGTACATCCCAATACATCCCCGTTCCATGCCAGTACATCCCAGTTCCCTACCAGTTCATCCCCGTACATCCCAATTCCCTCCCGGTTCACTACCACTTCTTTCCCAGTTCCGTCCCATTACATCCCAGTTCAGTCCCATTACATCCCAGTTCCCTCCCAGTACATCCCAGGTCCCTCCCAGTACATCCCAGGTCCCTCCCAGTACTGGGAGGGACCTGGGATGTACTGGGAGGCACTACAATGTGCGGGGATGCCCTGGGATGTACTGTGGAGGAACTAGGATGTACAGGCTTGTACTGGGTTGTACCGGGTGGAACTGGCAGGGATTTGGGATGTACCAGGATCTACTGGGATGTACTGGGAGGTAACTGTTATGTACTGGGAAGGAACAGGGAGGTAACTGGGATGTACTGGTAGGGAACTGGGATGTACTGGGAGGGAACTGGGACTTACTGTGAGGACACTGGGATGTACTGGTATGTACTGGGAGGGAAGTGTTATGTACTGAGGGGAACTGGGACGTACTGGGATGTACTGGGAGGGAACTGTGAAGTACTGGGATGTACTGGGAGTGAACTGGGAGGGAACTGGTATGTAGTAGGATGTACTGGGTGGGAACTGGGATGTACCGGGAGGGAACTGGGATGTACTGGGAGGGAACTGGGATGTACTGGGAGGGAACTGGGATGTACTGGGATGTAGTGGGAGGGAACTGGGAGGGAACTGGGATGTACTGGGAGGGAACTGGTATGTACTGGGAGGGAACTGGGATGTACTGGGACATACTGGCAGGGAACTGGGATGTACTGGGAGGGGATTGGGACGGACTGGGAGGGAACTGGGATGTACTGGGCTGCACTGGTAGGGAACTGGGATGTACTGGGAGGAAACTGGAATGTCCCAGTTGACACCCACTTCCCTCCCAATGCCTCCCAGTATATCCCAGTTTCCTCCCAGTATATCCCAGTTTCCTCCCAGTACATCCCAGTAAATCCCAGCTCGCTCCCAGTACATGCCAATACATCGCCGTACATTCCAGTTCCGTTCCTGTACATCCCAATACATCCCCGTTCCATTCCAGTACATCCCAGTTTCCTACCAGTTCATCCCCGTACATCCCAATTCCCTCCCGGTTCACTACCACTTCTTTCCCAGTGCCTCCCAATACATCCCAGTTCCATCCCATTACATCCCAGTACATCCCAGTTCCCTCCCAGTACATCCCAGGTCCCTCCCAGTACTGGGAGGGAACTGGGATGTACTGGGAGGCACTACAATGTGCGGGGATGCCCTGGGATGTACTGTGGAGGAACTAGGATGTACAGGCTTGTACTGGGTTGTACCGGGTGGAACTAGCAGGGATTTGGGATGTACCAGGATCTACTGGGATGTACTGGGATGTACTGGGAGGGAAGTGTTATGTACTGGGAGTGAACTGGGAGGGAACTGGGATGTACTTGGAGGGAAATGGGAGAGAACTGAGATGTACTGGAGGGAACTGGTATGTACTGGGATATCCTGGAGGGAACTGGAATGGAATAAGAGGGAACTGGGACGTACTGGGAGGGAACTCGGACGCACTGTTCGGAAACAGGGACGGAACTGGGATGTACTGGGACGTACTGGGATGTACTGGGACGTACTGGGAGGTAACTGTTGTGTACTGGGAGTGAACTGGGAGGGAACTGGTATGTAGTAGGATGTACTGGGAGGGAACTGGGAGGGATCTGGGACGGACTGGGAGGGAACTGGGACGGACTGGGATGCACTGGTAGGGAACTGGGATGCACTGGTAGGGAACTGGAATGTCCCAGTTGACACCCACTTCCCTCCCAGTTTCCTCCCAGTATATCCCAGTTTCCTCCCAGTACATCCCAGAAAATCCCAGTTCGCTCCCAGTACATCCCAGTACATTCCAGTTCCGTTCCTGTACATCCCAATACATCCCCGTTCCATGCCAGTACATCCCAGTTCCCTACCAGTTCATCCCCGTACATCCCAATTCCCTCCCGGTTCACTACCACTTCTTTCCCAGTGCCTCCCAATACATCCCAGTTCCGTCCCATTACATCCCAGTACATCCCAGGTCCCTCCCAGTACATCCCAGGTCCCTCCCAGTACGTCCCAGTTCCCTCCCAGTACATCCCAGTTCCCTCCCAGTACATCCCAGGTCCCTCCCAGTACTGGGAGGGAACTGGGATGTACTGGGAGGCACTACAATGTGCGGGGATGCCCTGGGATGTACTGTGGAGGAACTAGGATGTACAGGCTTGTACTGGGTTGTACCGGGTGGAACTGGCAGGGATTTGGGATGTACCAGGATCTACTGGGATGTACTGGGAGGTAACTGTTATGTACTGGGAAGGAACAGGGAGGGAACTGGGATGTACTGGTAGGGAACTGGGATGTACTGGGAGGGAACTGGGACTTACTGTGAGGACACTGGGATGTACTGGTATGTACTGGGAGGGAAGTGTTATGTACTGAGGGGAACTGGGACGTACTGGGATGTACTGGGAGGGAACTGTGAAGTACTGGGATGTACTGGGAGTGAACTGGGAGGGAACTGGTATGTAGTAGGATGTACTGGGTGGGAACTGGGATGTACCGGGAGGGAACTGGGATGTACTGGGAGGGAACTGGTATGTACTGGTAGGGAACTGGGATGTACTGGGAGGAAACTGGAATGTCCCAGTTGACACCCACTTCCCTCCCAGTGCCTCCCAGTATATCCCAGTTTCCTCCCAGTATATCCCAGTTTCCTCCCAGTACATCCCAGTAAATCCCAGTTTGCTCGCAGTACATCGCAGTACATTCCAGTTCCGTTCCTGTACATCCCAATACATCCCCGTTCCATGCCAGTACATCCCAGTTTCCTACCAGTTCATCCCCGTACATCCCAATTCCCTCCCGGTTCACTACCACTTCTTTCCCAGTGCCTCCCAATACATCCCAGTTCCGTCCCATTACATCCCAGTACATCCCAGTTCCCTCCCAGTACGTCCCAGTTTCCTCCCAGTACATCCCAGTAAATCCCAGCTCGCTGCCAGTACATGCCAATACATCGCTGTACATTCCAGTTCTGTTCCTGTACATCCCAATACATCCCCGTTCCATGCCAGTACATCCCAGTTCCCTACCAGTTCATCCCCGTACATCCCAATTCCCTCCCGGTTCACTACCACTTCTTTCCCAGTTCCGTCCCATTACATCACAGTTCCGTCCCATTACATCCCAGTTCCCTCCCAGTACATCCCAGGTCCCTCCCAGTACATCCCAGGTCCCTCCCAGTACTGGGAGGGAACTGGGATGTACTGGGAGGCACTACAATGTGCGGGGATGCCCTGGGATGTACTGTGGAGGAACTAGGATGTACAGGCTTGTACTGGGTTGTACCGGGTGGAACTAGCAGGGATTTGGGATGTACCAGGATCTACTGGGATGTACTGGGATGTACTGGGAGGGAAGTGTTATGTACTGGGAGTGAACTGGGAGGGAACTGGGATGTACTTGGAGGGAAATGGGAGAGACCTGAGATGTACTGGAGGGAACTGGGATGTAATGGGATATCCTGGAGGGAACTGGAATGGAATAAGAGGGAACTGGGACGTACTGGGAGGGAACTAGGACGCACTGTTCGGAAACAGGGACGGAACTGGGATGTACTGGGACGTACTGGGATGTACTGGGACGTACTGGGAGGTAACTGTTGTGTACTGGGAGTGAACTTGGAGGGAACTGGTATGTAGTAGGATGTACTGGGAGGGAACTGGGAGGGATCTGGGACGGACTGGGAGGGAACTGGGACGGACTGGGATGCACTGGTAGGGAACTGGGATGCACTGGTAGGGAACTGGAATGTCCCAGTTGACACCCACTTCCCTCCCAGTTTCCTCCCAGTATATCCCAGTTTCCTCCCAGTACATCCCAGAAAATCCCAGTTCGCTCCCAGTACATCCCAGTACATTCCAGTTCCGTTCCTGTACATCCCAATACATCCCCGTTCCATGCCAGTACATCCCAGTTTCCTACCAGTTCATCCCCGTACATCCCAATTCCCTCCCGGTTCACTACCACTTCTTTCCCAGTGCCTCCCAATACATCCCAGTTCCGTCCCATTACATCCCAGTACATCCCAGTTCCCTCCCAGTACGTCCCAGTTTCCTCCCAGTACATCCCAGTAAATCCCAGCTCGCTGCCAGTACATGCCAATACATCGCTGTACATTCCAGTTCTGTTCCTGTACATCCCAATACATCCCCGTTCCATGCCAGTACATCCCAGTTCCCTACCAGTTCATCCCCGTACATCCCAATTCCCTCCCGGT
Source organism: Phalacrocorax aristotelis (assembly GCF_949628215.1). Taxonomy (NCBI): domain Eukaryota; kingdom Metazoa; phylum Chordata; class Aves; order Suliformes; family Phalacrocoracidae; genus Phalacrocorax; species Phalacrocorax aristotelis. The sequence continues at coordinate 208,590 of NW_027441368.1, forward strand.
TCACTACCACTTCTTTCCCAGTTCCGTCCCATTACATCACAGTTCCGTCCCATTACATCCCAGTTCCCTCCCAGTACATCCCAGGTCCCTCCCAGTACATCCCAGGTCCCTCCCAGTACTGGGAGGGAACTGGGATGTACTGGGAGGCACTACAATGTGCGGGGATGCCCTGGGATGTACTGTGGAGGAACTAGGATGTACAGGCTTGTACTGGGTTGTACCGGGTGGAACTGGCAGGGATTTGGGATGTACCAGGATCTACTGGGATGTACTGGGAGGTAACTGTTATGTACTGGGAAGGAACAGGGAGGTAACTGGGATGTACTGGTAGGGAACTGGGATGTACTGGGAGGGAACTGGGACTTACTGTGAGGACACTGGGATGTACTGGTATGTACTGGGAGGGAAGTGTTATGTACTGAGGGGAACTGGGACGTACTGGGATGTACTGGGAGGGAACTGTGAAGTACTGGGATGTACTGGGAGTGAACTGGGAGGGAACTGGTATGTAGTAGGATGTACTGGGTGGGAACTGGGATGTACCGGGAGGGAACTGGGATGTACTGGGAGGGAACTGGGATGTACTGGGAGGGAACTGGGATGTACTGGGATGTAGTGGGAGGGAACTGGGAGGGAACTGGGATGTACTGGGAGGGAACTGGTATGTACTGGGAGGGAACTGGGATGTACTGGGACATACTGGCAGGGAACTGGGATGTACTGGGAGGGGATTGGGACGGACTGGGAGGGAACTGGGATGTACTGGGCTGCACTGGTAGGGAACTGGGATGTACTGGGAGGAAACTGGAATGTCCCAGTTGACACCCACTTCCCTCCCAATGCCTCCCAGTATATCCCAGTTTCCTCCCAGTATATCCCAGTTTCCTCCCAGTACATCCCAGTAAATCCCAGCTCGCTCCCAGTACATGCCAATACATCGCCGTACATTCCAGTTCCGTTCCTGTACATCCCAATACATCCCCGTTCCATTCCAGTACATCCCAGTTTCCTACCAGTTCATCCCCGTACATCCCAATTCCCTCCCGGTTCACTACCACTTCTTTCCCAGTGCCTCCCAATACATCCCAGTTCCATCCCATTACATCCCAGTACATCCCAGTTCCCTCCCAGTACATCCCAGGTCCCTCCCAGTACTGGGAGGGAACTGGGATGTACTGGGAGGCACTACAATGTGCGGGGATGCCCTGGGATGTACTGTGGAGGAACTAGGATGTACAGGCTTGTACTGGGTTGTACCGGGTGGAACTAGCAGGGATTTGGGATGTACCAGGATCTACTGGGATGTACTGGGATGTACTGGGAGGGAAGTGTTATGTACTGGGAGTGAACTGGGAGGGAACTGGGATGTACTTGGAGGGAAATGGGAGAGAACTGAGATGTACTGGAGGGAACTGGTATGTACTGGGATATCCTGGAGGGAACTGGAATGGAATAAGAGGGAACTGGGACGTACTGGGAGGGAACTCGGACGCACTGTTCGGAAACAGGGACGGAACTGGGATGTACTGGGACGTACTGGGATGTACTGGGACGTACTGGGAGGTAACTGTTGTGTACTGGGAGTGAACTGGGAGGGAACTGGTATGTAGTAGGATGTACTGGGAGGGAACTGGGAGGGATCTGGGACGGACTGGGAGGGAACTGGGACGGACTGGGATGCACTGGTAGGGAACTGGGATGCACTGGTAGGGAACTGGAATGTCCCAGTTGACACCCACTTCCCTCCCAGTTTCCTCCCAGTATATCCCAGTTTCCTCCCAGTACATCCCAGAAAATCCCAGTTCGCTCCCAGTACATCCCAGTACATTCCAGTTCCGTTCCTGTACATCCCAATACATCCCCGTTCCATGCCAGTACATCCCAGTTCCCTACCAGTTCATCCCCGTACATCCCAATTCCCTCCCGGTTCACTACCACTTCTTTCCCAGTGCCTCCCAATACATCCCAGTTCCGTCCCATTACATCCCAGTACATCCCAGGTCCCTCCCAGTACATCCCAGGTCCCTCCCAGTACGTCCCAGTTCCCTCCCAGTACATCCCAGTTCCCTCCCAGTACATCCCAGGTCCCTCCCAGTACTGGGAGGGAACTGGGATGTACTGGGAGGCACTACAATGTGCGGGGATGCCCTGGGATGTACTGTGGAGGAACTAGGATGTACAGGCTTGTACTGGGTTGTACCGGGTGGAACTGGCAGGGATTTGGGATGTACCAGGATCTACTGGGATGTACTGGGAGGTAACTGTTATGTACTGGGAAGGAACAGGGAGGGAACTGGGATGTACTGGTAGGGAACTGGGGTGTACTCTGAGGGAACTGGGACGTACTGTGAGGACACTGGGATGTACTGTTACGTACTGGGAGGGAAGTGTTATGTACTGAGGGGAACTGGGACGTACTGGGATGTACTGGGATGGAACTGTGAAGTACTGGGATGTACTGGGAGTGAACTGGGAGGGAACTGGTATGTGGTAGGATGTACTGGGTGGGAACTGGGATGTACCAGGATGTACTGGGATGTACTGGGAGGGAACTGGTATGTACTGGGAGGGAACTGGTATGTACTGGTAGGGAACTGGGATGTACTGGGAGGGAACTGGGACGTACTGTGAGGACACTGGGATGTACTGTTATGTACTGGGAGGGAAGTGTTATGTACAGAGGGGAACCGGTGCGTACTGGGATGTACTGGGATGGAACTGTGAAGTACTGGGATGTACTGGGAGTGAACTGGGAGGGAACTGGTATGTGGTAGGATGTACTGGGTGGGAACTGGGATGTACCAGGATGTACTGGGATGTACTGGGAGGGAACTGGTATGTACTGGGAGGGAACTGGGATGTACTGGGACATACTGGCAGGGAACTGGGATGTACTGGGAGGGGATTGGGACGGACTGGGAGGGAACTGGGATGTACTGGGCTGCACTGGTAGGGAACTGGGATGTACTGGGAGGAAACTGGAATGTCCCAGTTGACACCCACTTCCCTCCCAATGCCTCCCAGTATATCCCAGTTGCCTCCCAGTATATCCCAGTTTCCTCCCAGTACATCCCAGTAAATCCCAGCTCGCTGCCAGTACATGCCAATACATCGCTGTACATTCCAGTTCTGTTCCTGTACATCCCAATACATCCCCGTTCCATGCCAGTACATCCCAGTTTCCTACCAGTTCATCCCCGTACATCCCAATTCCCTCCCGGTTCACTACCACTTCTTTCCCAGTGCCTCCCAATACATCCCAGTTCCGTCCCATTACATCCCAGTACATCCCAGTTCCCTCCCAGTACGTCCCAGTTCCCTCCCAGTACGTCCCAGTTCCCTCCCAGTACTGGGAGGGAACTGGGATGTACTGGGAGGCACTACAATGTGCGGGGATGCCCTGGGATGTACTGTGGAGGAACTAGGATGTACAGGCTTGTACTGGGTTGTACCGGGTGGAACTGGCAGGGATTTGGGATGTACCAGGATCTACTGGGATGTACTGGGAGGTAACTGTTATGTACTGGGAAGGAACAGGGAGGGAACTGGGATGTACTGGTAGGGAACTGGGATGTACTGGGAGGGAACTGGGACTTACTGTGAGGACACTGGGATGTACTGGTATGTACTGGGAGGGAAGTGTTATGTACTGAGGGGAACTGGGACGTACTGGGATGTACTGGGAGGGAACTGTGAAGTACTGGGATGTACTGGGAGTGAACTGGGAGGGAACTGGTATGTAGTAGGATGTACTGGGTGGGAACTGGGATGTACCGGGAGGGAACTGGGATGTACTGGGAGGGAACTGGTATGTACTGGGACGGAACTGGGATGTACTGGGATGTAGTGGGAGGGAACTGGGAGGGAACTGGGATGTACTGGGAGGGAACTGGGATGTACTGGGAGGGAACTGGGATGTACTGGGACATACTGGCAGGGAACTGGGATGTACTGGGAGGGGATTGGGACGGACTGGGAGGGAACTGGGATGTACTGGGCTGCACTGGTAGGGAACTGGGATGTACTGGGAGGAAACTGGAATGTCCCAGTTGACACCCACTTCCCTCCCAATGCCTCCCAGTATATCCGAGTTTCCTCCCAGTATATCCCAGTTTCCTCCCAGTACATCCCAGTAAATCCCAGCTCGCTGCCAGTACATCCCAATACATCGCTGTACATTCCAGTTCTGTTCCTGTACATCCCAATACATCCCCGTTCCATGCCAGTACATCCCAGTTTCCTACCAGTTCATCCCCGTACATCCCAATTCCCTCCCGGTTCACTACCACTTCTTTCCCAGTTCCGTCCCATTACATCCCAGTTCCGTCCCATTACATCCCAGTACATCCCAGGTCCCTCCCAGTACGTCCCAGTTCCCTCCCAGTACATCCCAGGTCCCTCCCAGTACTGGGAGGGAACTGGGATGTACTGGGAGGCACTACAATGTGCGGGGATGCCCTGGGATGTACTGTGGAGGAACTAGGATGTACAGGCTTGTACTGGGTTGTACCGGGTGGAACTGGCAGGGATTTGGGATGTACCAGGATCTACTGGGATGTACTGGGAGGTAACTGTTATGTACTGGGAGTGAACTGGGAGGGAACTGGGATGTACTGGGACGGACTGGGAGGGAACTGGGACGGACTGGGATGCACTGGTAGGGAACTGGGATGTACTGGGAGGAAACTGGAATGTCCCAGTTGACTCCCAGTTTCCTCCCAGTATATCCCAGTTTCCTCCCAGTACATCCCAGTAAATCCCAGTTTGCTCCCAGTACATCGCAGTACATTCCAGTTCCGTTCCTGTACATCCCAATACATCCCCGTTCCATGCCAGTACATCCCAGTTTCCTACCAGTTCATCCCCGTACATCCCAATTCCCTCCCGGTTCACTACCACTTCTTTCCCAGTGCCTCCCAATACATCCCAGTTCCGTCCCATTACATCCCAGTACATCCCAGGTCCCTCCCAGTACGTCCCAGTTCCCTCCCAGTACTGGGAGGGAACTGGGATGTACTGGGAGGCACTACAATGTGCGGGGATGTCCTGGGATGTACCGTGGAGGAACTAGGATGTACAGGCTTGTACTGGGTTGTACCGGGTGGAACTGGCATGGATTTGGGATGTACCAGGATCTACTGGGATGTACTGGGATGTACTGGGAGGTAACTGTTTTGTACTGGGAGTGAACTGGGAGGGACCTGGGATGTACTGGAAGGCACTACAATGTGCGGGGATGCACAGGGATGTACTGTGGAGGAACTAGGATGTACAGGCTTGTACTCGGTTGTACCGGGTGGAACTGGCAGGGATTTGAAATGTCCTAGTATCTACTAGGATGTACTGGGATGTACTGGGAGGTAACTGTTGTGTACTGGGAGTGAACTGGGAGGGAACTGTGAAGTACTGGGATGTACTTAGAGGGAACTGGGATGTACTGGGAGGGAACTGGGATGTACTGGGTGGAAAGTGTTGGGAATTGGGATTTACTGGGAGGGAACTGGGATGGACTGGGAGGGAACTGGGATGTAGTGGGACATACTGGGATGGAACTGGGATGTACTGGGGTGTACTGGGAGGGAATTGTTATGTACCGAGGGGGAACTGGGATGTACTGGGAGGGAACTGTGAAGTACTGGGATGTACTTAGAGGGAAGTGGGAGGGAACTTGAATGTAGTGGGAGGGTACTGGGATTTACTTGGAGGAAAGTGGCATGTACTGGGATGTACTGGAATGGAACTGGGAGTGAACTGTGTGTGAACTGTGAGGGAACTGGGATGTACTGTGAGGGAACTGGGATGTACTGGGACGTACTGGGACAGACTGGGAGGGATCTGGGATGTACTGGGAGGGATCTGGGATGTACTGGGAGGCACTACAATGTGCGGGGATGCCCTGGGATGTACTGTGGAGGAACTAGGATGTACAGGCTTGTACTGGGTTGTACCGGGTGGAACTGGCAGGGATTTGGGATGTACCAGGATCTACTGGGATGTACTGGGATGTACTGGGAGGTAACTGTTATGTACTGGGAAGGAACAGGGAGGGAACTGGGATGTACTGGGAGGAAACTGGGATGTACTGTGAGGGAACTGGGACGTACTGTGAGGACACTGGGATGTACTGTTATGTACTGGGAGGGAAGTGTTATGTACTGAGGGGAACTGGGACGTACTGGGATGTACTGGGAGGGAACTGTGAAGTACTGGGATGTACTGGGAGTGAACTGGGAGGGAACTGGTATGTAGTAGGATGTACTGGGTGGGAACTGGGATGTACCAGGATGTACTGGGAGGGAACTGGTATGTACTGGGAGGGAACTGGTATGTACTGGGAGGGAACTGGGATGTACTGGGACATACTGGGAGGGAACTGGGATGTACTGGGAGGGGATTGGGACGGACTGGGAGGGAACTGGGATGTACTGGGCTGCACTGGTAGGGAACTGGGATGTACTGGGAGGAAACTGGAATGTCCCAGTTGACACCCACTTCCCTCCCAGTTTCCTCCCAGTATATCCCAGTTTCCTCCCAGTATATCCCAGTTTCCTCCCAGTACATCCCAGTAAATCCCAGCTCGCTCCCAGTACATGCCAATACATCGCCGTACATTCCAGTTCCGTTCCTGTACATCCCAATACATCCCCGTTCCATGCCAGTACATCCCAGTTTCCTACCAGTTCATCCCCGTACATCCCAATTCCCTCCCGGTTCACTACCACTTCTTTCCCCGTGCCTCCCAATACATCCCAGTACATCCCAGTTCCCTCCCAGTACGTCCCAGTTCCCTCCCAGTACATCCCAGGTCCCTCCCAGTACTGGGAGGGACCTGGGATGTACTGGGAGGCACTACAATGTGCGGGGATGCCCTGGGATGTACTGTGGAGGAACTAGGATGTACAGGCTTGTACTGGGTTGTACCGGGTGGAACTAGCAGGGATTTGGGATGTACCAGGATCTACTGGGATGTACTGGGATGTACTGGGAGGTATCTGTTATGTACTGGGAGTGAACTGGGAGGGAACTGGGATGTACTTGGAGGGAAATGGGAGAGAACTGAGATGTACTGGAGGGAACTGGGATGTACTGGGATATCCTGGAGGGAACTGGAATGGAATAAGAGGGAACTGGGACGTACTGGGAGGGAACTCGGACGCACTTTTCGGAAACAGGGACGGAACTGGGATGTACTGGGAGGGAACTGGGATGTACTGGGACGTACTGGGAGGTAACTGTTGTGTACTGGGAGTGAACTGGGAGGGAACTGGTATGTAGTAGGATGTACTGGGAGGGAACTGGGAGGGATCTGGGACGGACTGGGAGGGAACTGGGACGGACTGGGATGCACTGGTAGGGAACTGGGATGCACTGGGAGGAAACTGGAATGTTCCAGTTGACACCCACTTCCCTCCCAGTTTCCTCCCAGTATATCCCAGTTTCCTCCCAGTACATCCCAGTAAATCCCAGTTCGCTCCCAGTACATCCCAGTACATTCCAGTTCCGTTCCTGTACATCCCAATACATCCCCGTTCCATGCCAGTACATCCCAGTTCCCTACCAGTTCATCCCCGTACATCCCAATTCCCTCCCGGTTCGCTACCACTTCTTTCCCAGTGCCTCCCAATACATCCCAGTTCCGTCCCATTACATCCCAGTACATCCCAGGTCCCTCCCAGTACATCCCAGGTCCCTCCCAGTATGTCCCAGTTCCCTCCCAGTACATCCCAGTTCCCTCCCAGTACATCCCAGGTCCCTCCCAGTACTGGGAGGGAACTGGGATGTACTGGGAGGCACTACAATGTGCGGGGATGTCCTGGGATGTACCGTGGAGGAACTAGGATGTACAGGCTTGTACTGGGTTGTACCGGGTGGAACTAGCAGGGATTTGGGATGTACCAGGATCTACTGGGATGTACTGGGATGTACTGGGAGGTAACTGGGATGTACTGGGAGGGAACTGGGACGTAGTGTGAGGACACTGGGATGTACTGTTATGTACTGGGAGGGAAGTGTTATGTACTGAGGGGAACTGGTGCGTACTGGGATGTACTGGGATGTACTGGGATGGAACTGTGAAGTACTGGGATGTACTGGGAGTGAACTGGGAGGGAACTGGTATGTAGTAGGATGTACTGGGTGGGAACTGGGATGTACCAGGATGTACCAGGATGTACTGGGAGGGAACTGGTATGTACTGGGAGGGAACTGGGATGTAGTGGGAGGGAACTGGTATGTACTGGGAGGGATCTGGTATGTACTGGGAGGGAACTGGGATGTACTGGGACATACTGGCAGGGAACTGGGATGTACTGGGAGGGGATTGGGATGTACTGGGAGGGAACTTGGATGTATTGGGAGGGAATTGTTATGTACCAAGGGGGAACTGGGACGTACTGGGATGTAGTGGGAGGGAACTGTGAAGTACTGGGATGTACTCTGAGGGAACTGGGATGTACTGGGAGGGAACTTTGAAGTACTGGGATGTACTTAGAGGAAATTGGGAGGCAACTGGCATGTACTGGGATGTACTGGAATGGAACTGGGAGTGAACTGTGTGTGAACTGTGAGGGAACTGGGATGTACTGGGAGGGAACTGGGATGTACTGGGAGGGATCTGGGAGGGATCTGGGATGTACTGGGCTGCACTGGTAGGGAACTGGGATGTACTGGGAGGAAACTGGAATGTCCCAGTTGACACCCACTTCCCTCCCAGTTTCCTCCCAGTATATCCCAGTTTCCTCCCAGTATATCCCAGTTTCCTCCCAGTACATCCCAGTAAATCCCAGTTACCTCTCAGTACATGCCAATACATCGCCGTACATTCCAGTTCCGTTCCTGTACATCCCAATACATCCCCGTTCCATTCCAGTACATCCCAGTTTCCTACCAGTTCATCCCCGTACATCCCAATTCCCTCCCGGTTCACTACCACTTCTTTCCCAGTGCCTCCCAATACATCCCAGTTCCGTCCCATTACATCCCAGTACATCCCAGGTCCCTCCCAGTACGTCCAGGTTCCCTCCCAGTACATCCCAGTTCCCTCCCAGTACTGGGAGGGAACTGGGATGTACTGGGAGGCACTACAATGTGCGGGGATGCCCTGGGATGTACCGTGGAGGAACTAGGATGTACAGGCTTGTACTGGGTTGTACCGGGTGGAACTGGCAGGGATTTGGGATGTACCAGGATCTACTGGGATGTACTGGGAGGTAACTGTTATGTACTGGGAAGGAACTGTGAGGGAACTGTGAGGGAACTGTGAGGGAACTGTGAGGAGGGGGGCGGCCCCCCGGGCCCCAGCCCCCCCCCCCGCCTGGGGCCAGGCCCCGCGGCCGCCGGCCTCTTCCTCCTCTGCCCGCTCCCGTCGCAGACGGCTCGGTATGTGTCACGAGCGGCAGCCCCGTTCAGCAGCTCTCGGAGGGCGCGCGGCTCTGCCCGGCCGTGACCGGGGCCCGCAGGGGTTTCCCGCTCGCCCCGAGAAGGCGCTGGCCCCGAGCCGGCGCGTCCCGCCCCGCCCGGCCCTCGGCGCCCTCGCGAGCTGAGCGCGGCCCGGCCAGCAGGGGGCGCTGGCGCTCACCGGCTGGGCGCGGTGGCGGGGCCGGTGGGGGCCGTTCCTTCCGGCCGCCCTTTAAGGGCCGCCCCGCGGGGCTCGGGCTTCCGGTGGCGCGTGCGCGGCGCGTCGGAGCGGGGGCGGGAGCGGTGCGTGTGGAGGCCGAAGGGCCGGTGCGTGTGGCGGCCGGGTCGCGAGGCGTCCCTGTGCGGTGCCGGGGCCCCTCTGCGGCCCGGCGTGGGAAGCCCGCGGCCGGCGGAGCCTGCTCGGAGCTGGGCGGGGAGCGCCGCGGCGGTCCGGCCGCCGGCAGCCATCCCCTGCGGTGGCCGGCAGCCCCTCGGGACGCCTGGAGGCCTGGCGGTGCCCGAGCCTCGCCTGCGGCAGCCGCCTGAGAGAGCAGCGCGGCCGTGTCCGGGGGCCGGAGAGCGCTGGTGGGTGAGTTCGGGCAGCGGGTGGGTCTCCGTGTGAGGTGAGGCCTGGCGCGGGCCGGGGGGTATCTCCGTGCGGGTCGGGCCGGGGCGGGGCGGGGGCCGGGCCCCGCAGAGAAGCCCCGGTCGGGCATCGTTCGCTTTTCCACAATGTAGGGCTCTCCCCGGTTATTTTTTGTGTACTGTGTTTTGGGTCACCTGAAAGCCTTTGGCCGGTTACGTTTGGTGCGGGGAGATGGCAGGTCTGGAGCCTGAAAGATCTCTGGTGGGGGGTGGGGGAGGTATTTCTTGCCTTAAAACTCTGAGCCCACCTCGTGAGTCTCGTGACTGTGGCAAATGGCTGAGTCGGGCGTTTTCTGATAACTAACTTCTGAACGTGTGCGTGTGTAGGCACGGGGAGATTTGTGCAGTGTGACGGAGCCCCTTGTGCTTCTGTGCTAATGTCTACCTGTTCTAGACCTCCAGAGTTGGAAAGCCTTTGTTTAGTGCCTAGTTGTGCCTGCGTAACAAATGTTTTAGCTGCTGATGGGTTATACCTCTGCTGCGAACTTCTTGCTGGGTGGCTTGATTGTTTCTGGTTGTCCGTGTAAATCTAGGCAGCTATTTTCTGCCCGGTGGTGAAGCCTATCGCTTTGGATAACAAAGGGCAGGAGTGCAATAAAGAAAAAGGTGATTCGTCTGCTGCAGCTCCTTGGAAACAATTCGTTCCTTATTTTCTGCCCTTGGGCAGGCGTTGTGCTTTCCAGATAATGCAGCCTCTCCTGTGCCTGTCCACGCCGTGCATTTTGTCCTGCCCTTGCTTGAAAAGGCTCTCCTTGCCTTCCTCCCCTCTGCTGCAGTTGCCTTAATCTCTCGCTGCTGCTGCTGCTGCTGCTGGAAGAGGGATAAAGGGAGTGTTGTCGATCGGGTTGTTAAAAGCTTTTTCGCGGGCTGTAACGCGCGGGAAAGGGGGGCCGGGGGGGAGGATCAGTTTGCGGGGAAAATGGGAAACCAACATCACCTTCCCCTCCTACGGCGCAGCCCGGCCGCACGGCTCCCCGGGGATGCCCCTGCCCGCGGGTGTACCGTGTGTGCGCCCCCCGCGTGGGGCGGGGGACGACGACACCCCCCCACACACCGTCGGCGGCACTGGGGCAACCCCTGCCCCAGGGCTCCGCGCTCGTACCCGGCTCTCCCCGCTCCGGCACGGCACGGGGCTGGACGCACCGAGAAGACCCCGGAGCGGCTTCTCGCGTCCGGGCGAGAACAGGGCCCGGCCCCGAGCAGCAGAGCGGGCACCGCCGGTAGCTCGGAGGAGCGGGGCCGGCTCGGCTCGAGGCGTCAGAGCGAAAAGGGACGAGAACCGTCCCGGAGCGTCCGGGGGTTGGGGGGGTTGGCGGATGGTCCGGTGGCCGGGTTCGGCTCCGTGCCGGGCCGTGGGGCAGCCGGAGCCGCGCCAGAGCAGGTGAGGAGCCGCATGGCCGGGCGCGCTGTGGGTCGGCGGGTTTGGGCTGTGGGGTCTCCCGGTCCGCGGAGCCCCCGGGGGGGCGGCGGGGTGCGGGCAGCAGCGGCCCCGGGCCGAGCGCTGTCGTGGGTCGGTGGTTGGGTTTTGGGGCCGAGCCCGTGCCCGTCCCCGGGGAGTAGGGGCAGCCCCACCCGGCTCTCGACTGCTCCTCGTCGGGGTCGGGCGGCGGCGGCGGCGACCCCGGCGGGGGCTCCTGCGGTGCCGGGCGGGTCCCCCCTTGCCCGCGAGGCAGGCAGGGACCCCGGCTGCTGCCGCCGCGGTTTGCTGGAGGCGGGCCGGGCCCGGCCCCCTGTGGGGTTGGGGTGCGGGCCCGGCGCTGCCGGGGAAACGCGGCCTGCGAGAGCAGGAAGAAAGCGCTGCCGGGCCGGCGCTGGGCTGCCCCGCCGGGGTGCGGGGCCGGGCCCGCGCAGTTCAGTTCCCAAGGCCTCCCCGACAGTGCCCGCGTGGGCCGTGGGGGTGCAGGGCTGCGGGGTGGCTGCGCTCTCCGCGGCCCTGAGCGTTGCCCGTGGGGACTGCGGAGGGGGCCGGGACGCAGCCAGGTTCAGCTGGTTTGGTCCCTGAGCGTGGAGAGCACAGCTCTTCTGTTCCTGGGCCTTGAGAGCAGGCTCCTGTGGCTGACGCCGGGGCCCTGAAACAGATCGAGTCGTGCGTTTTGAGGGCCTGAGCGAGGGGACTAAGTGGTGTGGTTTTGGGCTGAGGAGCAGAGGTCAAGTGCTGCGCTTTTGGGACTTGAGAACAGGCTCAGCAGCTGGGCTTTTTGGCTCAGAACCGGTCCCAAAGTGAGCTGGTTTGGGGGCCAAAAGCAGAAGCCGGTTTGGCTGCTTGTGGGGGTGGCGTGGGGGCATCGGGGGCTGCAGGGGAAAGCAAGGGTTGGGCAGGGTACGAGGACCCTCCCCGGAGGTGGGGGTCCGGTCACATCGGACCCCGAAGTTCGGGAGGCCGGCATGCACCAGAGCGAACTCGCCACCTGAGGCGGGTCTCTGGAGGAAGGGTGCTTTTTGGATCCAGCGCAGCGCACCCTCTTTGGGTCCAGCTCTTCATTCTGCGCTGCTTAGAAGAGTTATTAACCAATTAATTAAACATACAAACTAAGTCACAACAGCTCTATCGGCTCCATCGTGGTTTGGAGCTCTGAATCGGTTTCATTTGGTGTCTAACACATTTTTTCCCCGAGGAGAGGCTACGTTTCAAGTTAATTAGTTTTCTCACAAGTGTGTCAGTCGATAAAATTGAGTTACGATTATTAAAACCACAAAGGTGACAGGAGTCTCACGGATCGGGTCTATTTCTGAAAATGTATTCATCCCATGCAAATGTCATCGGGATACAGATCATCTGCACTTCATGCTCTGACAAGACAAGATGCTGAGACAGGGATGAGCTCCAAAAGGACTACTGAAAAGAAAAAAAACCCACGCACTTCATGAAGTCATGGGGGTTTTTTTTGTTTGCATTTGGGGGGGCGGGGTGGCTTTAACAAAAGAGTGCAGTGTTGGCTGGCAGCAGCCTGCAGAGCATTTTTGCTGCCTGATCTCTCCTGTTCTTCTCTTCCACTCCTCTTTCAGGGCTGTAATTGTCATTTGGATAGTTTTAGAAGAGCAGTTAAGTTCCTCGCCTGTGTCTCAATGTGCTGGTAATACCAGGAAGGTGAATGCTTGAACCGGTCGGGCGGGTGGGAATAACTTGGCTGCAGGTAGAACTTCTGAGGGAAGACCAGCAAAACCAGGAAGCAAATAGCAAGTTCCCAAAAAATGTGCGGGTGTCAAACACATAAAAGTTTTATTGCCGAATGTTTTGTTTTTGGCAATATGTTCCAAATGCCTATTTTTGGTAAACATAACTTTTCAGGAGATTCAGGGTTGTGTGTGGCAAAACATGTCCCTCTGTTTTTGTGTCCTGCCGCACAAACGGCCGGCGGCAGGGCTCTCGTTCCCCGCTCTCGCTATTGCCACAGCAGGGCTGCGATATTTAGACCTAAGGGATGGGTTTAGGAATGGAAGGAGAGAGAACGCCTGTGTTCTGTAAGGGCTATGAATGCTGACCCTTTGCCTCCGTCTGCCGCTTTTCCTGTGCGGGTGATGAAGCCGTTTTACTTTCCTCTGTTGTTCCTGGTCTAAGTAGTTGCAAGGCTGTCGCCGCTGTGGGTGTGCAATTTGTGTTGCTGTGTTTCTGTGGAGTCCTAGCTACGGCTCGCTTCTAGTGTGGCCAAGCGTCAAGGTAGGGCTTTCAGCTTAAAGCTTCAGAAGCGCTGCGTGCCGAGATGGGTGTAGGTGAAACTGCTGTTGCGCCTGCAGCTGTGCTCGCAGGGATGCTGGGTGGCTCCGCATCAAACCGGCGAGGTGCGCGTGGACCTCCGTCGGGCTGCGCCCTGGGTGCGCGAGCGTGCCGTGTTTTTGCTGTTCCGGCTTGTAGGTGCGAGGGCTTAACGTTTGATTTAATGCATTTCCTTTAACGGCAGGCTGTAGTTGGGCTCTAGACGGTATTCCTACGTGGGCACAAGAGCTGTGGAATGGTTAAGCTGTTGCTGTGCCTCCAGGTGACTTGTTCAGTAACACTGTTTTTCCAGGTGCAGATGGATGAGTCGTGCAGGGCAACGGAGGAGAGCCCAGGGGAGCGCTGTAAGAAGGTGAGTCTGTGTGTAGTACTGGAGGGAAGATGTGACTGATGGCTATAGGGCTCCATTATGGGTTTTACTCTTTTTTTTTTTTGTGATCTGAGGGTGCTAAGCGATGAGCCGAGCGTGATGTGGGCCCTGGAGGTGAGTCAGGCAAGGTGACCGGTGCTTGGTGGGCTGGAGTAGGTGTTCTTTTTCAGGTTATTCAGGGTTTTTTCTCCTTCTCTTCACTTTCCCATCCCAATTTGGGGCCGATTCCCTCAAACGGGGACTTCCCCCTGTGGGGCTGCTTATGCAGCCTGGGAGCTGCTGCCTGGGCACAAAAATACCTCAAACCCCTTGACTCTGGGCCTGCAATGAGGGGTGAAAATACAGGAAGAATTCTGGTGGAAAGAAAACAACTTGGGGCTTCTGGGAAAGCCAACTCCAGCTGGATTTGTGCGGCTGGAAAGGAAAAAAAAAAGGGGGTGGGGGGAAGGAACAACAACCTAAAAGCACCCACCAACCATTCTCATGCACAAAACCGAAAGTGAAAATGACCATTTTTTGTAGGGCAAAAGCACAAAAAATCCCCACAGAACTCAGTAGTTTGGAAAAGCAACCCCAATTATTACATTATGTAAAGAAGGCGGGGGAAAAAAAAAGAAAACCAAACCAAAACCCGATCACAACCCTGATGCCACATGCCTACAAGCAGTTCCTGGGGCTTATTCTGCGGGGGTGGGAACCCAACCTTGTTCCCCAGGTTTGCTGTGCTGCTTCTCCTCCCTCGAGACACTTTGCTGTTTGGTGCAGAGGCAATGAATGGCGCTGCTGGGGCTGCGAGGGGGAAAGGTGCAGAGGAATAGAAGCTCTGTGGATGCAGCCAAGTTACGGTTTCTGGATGGTATTAATCGAGAAGAGTAATTCAGATAATGCTGCTGCCCAGCGACCAGAATTGGGTACTGAGCCCGGGAGCCGTGCACGCGCGGTGGCGTCCCTGTGATCCCCATTGCTCTCTCCGCAGGTAACAGCCCTGCGATGCTGCGGTGCCTGCGAGGTGATGCCGCCGTGCTCGTTGCTGCTTCCTGGTAAGGAAAGGCCTCCTCTGCTCTTGCTGCAGCGTGGTGGTGTGTCGGACACGATTCCCTGTGTCGGGTGAGGCCTAGGGCTGCCGGCGAGGTGAGCGAGCCCCTTTGGTGGGTGCAGGGGTATCTCCTTGTGTGCCTGTACTACTGGGGCTGGTGGGATGGGAAGCTTCAAATGACCCGCCGAGGCAGGCTTCTGGTATGCTAAAGGCGAGCGGGTGAGGGCAGCCCTAGGAGTTACCCGGGAGCTGATAGAAGGGAAGAGGGAAAGGAGGAGGAGGATGATGACCTTTTCCCCCTGCAGCTTCTGGGTGCAGAAGATGGCCGACTCCCCAGCTCACCAGAGCTCCCCCTCAGCCTCCCCTGGCCCCCCTTGCCCCGTGCGCCTGCCCCCAGCTCCAGCACGGGCGAGCTAGGCTACGTGCCTAGGAAGCCTCATCTGGTAAGAGCTGTAAGACACCCACGTATTCTCTTCAGGTGGAGGACGGCCTAGAGTCTGGAGCTGCAGAAGAGGCAGGGAGGAGAGGAGGGGAAAGAAGCATCTGAACGGCTAAATTGTGCCAGCAGCGCTGAGAGCGAGAGTCGCGGTGAGTCCTGGGCCAGTGGGGCCCCGTTGCCTCTCTTGTGCGTCCTGGGCCCTCCCTGTCTCTCCCCCGGCCCCCTCTCTTTCCTTACCTGCTGCAAAATTTACTTTTTTTTTTGCGCCCCCCCCCCCCGCACCTTCTTTCTCCATCTCGCTCTGAGTGTCTCCCTGCCTCCCCGTCTTTTCAGTCCTCCCTCTCTCTGTCCTGTAGCCTGTGGCTCCTTTTTCTTTCTCCGCCTCTCTCTGCCTGGCTCTGGCTCCGTTTTTTTTTTTTTTATTCCTCCTGCTCTGTCCTGTAGCCTGTCGGTGTTTTGTTGTTCTCTGGCTCTCTTGATCTGACTCCCTGTGTTACCGAAAAACGCGTTAAAATCGGAAACGACTCCTCAACACCAATTTAGTATTAAAGAGCAGGCATTCTTTATTCGCGGCGCCGGATGCACGGGGGATCGCTCCTCCTGGCGTGCGTACCTCATGCACCTTTCCCGTACAATTTGTAGATCAATGTTTTACGTATTCATACATATTCATTATTGTCCTGTCTGCTGATTGGTACAAACTTGCTCGTTCCGTATGTAAATCGCTGCGCAGGCTCGGTTGTCCTCTTCCGTTGTTCTCTTCTGTTACTTGGGTCGGTGGTGGTCTGTGAGTCGGTGGTCGCGATCTCCCCCTGCCGGAATTACCTTTTACCTTCTTGGCTCTTAATCTTGGCAGTCTTGGCTAGTTTTCTCAGTCCGCTAAGCGAAACCGCGTTTTGTCATCCTTTTCTGACAGAAGCACGTTGTCTGTTGTTCTGTTCGCATTAATGATCGCCTACGGACTAAAATGCAGATCGACAGGTGCGCTGATTGGTACGCTCCATGTTCCCGTAATGGAACACCGTCTCTGGTTGATTTCATCACTTTGGTTACATTTCCCCTGTTTGGAAGTTCTGAAATAATAATTTTCTCAATACTTCCATCCTAGATCAATAACATTCCACTATGTCAGTTTAGTGTTTGCTTCATGTTCTGAAATTTTTCACTTGATTGTGGTCTCCAGGGTGTATGCAGGTCCCATTTTCTACCCAAAATTTTATTAATTTGTTGAAGTACCTCTGCAAAAAAATGTGGTGCTCTATCAGAGGACGTTCCCGTTGGCACTCTAAATCTTGGTATTATTTCTTTCAGCAACGTTTTAACTACTACTCTAGCTTTGTTGGTGCAGCACGAGAAAGCTTCTGGCCATCTAGAAAATTTGTCAATCAGCACTGACAAATACTGCTATATCTATTTTGTCTGGGTAACTCAGAGAACTTAATTTGCTAATAATTTCCGGGAGAATTTTTTGTTTTGTTACTCCTAAAGGTTGTTTCCTTTGGTTCAGGGGATTATTTCTAGGACAGATTGGACACTTAGCTACTATGGGTTTAACTATTCTTGTCATGCCTACACACGCTACAGATGTTTTTAAACTCAAAACCGTAGCGCCTACAGCCTAATGTGTTTGCTCATGGTTTTCTTTTGCAAGTTCTGTCATAACTTGTGGGGTGGTTGTTGTTATTACTTGTTTTTCTGGTGTTACCTACCATCTCTCTGTGTTTTGTGATGCTTCCAATTGTTCTGCTAATTGCTCATCCAATTTATTATATCTCGGTTTCAACTTTGGAATTCTGATCTGTTTTACTGGTACTAGTGCAAGGATACCTTGCTCTGCAGTCCTCTTTGCAGCTTTATCGGTCAGTCGTTTGCTTATGTTTACAGCCGTCTGGCCAAATTGATGAGCTTTGCAACGCTTTACCGCCACTTCTTTTGGTTTCTGCACGTCTTCCGGAAGTTGGAGAATTTCTTCTTTATGCTGTATTGATGATTCTTGGGCTGATGGCAGTCCTTTCTCCTTCCCAATAGCTCCATGATCGTGGATCACACCAAATGCACGTTTGGAATCAGTCTAGATATTTATCCTTTGTCCTTCTGCCATTCGCAGAGCTCGCTTCAATGCTACCAATACTGCTTTCTGTGCTGAGGTGTTTGCAGGCAGCACCCCTGACTCCGTTCCCTCGGCGGCGATAACGACAGCATATCCGGCCATTCGCTTCTCTTCTCGCCCAGAGCTTCTTCCATCTGTAAACAACTCCAGATCAGGATTTTCCCAGAGGTTTGTGTCTCAGGTCTGGTCTGCTGGAATAGACTTGTTCAATAGTTAGCAAGCGATCGTGTTCTAAATTGTCCGTAAGGTTTTCTGTTGTTAAAAACATAGCAGGATTCAGTATAGCAGTAGTCTTCGATTCCACATCGTCTTGTTCTAACAGAACAACTTGATATTTCAACATTCTGCTAAGGGATAGCCAACGACCCCCCTTTTGTTCTAAAACAGTCACCGCTATGTGCGGGACATATACTGTCATCTTCTGTCCCATTGTTAACTTTGGGGCTTCCCGGATCGGCAGCGCTGTTGTTGCTACTGCCCGTAAACACCTAGGCCATCTTTTACTCGCGTGGTCGAGTTGTTTGGAGAAGTAGCCCACAGGTCTCTTCCAGGTTCCCAGTCGCTGTGTCAGCACTCCAAGGGCTAAATGTTGTCTTTCGTGGACAAACAACTCAAAAGGTTTAGCGAAATCAGGTAGGCCTAATGCAGGGGCCATCATCGAGGCTCTTTTCAGTTCTTTGAATGCCGTTTGGCATCCGGGCGTCCAGGTTAAATATTTATCCTTTTGAGTCTTTCAATGCCTCAAATAATGGTTTTACATACAGTCTATAGTTCAGAATCCAGAGCTGATGCTATTTCATTGTTTTCAGAAAAGCTCTCAGTTCCTTCGGGCTGCTAGGTTCGGGAATTTGACAAATAGTTTCTTTCTTTTCACTTTCTAATTGTCTTTGTCTTTGAGATATTTCAAATCCTAAATAAATGGCTGCTTCTTTTCCTATTTGGGTTTTGTTTCTGGAAACTCCGCATCTTCCTTGGCCCAGAAAATTTAAAAATTTCAAAACATTTTTCTTTACTTTGTGCTGCTATCAGAATGTCATCCGCATTCTGTAACAAGATGCCTCTCCCTGGGTTCTGTTTTTTCTATATCTCTAATTTTTTTTTGCCAGCTGAGTCTCAAGTATCGTAGGACTATTTTTAAATCCTTGTGGAAGTACGGTCCATGGTAGCTGTGTCTTTCATTCTGTGGTGGGGCTTTCCCATTGCAAAGCAAATAGGCTTTGACTTTTTATGCCTGGAGGTATGCAAAAGAAGGCGTCCTTCAAATCTAGTACAGTAAACCATTTATGCTCCTCCTTTAAAAGAGGTCAGTAAAGTGTATGGATTAGCTACTACCGGATGTATATCTTGGACCACCTGATTTATAGCCCTTAAATCGTGAACTAGCTAATACTCTTTGC
Source organism: Phalacrocorax aristotelis (assembly GCF_949628215.1). NCBI lineage: Eukaryota > Metazoa > Chordata > Aves > Suliformes > Phalacrocoracidae > Phalacrocorax > Phalacrocorax aristotelis. The sequence goes on from NW_027441368.1 coordinate 227,698, forward strand.
CTCTAGATTTCTTTACTGGCGACACAGGAGTACTATATTCTGATTCACATTCCACTAAAAGCTCATATTCTGAAAAATTTTATAATTAACTTCTGTAATCCTTTTCGAGCCTCTCGCTTAATAGGGTATTGTTTTTGTCTTACGGGCTTGGCTCCAAGCTTTAAGGTTACTTTTACCGGCTCTGCCCACTTAGATCGCTCCGGAGCTCCGCTCGCTCAAACCAAAGGAATTACTACGTTTTCCACTTCCTCGGGAACCCGTTCCTCCCTGGAGGAATCCTGTAACATAAACGCTCTCGCCTCTGTGGCTTTTGATTCTGGTATTAGTGATTTAATCTCTCCATCTTTAAAAGTTACTTGAGCATCTAATTGACCTAATAGATCTCGTCATAACAGAGGCAGTGGACATTCAGGCATATGCAGAAACTGGTGAGTTGCCCATTGCTTCTCCAATTTAAACTTTAATGGCTCTGAGAGGGGCTAATTTTTCTTTGCCCTGTTGCGCTAGCAACATCTACTGATTTATGATCAAATTTCTCTTCACGTGTATTCAATACCAAATAAGTGGCTCCCGTATCTACCAAAAATTCTATTTCTTCATTCCGTAGCTTCAGTGTAACCAGGTGTTCAGCTAGGGTTGATTCCCCTGGTCTCCTTCATGCCAAGCTACTTCAAGCATTTAACCCAGATCTCTGGATTCAGGTTGTTCTAGTTTCTGAAGGTTGTTTTCTCTCCCCCCGCCCCCATCTGGGGCTGATTGTCTTATGAATATAGAGACCAGCTGAATTGCTTTTTCTGGTTTTTCTGGGTTCAAATGAGTATATTTTCTGGTGGTCACCTTCAGTCTTTCCATAAAGGCTGAAGGGGACTCACTTAATTCTTGTCTCACTTCATAAATTTTGACCAATTTATTGCTTTTGGCATTGCTTGTCTTACTCCAAATAAAATCTCTCTCTGACATCTAGTCAACATTCCCCTGGGTCCTGGCTGATTAGGGTCCCACTCGGGATTTGTAGATGGAAAATTCTTATTCATTGTTCTCTGTAAATTCCCGTTAGCATGTGCTCCCTGCACCTGCCTTCTGGCTGTATTCCATACTATTTTCTTGTCAGTTTCATCAAGCGAAGTATCCAGTATCACAAGTAGAGCAACACTCTTTCAAGTTCTCACCACGTTTTCCTCTTTTCAGAAACATTGCCGTAGAATCTTGTGGACATACCTCACGCTGTTTCTGCTGCTCGGGATGATTCCACGGTGTAAAGAACAAATCAACATATGCCACTTCTTCCCGTTTGCCTTCCCTTTTTACAAAACAACATTAATTGCAAGATGGTACGATATTGCAATGTCTCGTGTTCTGGCCATTTGTGCCCACCTTCCAATTGATACGTTGGCCACCAATGATTGCAATATTCAATTAATGGTTTCCGAGTTAGTGGGTCACCGCCCCCGACGTCTTTCCAGTGCTTCAAAATACATCGCAAAGGTGTTCTCTGTGGGATAGGTTTCCTACTCAGTAATGCTCCCGTCTCCCAGTCGACTAGTAGTTGTGATAGTGCACTATCACAAATACTAGTCAGAGGGACTCCAACCCCCGTTGGAGGTCTCACTGGAAATCTGCCACTGGGATCTGTAGCCCCCTGCTAGATATCCCTGGAGACTTCAACCCCCTGTTGAAGACTCCCCTACCCTCGGGTCCCGCTCCACAGGCTTTCGCCTAGCAGAGACTTACCAACCGAGGCACCTCTTGGCCCCGACCCTGCGTGGCTTTCGCCGCGCCTTACGGGCAGGCCTGTGGGACTCAAACCCGCTATCCTATCCTATGTGGGAAACTAACCCCACGTATTATTCTACCTAAGTTTCTTCTTCAAAGAATGCCTTGTTTACCTCAATCCAGGGGATCTTGCTCAGAATTCTCTGGCCCGGGGATCGGAAGCTCTCCCGGAGAATTCCTCGGGGCCGGCTGCAGGTCCCACGATCCCACGGATCCGTCGAGATTCAAAAGCAGGTTCCCACCTGGGGTGCCAAAACTGTTACCGAAAAACGCGTTAAAATCGGAAACGACTCCTCAACACCAATTTAGTATTAAAGAGCAGGCATTCTATATTCACGGCGCCGGATGCACGGGGGATCGCTCCTCCTGGCGTGCGTACCTCACGCACCTTTCCTGTACAATTTGTAGATGAAAATTTTACATACTCATACATAGTCATTATTGTCTTGTCTAGCGATGGGTACAAACTTGCTCGTTCCGTATGTCAATCACTGCGCAGGCTCGGTTGTCCTCTTCCGTTGTTCTCTTCTGAGTAGGTGGTGTTACTTGGGTCGGTGGTGGTCTGTGAGTCGGTGGTCGCGATCTCCCCCTGCCGGAATTACCTTTTAGCTTCTCGGCTCTTACTCTTGGCAGTCTTGGCTAGTTTTCTCAGTCCGCTAAGCGAAACCGCGTTTTGTCATCCTTTTCTGACAGAAGCATGTTGTCTGTTGTTCTGCTGACATTAACGATCGCCTAGGCACTAAAATGCAGATCGACAGGTGCGCTGATTGGTACGCTCCATGTTCCCGTAATGGAACACCGTCTCTGGTTGGTTGATTTCATCGCTTTGGTTACACCTGTTCCTGTTGTTCAGTTTCTTCTTTTTTGGCTTTGTGTGATTCTCTCTGTGATTCTGTTTTTCTCTGCCTCGCTTTTCCCAGCTCCCCGTCCCTCACTTTTAATGCCCGTTATCCTTCACCAGCACACTCTCCCTTGGTTCCCATCCTCGTTTCTGAATTCCTCCTGCTTTGCCACGTAGCCCGTGACTTTTTTCTTAATCTCTCTCTGTCTGCCTCAACGCTCCCCCCGCGCTTTTTAATTCGTCTTCTCTGCTCTGTACCCTGCTACTGTTCTTGCCTTTCTGAGTTCTTCTCTGTCCAGCTCCCTTTCCCTATTCATGAATTCCTGTTCTTCCTGCAGCCACCGCTGTTCCCTGTGACCTCCATCTCTCTCTGTCCAGCTCCCTGTCCCTAGGTTTTAATTCCTGCCTCTGCCCGCTGTAGCCTGTCTAGATGTTTCTCTCGGCCTCTCTCTCTGTCCGGCTCCCTCTCTCTGTGTTCTAATTCCACGTTCTCTGTCACGTGGACCCGTGCTATTTGTTTGTCCTCATCTCTCTCTGTCCAGCTCCTTGCTGCGATGTTTTATTTCCTCATTTCCTCCCTCTCTGTCTTTGTAGCCCATTGCTGTTGGTTTGTTTTTTTTCTTTTTTTTCCACTTGTTTCTTCATGTGTCTCTGTCTGCCTCCCAGTCCCTGATCTTTAATTCCTCCTTCCCTGTAGGCCGCTGTTCCTTTTTTCCATTCTACATTGTGTTCTCTTTGGTCTCGTGTTCTTATTCATTGATTCTCTCCTCGCTGCCCTGTGGCTTGTCCCCATTTTATTGTTGCTTCTCTCTCCCTCTCTCTGGCTTCTTGCCCCTGTTTTTAAAATTCCTCCCTCTCTTCTCTCTTCCCTGTTGGCCGTGTGATCTTTAGCCTTTCTCCATGTCTTTCTGCCCATCTCTCTGTGTCTATTCATTAATTCTTCCCTCTCTGCCCTGTAGCCTGTAGCTTCTGTCCTTTCTCCATCTTGCTGTCCCTGGCTCCCCCGTGACCCTATGCTAGAATTGTTTCTCTCTTCTCTCCGTACGCATTGCGATTCCTTTTGCTCTCTGTCTCCCTTTGTTTTTTTTCTTTTTTTTTTTTCTGGCTCCCTGTCCCTAATTCTTAATTCTCTGCCTTCTCGTGCCCCATGGTTTGTTCTGTGGGGTTCTCTCGCGGTTCCCTCGCAGTTCCCTCCAGTCCATACTGGGCTATATTGGTCTAGTCCATACTGGGCTATATTGGTCTAGTCCATACTGGGCTATATTGGTCTAGTCCATACTGGGCTATATTGGTCTGTCCCGGCTTCCTCCCACTTCTTTCCCAGTGCCTCACAGTAGGTCCCGGTTCCGTCCATGGGATGAACTGTGAGGGAACTGTGAGGGACCTGTGAGTAGGGGGGCGGCCCCCCGGGCCCCAGCCCCCCCCCCCCGCCTGGGGCCAGGGCGCCGCGGCCGGGGCCAGGGCGCCGCGGCCGCCGGCCCCTTCCTCCTCTGCCCGCTCCCGTCGCGGACGGCTCGGTATGTGTCACGAGCGGCAGCCGCGTTCAGCAGCTCTCGGAGGGCGCGCGGCTCTGCCCGGCCGTGACCGGGGCCCGCAGGGGTTTCCCGCTCGCCCCGAGAAGGCGCTGGCCCCGAGCCGGCGCGTCCCGCCCCGCCCGGCCCTCGGCGCCCTCGCGAGCTGAGCGCGGCCCGGCCAGCAGGGGGCGCTGGCGCTCACCGGCTGGGCGCGGTGGCGGGGCCGGTGGGGGCCGTTCCTTCCGGCCGCCCTTTAAGGGCCGCCCCGCGGGGCTCGGGCTTCCGGTGGCGCGTGCGCGGCGCGTCGGAGCGGGGGCGGGAGCGGTGCGTGTGGAGGCCGAAGGGCCGGTGCGTGTGGCGGCCGGGTCGCGAGGCGTCCCTGTGCGGTGCCGGGGCCCCTCTGCGGCCCGGCGTGGGAAGCCCGCGGCCGGCGGAGCCTGCTCGGAGCTGGGCGGGGAGCGCCGCGGCGGTCCGGCCGCCGGCAGCCATCCCCTGCGGTGGCCGGCAGCCCCTCGGGACGCCTGGAGGCCTGGCGGTGCCCGAGCCTCGCCTGCGGCAGCCGCCTGAGAGAGCAGCGCGGCCGTGTCCGGGGGCCGGAGAGCGCTGGTGGGTGAGTTCGGGCAGCGGGGGGCGGGTGTGTGTCTCCGGGCGGGGCCGGGGGGCTCCGTGCCCCGCAGAGGAGCCCCGGTCGGGCATCGTTCGCTTCCGAACAATGCAGGTCTGTCCCTGGTTATTTTCTGTGTACAGTGTTTCGGGCCACCTGAAAGCCTTTGGCCGGGTAGGTTTGGTGCGGGGCGATGGCAGGTGTGGACCCTGAAAGATCTCGGGTGGGGGGCGTGGGAGGTATTTCTTGCCTTAAAACTCTGAGCCCACCTCGTGTGTCATGTCGTGTTATCATGTCGTGAGTCTCGTGACTGTGGCAAATGGCTGAGTCGGGCGTTTTCTGATAACTAACTTCTGAACGTGTGCGTGTGTAGGCACGGGGAGATTTGTGCAGGGTGACGGAGCCCCTTGTGCTTCTGTGCTAATGTCTACCTGTTCTAGACCTCCAGTGTTGGAAAGCCTTTGTTTAGTGCCTAGTTGTGGCTGCGTAACTGCTGTTGCGCCTGCAGCTGTGCTCGCAGGGATGCTGGGTGGCTCCGCATCAAACCGGCCGCCGGGCGGCCGGGTTGTGCCGCAGAGCATGCCGGGAGCTGTAGTCCTTGCGGCTGCCGGGCGGCCGGGTTGTGCCGCAGAGCATGCCGGGAGCTGTATTCCTGGCGCAGTGGCTGCCGGCCCTGTCACGTGGTTCGCCGGGCATGGCGGGAGGCGCGGTCTTCCGGCGCTCGGGTGCCGGGCGGCCGTGGCGCGTACGGTACGCGAGGTGTATTTTTGGGGTTGGCTTCGTGTTGATTACTGGGGGCTTGCGGGTGCGGCCGCTTCCCGAGAAGCGGTGAGTTCCCCGGGAGCTGACAGAAGGGAAGAGGGAAAGGAGGAGGACGATGACCTTTTCCCCGTGCCCAGGGCGCAGATGATGGCCGCGTCCCCGGCCCACCGGAGGTCCCGCTCAGCCTCCCCGGGCCCCCCTTGCCCCGTGCGCCTGCCCCCAGCTCCGGCACCTCCCCATAAGCGTGCTGCATAGCCTTAGGCCGCCCCCAGGCCCTGTCGTGAAGGCAGCAAGCCGTCCCTCAAGCGCACTGGATTCCCCCTTGGTGCAGGGGCCCTTAGCAGTAGCGTGGGGAGGGAGCGGTGTGTCCAGAAGCCCCTGCGGAAGGAGAGGCTTTGGCCAGGGTCGATCGACGGTAATGACGGTCGCTGTTTCTTCTTTCCCTCTCCCAGAGACCGTGCTGAGGACGTGGTTGTCTGTCCTTCGCCCGGGGATGCCGTTGCCTGTGGCCGTCTCAGGCTCGCGTGGCTTCTCTCTGCCCGTCCTCGCCGTCCTCGCAGCGCAGGGCCGAAAAGGGATAGACAAAGCCCTTCCCGGCTGCGGACAGGAGCTGCCTCGGCTGAAGCTGGAGACGCCAACGAAAGGTAAAGAAGAAGAAACTGAAGGTGCTCTGGCTGCCAGCTGCCTTCCTGCCGCAGGCAAGAGAGAGCCTGTCCATGCAGGTGGGGGAGGAAGGATCCCCCTTCATAGCCCGCAGCGGGCCAGGCCACCAACGTGCACCGTAGGGTCTGTACGCGTAACCCGGAGTTGGGTACGGGCGTGTAGTGCACGAGCGAGCTAGGCTACGTGCCTAGGAAGCCTCATCTGGTAAGAGCTGTAAGACACCCACGTATTCTCTTCAGGTGGAGGACGGCCTAGAGTCTGGAGCTGCAGAAGAGGCAGGGAGGAGAGGAGGGGAAAGAAGCATCTGAACGGCTAAATTGTGCCAGCAGCGCTGAGAGCGAGAGTCGCGGTGAGTCCTGGGCCACTGGGGCCCCGTTGCCTCTCTTGTGCGTCCTGGGCCCTCCCTGTCTCTCCCCCGGCCCCCTGTCTTTCCTTACCTGCTGCAAAATTTACTTTTTTTTTTTGCGCCCCCCCCCCCCCCCCCCCCCGCCCGCACCTTCTTTCTCCATCTCGCTCTGAGTGTCTCCCTGCCTCCCCGTCTTTTCAGTCCTCCCTCTCTCTGTCCTGTAGCCTGTGGCTCCTTTTTCTTTCTCCGCCTCTCTCTGCCTGGCTCTGGCTCCGTTTTTTTTTTTTTATTCCTCCTGCTCTGTCCTGTAGCCTGTCGGTGTTTTGTTGTTCTCTGGCTCTCTTGATCTGACTCCCTGTGTTACCGAAAAACGCGGTAAAATCGGAAACGACTCCTCAACGCCAATTTAGTATTAAAGAGCAGGCATTCTTTATTCGCGGCGCCGGATGCACGGGGGATCGCTCCTCCTGGCGTGCGTACCTCACGCACCTTTCCCGTACAATTTGTAGATCAATGTTTTACGTATTCATACCTATTCATTATTGTCCTGTCTGCTGATTGGTACAAACTTGCTCGTTCCGTATGTAAATCGCTGCGCAGGCTCGGTTGTCCTCTTCCGTTGTTCTCTTCTGTTACTTGGGTCGGTGGTGGTCTGTGAGTCGGTGGTCGCGATCTCCCCCTGCCGGAATTACCTTTTAGCTTCTCGGCTCTTACTCTTGGCAGTCTTGGCTAGTTTTCTCAGTCCGCTAAGCGAAACAGCGTTTTTTCATCCTTTTCTGACAGAAGCACGTTGTCTGTTGTTCTGTTCGCATTAATGATCGCCTACGGACTAAAATGCAGATCGACAGATACGCTGATTGGTACGCTCCATGTTCCCGTAATGGAACACCGTCTCTGGTTGATTTCATCACTTTGGTTACATTTCCCCTGTTTGGAAGTTCTGAAATAATAATTTTCTCAATACTTCCATCCTAGATCAATAATATTCCACTATGTCAGTTTAGTGTTTGCTTCATGTTCTGAAATTTTTCACTTGATTGTGGTCTCCAGGGTGTATGCAGGTCCCATTTTCTACCCAAAATTTTATTAATTTGTTGAAGTACCTCTGCAAAAAAATGTGGTGCTCTATCAGAGGACATTCCCGTTGGCACTCTAAATCTTGGTATTATTTCTTTCAGCAACGTTTTAACTACTACTCTAGCTTTGTCGGTGCAGCACGAGAAAGCTTCTGGCCATCTAGAAAATTTGTCAATCAGCACTGACAAATACTGCTATATCTATTTTGTCTGGGTAACTCAGAGAACTTAATTTGCTAATAATTTCCGGGAGAATTTTTTGTTTTGTTACTCCTAAAGGTTGTTTCCTTTGGTTCAGGGGATTATTTCTAGGACAGATTGGACACTTAGCTACTATGGGTTTAACTATTCTTGTCATGCCTACACACGCTACAGATGTTTTTAAACTCAAAACCGTAGCGCCTACACCCTAATGTGTTTGCTCATGGTTTTCTTTTGCAAGTTCTGTCATAACTTGTGGGGTGGTTGTTGTTATTACTTGTTTTTCTGGTGTTACCTACCATCTCTCTGTGTTTTGTGATGCTTCCAATTGTTCTGCTAATTGCTCATCCAATTTATTATATCTCGGTTTCAACTTTGGAATTCTGATCTGTTTTACTGGTACTAGTGCAAGGATACCTTGCTCTGCAGTCCTCTTTGCAGCTTTATCGGTCAGTCGTTTGCTTATGTTTACAGCCGTCTGGCCAAATTGATGAGCTTTGCAACGCTTTACCGCCACTTCTTTTGGTTTCTGCACGTCTTCCGGAAGTTGGAGAATTTCTTCTTTATGCTGTATTGATGATTCTTGGGCTGATGGCAGTCCTTTCTCCTTCCCAATAGCTCCATGATCGTGGATCACACCAAATGCACGTTTGGAATCAGTCTAGATATTTATCCTTTGTCCTTCTGCCATTCGCAGAGCTCGCTTCAATGCTACCAATACTGCTTTCTGTGCTGAGGTGTTTGCAGGCAGCACCCCTGACTCCGTTCCCTCGGCGGCGATAACGACAGCATATCCGGCCATTCGCTTCTCTTCTCGCCCAGAGCTTCTTCCATCTGTAAACAACTCCAGATCAGGATTTTCCCAGAGGTTTGTGTCTCAGGTCTGGTCTGCTGGAATAGACTTGTTCAATAGTTAGCAAGCGATCGTGTTCTAAATTGTCCGTAAGGTTTTCTGTTGTTAAAAACATAGCAGGATTCAGTATAGCAGTAGTCTTCGATTCCACATCGTCTTGTTCTAACAGAACAACTTGATATTTCAACATTCTGCTAAGGGATAGCCAACGACCCCCCTTTTGTTCTAAAACAGTCACCGCTATGTGCGGGACATATACTGTCATCTTCTGTCCCATTGTTAACTTTGGGGCTTCCCGGATCGGCAGCGCTGTTGTTGCTACTGCCCGTAAACACCTAGGCCATCTTTTACTCGCGTGGTCAGGTTGTTTGGAGAAGTAGCCCACAGGTCTCTTCCAGGTTCCCAGTCGCTGTGTCAGCACTCCAAGGGCTAAATGTTGTCTTTCGTGGACAAACAACTCAAAAGGTTTAGCGAAATCAGGTAGGCCTAATGCAGGGGCGATCATCGAGGCTCTTTTCGGTTCTTTGAATGCCGTTTGGCATCCGGGCATCCAGGTTAAATATTTATCCTTTTGAGTCTTTCAATGCCTCAAATAATGGTTTTACATACAGTCTATAGTTCAGAATCCAGAGCTGATGCTATTTCATTGTTTTCAGAAAAGCTCTCAGTTCCTTCGGGCTGCTAGGTTCGGGAATTTGACAAATAGTTTCTTTCTTTTCACTTTCTAATTGTCTTTGTCTTTGAGATATTTCAAATCCTAAATAAATGGCTGCTTCTTTTCCTATTTGGGTTTTGTTTCTGGAAACTCCGCATCTTCCTTGGCCCAGAAAATCTAAAAATTTCAAAACATTTTTCTTTACTTTGTGCCGCTATCAGAATGTCATCCGCATTCTGTAACAAGATGCCTCTCCCTGGGTTCTGTTTTTATTATATCTCTAATTTTTTTTTGCCAGCTGAGTCTCAAGTATCGTAGGACTATTTTTAAATCCTTGTGGAAGTACGGTCCATGGTAGCTGTGTCTTTCATTCTGTGGTGGGGCTTTCCCATTGCAAAGCAAATAGGCTTTGACTTTTTATGCCTGGAGGTATGCAAAAGAAGGCGTCCTTCAAATCTAGTACAGTAAACCATTTATGCTCCTCCTTTAAAAGAGGTCAGTAAAGTGTATGGATTAGCTACTACCGGATGTATATCTTGGACCACCTGATTTATAGCCCTTAAATCGTGAACTAGCTAATACTCTTTGCCTCTAGATTTCTTTACTGGCGACACAGGAGTACTATATTCTGATTCACATTCCACTAAAAGCTCATATTCTGAAAAATTTTATAATTAACTTCTGTAATCCTTTTCGAGCCTCTCGCTTAATAGGGTATTGTTTTTGTCTTACGGGCTTGGCTCCAGGCTTTAAGGTTACTTTTACCGGCTCTGCCCACTTAGATCGCTCCGGAGCTCCGCTCGCTCAAACCAAAGGAATTACTACGTTTTCCACTTCCTCGGGAACCCGTTCCTCCCTGGAGGAATCCTGTAACATAAACGCTCTCGCCTCTGTGGCTTTTGATTCTGGTATTAGTGATTTAATCTCTCCATCTTTAAAAGTTACTTGAGCATCTAATTGACCTAATAGATCTCGTCATAACAGAGGCAGTGGACATTCAGGCATATGCAGAAACTGGTGAGTTGCCCATTGCTTCTCCAATTTAAACTTTAATGGCTCTGAGAGGGGCTAATTTTTCTTTGCCCTGTTGCGCTAGCAACATCTACTGATTTATGATCAAATTTCTCTTCACGTGTATTCAATACCAAATAAGTGGCTCCCGTATCTACCAAAAATTCTATTTCTTCATTCCGTAGCTTCAGTGTAACCAGGTGTTCAGCTAGGGTTGATTCCCCTGGTCTCCTTCATGCCAAGCTACTTCAAGCATTTAACCCAGATCTCTGGATTCAGGTTGTTCTAGTTTCTGAAGGTTGTTTTCTCTCCCCCCGCCCCCATCTGGGGCTGATTGTCTTATGAATATAGAGACCAGCTGAATTGCTTTTTCTGGTTTTTCTGGGTTCAAATGAGTATATTTTCTGGTGGTCACCTTCAGTCTTTCCATAAAGGCTGAAGGGGACTCACTTAATTCTTGTCTCACTTCATAAATTTTGACCAATTTATTGCTTTTGGCATTGCTTGTCTTACTCCAAATAAAATCTTTCTCTGACATCTAGTCAACATTCCCCTGGGTCCTGGCTGATTAGGGTCCCACTCGGGATTTGTAGATGGACAATTCTTATTCATTGTTCTCTGTAAATTCCTGTTAGCATGTGCTCCCTGCACCTGCCTTCTGGCTGTATTCCATACTATTTTCTTGTCAGTTTCATCAAGCGAAGTATCCAGTATCACAAGTAGAGCAACACTCTTTCAAGTTCTCACCACGTTTTCCTCTTTTCAGAAACATTGCCGTAGAATCTTGTGGACATACCTCACGCTGTTTCTGCTGCTTGGGATGATTCCACGGTGTAAAGAACAAATCAACATATGCCACTTCTTCCCATTTGCCTTCCCTTTTTACAAAACAACATTAATTGCAAGATGGTACGATATTGCAATGTCTCGTGTTCTGGCCATTTGTGCCCACCTTCCAATTGATACGTTGGCCACCAATGATTGCAATATTCAATTAATGGTTTCCGAGTTAGTGGGTCACCGCCCCCGACGTCTTTCCAGTGCTTCAAAATACATCGCAAAGGTGTTCTCTGTGGGATAGGTTTCCTACTCAGTAATGCTCCCGTCTCCCAGTCGACTAGTAGTTGTGATAGTGCACTATCACAAATACTAGTCAGAGGGACTCCAACCCCCGTTAGAGGTCTCACTGGAAATCTGCCACTGGGATCTGTAGCCCCCTGCTAGATATCCCTGGAGACTTCAACCCCCTGTTGAAGACTCCCCTACCCTCGGGTCCCGCTCCACAGGCTTTCGCCTAGCAGAGACTTACCAACCGAGGCACCTCTTGGCCCCGACCCTGCGTGGCTTTCGCCGCGCCTTACGGGCAGGCCTGTGGGACTCAAACCCGCTATCCTATCCTATGTGGGAAACTAACCCCACGTATTATTCTACCTAAGTTTCTTCTTCAAAGAATGCCTTGTTTACCTCAATCCAGGGGATCTTGCTCAGAATTCTCTGGCCCGGGGATCGGAAGCTCTCCCGGAGAATTCCTCGGGGCCGGCTGCAGGTCCCACGATCCCACGGATCCGTCGAGATTCAAAAGCAGGTTCCCACCTGGGGTGCCAAAACTGTTACCGAAAAACGCGTTAAAATCGGAAACGACTCCTCAACACCAATTTAGTATTAAAGAGCAGGCATTCTATATTCACGGCGCCGGATGCACGGGGGATCGCTCCTCCTGGCGTGCGTACCTCACGCACCTTTCCTGTACAATTTGTAGATGAAAATTTTACATACTCATAGATAGTCATTATTGTCTTGTCTAGCGATGGGTACAAACTTGCTCGTTCCGTATGTCAATCACTGCGCAGGCTCGGTTGTCCTCTTCCGTTGTTCTCTTCTGAGTAGGTGGTGTTACTTGGGTCGGTGGTGGTCTGTGAGTCGGTGGTCGCGATCTCCCCCTGCCGGAATTACCTTTTAGCTTCTCGGCTCTTACTCTTGGCAGTCTTGGCTAGTTTTCTCAGTCCGCTAAGCGAAACCGCGTTTTGTCATCCTTTTCTGACAGAAGCATGTTGTCTGTTGTTCTGCTGACATTAACGATCGCCTAGGCACTAAAATGCAGATCGACAGGTGCGCTGATTGGTACGCTCCATGTTCCCGTAATGGAACACCGTCTCTGGTTGGTTGATTTCATCGCTTTGGTTACACCTGTTCCTGTTGTTCAGTTTCTTCTTTTTTGGCTTTGTGTGATTCTCTCTGTGATTCTGTTTTTCTCTGCCTCGCTTTTCCCAGCTCCCCGTCCCTCACTTTTAATGCCCGTTATCCTTCACCAGCACACTCTCCCTTGGTTCCCATCCTCGTTTCTGAATTCCTCCTGCTTTGCCACGTAGCCCGTGACTTTTTTCTTAATCTCTCTCTGTCTGCCTCAACGCTCCCCCCGTGCTTTTTAATTCGTCTTCTCTGCTCTGTACCCTGCTACTGTTCTTGCCTTTCTGAGTTCTTCTCTGTCCAGCTCCCTTTCCCTATTCATGAATTCCTGTTCTTCCTGCAGCCACCGCTGTTCCCTGTGACCTCCATCTCTCTCTGTCCAGCTCCCTGTCCCTAGGTTTTAATTCCTGCCTCTGCCCGCTGTAGCCTGTCTAGATGTTTCTCTCGGCCTCTCTCTCTGTCCGGCTCCCTCTCTCTGTGTTCTAATTCCACGTTCTCTGTCACGTGGACCCGTGCTATTTGTTTGTCCTCATCTCTCTCTGTCCAGCTCCTTGCTGCGATGTTTTATTTCCTCATTTCCTCCCTCTCTGTCTTTGTAGCCCATTGCTGTTGGTTTGTGTTTTTTTTTTTTTTTTCCACTTGTTTCTTCATGTGTCTCTGTCTGCCTCCCAGTCCCTGATCTTTAATTCCTCCTTCCCTGTAGGCCGCTGTTCCTTTTTTCCATTCTACATTGTGTTCTCTTTGGTCTCGTGTTCTTATTCATTGATTCCCTCCTCGCTGCCCTGTGGCTTGTCCCCATTTTATTGTTGCTTCTCTCTCCCTCTCTCTGGCTTCTTGCCCCTGTTTTTAAAATTCCTCCCTCTCTTCTCTCTTCCCTGTAGGCCGTGTGATCTTTAGCCTTTCTCCATGTCTTTCTGCCCATCTCTCTGTGTCTATTCATTAATTCTTCCCTCTCTGCCCTGTAGCCTGTAGCTTCTGTCCTTTCTCCATCTTGCTGTCCCTGGCTCCCCCGTGACCCTATGCTAGAATTGTTTCTCTCTTCTCTCCGTACGCATTGCGATTCCTTTTGCTCTCTGTCTCCCTTTGGTTTTTTTCTTTTTTTTTTTTCTGGCTCCCTGTCCCTAATTCTTAATTCTCTGCCTTCTCGTGCCCCATGGTTTGTTCTGTGGGGTTCTCTCGCGGTTCCCTCGCAGTTCCCTCCAGTCCATACTGGGCTATATTGGTCTAGTCCATACTGGGCTATATTGGTCTAGTCCATACTGGGCTATATTGGTCTAGTCCATACTGGGCTATATTTGTCTGTCCCGGCTTCCTCCCACTTCTTTCCCAGTGCCTCACAGTAGGTCCCGGTTCCGTCCATGGGATGAACTGTGAGGGAACTGTGAGGGAACTGTGAGGGAACTGTGAGGGAACTGTGAGGGAACTGTGAGGGAACTGTGAGGGAACTGTGAGGGAACTGTGAGGGAACTGTGAGGGAACTGTGAGGGAACTGTGAGGGAACTGTGAGGGAACTGTGAGGGAACTGTGAGGGAACTGTGAGGGAACTGTGAGGGAACTGTGAGGGAACTGTGAGGGAACTGTGAGGGAACTGTGAGGGAACTGTGAGGGAACTGTGAGGGAACTGTGAGGGAACTGTGAGGGAACTGTGAGGGAACTGTGAGGGAACTGTGAGGGAACTGTGAGGGAACTGTGAGGGAACTGTGAGGGAACTGTGAGTAGGGGGGCGGCCCCCCGGGCCCCAGCCCCCCCCCCCCGCCTGGGGCCAGGGCGCCGCGGCCGCCGGCCCCTTCCTCCTCTGCCCGCTCCCGTCGCGGACGGCTCGGTATGTGTCACGAGCGGCAGCCGCGTTCAGCAGCTCTCGGAGGGCGCGCGGCTCTGCCCGGCCGTGACCGGGGCCCGCAGGGGTTTCCCGCTCGCCCCGAGAAGGCGCTGGCCCCGAGCCGGCGCGTCCCGCCCCGCCCGGCCCTCGGCGCCCTCGCGAGCTGAGCGCGGCCCGGCCAGCAGGGGGCGCTGGCGCTCACCGGCTGGGCGCGGTGGCGGGGCCGGTGGGGGCCGTTCCTTCCGGCCGCCCTTTAAGGGCCGCCCCGCGGGGCTCGGGCTTCCGGTGGCGCGTGCGCGGCGCGTCGGAGCGGGGGCGGGAGCGGTGCGTGTGGAGGCCGAAGGGCCGGTGCGTGTGGCGGCCGGGTCGCGAGGCGTCCCTGTGCGGTGCCGGGGCCCCTCTGCGGCCCGGCGTGGGAAGCCCGCGGCCGGCGGAGCCTGCTCGGAGCTGGGCGGGGAGCGCCGCGGCGGTCCGGCCGCCGGCAGCCATCCCCTGCGGTGGCCGGCAGCCCCTCGGGACGCCTGGAGGCCTGGCGGTGCCCGAGCCTCGCCTGCGGCAGCCGCCTGAGAGAGCAGCGCGGCCGTGTCCGGGGGCCGGAGAGCGCTGGTGGGTGAGTTCGGGCAGCGGGGGGCGGGTGTGTGTCTCCGGGCGGGGCCGGGGGGCTCCGTGCCCCGCAGAGGAGCCCCGGTCGGGCATCGTTCGCTTCCGAACAATGCAGGTCTGTCCCTGGTTATTTTCTGTGTACAGTGTTTCGGGCCACCTGAAAGCCTTTGGCCGGGTAGGTTTGGTGCGGGGCGATGGCAGGTGTGGACCCTGAAAGATCTCGGGTGGGGGGCGTGGGAGGTATTTCTTGCCTTAAAACTCTGAGCCCACCTCGTGTGTCATGTCGTGTTATCATGTCGTGAGTCTCGTGACTGTGGCAAATGGCTGAGTCGGGCGTTTTCTGATAACTAACTTCTGAACGTGTGCGTGTGTAGGCACGGGGAGATTTGTGCAGGGTGACGGAGCCCCTTGTGCTTCTGTGCTAATGTCTACCTGTTCTAGACCTCCAGTGTTGGAAAGCCTTTGTTTAGTGCCTAGTTGTGGCTGCGTAACTGCTGTTGCGCCTGCAGCTGTGCTCGCAGGGATGCTGGGTGGCTCCGCATCAAACCGGCCGCCGGGCGGCCGGGTTGTGCCGCAGAGCATGCCGGGAGCTGTAGTCCTTGCGGCTGCCGGGCGGCCGGGTTGTGCCGCAGAGCATGCCGGGAGCTGTATTCCTGGCGCAGTGGCTGCCGGCCCTGTCACGTGGTTCGCCGGGCATGGCGGGAGGCGCGGTCTTCCGGCGCTCGGGTGCCGGGCGGCCGTGGCGCGTACGGTACGCGAGGTGTATTTTTGGGGTTGGCTTCGTGTTGATTACTGGGGGCTTGCGGGTGCGGCCGCTTCCCGAGAAGCGGTGAGTTCCCCGGGAGCTGACAGAAGGGAAGAGGGAAAGGAGGAGGACGATGACCTTTTCCCCGTGCCCAGGGCGCAGATGATGGCCGCGTCCCCGGCCCACCGGAGGTCCCGCTCAGCCTCCCCGGGCCCCCCTTGCCCCGTGCGCCTGCCCCCAGCTCCGGCACCTCCCCATAAGCGTGCTGCATAGCCTTAGGCCGCCCCCAGGCCCTGTCGTGAAGGCAGCAAGCCGTCCCTCAAGCGCACTGGATTCCCCCTTGGTGCAGGGGCCCTTAGCAGTAGCGTGGGGAGGGAGCGGTGTGTCCAGAAGCCCCTGCGGAAGGAGAGGCTTTGGCCAGGGTCGATCGACGGTAATGACGGTCGCTGTTTCTTCTTTCCCTCTCCCAGAGACCGTGCTGAGGACGTGGTTGTCTGTCCTTCGCCCGGGGATGCCGTTGCCTGTGGCCGTCTCAGGCTCGCGTGGCTTCTCTCTGCCCGTCCTCGCCGTCCTCGCAGCGCAGGGCCGAAAAGGGATAGACAAAGCCCTTCCCGGCTGCGGACAGGAGCTGCCTCGGCTGAAGCTGGAGACGCCAACGAAAGGTAAAGAAGAAGAAACTGAAGGTGCTCTGGCTGCCAGCTGCCTTCCTGCCGCAGGCAAGAGAGAGCCTGTCCATGCAGGTGGGGGAGGAAGGATCCCCCTTCATAGCCCGCAGCGGGCCAGGCCACCAACGTGCACCGTAGGGTCTGTACGCGTA
Source organism: Phalacrocorax aristotelis (assembly GCF_949628215.1). Taxonomy (NCBI): domain Eukaryota; kingdom Metazoa; phylum Chordata; class Aves; order Suliformes; family Phalacrocoracidae; genus Phalacrocorax; species Phalacrocorax aristotelis. Next base: position 244,168 of record NW_027441368.1, read on the forward strand.
ACCCGGAGTTGGGTACGGGCGTGTAGTGCACGAGCGAGCTAGGCTACGTGCCTAGGAAGCCTCATCTGGTAAGAGCTGTAAGACACCCACGTATTCTCTTCAGGTGGAGGACGGCCTAGAGTCTGGAGCTGCAGAAGAGGCAGGGAGGAGAGGAGGGGAAAGAAGCATCTGAACGGCTAAATTGTGCCAGCAGCGCTGAGAGCGAGAGTCGCGGTGAGTCCTGGGCCACTGGGGCCCCGTTGCCTCTCTTGTGCGTCCTGGGCCCTCCCTGTCTCTCCCCCGGCCCCCTGTCTTTCCTTACCTGCTGCAAAATTTACTTTTTTTTTTTGCGCCCCCCCCCCCCCCCCCCCCCCCCGCACCTTCTTTCTCCATCTCGCTCTGAGTGTCTCCCTGCCTCCCCGTCTTTTCAGTCCTCCCTCTCTCTGTCCTGTAGCCTGTGGCTCCTTTTTCTTTCTCCGCCTCTCTCTGCCTGGCTCTGGCTCCGTTTTTTTTTTTTTATTCCTCCTGCTCTGTCCTGTAGCCTGTCGGTGTTTTGTTGTTCTCTGGCTCTCTTGATCTGACTCCCTGTGTTACCGAAAAACGCGGTAAAATCGGAAACGACTCCTCAACGCCAATTTAGTATTAAAGAGCAGGCATTCTTTATTCGCGGCGCCGGATGCACGGGGGATCGCTCCTCCTGGCGTGCGTACCTCACGCACCTTTCCCGTACAATTTGTAGATCAATGTTTTACGTATTCATACCTATTCATTATTGTCCTGTCTGCTGATTGGTACAAACTTGCTCGTTCCGTATGTAAATCGCTGCGCAGGCTCGGTTGTCCTCTTCCGTTGTTCTCTTCTGTTACTTGGGTCGGTGGTGGTCTGTGAGTCGGTGGTCGCGATCTCCCCCTGCCGGAATTACCTTTTAGCTTCTCGGCTCTTACTCTTGGCAGTCTTGGCTAGTTTTCTCAGTCCGCTAAGCGAAACAGCGTTTTTTCATCCTTTTCTGACAGAAGCACGTTGTCTGTTGTTCTGTTCGCATTAATGATCGCCTACGGACTAAAATGCAGATCGACAGATACGCTGATTGGTACGCTCCATGTTCCCGTAATGGAACACCGTCTCTGGTTGATTTCATCACTTTGGTTACATTTCCCCTGTTTGGAAGTTCTGAAATAATAATTTTCTCAATACTTCCATCCTAGATCAATAATATTCCACTATGTCAGTTTAGTGTTTGCTTCATGTTCTGAAATTTTTCACTTGATTGTGGTCTCCAGGGTGTATGCAGGTCCCATTTTCTACCCAAAATTTTATTAATTTGTTGAAGTACCTCTGCAAAAAAATGTGGTGCTCTATCAGAGGACATTCCCGTTGGCACTCTAAATCTTGGTATTATTTCTTTCAGCAACGTTTTAACTACTACTCTAGCTTTGTCGGTGCAGCACGAGAAAGCTTCTGGCCATCTAGAAAATTTGTCAATCAGCACTGACAAATACTGCTATATCTATTTTGTCTGGGTAACTCAGAGAACTTAATTTGCTAATAATTTCCGGGAGAATTTTTTGTTTTGTTACTCCTAAAGGTTGTTTCCTTTGGTTCAGGGGATTATTTCTAGGACAGATTGGACACTTAGCTACTATGGGTTTAACTATTCTTGTCATGCCTACACACGCTACAGATGTTTTTAAACTCAAAACCGTAGCGCCTACACCCTAATGTGTTTGCTCATGGTTTTCTTTTGCAAGTTCTGTCATAACTTGTGGGGTGGTTGTTGTTATTACTTGTTTTTCTGGTGTTACCTACCATCTCTCTGTGTTTTGTGATGCTTCCAATTGTTCTGCTAATTGCTCATCCAATTTATTATATCTCGGTTTCAACTTTGGAATTCTGATCTGTTTTACTGGTACTAGTGCAAGGATACCTTGCTCTGCAGTCCTCTTTGCAGCTTTATCGGTCAGTCGTTTGCTTATGTTTACAGCCGTCTGGCCAAATTGATGAGCTTTGCAACGCTTTACCGCCACTTCTTTTGGTTTCTGCACGTCTTCCGGAAGTTGGAGAATTTCTTCTTTATGCTGTATTGATGATTCTTGGGCTGATGGCAGTCCTTTCTCCTTCCCAATAGCTCCATGATCGTGGATCACACCAAATGCACGTTTGGAATCAGTCTAGATATTTATCCTTTGTCCTTCTGCCATTCGCAGAGCTCGCTTCAATGCTACCAATACTGCTTTCTGTGCTGAGGTGTTTGCAGGCAGCACCCCTGACTCCGTTCCCTCGGCGGCGATAACGACAGCATATCCGGCCATTCGCTTCTCTTCTCGCCCAGAGCTTCTTCCATCTGTAAACAACTCCAGATCAGGATTTTCCCAGAGGTTTGTGTCTCAGGTCTGGTCTGCTGGAATAGACTTGTTCAATAGTTAGCAAGCGATCGTGTTCTAAATTGTCCGTAAGGTTTTCTGTTGTTAAAAACATAGCAGGATTCAGTATAGCAGTAGTCTTCGATTCCACATCGTCTTGTTCTAACAGAACAACTTGATATTTCAACATTCTGCTAAGGGATAGCCAACGACCCCCCTTTTGTTCTAAAACAGTCACCGCTATGTGCGGGACATATACTGTCATCTTCTGTCCCATTGTTAACTTTGGGGCTTCCCGGATCGGCAGCGCTGTTGTTGCTACTGCCCGTAAACACCTAGGCCATCTTTTACTCGCGTGGTCAGGTTGTTTGGAGAAGTAGCCCACAGGTCTCTTCCAGGTTCCCAGTCGCTGTGTCAGCACTCCAAGGGCTAAATGTTGTCTTTCGTGGACAAACAACTCAAAAGGTTTAGCGAAATCAGGTAGGCCTAATGCAGGGGCGATCATCGAGGCTCTTTTCGGTTCTTTGAATGCCGTTTGGCATCCGGGCATCCAGGTTAAATATTTATCCTTTTGAGTCTTTCAATGCCTCAAATAATGGTTTTACATACAGTCTATAGTTCAGAATCCAGAGCTGATGCTATTTCATTGTTTTCAGAAAAGCTCTCAGTTCCTTCGGGCTGCTAGGTTCGGGAATTTGACAAATAGTTTCTTTCTTTTCACTTTCTAATTGTCTTTGTCTTTGAGATATTTCAAATCCTAAATAAATGGCTGCTTCTTTTCCTATTTGGGTTTTGTTTCTGGAAACTCCGCATCTTCCTTGGCCCAGAAAATCTAAAAATTTCAAAACATTTTTCTTTACTTTGTGCCGCTATCAGAATGTCATCCGCATTCTGTAACAAGATGCCTCTCCCTGGGTTCTGTTTTTATTATATCTCTAATTTTTTTTTGCCAGCTGAGTCTCAAGTATCGTAGGACTATTTTTAAATCCTTGTGGAAGTACGGTCCATGGTAGCTGTGTCTTTCATTCTGTGGTGGGGCTTTCCCATTGCAAAGCAAATAGGCTTTGACTTTTTATGCCTGGAGGTATGCAAAAGAAGGCGTCCTTCAAATCTAGTACAGTAAACCATTTATGCTCCTCCTTTAAAAGAGGTCAGTAAAGTGTATGGATTAGCTACTACCGGATGTATATCTTGGACCACCTGATTTATAGCCCTTAAATCGTGAACTAGCTAATACTCTTTGCCTCTAGATTTCTTTACTGGCGACACAGGAGTACTATATTCTGATTCACATTCCACTAAAAGCTCATATTCTGAAAAATTTTATAATTAACTTCTGTAATCCTTTTCGAGCCTCTCGCTTAATAGGGTATTGTTTTTGTCTTACGGGCTTGGCTCCAGGCTTTAAGGTTACTTTTACCGGCTCTGCCCACTTAGATCGCTCCGGAGCTCCGCTCGCTCAAACCAAAGGAATTACTACGTTTTCCACTTCCTCGGGAACCCGTTCCTCCCTGGAGGAATCCTGTAACATAAACGCTCTCGCCTCTGTGGCTTTTGATTCTGGTATTAGTGATTTAATCTCTCCATCTTTAAAAGTTACTTGAGCATCTAATTGACCTAATAGATCTCGTCATAACAGAGGCAGTGGACATTCAGGCATATGCAGAAACTGGTGAGTTGCCCATTGCTTCTCCAATTTAAACTTTAATGGCTCTGAGAGGGGCTAATTTTTCTTTGCCCTGTTGCGCTAGCAACATCTACTGATTTATGATCAAATTTCTCTTCACGTGTATTCAATACCAAATAAGTGGCTCCCGTATCTACCAAAAATTCTATTTCTTCATTCCGTAGCTTCAGTGTAACCAGGTGTTCAGCTAGGGTTGATTCCCCTGGTCTCCTTCATGCCAAGCTACTTCAAGCATTTAACCCAGATCTCTGGATTCAGGTTGTTCTAGTTTCTAAAGGTTGTTTTCTCTCCCCCCGCCCCCATCTGGGGCTGATTGTCTTATGAATATAGAGACCAGCTGAATTGCTTTTTCTGGTTTTTCTGGGTTCAAATGAGTATATTTTCTGGTGGTCACCTTCAGTCTTTCCATAAAGGCTGAAGGGGACTCACTTAATTCTTGTCTCACTTCATAAATTTTGACCAATTTATTGCTTTTGGCATTGCTTGTCTTACTCCAAATAAAATCTTTCTCTGACATCTAGTCAACATTCCCCTGGGTCCTGGCTGATTAGGGTCCCACTCGGGATTTGTAGATGGACAATTCTTATTCATTGTTCTCTGTAAATTCCTGTTAGCATGTGCTCCCTGCACCTGCCTTCTGGCTGTATTCCATACTATTTTCTTGTCAGTTTCATCAAGCGAAGTATCCAGTATCACAAGTAGAGCAACACTCTTTCAAGTTCTCACCACGTTTTCCTCTTTTCAGAAACATTGCCGTAGAATCTTGTGGACATACCTCACGCTGTTTCTGCTGCTTGGGATGATTCCACGGTGTAAAGAACAAATCAACATATGCCACTTCTTCCCATTTGCCTTCCCTTTTTACAAAACAACATTAATTGCAAGATGGTACGATATTGCAATGTCTCGTGTTCTGGCCATTTGTGCCCACCTTCCAATTGATACGTTGGCCACCAATGATTGCAATATTCAATTAATGGTTTCCGAGTTAGTGGGTCACCGCCCCCGACGTCTTTCCAGTGCTTCAAAATACATCGCAAAGGTGTTCTCTGTGGGATAGGTTTCCTACTCAGTAATGCTCCCGTCTCCCAGTCGACTAGTAGTTGTGATAGTGCACTATCACAAATACTAGTCAGAGGGACTCCAACCCCCGTTAGAGGTCTCACTGGAAATCTGCCACTGGGATCTGTAGCCCCCTGCTAGATATCCCTGGAGACTTCAACCCCCTGTTGAAGACTCCCCTACCCTCGGGTCCCGCTCCACAGGCTTTCGCCTAGCAGAGACTTACCAACCGAGGCACCTCTTGGCCCCGACCCTGCGTGGCTTTCGCCGCGCCTTACGGGCAGGCCTGTGGGACTCAAACCCGCTATCCTATCCTATGTGGGAAACTAACCCCACGTATTATTCTACCTAAGTTTCTTCTTCAAAGAATGCCTTGTTTACCTCAATCCAGGGGATCTTGCTCAGAATTCTCTGGCCCGGGGATCGGAAGCTCTCCCGGAGAATTCCTCGGGGCCGGCTGCAGGTCCCACGATCCCACGGATCCGTCGAGATTCAAAAGCAGGTTCCCACCTGGGGTGCCAAAACTGTTACCGAAAAACGCGTTAAAATCGGAAACGACTCCTCAACACCAATTTAGTATTAAAGAGCAGGCATTCTATATTCACGGCGCCGGATGCACGGGGGATCGCTCCTCCTGGCGTGCGTACCTCACGCACCTTTCCTGTACAATTTGTAGATGAAAATTTTACATACTCATAGATAGTCATTATTGTCTTGTCTAGCGATGGGTACAAACTTGCTCGTTCCGTATGTCAATCACTGCGCAGGCTCGGTTGTCCTCTTCCGTTGTTCTCTTCTGAGTAGGTGGTGTTACTTGGGTCGGTGGTGGTCTGTGAGTCGGTGGTCGCGATCTCCCCCTGCCGGAATTACCTTTTAGCTTCTCGGCTCTTACTCTTGGCAGTCTTGGCTAGTTTTCTCAGTCCGCTAAGCGAAACCGCGTTTTGTCATCCTTTTCTGACAGAAGCATGTTGTCTGTTGTTCTGCTGACATTAACGATCGCCTAGGCACTAAAATGCAGATCGACAGGTGCGCTGATTGGTACGCTCCATGTTCCCGTAATGGAACACCGTCTCTGGTTGGTTGATTTCATCGCTTTGGTTACACCTGTTCCTGTTGTTCAGTTTCTTCTTTTTTGGCTTTGTGTGATTCTCTCTGTGATTCTGTTTTTCTCTGCCTCGCTTTTCCCAGCTCCCCGTCCCTCACTTTTAATGCCCGTTATCCTTCACCAGCACACTCTCCCTTGGTTCCCATCCTCGTTTCTGAATTCCTCCTGCTTTGCCACGTAGCCCGTGACTTTTTTCTTAATCTCTCTCTGTCTGCCTCAACGCTCCCCCCGTGCTTTTTAATTCGTCTTCTCTGCTCTGTACCCTGCTACTGTTCTTGCCTTTCTGAGTTCTTCTCTGTCCAGCTCCCTTGCCCTATTCATGAATTCCTGTTCTTCCTGCAGCCACCGCTGTTCCCTGTGACCTCCATCTCTCTCTGTCCAGCTCCCTGTCCCTAGGTTTTAATTCCTGCCTCTGCCCGCTGTAGCCTGTCTAGATGTTTCTCTCGGCCTCTCTCTCTGTCCGGCTCCCTCTCTCTGTGTTCTAATTCCACGTTCTCTGTCACGTGGACCCGTGCTGTTTGTTTGTCCTCATCTCTCTCTGTCCAGCTCCTTGCTGCGACGTTTTATTTCCTCATTTCCTCCCTCTCTGTCTTTGTAGCCCATTGCTGTTGGTTTGTTTTTTTTCTTTTTTTTCACTTGTTTCTTCATGTGTCTCTGTCTGCCTCCCAGTCCCTGATCTTAAATTCCTCCTTCCCTGTAGGCCGCTGTTCCTTTTTTCCATTCTACATTGTGTTCTCTTTGGTCTCGTGTTCTTATTCATTGATTCCCTCCTCGCTGCCCTGTGGCTTGTCCCCATTTTATTGTTGCTTCTCTCTCCCTCTCTCTGGCTTCTTGCCCCTGTTTTTAAAATTCCTCCCTCTCTTCTCTCTTCCCTGTAGGCCGTGTGATCTTTAGCCTTTCTCCATGTCTTTCTGCCCATCTCTCTGTGTCTATTCATTAATTCTTCCCTCTCTGCCCTGTAGCCTGTAGCTTCTGTCCTTTCTCCATCTTGCTGTCCCTGGCTCCCCCGTGACCCTATGCTAGAATTGTTTCTCTCTTCTCTCCGTACGCATTGCGATTCCTTTTGCTCTCTGTCTCCCTTTGGTTTTTTTCTTTTTTTTTTTCTGGCTCCCTGTCCCTAATTCTTAATTCTCTGCCTTCTCGTGCCCCGTGGTTTGTTCTGTGGGGTTCTCTCGCGGTTCCCTCGCAGTTCCCTCCAGTCCATACTGGGCTATATTGGTCTAGTCCATACTGGGCTATATTGGTCTGTCCCGGCTTCCTCCCACTTCTTTCCCAGTGCCTCACAGTAGGTCCCGGTTCCGTCCATGGGATGAACTGTGAGGGAACTGTGAGGGAACTGTGAGGGAACTGTGAGGGAACTGTGAGGGAACTGTGAGGGAACTGTGAGGGAACTGTGAGGGAACTGTGAGGGAACTGTGAGGGAACTGTGAGGGAACTGTGAGGGAACTGTGAGGGAACTGTGAGGGAACTGTGAGGGAACTGTGAGGGAACTGTGAGGGAACTGTGAGGGAACTGTGAGGGAACTGTGAGGGAACTGTGAGGGAACTGTGAGGGAACTGTGAGGGAACTGTGAGGGAACTGTGAGGGAACTGTGAGGGAACTGTGAGGGAACTGTGAGGGAACTGTGAGGGAACTGTGAGGGAACTGTGAGGGAACTGTGAGGGAACTGTGAGGGAACTGTGAGGGAACTGTGAGGGAACTGTGAGGGAACTGTGAGGGAACTGTGAGGGAACTGTGAGGGAACTGTGAGGGAACTGTGAGGGAACTGTGAGGAGGGGGGCGGCCCCCCGGGCCCCAGCCCCTCCCCCCCGCCTGGGGCCAGGCCCCGCGGCCGCCGGCCCCTTCCTCCTCTGCCCGCTCCCGTCGCGGACGGCTCGGTATGTGTCACGAGCGGCAGCCGCGTTCAGCAGCTCTCGGAGGGCGCGCGGCTCTGCCCGGCCGTGACCGGGGCCCGCAGGGGTTTCCCGCTCGCTCCGAGAAGGCGCTGGCCCCGAGCCGGCGCGTCCCGCCCCGCCCGGCCCTCGGCGCCCTCGCGAGCTGAGCGCGGCCCGGCCAGCAGGGGGCGCTGGCGCTCACCGGCTGGGCGCGGTGGCGGGGCCGGTGGGGGCCGTTCCTTCCGGCCGCCCTTTAAGGGCCGCCCCGCGGGGCTCGGGCTTCCGGTGGCGCGTGCGCGGCGCGTCGGAGCGGGGGCGGGAGCGGTGCGTGTGGAGGCCGAAGGGCCGGTGCGTGTGGCGGCCGGGTCGCGAGGCGTCCCTGTGCGGTGCCGGGGCCCCTCTGCGGCCCGGCGTGGGAAGCCCGCGGCCGGCGGAGCCTGCTCGGAGCTGGGCGGGGAGCGCCGCGGCGGTCCGGCCGCCGGCAGCCATCCCCTGCGGTGGCCGGCAGCCCCTCGGGACGCCTGGAGGCCTGGCGGTGCCCGAGCCTCGCCTGCGGCAGCCGCCTGAGAGAGCAGCGCGGCCGTGTCCGGGGGCCGGAGAGCGCTGGTGGGTGAGTTCGGGCAGCGGGGGGCGGGTGTGTGTCTCCGGGCGGGGCCGGGGGGCTCCGTGCCCCGCAGAGGAGCCCCGGTCGGGCATCGTTCGCTTCCGAACAATGCAGGTCTGTCCCTGGTTATTTTCTGTGTACAGTGTTTCGGGCCACCTGAAAGCCTTTGGCCGGGTAGGTTTGGTGCGGGGCGATGGCAGGTGTGGACCCTGAAAGATCTCGGGTGGGGGGCGTGGGAGGTATTTCTTGCCTTAAAACTCTGAGCCCACCTCGCGTGTCATGTCGTGTTATCATGTCGTGAGACTCGTGACTGTGGCAAATGGCTGAGTCGGGCGTTTTCTGATAACTAACTTCTGAACGTGTGCGTGTGTAGGCACGGGGAGATTTGTGCAGGGTGACGGAGCCCCTTGTGCTTCTGTGCTAATGTCTACCTGTTCTAGACCTCCAGTGTTGGAAAGCCTTTGTTTAGTGCCTAGTTGTGGCTGCGTAACTGCTGTTGCGCCTGCAGCTGTGCTCGCAGGGATGCTGGGTGGCTCCGCATCAAACCGGCCGCCGGGCGGCCGGGTTGTGCCGCAGAGCATGCCGGGAGCTGTAGTCCTTGCGGCTGCCGGGCGGCCGGGTTGTGCCGCAGAGCGTGCCGGGAGCTGTATTCCTGGCGCAGTGGCTGCCGGCCCTGTCACGTGGTTCGCCGGGCATGGCGGGAGGCGCGGTCTTCCGGCGCTCGGGTGCCGGGCGGCCGTGGCGCGTACGGTACGCGAGGTGTATTTTTGGGGTTGGCTTCGTGTTGATTACTGGGGGCTTGCGGGTGCGGCCGCTTCCCGAGAAGCGGTGAGTTCCCCGGGAGCTGACAGAAGGGAAGAGGGAAAGGAGGAGGACGATGACCTTTTCCCCGTGCCCAGGGCGCAGATGATGGCCGCCTCCCCGGCCCACCGGAGGTCCCGCTCAGCCTCCCCGGCCCCCCTTGCCCCGTGCGCCTGCCCCCAGCTCCGGCACCTCCCCATAAGCGTGCTGCATAGCCTTAGGCCGCCCCCAGGCCCTGTCGTGAAGGCAGCAAGCCGTCCCTCAAGCGCACTGGATTCCCCCTTGGCGCAGGGGCCCTTAGCAGTAGCGTGGGGAGGGAGCGGTGTGTCCAGAAGCCCCTGCGGAAGGAGAGGCTTTGGCCAGGGTCGATCGACGGTAATGACGGTCGCTGTTTCTTCTTTCCCTCTCCCAGAGACCGTGCTGAGGACGTGGTTGTCTGTCCTTCCCCCGGGGATGCCGTTGCCTGCGGCCGTCTCAGGCTCGCGTGGCTTCTCTCTGCCCGTCCTCGCCGTCCTCGCAGCGCAGGGCCGAAAAGGGATAGACAAAGCCCTTCCCGGCTGCGGACAGGAGCTGCCTCGGCTGAAGCTGGAGACGCCAACGAAAGGTAAAGAAGAAGAAACTGAAGGTGCTCTGGCTGCCAGCTGCCTTCCTGCCGCAGGCAAGAGAGAGCCTGTCCATGCAGGTGGGGGAGGAAGGATCCCCCTTCATAGCCCGCAGCGGGCCAGGCCACCAACGTGCACCGTAGGGTCTGTACGCGTAACCCGGAGTTGGGTACGGGCGTGTAGTGCACGAGCGAGCTAGGCTACGTGCCTAGGAAGCCTCATCTGGTAAGAGCTGTAAGACACCCACGTATTCTCTTCAGGTGGAGGACGGCCTAGAGTCTGGAGCTGCAGAAGAGGCAGGGAGGAGAGGAGGGGAAAGAAGCATCTGAACGGCTAAATTGTGCCAGCAGCGCTGAGAGCGAGAGTCGCGGTGAGTCCTGGGCCACTGGGGCCCCGTTGCCTCTCTTGTACGTCCTGGGCCCTCCCTGTCTCTCCCCCGGCCCCCTCTCTTTCCTTACCTGCTGCAAAATTATTTTTTTTTGCGCCCCCCCCCGCACCTTCTTTCTCCGTCTCGCTCTGAGTGGCTCCCTGCCTCCCCGTCTTTTCAGTCCTCCCTCTCTCTGTCCTGTAGCCTGTGGCTCCTTTTTCTTTCTCCGCCTCTCTCTGCCTGGCTCTGGCTCCGTTTTTTTTTTTTTTTTTATTCCTCCTGCTCTGTCCTGTAGCCTGTCGGTGTTTTGTTGTTCTCTGGCTCTCTTGATCTGACTCCCTGTGTTACCGAAAAACGCGTTAAAATCGGAAACGACTCCTCAACACCAATTTAGTATTAAAGAGCAGGCATTCTTTATTCGCGGCGCCGGATGCACGGGGGATCGCTCCTCCTGGCGTGCGTACCTCACGCACCTTTCCCGTACAATTTGTAGATCAATGTTTTACGTATTCATACATATTCATTATTGTCCTGTCTGCTGATTGGTACAAACTTGCTCGTTCCGTATGTAAATCGCTGCGCAGGCTCGGTTGTCCTCTTCCGTTGTTCTCTTCTGTTACTTGGGTCGGTGGTGGTCTGTGAGTCGGTGGTCGCGATCTCCCCCTGCCGGAATTACCTTTTAGCTTCTCGGCTCTTACTCTTGGCAGTCTTGGCTAGTTTTCTCAGTCCGCTAAGCGAAACAGCGTTTTTTCATCCTTTTCTGACAGAAGCACGTTGTCTGTTGTTCTGTTCGCATTAATGATCGCCTACGGACTAAAATGCAGATCGACAGATACGCTGATTGGTACGCTCCATGTTCCCGTAATGGAACACCGTCTCTGGTTGATTTCATCACTTTGGTTACATTTCCCCTGTTTGGAAGTTCTGAAATAATAATTTTCTCAATACTTCCATCCTAGATCAATAATATTCCACTATGTCAGTTTAGTGTTTGCTTCATGTTCTGAAATTTTTCACTTGATTGTGGTCTCCAGGGTGTATGCAGGTCCCATTTTCTACCCAAAATTTTATTAATTTGTTGAAGTACCTCTGCAAAAAAATGTGGTGCTCTATCAGAGGACATTCCCGTTGGCACTCTAAATCTTGGTATTATTTCTTTCAGCAACGTTTTAACTACTACTCTAGCTTTGTCGGTGCAGCACGAGAAAGCTTCTGGCCATCTAGAAAATTTGTCAATCAGCACTGACAAATACTGCTATATCTATTTTGTCTGGGTAACTCAGAGAACTTAATTTGCTAATAATTTCCGGGAGAATTTTTTGTTTTGTTACTCCTAAAGGTTGTTTCCTTTGGTTCAGGGGATTATTTCTAGGACAGATTGGACACTTAGCTACTATGGGTTTAACTATTCTTGTCATGCCTACTTTCCGGGAGAATTTTTTGTTTTGTTACTCCTAAAGGTTGTTTCCTTTGGTTCAGGGGATTATTTCTAGGACAGATTGGACACTTAGCTACTATGGGTTTAACTATTCTTGTCATGCCTACACACGCTACAGATGTTTTTAAACTCAAAACCGTAGCGCCTACACCCTAATGTGTTTGCTCATGGTTTTCTTTTGCAAGTTCTGTCATAACTTGTGGGGTGGTTGTTGTTATTACTTGTTTTTCTGGTGTTACCTACCATCTCTCTGTGTTTTGTGATGCTTCCAATTGTTCTGCTAATTGCTCATCCAATTTATTATATCTCGGTTTCAACTTTGGAATTCTGATCTGTTTTACTGGTACTAGTGCAAGGATACCTTGCTCTGCAGTCCTCTTTGCAGCTTTATCGGTCAGTCGTTTGCTTATGTTTACAGCCGTCTGGCCAAATTGATGAGCTTTGCAACGCTTTACCGCCACTTCTTTTGGTTTCTGCACGTCTTCCGGAAGTTGGAGAATTTCTTCTTTATGCTGTATTGATGATTCTTGGGCTGATGGCAGTCCTTTCTCCTTCCCAATAGCTCCATGATCGTGGATCACACCAAATGCACGTTTGGAATCAGTCTAGATATTTATCCTTTGTCCTTCTGCCATTCGCAGAGCTCGCTTCAATGCTACCAATACTGCTTTCTGTGCTGAGGTGTTTGCAGGCAGCACCCCTGACTCCGTTCCCTCGGCGGCGATAACGACAGCATATCCGGCCATTCGCTTCTCTTCTCGCCCAGAGCTTCTTCCATCTGTAAACAACTCCAGATCAGGATTTTCCCAGAGGTTTGTGTCTCAGGTCTGGTCTGCTGGAATAGACTTGTTCAATAGTTAGCAAGCGATCGTGTTCTAAATTGTCCGTAAGGTTTTCTGTTGTTAAAAACATAGCAGGATTCAGTATAGCAGTAGTCTTCGATTCCACATCGTCTTGTTCTAACAGAACAACTTGATATTTCAACATTCTGCTAAGGGATAGCCAACGACCCCCCTTTTGTTCTAAAACAGTCACCGCTATGTGCGGGACATATACTGTCATCTTCTGTCCCATTGTTAACTTTGGGGCTTCCCGGATCGGCAGCGCTGTTGTTGCTACTGCCCGTAAACACCTAGGCCATCTTTTACTCGCGTGGTCAGGTTGTTTGGAGAAGTAGCCCACAGGTCTCTTCCAGGTTCCCAGTCGCTGTGTCAGCACTCCAAGGGCTAAATGTTGTCTTTCGTGGACAAACAACTCAAAAGGTTTAGCGAAATCAGGTAGGCCTAATGCAGGGGCGATCATCGAGGCTCTTTTCGGTTCTTTGAATGCCGTTTGGCATCCGGGCATCCAGGTTAAATATTTATCCTTTTGAGTCTTTCAATGCCTCAAATAATGGTTTTACATACAGTCTATAGTTCAGAATCCAGAGCTGATGCTATTTCATTGTTTTCAGAAAAGCTCTCAGTTCCTTCGGGCTGCTAGGTTCGGGAATTTGACAAATAGTTTCTTTCTTTTCACTTTCTAATTGTCTTTGTCTTTGAGATATTTCAAATCCTAAATAAATGGCTGCTTCTTTTCCTATTTGGGTTTTGTTTCTGGAAACTCCGCATCTTCCTTGGCCCAGAAAATCTAAAAATTTCAAAACATTTTTCTTTACTTTGTGCCGCTATCAGAATGTCATCCGCATTCTGTAACAAGATGCCTCTCCCTGGGTTCTGTTTTTATTATATCTCTAATTTTTTTTTGCCAGCTGAGTCTCAAGTATCGTAGGACTATTTTTAAATCCTTGTGGAAGTACGGTCCATGGTAGCTGTGTCTTTCATTCTGTGGTGGGGCTTTCCCATTGCAAAGCAAATAGGCTTTGACTTTTTATGCCTGGAGGTATGCAAAAGAAGGCGTCCTTCAAATCTAGTACAGTAAACCATTTATGCTCCTCCTTTAAAAGAGGTCAGTAAAGTGTATGGATTAGCTACTACCGGATGTATATCTTGGACCACCTGATTTATAGCCCTTAAATCGTGAACTAGCTAATACTCTTTGCCTCTAGATTTCTTTACTGGCGACACAGGAGTACTATATTCTGATTCACATTCCACTAAAAGCTCATATTCTGAAAAATTTTATAATTAACTTCTGTAATCCTTTTCGAGCCTCTCGCTTAATAGGGTATTGTTTTTGTCTTACGGGCTTGGCTCCAGGCTTTAAGGTTACTTTTACCGGCTCTGCCCACTTAGATCGCTCCGGAGCTCCGCTCGCTCAAACCAAAGGAATTACTACGTTTTCCACTTCCTCGGGAACCCGTTCCTCCCTGGAGGAATCCTGTAACATAAACGCTCTCGCCTCTGTGGCTTTTGATTCTGGTATTAGTGATTTAATCTCTCCATCTTTAAAAGTTACTTGAGCATCTAATTGACCTAATAGATCTCGTCATAACAGAGGCAGTGGACATTCAGGCATATGCAGAAACTGGTGAGTTGCCCATTGCTTCTCCAATTTAAACTTTAATGGCTCTGAGAGGGGCTAATTTTTCTTTGCCCTGTTGCGCTAGCAACATCTACTGATTTATGATCAAATTTCTCTTCACGTGTATTCAATACCAAATAAGTGGCTCCCGTATCTACCAAAAATTCTATTTCTTCATTCCGTAGCTTCAGTGTAACCAGGTGTTCAGCTAGGGTTGATTCCCCTGGTCTCCTTCATGCCAAGCTACTTCAAGCATTTAACCCAGATCTCTGGATTCAGGTTGTTCTAGTTTCTGAAGGTTGTTTTCTCTCCCCCCGCCCCCATCTGGGGCTGATTGTCTTATGAATATAGAGACCAGCTGAATTGCTTTTTCTGGTTTTTCTGGGTTCAAATGAGTATATTTTCTGGTGGTCACCTTCAGTCTTTCCATAAAGGCTGAAGGGGACTCACTTAATTCTTGTCTCACTTCATAAATTTTGACCAATTTATTGCTTTTGGCATTGCTTGTCTTACTCCAAATAAAATCTTTCTCTGACATCTAGTCAACATTCCCCTGGGTCCTGGCTGATTAGGGTCCCACTCGGGATTTGTAGATGGACAATTCTTATTCATTGTTCTCTGTAAATTCCTGTTAGCATGTGCTCCCTGCACCTGCCTTCTGGCTGTATTCCATACTATTTTCTTGTCAGTTTCATCAAGCGAAGTATCCAGTATCACAAGTAGAGCAACACTCTTTCAAGTTCTCACCACGTTTTCCTCTTTTCAGAAACATTGCC
Organism: Phalacrocorax aristotelis; assembly: GCF_949628215.1. Classification (NCBI taxonomy): domain Eukaryota; kingdom Metazoa; phylum Chordata; class Aves; order Suliformes; family Phalacrocoracidae; genus Phalacrocorax; species Phalacrocorax aristotelis. The sequence continues at coordinate 259,286 of NW_027441368.1, forward strand.
GTAGAATCTTGTGGACATACCTCACGCTGTTTCTGCTGCTTGGGATGATTCCACGGTGTAAAGAACAAATCAACATATGCCACTTCTTCCCATTTGCCTTCCCTTTTTACAAAACAACATTAATTGCAAGATGGTACGATATTGCAATGTCTCGTGTTCTGGCCATTTGTGCCCACCTTCCAATTGATACGTTGGCCACCAATGATTGCAATATTCAATTAATGGTTTCCGAGTTAGTGGGTCACCGCCCCCGACGTCTTTCCAGTGCTTCAAAATACATCGCAAAGGTGTTCTCTGTGGGATAGGTTTCCTACTCAGTAATGCTCCCGTCTCCCAGTCGACTAGTAGTTGTGATAGTGCACTATCACAAATACTAGTCAGAGGGACTCCAACCCCCGTTAGAGGTCTCACTGGAAATCTGCCACTGGGATCTGTAGCCCCCTGCTAGATATCCCTGGAGACTTCAACCCCCTGTTGAAGACTCCCCTACCCTCGGGTCCCGCTCCACAGGCTTTCGCCTAGCAGAGACTTACCAACCGAGGCACCTCTTGGCCCCGACCCTGCGTGGCTTTCGCCGCGCCTTACGGGCAGGCCTGTGGGACTCAAACCCGCTATCCTATCCTATGTGGGAAACTAACCCCACGTATTATTCTACCTAAGTTTCTTCTTCAAAGAATGCCTTGTTTACCTCAATCCAGGGGATCTTGCTCAGAATTCTCTGGCCCGGGGATCGGAAGCTCTCCCGGAGAATTCCTCGGGGCCGGCTGCAGGTCCCACGATCCCACGGATCCGTCGAGATTCAAAAGCAGGTTCCCACCTGGGGTGCCAAAACTGTTACCGAAAAACGCGTTAAAATCGGAAACGACTCCTCAACACCAATTTAGTATTAAAGAGCAGGCATTCTATATTCACGGCGCCGGATGCACGGGGGATCGCTCCTCCTGGCGTGCGTACCTCACGCACCTTTCCTGTACAATTTGTAGATGAAAATTTTACATACTCATAGATAGTCATTATTGTCTTGTCTAGCGATGGGTACAAACTTGCTCGTTCCGTATGTCAATCACTGCGCAGGCTCGGTTGTCCTCTTCCGTTGTTCTCTTCTGAGTAGGTGGTGTTACTTGGGTCGGTGGTGGTCTGTGAGTCGGTGGTCGCGATCTCCCCCTGCCGGAATTACCTTTTAGCTTCTCGGCTCTTACTCTTGGCAGTCTTGGCTAGTTTTCTCAGTCCGCTAAGCGAAACCGCGTTTTGTCATCCTTTTCTGACAGAAGCATGTTGTCTGTTGTTCTGCTGACATTAACGATCGCCTAGGCACTAAAATGCAGATCGACAGGTGCGCTGATTGGTACGCTCCATGTTCCCGTAATGGAACACCGTCTCTGGTTGGTTGATTTCATCGCTTTGGTTACACCTGTTCCTGTTGTTCAGTTTCTTCTTTTTTGGCTTTGTGTGATTCTCTCTGTGATTCTGTTTTTCTCTGCCTCGCTTTTCCCAGCTCCCCGTCCCTCACTTTTAATGCCCGTTATCCTTCACCAGCACACTCTCCCTTGGTTCCCATCCTCGTTTCTGAATTCCTCCTGCTTTGCCACGTAGCCCGTGACTTTTTTCTTAATCTCTCTCTGTCTGCCTCAACGCTCCCCCCGTGCTTTTTAATTCGTCTTCTCTGCTCTGTACCCTGCTACTGTTCTTGCCTTTCTGAGTTCTTCTCTGTCCAGCTCCCTTTCCCTATTCATGAATTCCTGTTCTTCCTGCAGCCACCGCTGTTCCCTGTGACCTCCATCTCTCTCTGTCCAGCTCCCTGTCCCTAGGTTTTAATTCCTGCCTCTGCCCGCTGTAGCCTGTCTAGATGTTTCTCTCGGCCTCTCTCTCTGTCCGGCTCCCTCTCTCTGTGTTCTAATTCCACGTTCTCTGTCACGTGGACCCGTGCTATTTGTTTGTCCTCATCTCTCTCTGTCCAGCTCCTTGCTGCGACGTTTTATTTCCTCATTTCCTCCCTCTCTGTCTTTGTAGCCCATTGCTGTTGGTTTGTGTTTTTTTTTTTTTTTTCCACTTGTTTCTTCATGTGTCTCTGTCTGCCTCCCAGTCCCTGATCTTTAATTCCTCCTTCCCTGTAGGCCGCTGTTCCTTTTTTCCATTCTACATTGTGTTCTCTTTGGTCTCGTGTTCTTATTCATTGATTCCCTCCTCGCTGCCCTGTGGCTTGTCCCCATTTTATTGTTGCTTCTCTCTCCCTCTCTCTGGCTTCTTGCCCCTGTTTTTAAAATTCCTCCCTCTCTTCTCTCTTCCCTGTAGGCCGTGTGATCTTTAGCCTTTCTCCATGTCTTTCTGCCCATCTCTCTGTGTCTATTCATTAATTCTTCCCTCTCTGCCCTGTAGCCTGTAGCTTCTGTCCTTTCTCCATCTTGCTGTCCCTGGCTCCCCCGTGACCCTATGCTAGAATTGTTTCTCTCTTCTCTCCGTACGCATTGCGATTCCTTTTGCTCTCTGTCTCCCTTTGGTTTTTTTCTTTTTTTTTTCTGGCTCCCTGTCCCTAATTCTTAATTCTCTGCCTTCTCGTGCCCCATGGTTTGTTCTGTGGGGTTCTCTCGCGGTTCCCTCGCAGTTCCCTCCAGTCCATACTGGGCTATATTGGTCTAGTCCATACTGGGCTATATTGGTCTGTCCCGGCTTCCTCCCACTTCTTTCCCAGTGCCTCACAGTAGGTCCCGGTTCCGTCCATGGGATGAACTGTGAGGGAACTGTGAGGGAACTGTGAGGGAACTGTGAGGGAACTGTGAGGGAACTGTGAGGGAACTGTGAGGGAACTGTGAGGGAACTGTGAGGGAACTGTGAGGGAACTGTGAGGGAACTGTGAGGGAACTGTGAGGGAACTGTGAGGGAACTGTGAGGGAACTGTGAGGGAACTGTGAGGGAACTGTGAGGGAACTGTGAGGGAACTGTGAGGGAACTGTGAGGGAACTGTGAGGGAACTGTGAGGGAACTGTGAGGGAACTGTGAGGGAACTGTGAGGGAACTGTGAGGAGGGGGGCGGCCCCCCGGGCCCCAGCCCCTCCCCCCCGCCTGGGGCCAGGCCCCGCGGCCGCCGGCCCCTTCCTCCTCTGCCCGCTCCCGTCGCGGACGGCTCGGTATGTGTCACGAGCGGCAGCCGCGTTCAGCAGCTCTCGGAGGGCGCGCGGCTCTGCCCGGCCGTGACCGGGGCCCGCAGGGGTTTCCCGCTCGCTCCGAGAAGGCGCTGGCCCCGAGCCGGCGCGTCCCGCCCCGCCCGGCCCTCGGCGCCCTCGCGAGCTGAGCGCGGCCCGGCCAGCAGGGGGCGCTGGCGCTCACCGGCTGGGCGCGGTGGCGGGGCCGGTGGGGGCCGTTCCTTCCGGCCGCCCTTTAAGGGCCGCCCCGCGGGGCTCGGGCTTCCGGTGGCGCGTGCGCGGCGCGTCGGAGCGGGGGCGGGAGCGGTGCGTGTGGAGGCCGAAGGGCCGGTGCGTGTGGCGGCCGGGTCGCGAGGCGTCCCTGTGCGGTGCCGGGGCCCCTCTGCGGCCCGGCGTGGGAAGCCCGCGGCCGGCGGAGCCTGCTCGGAGCTGGGCGGGGAGCGCCGCGGCGGTCCGGCCGCCGGCAGCCATCCCCTGCGGTGGCCGGCAGCCCCTCGGGACGCCTGGAGGCCTGGCGGTGCCCGAGCCTCGCCTGCGGCAGCCGCCTGAGAGAGCAGCGCGGCCGTGTCCGGGGGCCGGAGAGCGCTGGTGGGTGAGTTCGGGCAGCGGGGGGCGGGTGTGTGTCTCCGGGCGGGGCCGGGGGGCTCCGTGCCCCGCAGAGGAGCCCCGGTCGGGCATCGTTCGCTTCCGAACAATGCAGGTCTGTCCCTGGTTATTTTCTGTGTACAGTGTTTCGGGCCACCTGAAAGCCTTTGGCCGGGTAGGTTTGGTGCGGGGCGATGGCAGGTGTGGACCCTGAAAGATCTCGGGTGGGGGGCGTGGGAGGTATTTCTTGCCTTAAAACTCTGAGCCCACCTCGCGTGTCATGTCGTGTTATCATGTCGTGAGACTCGTGACTGTGGCAAATGGCTGAGTCGGGCGTTTTCTGATAACTAACTTCTGAACGTGTGCGTGTGTAGGCACGGGGAGATTTGTGCAGGGTGACGGAGCCCCTTGTGCTTCTGTGCTAATGTCTACCTGTTCTAGACCTCCAGTGTTGGAAAGCCTTTGTTTAGTGCCTAGTTGTGGCTGCGTAACTGCTGTTGCGCCTGCAGCTGTGCTCGCAGGGATGCTGGGTGGCTCCGCATCAAACCGGCCGCCGGGCGGCCGGGTTGTGCCGCAGAGCATGCCGGGAGCTGTAGTCCTTGCGGCTGCCGGGCGGCCGGGTTGTGCCGCAGAGCGTGCCGGGAGCTGTATTCCTGGCGCAGTGGCTGCCGGCCCTGTCACGTGGTTCGCCGGGCATGGCGGGAGGCGCGGTCTTCCGGCGCTCGGGTGCCGGGCGGCCGTGGCGCGTACGGTACGCGAGGTGTATTTTTGGGGTTGGCTTCGTGTTGATTACTGGGGGCTTGCGGGTGCGGCCGCTTCCCGAGAAGCGGTGAGTTCCCCGGGAGCTGACAGAAGGGAAGAGGGAAAGGAGGAGGACGATGACCTTTTCCCCGTGCCCAGGGCGCAGATGATGGCCGCCTCCCCGGCCCACCGGAGGTCCCGCTCAGCCTCCCCGGCCCCCCTTGCCCCGTGCGCCTGCCCCCAGCTCCGGCACCTCCCCATAAGCGTGCTGCATAGCCTTAGGCCGCCCCCAGGCCCTGTCGTGAAGGCAGCAAGCCGTCCCTCAAGCGCACTGGATTCCCCCTTGGCGCAGGGGCCCTTAGCAGTAGCGTGGGGAGGGAGCGGTGTGTCCAGAAGCCCCTGCGGAAGGAGAGGCTTTGGCCAGGGTCGATCGACGGTAATGACGGTCGCTGTTTCTTCTTTCCCTCTCCCAGAGACCGTGCTGAGGACGTGGTTGTCTGTCCTTCCCCCGGGGATGCCGTTGCCTGCGGCCGTCTCAGGCTCGCGTGGCTTCTCTCTGCCCGTCCTCGCCGTCCTCGCAGCGCAGGGCCGAAAAGGGATAGACAAAGCCCTTCCCGGCTGCGGACAGGAGCTGCCTCGGCTGAAGCTGGAGACGCCAACGAAAGGTAAAGAAGAAGAAACTGAAGGTGCTCTGGCTGCCAGCTGCCTTCCTGCCGCAGGCAAGAGAGAGCCTGTCCATGCAGGTGGGGGAGGAAGGATCCCCCTTCATAGCCCGCAGCGGGCCAGGCCACCAACGTGCACCGTAGGGTCTGTACGCGTAACCCGGAGTTGGGTACGGGCGTGTAGTGCACGAGCGAGCTAGGCTACGTGCCTAGGAAGCCTCATCTGGTAAGAGCTGTAAGACACCCACGTATTCTCTTCAGGTGGAGGACGGCCTAGAGTCTGGAGCTGCAGAAGAGGCAGGGAGGAGAGGAGGGGAAAGAAGCATCTGAACGGCTAAATTGTGCCAGCAGCGCTGAGAGCGAGAGTCGCGGTGAGTCCTGGGCCACTGGGGCCCCGTTGCCTCTCTTGTACGTCCTGGGCCCTCCCTGTCTCTCCCCCGGCCCCCTCTCTTTCCTTACCTGCTGCAAAATTATTTTTTTTTGCGCCCCCCCCCGCACCTTCTTTCTCCGTCTCGCTCTGAGTGGCTCCCTGCCTCCCCGTCTTTTCAGTCCTCCCTCTCTCTGTCCTGTAGCCTGTGGCTCCTTTTTCTTTCTCCGCCTCTCTCTGCCTGGCTCTGGCTCCGTTTTTTTTTTTTTTTTTATTCCTCCTGCTCTGTCCTGTAGCCTGTCGGTGTTTTGTTGTTCTCTGGCTCTCTTGATCTGACTCCCTGTGTTACCGAAAAACGCGTTAAAATCGGAAACGACTCCTCAACACCAATTTAGTATTAAAGAGCAGGCATTCTTTATTCGCGGCGCCGGATGCACGGGGGATCGCTCCTCCTGGCGTGCGTACCTCACGCACCTTTCCCGTACAATTTATAGATGAAAATTTCACATACTCATAGATAGTCATTATTGTCTTGTCTAGTGATGGGTACAAACTTGCTCGTTCCCTATGTCAGTCACTGCGCAGGCTCGGTTGTCCTCCCAGTACAGTGCGGGGAACGGGGACGTACAGTGCGGGGAACGGGGACGTACAGTGCGGGGAACGGGGACGTACCAGGATCTACTGGGTTGTACTGGGAGGGAACTGGGACGTACTGGGAGGCACTACAATGTGCGGGGATGCCCTGGGATGTACTGTGGAGGAACTAGGATGTACAGGCTTGTACTGGGTTGTACCGGGTGGAACTGGCAGGAATTTGGGATGTACCAGGATGTACTGGGATGTACTGGGAGGTAACTGTTATGTACTGGGAAGGAACTGGTAGGGAACTGGGATGTACTGGTATGTACTGGGAGGGAAGTGTTATGTACTGAGGGTAACTGGGACGTACTGGGATGTGCTGGGAGGGAACTGTGAAGTACTGGTATGTACTGGGAGGGAACTGGGATGTACTGGGAGGGAACTGGGATGTACTGGGTGGAAAGTGTTGGGAATTGGGATTTACTGGGAGGGAACTGGGACGGACTGGGAGGGAACTGGGATGTAGTGGGACATACTGGGAGGGAACTGGGATGTAGTGGGACATACTGGGAGGGAACTGGGATGTACTGGGACATACTGGGAGGGAACTGGGATGTAGTGGGACATACTGGGAGGGAACTGGGATGTACTGGGGTGTACTGGGAGGGGACTGTTATGTACCGAGGGGGAACTGGGATGTACTGGGAGTGAACTGTGAAGTACTGGGATGTACTGGGAGTAAACTGGGAGGGAACTGGTATGTAGTAGCATGTACTGGGTGGGAACTGGGATGTACCAGGATGTACTGGGATGTACTAGGAGGGAACTGGGATGTAGTGGGAGGGAACTGGGAGGGAACTGGGATGTACTGGGAGGGAACTGGGATGTACTGGGAGGGAACTGGGATGTACTGGGGACATACTGGCAGGGAACTGGGATGTAGTGGGAGGGGATTGGGATGTACTGGGAGGGAACTTGGATGTATTGGGAGGGAAGTGTTATGTACCAAGGGGGAACTGGGACGTACTGGGATGTAGTGGGAGTGAACTGTGAAGTACTGGGATGTACTTAGAGGGAACTGGGATGTACTGGGAGGGAACTTTGAAGTACTGGGATGTACTTAGAGGAAACTGGGAGGCAACTGGGATGTAGTGGGACGTACTGGAATGGAACTGGGAGTGAACTGTGTGTGAACTGGGAGGGAACTGGGATGTACTGTGAGGGTACTGGGATGTACTGGGAGGGACTGGGAGGGATCTGGGATGTACTGGGCTGCACTGGTAGGGAACTGGGATGTACTGGGAGGACACTGGAATGTCCCAGTTGACACCCACTTCCCTCCCAGTTTCCTCCCAGTATATCCCAGTTTCCTCCCAGTATATCCCAGTTTCCTCCCAGTAAATCCCAGTTCGCTCCCAGTACATCCCAATACATCGCCGTACATTCCAGTTCCGTTCCTGTACATCCCAATACATCCCCGTTCCATGCCAGTACATCCCAGTTTCCTACCAGTTCATCCCCGTACATCCCAATTCCCTCCCGGTTCGCTACCACTTCTTTCCCATTGCCTCCAAATACATCCCAGTTCCGTCCCATTACATCCCAGTACATCCCAGGTCCCTCCCAGTACTGGGAGGGAACTGGGATGTACTGGGAGGCACTACAATGTGCGGGGATGCCCTGGGATGTACTGTGGAGGAACTAGGATGTACAGGCTTGTACTGGGTTGTACCGGGTGGAACTAGCAGGGATTTGAAATGTCCTAGGATCTACTGGGATGTACTGGGATGTACTGGGAGGTAACTGTTGTGTACTGGTAGGGAACTGGGATGTACTTGGAGGGAAATGGGAGAGAACTGAGATGTACTGGAGGGAACTGGAATGGAATAAGAGGGAACTAGGACGCACTGGTCGGAAACAGGGACGGAACTGGGAGGGAACTGGGACGTACTGGGAGGGAACTGGGACGTACTGGGAGGGAACTGGGACGTACTGGGAGGGAACTATTGTGTACTGGGAGCGAACTGGGAGGGAACTGGTTTGTAGTAGGATGTACTGGGAGGGAACTGGGATGTATTGGGACGGACTGGGAGGGAACTGGGACGGACTGGGATGCACTGGTAGGGAACTGGGATGTACTGGGAGGAAACTGGAATGTCCCAGTTGACACCCACTTTCCTCCCAGTTTCCTCCCAGTATATCCCAGTTACCTCCCAGTACATCCCAGTTACCTCCCAGTACATCCCAGTAAATCCCAGTTTGCTCCCAGTACATCGCAGTACATTCCAGTTCCGTTCCTGTACATCCCAATACATCCCCGTTCCATGCCAGTACATCCCAGTTTCCTACCAGTTCATCCCCGTACATCCCAATTCCCTCCCGGTTCGCTACCACTTCTTTCCCATTGCCTCCAAATACATCCCAGTTCCGTCCCAGTACATCCCAGTACATCCCAGGTCCCTCCCAGTACTGGGAGGGAGCTGGGATGTACTGGGAGGCACTACAATGTGCGGGGATGCCCTGGGATGTACTGTGGAGGAACTAGGATGTACAGGCTTGTACTGGGTTGTACCGGGTGGAACTGGCAGGGATTTGGGATGTACCAGGATCTACTGGGATCTACTGGGATGTACTGGGAGGTAACTGTTATGTACTGGGAAGGAACAGGGAGGGAACTGGGATGTACTGGGAGGGAACTGGGACGTACTGTGAGGACACTGGGATGTACTGGTATGTACTGGGAGGGAAGTGTTATGTACTGAGGGGAACTGGGACGTACTGGGATGTACTGGGAGTGAACTGGGAGGGAACTGGTATGTAGTAGGATGTACTGGGAGGGAACTGGGATGTACCGGGAGGGAACTGGGATGTACTGGGAGGGAACTGGGATGTACTGGGATGTAGTGGGAGGGAACTGGGAGGGAACTGGTATGTACTGGGAGGGAACTGGGATGTACTGGGACATACTGGCAGGGAACAGGGATGTACTGGGAGGGGATTGGGACGGACTGGGAGGGAACTGGGATGTACTGGGCTGCACTGGTAGGGAACTGGGATGTACTGGGAGGAAACTGGAATGTCCCAGTTGACACCCACTTCCCTCCCAATGCCTCCCAGTATATCCCAGTTTCCTCCCAGTATATCCCAGTTTCCTCCCAGTACATCCCAGTAAATCCCAGTTTGCTCCCAGTACATCGCAGTACATTCCAGTTCTGTTCCTGTCCATCCCAATACATCCCCGTTCCATGCCAGTACATCCCAGTTTCCTACCAGTTCATCCCCGTACATCCCAATTCCCTCCCGGTTTCCTACCACTTCTTTCCCAGTGCCTCCCAATACATCCCAGTTCCGTCCCATTACATCCCAGTACATCCCAGTTCCCTCCCAGTACGTCCCAGTTCCCTCCCAGTACATCCCAGGTCCCTCCCAGTACTGGGAGGGAACTGGGATGTACTGGGAGGCACTACAATGTGCGGGGATGCCCTGGGATGTACTGTGGAGGAACTAGGATGTACAGGCTTGTACTGGGTTGTACCGGGTGGAACTGGCAGGGATTTGGGATGTACCAGGATCTACTGGGATGTACTGGGATATACTGGGAGGTATCTGTTATGTACTGGGAGTGAACTGGGAGGGAACTGGGATGTACTGGGACGGACTGGGAGGGAACTGGGACGGACTGGGATGCACTGGTAGGGAACTGGGATGTACTGGGAGGAAACTGGAATGTCCCAGTTGACACCCACTTTCCTCCCAGTTTCCTCCCAGTACATCCCAGTAAATCCCAGTTTGCTCCCAGTACATCCCAGTACATTCCAGTTCCGTTCCTGTACATCCCAATACATCCCCGTTCCATGCCAGTACATCCCAGTTCCCTACCAGTTCATCCCCGTACATCCCAATTCCCTCCCGGTTCGCTACCACTTCTTTCCCAGTGCCTCCCAATACATCCCAGTTCCGTCCCATTACATCCCAGTACATCCCAGGTCCCTCCCAGTACATCCCAGGTCCCTCCCCGTTAATCCTAGGTCCCTCCCAGTACTGGGAGGGACCTGGGATGTACTGGGAGGCACTACAATGTGCGGGGATGCCCTGGGATGTACCGTGGAGGAACTAGGATGTACAGGCTTGTACTGGGTTGTACCGGGTGGAACTGGCAGGGATTTGGGATGTACCAGGATCTACTAGGATGTACTGGGAGGTAACTGTTATGTACTGGGAGTGAACTGGGAGGGAACTGGGATGTACTGGGAGGGAACTGGGACGTACCGTGAGGACACTGGGATGTACTGGTATGTACTGGGAGGGAAGTGTTATGTACTGAGGGGAACTGGGACGTACTGGGATGTACTGGGAGGGAACTGTGAAGTACTGGGATGTACTGGGAGTGAACTGGGAGGGAACTGGTATGTAGTGGGATGTACCAGGATGTACTGGGAGGGAACTGGTATGTACTGGGAGGGAACTGGGATGTACTGGGATGTAGTGGGAGGGAACTGGGAGGGAACTGGGATGTACTGGGAGGGAACTGGTATGTACTGGGAGGGAACTGGGATGTACTGGGGCATACTGGCAGGGAACTGGGATGTACTGGGAGGGGATTGGGACGGACTGGGAGGGAACTGGGATGTACTGGGCTGCACTGGTAGGGAACTGGGATGTACTGGGAGGAAACTGGGATGTCCCAGTTGACACCCACTTCCCTCCCAATGCCTCCCAGTATATCCCAGTTTCCTCCCAGTACATCCCAGTAAATCCCAGCTCGCTGCCAGTACATGCCAATACATCGCTGTACATTCCAGTTCTGTTCCTGTACATCCCAATACATCCCCGTTCCATGCCAGTACATCCCAGTTCCCTACCAGTTCATCCCCGTACATCCCAATTCCCTCCCGGTTCACTACCACTTCTTTCCCAGTGCCTCCCAATACATCCCAGTTCCGTCCCAGGTCCCTCCCAGTACATCCCAGGACCCTCCCAGTACATCCCAGTTCCCTCCCAGTACATCCCAGGTCCCTCCCAGTACTGGGAGGGAACTGGGATGTACTGGGAGGCACTACAATGTGCGGGGATGCCCTGGGATGTACTGTGGAGGAACTAGGATGTACAGGCTTGTACTGGGTTGTACCGGGTGGAACTGGCAGGGATTTGGGATGTACCAGGATCTACTGGGATGTACTGGGATGTACTGGGAGGTAACTGTTGTGTACTGGGAGTGAACTGGGAGAGAACTGGGATGTACTGGTAGGGAACTGGGATGTACTGTGAGGACACTGGGATGTACTGGTATGTACTGGGAGGGAAGTGTTATGTACTGAGGGGAACTGGGACGTACTGGGACGTGCTGGGAGGGAACTATGAAGTATTGGGATGTACTTAGAGGGAACTGGGAGGGAACTGGGAGGGAACTGGGAGTGAACTGGGAGGGAACTGTGAAGTACTGGGATGTACTGGGAGGGAACTGGGATGTACTGGGTGGAAAGTTGGGAATTGGGATTTACTGGGAGGGAACTGGGATGTACTGGGAGGGAACTGGGATGTAGTGGGACATACTGGGAGGGAACTGGGATGTACTGGGGTGTACTGGGAGGGAACTGTTATGTACCGAGGGGGAACTGGGATGTACTGGGAGTGAACTGTGAAGTACTGGGATGTACTTAGAGGGAAGTGGGAGGGAACTTGGATGTAGTGGGAGGGAACTGGGATTTACTTGGAGGAAAGTGGCATGTACTGTGATGTACTGGAATGGAACTGGGAGTGAACTGTGTGTGAACTGTGAGGGAACTGGGATGTACTGTGAGGGAACTGGGATGTACTGGGACGGACTGGGAGGGAACTGGGATGTACTGGGAGGGATCTGGGATGTACTGGGCTGCACTGGTAGGGAACTGGGATGTACTGGGAGGAAACTGGAATGTCCCAGTTGACACCCACTTCCCTCCCAGTGCCTCCCAGTATATCCCAGTTTCCTCCCAGTACATCCCAGTAAATCCCAGTTTGCTCCCAGTACATGCCAGTACATCGCAGTACATTCCAGTTCCGTTCCTGTACATCCCAATACATCCCCGTTCCATGCCAGTACATCCCAGTTCCCTACCAGTTCATCCCCGTACATCCCAATTCCCTCCCGGTTCACTACCACTTCTTTCCCAGTTCCGTCCCATTACATACCAGTTCCGTCCCATTACATCCCAGTTCCGTCCCATTACATCCCAGTACATCCCAGGTCCCTCCCAGTACGTCCCAGTTGCCTCCCAGTACATCCCAGTTCCCTCCCAGTACTGGGAGGGACCTGGGATGTACTGGGAGGCACTACAATGTGCGGGGATGCCCTGGGATGTACTGTGGAGGAACTAGGATGTACAGGCTTTTACTGGGTTGTACCGGGTGGAACTGGCAGGGATTTGGGATGTACCAGGATCTACTGGGATGTACTGGGAGGTAACTGTTATGTACTGGGAAGGAACAGGGAGGGAACGGGGATGTATTGGTAGGGAACTGGGATGTACTGGGAGGGAACTGGGACGTACCGTGAGGACACTGGGATGTACTGGTATGTACTGGGAGGGAAGTGTTATGTACTGAGGGGAACTGGGACGTACTGGGATGTACTGGGAGGGAACTGTGAAGTACTGGGATGTACTGGGAGTGAACTGGGAGGGAACTGGTATGTAGTAGGATGTACTGGGTGGGAACTGGGATGTAGTGGGAGGGAACTGGTATGTACTGGGAGGGAACTGGGATGTAGTGGGAGGGAACTGGGAGGGAACTGGTATGTACTGGGAGGGAACTGGGATGTACTGGGACATACTGGCAGGGAACTGGGATGTACTGGGAGGGGATTGGGACGGACTGGGAGGGAACTGGGATGTACTGGGCTGCACTGGTAGGGAACTGGGATGTACTGGGAGGAAACTGGGATGTCCCAGTTGACACCCACTTCCCTCCCAATGCCTCCCAGTATATCCCAGTTTCCTCCCAGTATATCCCAGTTTCCTCCCAGTACATCCCAGTAAATCCCAGCTCGCTGCCAGTACATGCCAATACATTGCTGTACATTCCAGTTCTGTTCCTGTACATCCCAATACATCCCCGTTCCATGCCAGTACATCCCAGTTTCCTACCAGTTCATCCCCGTACATCCCAATTCCCTCCCGGTTCACTACCACTTCTTTCCCAGTGCCTCCCAATACATCCCAGTTCCGTCCCATTAGATCCCAGTACATCCCAGTTCCCTCCCAGTACGTCCCAGTTCCCTCCCAGTACATCCCAGGTCCCTCCCAGTACTGGGAGGGAACTGGGATGTACTGGGAGGCACTACAATGTGCGGGGATGCCCTGGGATGTACCGTGGAGGAACTAGGATGTACAGGCTTGCACTGGGTTGTACCGGGTGGACCTGGCAGGGATTTGAAATGTCCTAGGATCTACTAGGATGTACTGGGAGGTAACTGTTATGTACTGGGAGTGAACTGGGAGGGAACTGGGATGTACTGGGAGGGAACTGGGATGTACCGTGAGGACACTGGGATGTACTGGGATGTACTGGGAGGGAAGTGTTATGTACTGAGGGGAACTGGGACGTACTGGGATGTACTGGGAGGGAACTGTGAAGTACTGGGATGTACTGGGAGTGAACTGGGAGGGAACTGGTATGTAGTAGGATGTACTGGGTGGGAACTGGGATGTACCAGGATGTACTGGGATGTACTGGGAGGGAACTGGTATGTACTGGGAGGGAACTGGGATGTACTGGGACATACTGGCAGGGAACTGGGATGTACTGGGAGGGGATTGGGACGGACTGGGAGGGAACTGGGATGTACTGGGCTGCACTGGTAGGGAACTGGGATGTACTGGGAGGAAACTGGAATGTCCCAGTTGACACCCACTTCCCTCCCAATGCCTCCCAGTATATCCCAGTTTCCTCCCAGTATATCCCAGTTTCCTCCCAGTACATCCCAGTAAATCCCAGCTCGCTCCCAGTACATCCCAGTACATCGCAGTACATTCCTGTTCCGTTCCTGTACATCCCAATACATCCCCGTTCCATGCCAGTACATCCCAGTTTCCTACCAGTTCATCCCCGTACATCCCAATTCCCTCCCGGTTCACTACCACTTCTTTCCCAGTGCCTCCCAATACATCCCAGTTCCGTCCCATTACATCCCAGTACATCCCAGTTCCCTCCCAGTACGTCCCAGGTCCCTCCCAGTACTGGGAGGGACCTGGGATGTACTGGGAGGCACTACAATGTGCGGGGATGCCCTGGGATGTACTGTGGAGGAACTAGGATGTACAGGCTTGTACTGGGTTGTACTGGGTGGAACTGGCAGGGATTTGGGATGTACCAGGATCTACTGGGATGTACTGGGAGGTAACTGTTATGTACTGGGAAGGAACAGGGAGGGAACTGGGATGTACTGGTAGGGAACTGGGATGTACTGTGAGGGAACTGGGACGTACTGTGAGGACACTGGGATGTACTGGTATGTACTGGGAGGGAAGTCTTATGTACTGAGGGGAACTGGGACGTACTGGGATGTACTGGGAGGGAACTGTGAAGTACTGGGATGTACTGGGAGTGAACTGGGAGGGAACTGGTATGTAGTAGGATGTACTGGGTGGGAACTGGGATGTACCGGGAGGGAACTGGTATGTACTGGGAGGGAACTGGGATGTACTGGGATGTAGTGGGAGGGAACTGGGAGGGAACTGGGATGTACTGGGAGGGAACTGGTATGTACTGGGAGGGAACTGGGATGTACTGGGACATACTGGCAGGGAACTGGGATGTACTGGGAGGGGATTGGGACGGACTGGGAGGGAACTGGGATGTACTGGGCTGCACTGGTAGGGAACTGGGATGTACTGGGAGGAAACTGGGATGTCCCAGTTGACACCCACTTCCCTCCCAATGCCTCCCAGTATATCCCAGTTTCCTCCCAGTATATCCCAGTTTCCTCCCAGTACATCCCAGTAAATCCCAGCTCGCTCCCAGTACATCCCAGTACATCGCAGTACATTCCTGTTCCGTTCCTGTCCATCCCAATACATCCCCGTTCCATGCCAGTACATCCCAGTTTCCTACCAGTTCATCCCCGTACATCCCAATTCCCTCCCGGTTCACTACCACTTCTTTCCCAGTGCCTCCCAATACATCCCAGTTCCGTCCCATTACATCCCAGTACATCCCAGTTCCCTCCCAGTACATCCCAGGTCCCTCCCAGTACTGGGAGGGAACTGGGATGTACTGGGAGGCACTACAATGTGCGGGGATGCCCTGGGATGTACTGTGGAGGAACTAGGATGTACAGGCTTGTACTGGGTTGTACCGGGTGGAACTGGCAGGGATTTGGGATGTACCAGGATCTACTGGGATGTACTGGGATGTACTGGGAGGTAACTGTTATGTACTGGGAGTGAACAGGGAGGGAACTGGGATGTACTGGTAGGGAACTGGGATGTACTGTGAGGGAACTGTGACGTACTGTGAGGACACTGGGATGTACTGTTATGTACTGGGAGGGAAGTGTTATGTACTGAGGGGAACTGGTGCGTACTGGGATGGAACTGTGAACTACTGTGATGTACTGGGAGTGAACTGGGAGGGAACTGGTATGTAGTAGGATGTACTGGGTGGGAACTGGGATGTACCAGGATGTACTGGGATGTACTGGGAGGGAACTGGTATGTACTGGGAGGGAACTGGGATGTAGTGGGAGGGAACTGGGAGGGAACTGGGATGTACTGGGAGGGAACTGGGATGTACTGGGAGGGAACTGGGATGTACTGGGACATACTGGCAGGGAACTGGGATGTACTGGGAGGGGATTGGGATGTACTGGGAGGGAACTTGGATGTATTGGGAGGGAAGTGTTATGTACCAAGGGGGAACTGGGACGTACTGGGATGTAGTGGGAGTGAACTGTGAAGTACTGGGATGTACTGTGAGGGAACTGGGATGTACTGGGAGGGAACTTTAAAGTACTGGGATGTACTTAGAGGAAACTGGGAGGCAACTGGCATGTACTGGGATGTACTGGAATGGAACTGGGAGTGAACTGTGTGTGAACTGGGAGGGAACTGGGATGTACTGTGAGGGAACTGGGATGTACTGGGATGTACTGGGAGGGACTGGGAGGGATCTGGGATGTACTGGGCTGCACTGGTAGGGAACTGGGATGTACTGGGAGGAAACTGGAATGTCCCAGTTGACACCCACTTCCCTCCCAGGTTCCTCCCAGTATATCCCAGTTTCCTCCCAGTATATCCCAGTTTCCTCCCAGTATATCCCTGTTTCCTCCCAGTATATCCCTGTTTCCTCCCAGTACATCCCAGTAAATCCCAGTTCGCTCCCAGTACATCCCAATACATCGCCGTACATTCCAGTTCCGTTCCTGTCCATCCCAATACATCCCCGTTCCATGCCAGTACATCCCAGTTTCCTACCAGTTCATCCCCTTACATCCCAATTCCCTCCCAGTTCACTACCACTTCTTTCCCAGTGCCTCCCAATACAACCCAGTTCCGTCCCATTACATCCCAGTACATCCCAGTTCCCTCCCAGTACGTCCCAGTTCCCTCCCAGTACTGGGAGGGAACTGGGATGTACTGGGAGGCACTACAATGTGCGGGGATGCCCTGGGATGTACTGTGGAGGAACTAGGATGTACAGGCTTGTACTGGGTTGTACCGGGTGGAACTGGCAGGGATTTGGGATATACTGGGATGTACTGGGAGGTAACTGTTATGTACTGGGAGTGAACTGGGAGGGAACTGGGATGTACTGGGACGGACTGGGAGGGAACTGGGACGGACTGGGATGCACTGGTAGGGAACTGGGATGTACTGGGAGGAAACTGGAATGTCCCAGTTGACACCCACTTTCCTCCCAGTTTCCTCCCAGTATATCCCAGTTTCCTCCCAGTACATCCCAGTAAATCCCAGTTTGCTCCCAGTACATCGCAGTACATTCCAGTTCCGTTCCTGTCCATCCCAATACATCCCCGTTCCATGCCAGTACATCCCAGTTTCCTACCAGTTCATCCCCGTACATCCCAATTCCCTCCCGGTTCGCTACCACTTCTTTCCCAGTGCCTCCCAATACATCCCAGTTCCGTCCCATTACATCCCAGTACATCCCAGGTCCCTCCCAGTACATCCCAGGTCCCTCCCAGTTAATCCCAGGTCCCTCCCAGTACTGGGAGGGACCTGGGATGTACTGGGAGGCACTACAATGTGCGGGGATGCCCTGGGATGTACTGTGGAGGAACTAGGATGTACAGGCTTGTACTGAGTTGTACCGGGTGGATCTGGCAGGGATTTGAAATGTACTAGGATCTACTAGGATGTACTGGGAGGTAACTGTTATGTACTGGGAGGGAACTGGGATGTACTGGGAGGGAACTGGGACGTACTGTGAGGACACTGGGATGTACTGGTATGTACTGGGAGGGAAGTGTTATGTACTGAGGGGAACTGGGACGTACTGGGATGTACTGGGAGGGAACTGTGAAGTACTGGGATGTACTGGGAGTGAACTGGGAGGGAACTGGTATGTAGTAGGATGTACTGGGAGGGAACTGGGATGTACCAGGATGTACTGGGAGGGAACTGGTATGTACTGGGAGGGAACTGGGATGTAGTGGGAGGGAACTGGGAGGGAACTGGTATGTACTGGGAGGGAACTGGGATGTACTGGGACATACTGGCAGGGAACTGGGATGTACTGGGAGGGGATTGGGACGGACTGGGAGGGAACTGGGATGTACTGGGCTGCACTGGTAGGGAACTGGGATGTACTGGGAGGAAACTGGAATGTCCCAGTTGACACCCACTTCCCTCCCAATGCCTCCCAGTATATCCCAGTTTCCTCCCAGTATATCCCAGTTTCCTCCCAGTATATCCCAGTTTCCTCCCAGTACATCCCAGTAAATCCCAGTTCGCTCCCAGTACATCCCAGTACATCGCAGTACATTCCAGTTCCGTTCCTGTCCATCCCAATACATCCCCGTTCCATGCCAGTACATCCCAGTTTCCTACCAGTTCATCCCCGTACATCCCAATTCCCTCCCGGTTCACTACCACTTCTTTCCCAGTGCCTCCCAATACATCCCAGTTCCGTCCCATTACATCCCAGTACATCCCAGTTCCCTCCCAGTACATCCCAGGTCCCTCCCAGTACTGGGAGGGAACTGGGATGTACTGGGAGGCACTACAATGTGCGGGGATGCCCTGGGATGTACTGTGGAGGAACTAGGATGTACAGGCTTGTACTGGGTTGTACCGGGTGGAACTGGCAGGGATTTGGGATGTACCAGGATCTACTGGGATGTACTGGGAGGTAACTGTTATGTACTGGGAGTGAACTGGGAGGGAACTGGTACGTACTGGTAGGGAACTGGGATGTACTGTGAGGGAACTGGGACGTACTGTGAGGACACTGGGATGTACTGTTATGTACTGGGAGGGAAGTGTTATGTACTGAGGGGAACTGGGACGTACTGGGATGTACTGCGATGGAACTGTGAAGTACTGGGATGTACTGGGAGTGAACTGGGAGGGAACTGGTATGTAGTAGGATGTACTGGGTGGGAACTGGGATGTACCAGGATGTACTGGGATGTACTGGGAGGGAACTGGGATGTAGTGGGAGGGAACTGGGAGGGAACTGGGATGTACTGGGAGGGAACTGGGATGTACTGGCAGGGAACTGGGATGTACTGGGAGGGGTTTGTATGTACTGGGAGGGAACTTGGATGTATTGGGAGGGAAGTCTTATGTACCAAGGGGGAACTGGGACGTACTGGGATGTAGTGGGAGTGAACTGTGAAGTACTGGGATGTACTGTGAGGGAACTGGGATGTACTGGGGGAGAACTTTAAAGTACTGGGATGTACTGTGAGGGAACTGGGAGGCAACTGGCATGTACTGGGATGTACTGGAATGGAACTGGGAGTGAACTGTTTTTGAACTGGGAGGGAACTGGGGTGTACTGTGAGGGAACTGGGATGTACTGGGATGTACTGGGAGGGACTGGGAGGGATCTGGGATGTACTGGGCTGCACTGGTAGGGAACTGGGATGTACTGGGAGGAAACTGGAATGTCCCAGTTGACACCCACTTCCCTCCCAGTTTCCTCCCAGTATATCCCAGTTTCCTCCCAGTATATCCCAGTTTCCTCCCAGTATATCCCAGTTTCCTCCCAGTACATCCCAGTAAATCCCAGTTCGCTCCCAGTACATCCCAATATATCACCGTACATTCCAGTTCCGTTCCTGTCCATCCCAATACATCCCCGTTCCATGCCAGTACATCCCAGTTTCCTACCAGTTCATCCCCGTACATCCCAATTCCCTCCCGGTTCACTACCACTTCTTTCCCAGTGCCTCCCAATACATCCCAGTTCCGTCCCATTACATCCCAGTACATCCCAGGTCCCTCCCAGTTAATCCCAGGTCCCTCCCAGTACTGGGAGGGACCTGGGATGTACTGGGAGGCACTACAATGTGCGGGGATGCCCTGGGATGTACTGTGGAGGAACTAGGATGTACAGGCTTGTACTGGGTTGTACCGGGTGGAACTAGCAGGGATTTGGGATGTACCAGGATCTACTGGGATGTACTGGGATGTACTGGGAGGTAACTGTTATGTACTGGGAGTGAACTGGGAGGGAACTGGGACGTACTGGTAGGGAACTGGGATGTACTGGGAGGGAACTGGGACGTACTGTGAGCACACTGGGATGTACTGTTATGTACTGGGAGGGAAGTGTTATGTACAGAGGGGAACCGGTGCGTACTGGGATGTACTGGGATGGAACTGTGAAGTACTGGGATGTACTGGGAGTGAACTGGGAGGGAACTGGTATGTGGTAGGATGTACTGGGTGGGAACTGGGATGTACCAGGATGTACTGGGATGTAGTGGGAGGGAACTGGTATGTACTGGGAGGGAACTGGTATGTACTGGGAGGGAACTGGGATGTACTGGGACATACTGGCAGGGAACTGGGATGTACTGGGAGGGGATTGGGACGGACTGGGAGGGAACTGGGATGTACTGGGCTGCACTGGTAGGGAACTGGGATGTACTGGGAGGAAACTGGAATGTCCCAGTTGACACCCACTTCCCTCCCAATGCCTCCCAGTATATCCCAGTTTCCTCCCAGTATATCCCAGTTTCCTCCCAGTACATCCCAGTAAATCCCAGCTCGCTGCCAGTACATGCCAATACATCGCTGTACATTCCAGTTCTGTTCCTGTACATCCCAATACATCCCCGTTCCATGCCAGTACATCCCAGTTCCCTACCAGTTCATCCCCGTACATCCCAATTCCCTCCCGGTTCACTACCACTTCTTTCCCAGTTCCGTCCCATTACATCCCAGTTCCGTCCCATTACATCCCAGTTCCGTCCCATTACATCCCAGTACATCCCAGTTCCCTCCCAGTACATCCCAGTTCCCTCCCAGTACTGTGAGGGAACTGGGACGTACTGTGAGGACACTGGGATGTACTGTTATGTACTGGGAGGGAAGTGTTATGTACTGAGGGGAACTGGGACGTACTGGGATGTACTGGGAGGGAACTGTGAAGTACTGGGATGTACTGGGAGTGAACTGGGAGGGAACTGGTATGTAGTAGGATGTACTGGGTGGGAACTGGGATGTACCAGGATGTACTGGGAGGGAACTGGGATTTACTGGGAGGGAACTGGGATGTACTGGGACATACTGGCTGGGAACTGGGATGTACTGGGAGGGGATTGGGACGGACTGGGAGGGAACTGGGATGTACTGGCAGGGATCTGGGATGTACTGGGCTGCACTGGTAGGGAACTGGGATGTACTGGGAGGAAACTGGAATGTCCCAGTTGACACCCACTTCCCTCCCAGTGCCTCCCAGTATATCCCAGTTTCCTCCCAGTACATCCCAGTAAATCCCAGTTTGCTCCCAGTACATGCCAGTACATCGCAGTACATTCCAGTTCCGTTCCTGTACATCCCAATACATCCCCGTTCCATGCCAGTACATCCCAGTTCCCTACCAGTTCATCCCCGTACATCCCAATTCCCTCCCGGTTCACTACCACTTCTTTCCCAGTTCCGTCCCATTACATCCCAGTTCCGTCCCATTACATCCCAGTACATCCCAGTTCCCTCCCAGTACATCCCAGGTCCCTCCCAGTACATCCCAGGTCCCTCCCTTACTGGGAGGGAGCTGGGATGTACTGGGAGGCACTACAATGTGCGGGGATGCCCTGGGATGTACTGTGGAGGAACTAGGATGTACAGGCTTGTACTGGGTTGTACCGGGTGGAACTGGCAGGGATTTGGGATGTACCAGGATCTACTGGGATGTACTAGGAGGTAACTGTTATGTACTGGGAAGGAACAGGGAGGGAACTGGGATGTACTGGGAGGGAACTGGGATGTACTGGGAGGGAACTGGGACGTACTGTGAGGACACTGGGATGTACTGGTATGTACTGGGAGGGAAGTGTTATGTACTGAGGGGAACTGGGACGTACTGGGATGTACTGGGAGGGAACTGTGAAGTACTGGGATGTACTGGGAGTGAACTGGGAGGGAACTGGTATGTAGTAGGATGTACTGGGTGGGAACTGGGATGTACCGGGAGGGAACTGGTATGTACTGGGAGGGAACTGGGATGTACTGGGAGGCACTACAATGTGCGGGGATGTCCTGGGATGTACCGTGGAGGAACTAGGATGTACAGGCTTGTACTGGGTTGTACCGGGTGGAACTGGCAGGGATTTGGGATGTACCAGGATCTACTGGGATGTACTGGGATGTACTGGGAGGTAACTGTTGTGTACTGGGAGTGAACTGGGAGGGAGCTGGGATGTACTGGGACGGACTGGGAGGGAACTGGGACGGACTGGGATGCACTGGTAGGGAACTGGGATGTACTGGGAGGAAACTGGAATGTCCCAGTTGACACCCACTTTCCTCCCAGTTTCCTCCCAGTACATCCCAGTAAATCCCAGTTTGCTCCCAGTACATCCCAGTACATTCCAGTTCCGTTCCTGTACATCCCAATACATCCCCGTTCCATGCCAGTACATCCCAGTTCCCTACCAGTTCATCCCCGTACATCCCAATTCCCTCCCGGTTCGCTACCACTTCTTTCCCAGTGCCTCCCAATACATCCCAGTTCCGTCCCATTACATCCCAGTACATCCCAGGTCCCTCCCAGTACATCCCAGGTCCCTCCCCGTTAATCCTAGGTCCCTCCCAGTACTGGGAGGGACCTGGGATGTACTGGGAGGCACTACAATGTGCGGGGATGCCCTGGGATGTACCGTGGAGGAACTAGGATGTACAGGCTTGTACTGGGTTGTACCGGGTGGAACTGGCAGGGATTTGGGATGTACCAGGATCTACTAGGATGTACTGGGAGGTAACTGTTATGTACTGGGAGTGAACTGGGAGGGAACTGGGATGTACTGGGAGGGAACTGGGACGTACCGTGAGGACACTGGGATGTACTGGTATGTACTGGGAGGGAAGTGTTATGTACTGAGGGGAACTGGGACGTACTGGGATGTACTGGGAGGGAACTGTGAAGTACTGGGATGTACTGGGAGTGAACTGGGAGGGAACTGGTATGTAGTGGGATGTACCAGGATGTACTGGGAGGGAACTGGTATGTACTGGGAGGGAACTGGGATGTACTGGGATGTAGTGGGAGGGAACTGGGAGGGAACTGGGATGTACTGGGAGGGAACTGGTATGTACTGGGAGGGAACTGGTATGTACTGGGAGGGAACTGGGATGTACTGGGGCATACTGGCAGGGAACTGGGATGTACTGGGAGGGGATTGGGACGGACTGGGAGGGAACTGGGATGTACTGGGCTGCACTGGTAGGGAACTGGGATGTACTGGGAGGAAACTGGGATGTCCCAGTTGACACCCACTTCCCTCCCAATGCCTCCCAGTATATCCCAGTTTCCTCCCAGTACATCCCAGTAAATCCCAGCTCGCTGCCAGTACATGCCAATACATCGCTGTACATTCCAGTTCTGTTCCTGTACATCCCAATACATCCCCGTTCCATGCCAGTACATCCCAGTTCCCTACCAGTTCATCCCCGTACATCCCAATTCCCTCCCGGTTCACTACCACTTCTTTCCCAGTGCCTCCCAATACATCCCAGTTCCGTCCCAGGTCCCTCCCAGTACATCCCAGGACCCTCCCAGTACATCCCAGTTCCCTCCCAGTACATCCCAGGTCCCTCCCAGTACTGGGAGGGAACTGGGATGTACTGGGAGGCACTACAATGTGCGGGGATGCCCTGGGATGTACTGTGGAGGAACTAGGATGTACAGGCTTGTACTGGGTTGTACCGGGTGGAACTGGCAGGGATTTGGGATGTACCAGGATCTACTGGGATGTACTGGGATGTACTGGGAGGTAACTGTTGTGTACTGGGAGTGAACTGGGAGAGAACTGGGATGTACTGGTAGGGAACTGGGATGTACTGTGAGGACACTGGGATGTACTGGTATGTACTGGGAGGGAAGTGTTATGTACTGAGGGGAACTGGGACGTACTGGGACGTGCTGGGAGGGAACTATGAAGTATTGGGATGTACTTAGAGGGAACTGGGATGTACTGGGAGGGAACTGGGAGTGAACTGGGAGGGAACTGTGAAGTACTGGGATGTACTGGGAGGGAACTGGGATGTACTGGGTGGAAAGTTGGGAATTGGGATTTACTGGGAGGGAACTGGGATGTACTGGGAGGGAACTGGGATGTAGTGGGACATACTGGGAGGGAACTGGGATGTACTGGGGTGTACTGGGAGGGAACTGTTATGTACCGAGGGGGAACTGGGATGTACTGGGAGTGAACTGTGAAGTACTGGGATGTACTTAGAGGGAAGTGGGAGGGAACTTGGATGTAGTGGGAGGGAACTGGGATTTACTTGGAGGAAAGTGGCATGTACTGTGATGTACTGGAATGGAACTGGGAGTGAACTGTGTGTGAACTGTGAGGGAACTGGGATGTACTGTGAGGGAACTGGGATGTACTGGGACGGACTGGGAGGGAACTGGGATGTACTGGGAGGGATCTGGGATGTACTGGGCTGCACTGGTAGGGAACTGGGATGTACTGGGAGGAAACTGGAATGTCCCAGTTGACACCCACTTCCCTCCCAGTGCCTCCCAGTATATCCCAGTTTCCTCCCAGTACATCCCAGTAAATCCCAGTTTGCTCCCAGTACATGCCAGTACATCGCAGTACATTCCAGTTCCGTTCCTGTACATCCCAATACATCCCCGTTCCATGCCAGTACATCCCAGTTCCCTACCAGTTCATCCCCGTACATCCCAATTCCCTCCCGGTTCACTACCACTTCTTTCCCAGTTCCGTCCCATTACATACCAGTTCCGTCCCATTACATCCCAGTTCCGTCCCATTACATCCCAGTACATCCCAGGTCCCTCCCAGTACGTCCCAGTTGCCTCCCAGTACATCCCAGTTCCCTCCCAGTACTGGGAGGGACCTGGGATGTACTGGGAGGCACTACAATGTGCGGGGATGCCCTGGGATGTACTGTGGAGGAACTAGGATGTACAGGCTTTTACTGGGTTGTACCGGGTGGAACTGGCAGGGATTTGGGATGTACCAGGATCTACTGGGATGTACTGGGAGGTAACTGTTATGTACTGGGAAGGAACAGGGAGGGAACGGGGATGTATTGGTAGGGAACTGGGATGTACTGGGAGGGAACTGGGACGTACCGTGAGGACACTGGGATGTACTGGTATGTACTGGGAGGGAAGTGTTATGTACTGAGGGGAACTGGGACGTACTGGGATGTACTGGGAGGGAACTGTGAAGTACTGGGATGTACTGGGAGTGAACTGGGAGGGAACTGGTATGTAGTAGGATGTACTGGGTGGGAACTGGGATGTAGTGGGAGGGAACTGGTATGTACTGGGAGGGAACTGGGATGTAGTGGGAGGGAACTGGGAGGGAACTGGTATGTACTGGGAGGGAACTGGGATGTACTGGGACATACTGGCAGGGAACTGGGATGTACTGGGAGGGGATTGGGACGGACTGGGAGGGAACTGGGATGTACTGGGCTGCACTGGTAGGGAACTGGGATGTACTGGGAGGAAACTGGGATGTCCCAGTTGACACCCACTTCCCTCCCAATGCCTCCCAGTATATCCCAGTTTCCTCCCAGTATATCCCAGTTTCCTCCCAGTACATCCCAGTAAATCCCAGCTCGCTGCCAGTACATGCCAATACATTGCTGTACATTCCAGTTCTGTTCCTGTACATCCCAATACATCCCCGTTCCATGCCAGTACATCCCAGTTTCCTACCAGTTCATCCCCGTACATCCCAATTCCCTCCCGGTTCACTACCACTTCTTTCCCAGTGCCTCCCAATACATCCCAGTTCCGTCCCATTAGATCCCAGTACGTCCCAGTTCCCTCCCAGTACGTCCCAGTTCCCTCCCAGTACATCCCAGGTCCCTCCCAGTACTGGGAGGGAACTGGGATGTACTGGGAGGCACTACAATGTGCGGGGATGCCCTGGGATGTACCGTGGAGGAACTAGGATGTACAGGCTTGCACTGGGTTGTACCGGGTGGACCTGGCAGGGATTTGAAATGTCCTAGGATCTACTAGGATGTACTGGGAGGTAACTGTTATGTACTGGGAGTGAACTGGGAGGGAACTGGGATGTACTGGGAGGGAACTGGGATGTACCGTGAGGACACTGGGATGTACTGGGATGTACTGGGAGGGAAGTGTTATGTACTGAGGGGAACTGGGACGTACTGGGATGTACTGGGAGGGAACTGTGAAGTACTGGGATGTACTGGGAGTGAACTGGGAGGGAACTGGTATGTAGTAGGATGTACTGGGTGGGAACTGGGATGTACCAGGATGTACTGGGATGTACTGGGAGGGAACTGGTATGTACTGGGAGGGAACTGGGATGTACTGGGACATACTGGCAGGGAACTGGGATGTACTGGGAGGGGATTGGGACGGACTGGGAGGGAACTGGGATGTACTGGGCTGCACTGGTAGGGAACTGGGATGTACTGGGAGGAAACTGGAATGTCCCAGTTGACACCCACTTCCCTCCCAATGCCTCCCAGTATATCCCAGTTTCCTCCCAGTATATCCCAGTTTCCTCCCAGTACATCCCAGTAAATCCCAGCTCGCTCCCAGTACATCCCAGTACATCGCAGTACATTCCTGTTCCGTTCCTGTACATCCCAATACATCCCCGTTCCATGCCAGTACATCCCAGTTTCCTACCAGTTCATCCCCGTACATCCCAATTCCCTCCCGGTTCACTACCACTTCTTTCCCAGTGCCTCCCAATACATCCCAGTTCCGTCCCATTACATCCCAGTACATCCCAGTTCCCTCCCAGTACGTCCCAGGTCCCTCCCAGTACTGGGAGGGACCTGGGATGTACTGGGAGGCACTACAATGTGCGGGGATGCCCTGGGATGTACTGTGGAGGAACTAGGATGTACAGGCTTGTACTGGGTTGTACTGGGTGGAACTGGCAGGGATTTGGGATATACCAGGATCTACTGGGATGTACTGGGAGGTAACTGTTATGTACTGGGAAGGAACAGGGAGGGAACTGGGATGTACTGGTAGGGAACTGGGATGTACTGTGAGGGAACTGGGACGTACTGTGAGGACACTGGGATGTACTGGTATGTACTGGGAGGGAAGTCTTATGTACTGAGGGGAACTGGGACGTACTGGGATGTACTGGGAGGGAACTGTGAAGTACTGGGATGTACTGGGAGTGAACTGGGAGGGAACTGGTATGTAGTAGGATGTACTGGGTGGGAACTGGGATGTACCGGGAGGGAACTGGTATGTACTGGGAGGGAACTGGGATGTACTGGGATGTAGTGGGAGGGAACTGGGAGGGAACTGGGATGTACTGGGAGGGAACTGGGATGTACTGGGAGGGAACTGGGATGTACTGGGACATACTGGCAGGGAACTGGGATGTACTGGGAGGGGATTGGGACGGACTGGGAGGGAACTGGGATGTACTGGGCTGCACTGGTAGGGAACTGGGATGTACTGGGAGGAAACTGGAATGTCCCAGTTGACACCCACTTCCCTCCCAATGCCTCCCAGTATATCCCAGTTTCCTCCCAGTATATCCCAGTTTCCTCCCAGTACATCCCAGTAAATCCCAGCTCGCTCCCAGTACATCCCAGTACATCGCAGTACATTCCTGTTCCGTTCCTGTCCATCCCAATACATCCCCGTTCCATGCCAGTACATCCCAGTTTCCTACCAGTTCATCCCCGTACATCCCAATTCCCTCCCGGTTCACTACCACTTCTTTCCCAGTGCCTCCCAATACATCCCAGTTCCGTCCCATTACATCCCAGTACATCCCAGTTCCCTCCCAGTACATCCCAGGTCCCTCCCAGTACTGGGAGGGAACTGGGATGTACTGGGAGGCACTACAATGTGCGGGGATGCCCTGGGATGTACTGTGGAGGAACTAGGATGTACAGGCTTGTACTGGGTTGTACCGGGTGGAACTGGCAGGGATTTGGGATGTACCAGGATCTACTGGGATGTACTGGGATGTACTGGGAGGTAACTGTTATGTACTGGGAGTGAACAGGGAGGGAACTGGGATGTACTGGTAGGGAACTGGGATGTACTGTGAGGGAACTGTGACGTACTGTGAGGACACTGGGATGTACTGTTATGTACTGGGAGGGAAGTGTTATGTACTGAGGGGAACTGGTGCGTACTGGGATGGAACTGTGAACTACTGTGATGTACTGGGAGTGAACTGGGAGGGAACTGGTATGTAGTAGGATGTACTGGGTGGGAACTGGGATGTACCAGGATGTACTGGGATGTACTGGGAGGGAACTGGTATGTACTGGGAGGGAACTGGGATGTAGTGGGAGGGAACTGGGAGGGAACTGGGATGTACTGGGAGGGAACTGGGATGTACTGGGAGGGAACTGGGATGTACTGGGACATACTGGCAGGGAACTGGGATGTACTGGGAGGGGATTGGGATGTACTGGGAGGGAACTTGGATGTATTGGGAGGGAAGTGTTATGTACCAAGGGGGAACTGGGACGTACTGGGATGTAGTGGGAGTGAACTGTGAAGTACTGGGATGTACTGTGAGGGAACTGGGATGTACTGGGAGGGAACTTTAAAGTACTGGGATGTACTGTGAGGGAACTGGGAGGCAACTGGCATGTACTGGGATGTACTGGAATGGAACTGGGAGTGAACTGTTTTTGAACTGGGAGGGAACTGGGATGTACTGTGAGGGAACTGGGATGTACTGGGATGTACTGGGAGGGACTGGGAGGGATCTGGGATGTACTGGGCTGCACTGGTAGGGAACTGGGATGTACTGGGAGGAAACTGGAATGTCCCAGTTGACACCCACTTCCCTCCCAGGTTCCTCCCAGTATATCCCAGTTTCCTCCCAGTATATCCCTGTTTCCTCCCAGTACATCCCAGTAAATCCCAGTTCGCTCCCAGTACATCCCAATACATCGCCGTACATTCCAGTTCCGTTCCTGTCCATCCCAATACATCCCCGTTCCATGCCAGTACATCCCAGTTTCCTACCAGTTCATCCCCTTACATCCCAATTCCCTCCCAGTTCACTACCACTTCTTTCCCAGTGCCTCCCAATACAACCCAGTTCCGTCCCATTACATCCCAGTACATCCCAGTTCCCTCCCAGTACGTCCCAGTTCCCTCCCAGTACTGGGAGGGAACTGGGATGTACTGGGAGGCACTACAATGTGCGGGGATGCCCTGGGATGTACTGTGGAGGAACTAGGATGTACAGGCTTGTACTGGGTTGTACCGGGTGGAACTGGCAGGGATTTGGGATGTACTGGGATGTACTGGGAGGTAACTGTTATGTACTGGGAGTGAACTGGGAGGGAACTGGGATGTACTGGGACGGACTGGGAGGGAACTGGGACGGACTGGGATGCACTGGTAGGGAACTGGGATGTACTGGGAGGAAACTGGAATGTCCCAGTTGACACCCACTTTCCTCCCAGTTTCCTCCCAGTATATCCCAGTTTCCTCCCAGTACATCCCAGTAAATCCCAGTTTGCTCCCAGTACATCGCAGTACATTCCAGTTCCGTTCCTGTCCATCCCAATACATCCCCGTTCCATGCCAGTACATCCCAGTTTCCTACCAGTTCATCCCCGTACATCCCAATTCCCTCCCGGTTCGCTACCACTTCTTTCCCAGTGCCTCCCAATACATCCCAGTTCCGTCCCATTACATCCCAGTACATCCCAGGTCCCTCCCAGTACATCCCAGGTCCCTCCCAGTTAATCCCAGGTCCCTCCCAGTACTGGGAGGGACCTGGGATGTACTGGGAGGCACTACAATGTGCGGGGATGCCCTGGGATGTACTGTGGAGGAACTAGGATGTACAGGCTTGTACTGAGTTGTACCGGGTGGATCTGGCAGGGATTTGAAATGTACTAGGATCTACTAGGATGTACTGGGAGGTAACTGTTATGTACTGGGAGGGAACTGGGATGTACTGGGAGGGAACTGGGACGTACTGTGAGGACACTGGGATGTACTGGTATGTACTGGGAGGGAAGTGTTATGTACTGAGGGGAACTGGGACGTACTGGGATGTACTGGGAGGGAACTGTGAAGTACTGGGATGTACTGGGAGTGAACTGGGAGGGAACTGGTATGTAGTAGGATGTACTGGGAGGGAACTGGGATGTACCAGGATGTACTGGGAGGGAACTGGTATGTACTGGGAGGGAACTGGGATGTAGTGGGAGGGAACTGGGAGGGAACTGGTATGTACTGGGAGGGAACTGGGATGTACTGGGACATACTGGCAGGGAACTGGGATGTACTGGGAGGGGATTGGGACGGACTGGGAGGGAACTGGGATGTACTGGGCTGCACTGGTAGGGAACTGGGATGTACTGGGAGGAAACTGGAATGTCCCAGTTGACACCCACTTCCCTCCCAATGCCTCCCAGTATATCCCAGTTTCCTCCCAGTATATCCCAGTTTCCTCCCAGTATATCCCAGTTTCCTCCCAGTACATCCCAGTAAATCCCAGTTCGCTCCCAGTACATCCCAGTACATCGCAGTACATTCCAGTTCCGTTCCTGTCCATCCCAATACATCCCCGTTCCATGCCAGTACATCCCAGTTTCCTACCAGTTCATCCCCGTACATCCCAATTCCCTCCCGGTTCACTACCACTTCTTTCCCAGTGCCTCCCAATACATCCCAGTTCCGTCCCATTACATCCCAGTACATCCCAGTTCCCTCCCAGTACATCCCAGGTCCCTCCCAGTACTGGGAGGGAACTGGGATGTACTGGGAGGCACTACAATGTGCGGGGATGCCCTGGGATGTACTGTGGAGGAACTAGGATGTACAGGCTTGTACTGGGTTGTACCGGGTGGAACTGGCAGGGATTTGGGATGTACCAGGATCTACTGGGATGTACTGGGAGGTAACTGTTATGTACTGGGAGTGAACTGGGAGGGAACTGGTACGTACTGGTAGGGAACTGGGATGTACTGTGAGGGAACTGGGACGTACTGTGAGGACACTGGGATGTACTGTTATGTACTGGGAGGGAAGTGTTATGTACTGAGGGGAACTGGGACGTACTGGGATGTACTGCGATGGAACTGTGAAGTACTGGGATGTACTGGGAGTGAACTGGGAGGGAACTGGTATGTAGTAGGATGTACTGGGTGGGAACTGGGATGTACCAGGATGTACTGGGATGTACTGGGAGGGAACTGGGATGTAGTGGGAGGGAACTGGGAGGGAACTGGGATGTACTGGGAGGGAACTGGGATGTACTGGCAGGGAACTGGGATGTACTGGGAGGGGTTTGTATGTACTGGGAGGGAACTTGGATGTATTGGGAGGGAAGTCTTATGTACCAAGGGGGAACTGGGACGTACTGGGATGTAGTGGGAGTGAACTGTGAAGTACTGGGATGTACTGTGAGGGAACTGGGATGTACTGGGGGAGAACTTTAAAGTACTGGGATGTACTGTGAGGGAACTGGGAGGCAACTGGCATGTACTGGGATGTACTGGAATGGAACTGGGAGTGAACTGTTTTTGAACTGGGAGGGAACTGGGGTGTACTGTGAGGGAACTGGGATGTACTGGGATGTACTGGGAGGGACTGGGAGGGATCTGGGATGTACTGGGCTGCACTGGTAGGGAACTGGGATGTACTGGGAGGAAACTGGAATGTCCCAGTTGACACCCACTTCCCTCCCAGTTTCCTCCCAGTATATCCCAGTTTCCTCCCAGTATATCCCAGTTTCCTCCCAGTATATCCCAGTTTCCTCCCAGTACATCCCAGTAAATCCCAGTTCGCTCCCAGTACATCCCAATATATCACCGTACATTCCAGTTCCGTTCCTGTCCATCCCAATACATCCCCGTTCCATGCCAGTACATCCCAGTTTCCTACCAGTTCATCCCCGTACATCCCAATTCCCTCCCGGTTCACTACCACTTCTTTCCCAGTGCCTCCCAATACATCCCAGTTCCGTCCCATTACATCCCAGTACATCCCAGGTCCCTCCCAGTTAATCCCAGGTCCCTCCCAGTACTGGGAGGGACCTGGGATGTACTGGGAGGCACTACAATGTGCGGGGATGCCCTGGGATGTACTGTGGAGGAACTAGGATGTACAGGCTTGTACTGGGTTGTACCGGGTGGAACTAGCAGGGATTTGGGATGTACCAGGATCTACTGGGATGTACTGGGATGTACTGGGAGGTAACTGTTATGTACTGGGAGTGAACTGGGAGGGAACTGGGACGTACTGGTAGGGAACTGGGATGTACTGGGAGGGAACTGGGACGTACTGTGAGCACACTGGGATGTACTGTTATGTACTGGGAGGGAAGTGTTATGTACAGAGGGGAACCGGTGCGTACTGGGATGTACTGGGATGGAACTGTGAAGTACTGGGATGTACTGGGAGTGAACTGGGAGGGAACTGGTATGTGGTAGGATGTACTGGGTGGGAACTGGGATGTACCAGGATGTACTGGGATGTAGTGGGAGGGAACTGGTATGTACTGGGAGGGAACTGGTATGTACTGGGAGGGAACTGGGATGTACTGGGACATACTGGCAGGGAACTGGGATGTACTGGGAGGGGATTGGGACGGACTGGGAGGGAACTGGGATGTACTGGGCTGCACTGGTAGGGAACTGGGATGTACTGGGAGGAAACTGGAATGTCCCAGTTGACACCCACTTCCCTCCCAATGCCTCCCAGTATATCCCAGTTTCCTCCCAGTATATCCCAGTTTCCTCCCAGTACATCCCAGTAAATCCCAGCTCGCTGCCAGTACATGCCAATACATCGCTGTACATTCCAGTTCTGTTCCTGTACATCCCAATACATCCCCGTTCCATGCCAGTACATCCCAGTTCCCTACCAGTTCATCCCCGTACATCCCAATTCCCTCCCGGTTCACTACCACTTCTTTCCCAGTTCCGTCCCATTACATCCCAGTTCCGTCCCATTACATCCCAGTACATCCCAGTTCCCTCCCAGTACATCCCAGTTCCCTCCCAGTACTGTGAGGGAACTGGGACGTACTGTGAGGACACTGGGATGTACTGTTATGTACTGGGAGGGAAGTGTTATGTACTGAGGGGAACTGGGACGTACTGGGATGTACTGGGAGGGAACTGTGAAGTACTGGGATGTACTGGGAGTGAACTGGGAGGGAACTGGTATGTAGTAGGATGTACTGGGTGGGAACTGGGATGTACCAGGATGTACTGGGAGGGAACTGGGATTTACTGGGAGGGAACTGGGATGTACTGGGACATACTGGCTGGGAACTGGGATGTACTGGGAGGGGATTGGGACGGACTGGGAGGGAACTGGGATGTACTGGCAGGGATCTGGGATGTACTGGGCTGCACTGGTAGGGAACTGGGATGTACTGGGAGGAAACTGGAATGTCCCAGTTGACACCCACTTCCCTCCCAGTGCCTCCCAGTATATCCCAGTTTCCTCCCATTACATCCCAGTAAATCCCAGTTTGCTCCCAGTACATGCCAGTACATCGCAGTACATTCCAGTTCCGTTCCTGTACATCCCAATACATCCCCGTTCCATGCCAGTACATCCCAGTTCCCTACCAGTTCATCCCCGTACATCCCAATTCCCTCCCGGTTCACTACCACTTCTTTCCCAGTTCCGTCCCATTACATCCCAGTTCCGTCCCATTACATCCCAGTACATCCCAGTTCCCTCCCAGTACATCCCAGGTCCCTCCCAGTACATCCCAGGTCCCTCCCAGTACATCCCAGGTCCCTCCCTTACTGGGAGGGAGCTGGGATGTACTGGGAGGCACTACAATGTGCGGGGATGCCCTGGGATGTACTGTGGAGGAACTAGGATGTACAGGCTTGTACTGGGTTGTACCGGGTGGAACTGGCAGGGATTTGGGATGTACCAGGATCTACTGGGATGTACTGGGAGGTAACTGTTATGTACTGGGAAGGAACAGGGAGGGAACTGGGATGTACTGGGAGGGAACTGGGATGTACTGGGAGGGAACTGGGACGTACTGTGAGGACACTGGGATGTACTGGTATGTACTGGGAGGGAAGTGCTATGTACTGAGGGGAACTGGGACGTACTGGGATGTACTGGGAGGGAACTGTGAAGTACTGGGATGTACTGGGAGTGAACTGGGAGGGAACTGGTATGTAGTAGGATGTACTGGGTGGGAACTGGGATGTACCGGGAGGGAACTGGTATGTACTGGGAGGGAACTGGGATGTACTGGGAGGCACTACAATGTGCGGGGATGTCCTGGGATGTACCGTGGAGGAACTAGGATGTACAGGCTTGTACTGGGTTGTACCGGGTGGAACTGGCAGGGATTTGGGATGTACCAGGATCTACTGGGATGTACTGGGATGTACTGGGAGGTAACTGTTGTGTACTGGGAGTGAACTGGGAGGGAGCTGGGATGTACTGGGAGGCACTACAATGTGCGGGGATGCCCTGGGATGTACTGTGCAGGAACTAGGATGTACAGGCTTGTACTCGGTTGTACCGGGTGGAACTGGCAGGGATTTGAAATGTCCTAGTATCTACTAGGATGTACTGGGATGTACTGGGAGGTAACTGTTGTGTACTGGGAGTGAACTGGGAGGGAACTGTGAAGTACTGGGATGTACTCTAGAGGGAACTGGGATGTACTGGGAGGGAACTGGGATGTACTTGGTGGAAAGTGTTGGGAATTGGGATTTACTGGGAGGGAACTGGGATGGACTGGGAGGGAACTGGGATGTAGTGGGACATACTGGGAGGGAACTGGGATGTACTGGGGTGTACTGGGAGGGAACTGTTATGTACCGAGGGGGAACTGGGATGTACTGGGAGTGAACTGTGAAGTACTGGGATGTACTTAGAGGGAAGTGGGAGGGAACTTGGATGTAGTGGGAGGGTACTGGGATTTACTTGGAGGAAAGTGGCATGTACTGGGCTGTACTGGAATGGAACTGGGAGTGAACTGTGTGTGAACTGTGAGGGAACTGGGATGTACTGTGAGGGAACTGGGATGTACTGGGACGTACTGGGACAGACTGGGACGGATCTGGGATGTACTGGGAGAGATCTGGGATGTACTGGGAGGCACTACAATGTGCGGGGATGCCCTGGGATGTACTGTGGAGGAACTAGGATGTACAGGCTTGTACTGGGTTGTACCGGGTGGAACTGGCAGGGATTTGGGATGTACCAGGATCTACTGGGATGTACTGGGATGTACTGGGAGGTAACTGTTATGTACTGGGAAGGAACAGGGAGGGAACTGGGATGTACTGGGAGGAAACTGGGATGTACTGTGAGGGAACTGGGACGTACTGTGAGGACACTGAGATGTACTGTTATGTACTGGGAGGGAAGTGTTATGTACTGAGGGGAACTGGGACGTACTGGGATGTACTGGGAGGGAACTGTGAAGTACTGGGATGTACTGGGAGTGAACTGGGAGGGAACTGGTATGTAGTAGGATGTACTGGGTGGGAACTGGGATGTACCAGGATGTACTGGGAGGGAACTGGTATGTACTGGGAGGGAACTGGGATTTACTGGGAGGGAAGTGGGATGTACTGGGACATACTGGCAGGGAACTGGGATGTACTGGGAGGGGATTGGGACGGACTGGGAGGGAACTGGGATGTACTGGGCTGCACTGGTAGGGAACTGGGATGTACTGGGAGGAAACTGGAATGTCCCAGTTGACACCCACTTCCCTCCCAATGCCTCCCAGTATATCCCAGTTTCCTCCCAGTATATCCCAGTTTCCTCCCAGTACATCCCAGTAAATCCCAGTTCGCTCCCAGTACATGCCAATACATCGCTGTACATTCCAGTTCTGTTCCTGTACATCCCAATACATCCCCGTTCCATGCCAGTACATCCCAGTTCCCTACCAGTTCATCCCCGTACATCCCAATTCCCTCCCGGTTCACTACCACTTCTTTCCCAGTGCCTCCCAATACATCCCAGTTCCGTCCCATTACATCCCAGTACATCCCAGTTCCCTCCCAGTACATCCCAGGTCCCTCCCAGTACATCCCAGGTCCCTCCCAGTACTGGGAGGGAACTGGGATGTACTGGGAGGCACTACAATGTGCGGGGATGCCCTGGGATGTACTGTGGAGGAACTAGGATGTACAGGCTTGTACTGGGTTGTACCGGGTGGAACTGGCAGGGATTTGGGATGTACCAGGATCTACTGGGGTTTACTGGGAGGTAACTGTTATGTACTGGTAGGGAACTGGGATGTACTGGGAGGGAACTGGGACGTACTGTGAGGACACTGGGATGTACTGGTATGTACTGGGAGGGAAGTGTTATGTACTGAGGGGAACTGGGACGTACTGGGATGTACTGGGAGGGAACTGTGAAGTACTGGGATGTACTGGGAGTGAACTGGGAGGGAACTGGTATGTAGTAGGATGTACTGGGTGGGAACTGGGATGTACCAGGATGTACTGGGATGTACTGGGAGGGAACTGGTATGTACTGGGAGGGAACTGGGATGTACTGGGACATACTGGCAGGGAACTGGGATGTACTGGGGGGGGATTGGGATGGACTGGGAGGGAACTGGGATGTACTGGGCTGCACTGGTAGGGAACTGGGATGTACTGGGAGGAAACTGGAATGTCCCAGTTGACACCCACTTCCCTCCCAATGCCTCCCAGTATATCCCAGTTTCCTCCCAGTATATCCCAGTTTCCTCCCAGTACATCCCAGTAAATCCCAGTTCGCTCCCAGTACATCCCAGTACATCGCAGTACATTCCAGTTCCGTTCCTGTACATCCCAATACATCCCCGTTCCATGCCAGTACATCCCAGTTTCCTACCAGTTCATCCCCGTACATCCCAGTTCCCTCCCGGTTCACTACCACTTCTTTCCCA
Source organism: Phalacrocorax aristotelis (assembly GCF_949628215.1). NCBI lineage: Eukaryota > Metazoa > Chordata > Aves > Suliformes > Phalacrocoracidae > Phalacrocorax > Phalacrocorax aristotelis. The sequence continues at coordinate 295,895 of NW_027441368.1, forward strand.
GTGCCTCCCAATACATCCCAGTTCCGTCCCATTACATCCCAGTTCCCTCCCAGTACGTCCCAGTTCCCTCCCAGTACATCCCAGTTCCCTCCCAGTACTGGGAGGGAACTGGGATGTACTGGGAGGCACTACAATGTGTGGGGATGCCCTGGGATGTACCGTGGAGGAACTAGGATGTACAGGCTTGTACTGGGTTGTACCGGGTGGAACTGGCAGGGATTTGGGATGTACCAGGATCTACTGGGATGTACTGGGATGTACCGGGAGGTAACTGTTATGTACGGGGAGTGAACTGGGAGGGAACTGGGACGTACTGGTAGGGAACTGGGATGTACTGTGAGGGAACTGGGACGTACTGTGAGGACACTGGGATGTACTGTTATGTACTGGGAGGGAAGTGTTATGTACTGAGGGGAACTGGTGTGTACTGGGATGTACTGGGAGGGAACTGTGAAGTACTGGGATGTACTGGGAGTGAACTGGGAGGGAACTGGTATGTAGTAGGATGTACTGGGTGGGAACTGGGATGTACCAGGATGTACTGGGATGTAGTGGGAGGGAACTGGTATGTACTGGGAGGGAACTGGGATGTAGTGGGAGGGAACTGGGAGGGAACTGGGATGTACTGGGAGGGAACTGGTATGTACTGGGAGGGAACTGGGATGTACTGGGACATACTGGCAGGGAACTGGGATGTACTGGGAGGGGATTGGGATGTACTGGGAGGGAACTTGGATGTATTGGGAGGGAAGTGTTATGTACCAAGGGGGAACTGGGACGTACTGGGATGTAGTGGGAGTGAACTGTGAAGTACTGGGATGTACTGTGAGGGAACTGGGATGTACTGGGAGGGAACTTTAAAGTACTGGGATGTACTTAGAGGAAACTGGGAGGCAACTGGCATGTACTGGGATGTACTGGAATGGAACTGGGAGTGAACTGTGTGTGAACTGGGAGGGAACTGGGATGTACTGTGAGGGAACTGGGATGTACTGGGAGGGACTGGGAGGGATCTGGGATGTACTGGGCTGCACTGGTAGGGAACTGGGATGTACTGGGAGGAAACTGGAATGTCCCAGTTGACACCCACTTCCCTCCCAGTTTCCTCCCAGTATATCCCAGTTTCCTCCCAGTATATCCCAGTTTCCTCCCAGTACATCCCAGTAAATCCCAGTTCGCTCCCAGTACATCCCAGTACATCGCAGTACATTCCAGTTCCGTTCCTGTACATCCCAATACATCCCCGTTCCATGCCAGTACATCCCAGTTCCCTACCAGTTCATCCCCGTACATCCCAATTCCCTCCCGGTTCGCTACCACTTCTTTCCCAGTGCCTCCCAATACATCCCAGTTCCGTCCCATTACATCCCAGTACATCCCAGGTCCCTCCCAGTACATCCCAGGTCCCTCCCCGTTAATCCTAGGTCCCTCCCAGTACTGGGAGGGACCTGGGATGTACTGGGAGGCACTACAATGTGCGGGGATGCCCTGGGATGTACTGTGGAGGAACTAGGATGTACAGGCTTGTACTGGGTTGTACCGGGTGGAACTGGCAGGGATTTGGGATGTACCAGGATCTACTGGGATGTACTGGGAGGTAACTGTTATGTACTGGGAGTGAACTGGGAGGGAACTGGGATGTACTGGGAGGGAACTGGGACGTACCGTGAGGACACTGGGATGTACTGGTATGTACTGGGAGGGAAGTGTTATGTACTGAGGGGAACTGGGACGTACTGGGATGTACTGGGAGGGAACTGTGAAGTACTGGGATGTACTGGGAGTGAACTGGGAGGGAACTGGTATGTAGTGGGATGTACCAGGATGTACTGGGAGGGAACTGGGATGTAGTGGGAGGGAACTGGGAGGGAACTGGTATGTACTGGGAGGGAACTGGGATGTACTGGGAGGGAACTGGTATGTACTGGGAGGGAACTGGGATGTACTGGGACATACTGGCAGGGAACTGGGATGTACTGGGAGGGGATTGGGACGGACTGGGAGGGAACTGGGATGTACTGGGCTGCACTGGTAGGGAACTGGGATGTACTGGGAGGAAACTGGAATGTCCCAGTTGACACCCACTTCCCTCCCAATGCCTCCCAGTATATCCCAGTTTCCTCCCAGTACATCCCAGTAAATCCCAGCTCGCTGCCAGTACATGCCAATGCATCGCTGTACATTCCAGTTCTGTTCCTGTACATCCCAATACATCCCCGTTCCATGCCAGTACATCCCAGTTCCCTACCAGTTCATCCCCGTACATCCCAATTCCCTCCCGGTTCACTACCACTTCTTTCCCAGTGCCTCCCAATACATCCCAGTTCCGTCCCATTACATCCCAGTACATCCCAGTTCCCTCCCAGTACATCCCAGTTCCCTCCCAGTACTGCGAGGGAGCTGGGATGTACTGGGAGGCACTACAATGTGCGGGGATGTCCTGGGATGTACCGTGGAGGAACTAGGATGTACAGGCTTGTACTGGGTTGTACCGGGTGGAACTGGCAGGGATTTGGGATGTACCAGGATCTACTGGGATGTACTGGGATGTACTGGGAGGTAACTGTTGTGTACTGGGAGTGAACTGGGAGGGACCTGGGATGTACTGGGACGTACTTAGAGGGAACTGGGATGTACTGGGAGGGAACTGGGATGTACTGGGTGGAAAGTGTTGGGAATTGGGATTTACTGGGAGGGAACTGGGATGGACTGGGAGGGAACTGGGATGTAGTGGGACATACTGGGAGGGAACTGGGATGTACTGGGGTGTACTGGGAGGGAATTGTTATGTACCGAGAGGGAACTGGGATGTACTGGGAGTGAACTGTGAAGTACTGGGATGTACTTAGAGGGAAGTGGGAGGGAACTTGGATGTAGTGGGAGGGAACTGGGATATACTTGGAGGAAAGTGGCATGTACTGGGATGTACTGGAATGGAACTGGGAGTGAACTGTGTGTGAACTGTGAGGGAACTGGGATGTACTGTGAGGGAACTGGGATGTACTGGTACGTACTGGGACAGACTGGGAGGGATCTGGGATGTACTGGGAGGGATCTGGGATGTACTGGGAGGGATCTGGGATGTACTGGGAGGCACTACAATGTGCGGGGATGCCCTGGCATGTACTGTGGAGGAACTAGGATGTACAGGCTTGTACTGGGTTGTACCGGGTGGAACTGGCAGGGATTTGGGATGTACCAGTATCTACTGGGATGTACTGGGATGTACTGGGAGGTAACTGTTATGTACTGGGAAGGAACAGGGAGGGAACTGGGATGTACTGGGAGGAAACTGGGATGTACTGTGAGGGAACTGGGACGTACTGTGAGGACACTGGGATGTACTGGTATGTACTGGGAGGGAAGTGTTATGTACTGAGGGGAACTGGGACGTACTGGGATGTACTGGGAGGGAACTGTGAAGTACTGGGATGTACTGGGAGTGAACCGGGAGGGAACTGGTATGTAGTAGGATGTACTGGGTGGGAACTGGGATGTACCAGGATGTACTGGGAGGGAACTGGTATGTACTGGGAGGGAACTGGTATGTACTGGGACATACTGGCAGGGAACTGGGATGTACTGGGAGGGGATTGGGACGGACTGGGAGGGAACTGGGATGTACTGGGCTGCACTGGTAGGGAACTGGGATGTACTGGGAGGAAACTGGAATGTCCCAGTTGACACCCACTTCCCTCCCAATGCCTCCCAGTATATCCCAGTTTCCTCCCAGTATATCCCAGTTTCCTCCCAGTACATCCCAGTAAATCCCAGCTCGCTCCCAGTACATGCCAATACATCGCTGTACATTCCAGTTCTGTTCCTGTACATCCCAATACATCCCCGTTCCATGCCAGTACATCCCAGTTCCCTACCAGTTCATCCCCGTACATCCCAATTCCCTCCCGGTTCACTACCACTTCTTTCCCAGTTCCGTCCCATTACATCCCATTTCCGTCCCATTACATCCCAGTACATCCCAGTTCCCTCCCAGTACATCCCAGGTCCCTCCCAGTACTGGGAGGGAACTGGGATGTACTGGGAGGCACTACAATGTGCGGGGATGCCCTGGGATGTACTGTGGAGGAAAAAGGATGTACAGGCTTGTACTGGGTTGTACCGGGTGGAACTGGCAGGGATTTGGGATGTACCAGGATCTACTGGGATGTACTGGGAGGTAACTGTTATGTACTGGGAAGGAACAGGGAGGGAACTGGGATGTACTGGTAGGGAACTGGGATGTACTGGGAGGGAACTGGGACGTACTGTGAGGACACTGGGATGTACTGGTATGTACTGGGAGGGAAGTGTTATGTACTGAGGGGAACTGGGACGTACTGGGATGTACTGGGAGGGAACTGTGAAGTACTGGGATGTACTGGGAGTGAACTGGGAGGGAACTGGTATGTAGTAGGATGTACTGGGTGGGAACTGGGATGTACCAGGATGTACTGGGATGTAGTGGGAGGGAACTGGTATGTACTGGGAGGGAACTGGGATGTACTGGGATGTAGTGGGAGGGAACTGGTATGTACTGGGAGGGAACTGGGAGGGAACTGGGACGTACTGGGAGGGAACTGGGATGTACTGGGAGGGGATTGGGACGGACTGGGAGGGAACTGGGATGTACTGGGCTGCACTGGTAGGGAATTGGGATGTACTGGGAGGAAACTGGAATGTCCCAGTTGACACCCACTTCCCTCCCAATGCCTCCCAGTATATCCCAGTTTCCTCCCAGTATATCCCAGTTTCCTCCCAGTACATCCCAGTAAATCCCAGCTCGCTGCCAGTACATGCCAATACATCGCTGTACATTCCAGTTCTGTTCCTGTACATCCCAATACATCCCCGTTCCATGCCAGTACATCCCAGTTTCCTACCAGTTCATCCCCGTACATCCCAGTTCCCTCCCGGTTCACTACCACTTCTTTCCCAGTGCCTCCCAATACATCCCAGTTCCGTCCCATTACATCCCAGTTCCCTCCCAGTACGTCCCAGTTCCCTCCCAGTACATCCCAGTTCCCTCCCAGTACTGGGAGGGAACTGGGATGTACTGGGAGGCACTACAATGTGTGGGGATGCCCTGGGATGTACCGTGGAGGAACTAGGATGTACAGGCTTGTACTCGGTTGTACCGGGTGGAACTGGCAGGGATTTGGGATGTACCAGGATCTACTGGGATGTACTGGGATGTACCGGGAGGTAACTGTTATGTACGGGGAGTGAACTGGGAGGGAACTGGGACGTACTGGTAGGGAACTGGGATGTACTGTGAGGGAACTGGGACGTACTGTGAGGACACTGGGATGTACTGTTATGTACTGGGAGGGAAGTGTTATGTACTGAGGGGAACTGGTGTGTACTGGGATGTACTGGGAGGGAACTGTGAAGTACTGGGATGTACTGGGAGTGAACTGGGAGGGAACTGGTATGTAGTAGGATGTACTGGGTGGGAACTGGGATGTACCAGGATGTACTGGGATGTAGTGGGAGGGAACTGGTATGTACTGGGAGGGAACTGGGATGTAGTGGGAGGGAACTGGGAGGGAACTGGGATGTACTGGGAGGGAACTGGTATGTACTGGGAGGGAACTGGGATGTACTGGGACATACTGGCAGGGAACTGGGATGTACTGGGAGGGGATTGGGATGTACTGGGAGGGAACTTGGATGTATTGGGAGGGAAGTGTTATGTACCAAGGGGGAACTGGGACGTACTGGGATGTAGTGGGAGTGAACTGTGAAGTACTGGGATGTACTGTGAGGGAACTGGGATGTACTGGGAGGGAACTTTAAAGTACTGGGATGTACTTAGAGGAAACTGGGAGGCAACTGGCATGTACTGGGATGTACTGGAATGGAACTGGGAGTGAACTGTGTGTGAACTGGGAGGGAACTGGGATGTACTGTGAGGGAACTGGGATGTACTGGGAGGGACTGGGAGGGATCTGGGATGTACTGGGCTGCACTGGTAGGGAACTGGGATGTACTGGGAGGAAACTGGAATGTCCCAGTTGACACCCACTTCCCTCCCAGTTTCCTCCCAGTATATCCCAGTTTCCTCCCAGTATATCCCAGTTTCCTCCCAGTACATCCCAGTAAATCCCAGTTCGCTCCCAGTACATCCCAGTACATCGCAGTACATTCCAGTTCCGTTCCTGTCCATCCCAATACATCCCCGTTCCATGCCAGTACATCCCAGTTCCCTACCAGTTCATCCCCGTACATCCCAATTCCCTCCCGGTTCGCTACCACTTCTTTCCCAGTGCCTCCCAATACATCCCAGTTCCGTCCCATTACATCCCAGTACATCCCAGGTCCCTCCCAGTACATCCCAGGTCCCTCCCCGTTAATCCTAGGTCCCTCCCAGTACTGGGAGGGACCTGGGATGTACTGGGAGGCACTACAATGTGCGGGGATGCCCTGGGATGTACTGTGGAGGAACTAGGATGTACAGGCTTGTACTGGGTTGTACCGGGTGGAACTGGCAGGGATTTGGGATGTACCAGGATCTACTGGGATGTACTGGGAGGTAACTGTTATGTACTGGGAGTGAACTGGGAGGGAACTGGGATGTACTGGGAGGGAACTGGGACGTACCGTGAGGACACTGGGATGTACTGGTATGTACTGGGAGGGAAGTGTTATGTACTGAGGGGAACTGGGACGTACTGGGATGTACTGGGAGGGAACTGTGAAGTACTGGGATGTACTGGGAGTGAACTGGGAGGGAACTGGTATGTAGTGGGATGTACCAGGATGTACTGGGAGGGAACTGGTATGTACTGGGAGGGAACTGGGATGTACTGGGATGTAGTGGGAGGGAACTGGGATGTACTGGGAGGGAACTGGGATGTACTGGGAGGGAACTGGGATGTACTGGGACATACTGGCAGGGAACTGGGATGTACTGGGAGGGGATTGGGACGGACTGGGAGGGAACTGGGATGTACTGGGCTGCACTGGTAGGGAACTGGGATGTACTGGGAGGAAACTGGAATGTCCCAGTTGACACCCACTTCCCTCCCAATGCCTCCCAGTATATCCCAGTTTCCTCCCAGTACATCCCAGTAAATCCCAGCTCGCTGCCAGTACATGCCAATACATCGCTGTACATTCCAGTTCTGTTCCTGTACATACCAATACATCCCCGTTCCATGCCAGTACATCCCAGTTCCCTACCAGTTCATCCCCGTACATCCCAATTCCCTCCCGGTTCACTACCACTTCTTTCCCAGTGCCTCCCAATACATCCCAGTTCCGTCCCATTACATCCCAGTACATCCCAGTTCCCTCCCAGTACATCCCAGTTCCCTCCCAGTACTGCGAGGGAGCTGGGATGTACTGGGAGGCACTACAATGTGCGGGGATGTCCTGGGATGTACCGTGGAGGAACTAGGATGTACAGGCTTGTACTGGGTTGTACCGGGTGGAACTGGCAGGGATTTGGGATGTACCAGGATCTACTGGGATGTACTGGGATGTACTGGGAGTGAACTGGGAGGGACCTGGGATGTACTGGAAGGCACTACAATGTGCGGGGATGCCCTGGGATGTACCGTGGAGGAACTAGGATGTACAGGCTTGTACTCGGTTGTACCGGGTGGAGCTGGCAGGGATTTGGGATGTACCAGGATCTACTGGGATGTACTGGGATGTACTGGGAGGTAACTGTTGTGTACTGGGAGTGAACTGGGAGGGAACTGTGAAGTACTGGGACGTACTTAGAGGGAACTGGGATGTACTGGGAGGGAACTGGGATGTACTGGGTGGAAAGTGTTGGGAATTGGGATTTACTGGGAGGGAACTGGGATGGACTGGGAGGGAACTGGGATGTAGTGGGACATACTGGGAGGGAACTGGGATGTACTGGGGTGTACTGGGAGGGAATTGTTATGTACCGAGAGGGAACTGGGATGTACTGGGAGTGAACTGTGAAGTACTGGGATGTACTTAGAGGGAAGTGGGAGGGAACTTGGATGTAGTGGGAGGGAACTGGGATTTACTTGGAGGAAAGTGGCATGTACTGGGATGTACTGGAATGGAACTGGGAGTGAACTGTGTGTGAACTGTGAGGGAACTGGGATGTACTGTGAGGGAACTGGGATGTACTGGTACGTACTGGGACAGACTGGGAGGGATCTGGGATGTACTGGGAGGGATCTGGGATGTACTGGGAGGCACTACAATGTGCGGGGATGCCCTGGCATGTACTGTGGAGGAACTAGGATGTACAGGCTTGTACTGGGTTGTACCGGGTGGAACTGGCAGGGATTTGGGATGTACCAGGATCTACTGGGATGTACTGGGATGTACTGGGAGGTAACTGTTATGTACTGGGAAGGAACAGGGAGGGAACTGGGATGTACTGGGAGGAAACTGGGATGTACTGTGAGGGAACTGGGACGTACTGTGAGGACACTGGGATGTACTGGTATGTACTGGGAGGGAAGTGTTATGTACTGAGGGGAACTGGGACGTACTGGGATGTACTGGGAGGGAACTGTGAAGTACTGGGATGTACTGGGAGTGAACCGGGAGGGAACTGGTATGTAGTAGGATGTACTGGGTGGGAACTGGGATGTACCAGGATGTACTGGGAGGGAACTGGTATGTACTGGGAGGGAACTGGTATGTACTGGGAGGGAACTGGGATGTACTGGGACATACTGGCAGGGAACTGGGATGTACTGGGAGGGGATTGGGACGGACTGGGAGGGAACTGGGATGTACTGGGCTGCACTGGTAGGGAACTGGGATGTACTGGGAGGAAACTGGAATGTCCCAGTTGACACCCACTTCCCTCCCAATGCCTCCCAGTATATCCCAGTTTCCTCCCAGTATATCCCAGTTTCCTCCCAGTACATCCCAGTAAATCCCAGCTCGCTCCCAGTACATGCCAATACATCGCTGTACATTCCAGTTCTGTTCCTGTACATCCCAATACATCCCCGTTCCATGCCAGTACATCCCAGTTCCCTACCAGTTCATCCCCGTACATCCCAATTCCCTCCCGGTTCACTACCACTTCTTTCCCAGTTCCGTCCCATTACATCCCATTTCCGTCCCATTACATCCCAGTACATCCCAGTTCCCTCCCAGTACATCCCAGGTCCCTCCCAGTACTGGGAGGGAACTGGGATGTACTGGGAGGCACTACAATGTGCGGGGATGCCCTGGGATGTACTGTGGAGGAACTAGGATGTACAGGCTTGTACTGGGTTGTACCGGGTGGAACTGGCAGGGATTTGGGATGTACCAGGATCTACTGGGATGTACTGGGAGGTAACTGTTATGTACTGGGAAGGAACAGGGAGGGAACTGGGATGTACTGGTAGGGAACTGGGATGTACTGGGAGGGAACTGGGACGTACTGTGAGGACACTGGGATGTACTGGTATGTACTGGGAGGGAAGTGTTATGTACTGAGGGGAACTGGGACGTACTGGGATGTACTGGGAGGGAACTGTGAAGTACTGGGATGTACTGGGAGTGAACTGGGAGGGAACTGGTATGTAGTAGGATGTACTGGGTGGGAACTGGGATGTACCAGGATGTACTGGGATGTAGTGGGAGGGAACTGGTATGTACTGGGAGGGAACTGGGATGTACTGGGATGTAGTGGGAGGGAACTGGGAGGGAACTGGTATGTACTGGGAGGGAACTGGGAGGGAACTGGGACGTACTGGGAGGGAACTGGGATGTACTGGGAGGGGATTGGGACGGACTGGGAGGGAACTGGGATGTACTGGGCTGCACTGGTAGGGAATTGGGATGTACTGGGAGGAAACTGGAATGTCCCAGTTGACACCCACTTCCCTCCCAATGCCTCCCAGTATATCCCAGTTTCCTCCCAGTATATCCCAGTTTCCTCCCAGTACATCCCAGTAAATCCCAGCTCGCTGCCAGTACATGCCAATACATCGCTGTACATTCCAGTTCTGTTCCTGTACATCCCAATACATCCCCGTTCCATGCCAGTACATCCCAGTTTCCTACCAGTTCATCCCCGTACATCCCAATTCCCTCCCGGTTCACTACCACTTCTTTCCCAGTTCCGTCCCATTACATCCCAGTTCCGTCCCATTACATCCCAGTACATCCCAGTTCCCTCCCAGTACATCCCAGGTCCCTCCCAGTACATCCCAGTTCCCTCCCAGTACTGGGAGGGACCTGGGATGTACTGGGAGGCACTACAATGTGCGGGGATGCCCTGGGATGTACTGTGGAGGAACTAGGATGTACAGGCTTGTACTGGGTTGTACCGGGTGGAACTGGCAGGGATTTGGGATGTACCAGGATCTACTGGGATGTACTGGGAGGTAACTGTTATGTACTGGGAAGGAACAGGGAGGGAACTGGGATGTACTGGTAGGGAACTGGGATGTACTGTGAGGGAACTGGGACGTACTGTGAGGACACTGGGATGTACTGGTATGTACTGGGAGGGAAGTGTTATGTACTGAGGGGAACTGGGACGTACTGGGATGTACTGGGAGGGAACTGTGAAGTACTGGGATGTACTGGGAGTGAACTGGGAGGGAACTGGTATGTAGTAGGATGTACTGGGTGGGAACTGGGATGTACCAGGATGTACTGGGATGTACTGGGAGGGAACTGGGATGTACTGGGACATACTGGCAGGGAACTGGGATGTACTGGGAGGGGATTGGGACGGACTGGGAGGGAACTGGGATGTACTGGGCTGCACTGGTAGGGAACTGGGATGTACTGGGAGGAAACTGGAATGTCCCAGTTGACACCCACTTCCCTCCCAATGCCTCCCAGTATATCCCAGTTTCCTCCCAGTATATCCCAGTTTCCTCCCAGTACATCCCAGTAAATCCCAGTTCGCTCCCAGTACATCCCAGTACATCGCAGTACATTCCAGTTCCGTTCCTGTACATCCCAATACATCCCCGTTCCATGCCAGTACATCCCAGTTTCCTACCAGTTCATCCCCGTACATCCCAATTCCCTCCCGGTTCACTACCACTTCTTTCCCAGTGCCTCCCAATACATCCCAGTTCCGTCCCATTACATCCCAGTACGTCCCAGTTCCCTCCCAGTACATCCCAGGTCCCTCCCAGTACTGGGAGGGAACTGGGATGTACTGGGAGGCACTACAATGTGCGGGGATGCCCTGGGATGTACTGTGGAGGAACTAGGATGTACAGGCTTGTACTGGGTTGTACCGGGTGGAACTGGCAGGGATTTGGGATGTACCAGGATCTACTGGGATGTACTGGGATGTACTGGGAGGTAACTGTTGTGTACTGGGAGTGAACTGGGAGAGAACTGGGATGTACTGGGAGGGAACTGGGATGTACTGTGAGGACACTGGGATGTACTGGTATGTACTGGGAGGGAAGTGTTATGTACTGAGGGGAACTGGGACGTACTGGGACGTGCTGGGAGGGAACTATGAAGTATTGGGATGTACTTAGAGGGAACTGGGATGTACTGGGAGGGAACTGGGAGTGAACTGGGAGGGAACTGTGAAGTACTGGGATGTACTGGGAGGGAACTGGGATGTACTGGGAGGGAACTGGGATGTACTGGGTGGAAAGTGTTGGGAATTGGGATTTACTGGGAGGGAACTGGGATGGACTGGGAGGGAACTGGGATGTAGTGGGACATACTGGGAGGGAACTGGGATGTACTGGGGTGTACTGGGAGGGAACTGTTATGTACCGAGGGGGAACTGGGATGTACTGGGAGTGAACTGTGAAGTACTGGGATGTACTTATCGGGAAGTGGGAGGGAACTTGGATGTAGTGGGAGGGAACTGGGGTTTACTTGGAGGAAAGTGGCATGTACTGGGCTGTACTGGAATGGAACTGGGAGTGAACTGTGTGTGAACTGTGAGGGAACTGGGATGTACTGGGAGGGATCTGGGATGTACTGGGCTGCACTGGTAGGGAACTGGGATGTACTGGGAGGAAACTGGAATGTCCCAGTTGACACCCACTTCCCTCCCAGTGCCTCCCAGTATATCCCAGTTTCCTCCCAGTACATCCCAGTAAATCCCAGTTTGCTCCCAGTACATGCCAGTACATCGCAGTACATTCCAGTTCTGTTCCTGTACATCCCAATACATCCCCGTTCCATGCCAGTACATCCCAGTTCCCTACCAGTTCATCCCCGTACATCCCAATTCCCTCCCGGTTCACTACCACTTCTTTCCCAGTTCCGTCCCATTACATCCCAGTTCCGTCCCATTACATCCCAGTTCCGTCCCATTACATCCCAGTACATCCCAGGTCCCTCCCAGTACGTCCCAGTTCCCTCCCAGTACATCCCAGGTCCCTCCTAGTACTGGGAGGGAACTGGGATGTACTGGGAGGCACTACAATGTGCGGGGATGCCCTGGGATGTACTGTGGAGGAACTAGGATGTACAGGCTTGTACTGGGTTGTACCGGGTGGAACTGGCAGGGATTTGGGATGTACCAGGATCTACTGGGATGTACTGGGAGGTAACTGTTATGTACTGGGAAGGAACAGGGAGGGAACTGGGATGTACTGGTAGGGAACTGGGATGTACTGGGAGGGAACTGGGACGTACCGTGAGGACACTGGGATGTACTGTTATGTACTGGGAGGGAAGTGTTATGTACTGAGGGGAACTGGGACATACTGGGATGTACTGGGAGGGAACTGTGAAGTACTGGGATGTACTGGGAGTGAACTGGGAGGGAACTGGTATGTAGTAGGATGTACTGGGTGGGAACTGGGATGTACTGGGAGGGAACTGGTATGTACTGGGAGGGAACTGGGATGTAGTGGGAGGGAACTGGGAGGGAACTGGTATGTACTGGGAGGGAACTGGGATGTACTGGGACATACTGGCAGGGAACTGGGATGTACTGGGAGGGGATTGGGACGGACTGGGAGGGAACTGGGATGTACTGGGCTGCACTGGTAGGGAACTGGGATGTACTGGGAGGAAACTGGAATGTCCCAGTTGACACCCACTTCCCTCCCAATGCCTCCCAGTATATCCCAGTTTCCTCCCAGTATATCCCAGTTTCCTCCCAGTACATCCCAGTAAATCCCAGCTCGCTGCCAGTACATGCCAATACATCGCTGTACATTCCAGTTCTGTTCCTGTACATCCCAATACATCCCCGTTCCATGCCAGTACATCCCAGTTTCCTACCAGTTCATCCCCGTACATCCCAATTCCCTCCCGGTTCACTACCACTTCTTTCCCAGTGCCTCCCAATACATCCCAGTTCCGTCCCATTACATCCCAGTACATCCCAGTTCCCTCCCAGTACGTCCCAGTTCCCTCCCAGTACATCCCAGTTCCCTCCCAGTACTGGGAGGGAGCTGGGATGTACTGGGAGGCACTACAATGTGCGGGGATGTCCTGGGATGTACCGTGGAGGAACTAGGATGTACAGGCTTGTCCTGGGTTGTACCGGGTGGAACTGGCAGGGATTTGGGATGTACCAGGATCTACTGGGATGTACTGGGAGGTAACTGTTATGTACTGGGAGTGAACTGGGAGGGAACTGGGATGTACTGGTAGGGAACTGGGATGTACTGGGAGGGAACTGGGACGTACTGTGAGGACACTGGGATGTACTGTTATGTACTGGGAGGGAAGTGTTATGTACTGAGGGGAACTGGTGCGTACTGGGATGTGCTGGGATGGAACTGTGAAGTACTGGGATGTACTGGGAGTGAACTGGGAGGGAACTGGTATGTAGTAGGATGTACTGGGTGGGAACTGGGATGTACCAGGATGTACTGGGATGTACTGGGAGGGAACTGGTATGTACTGGGAGGGAACTGGGATGTAGTGGGAGGGAACTGGGAGGGAACTGGGATGTAGTGGGAGGGAACTGGGATGTACTGGGAGGGAACTGGGATGTACTGGGACATACTGGCAGGGAACTGGGATGTACTGGGAGGGGATTGGGATGTACTGGGAGGGAACTTGGATGTATTGGGAGGGAAGTGTTATGTACCAAGGGGGAACTGGGACGTACTGTGATGTAGTGGGAGTGAACTGTGAAGTACTGGGATGTACTGTGAGGGAACTGGGATGTACTGGGAGGGAACTTTAAAGTACTGGGATGTACTTAGAGGAAACTGGGAGGCAACTGGCATGTACTGGGATGTACTGGAATGGAACTGGGAGTGAACTGTGTGTGAACTGGGAGGGAACTGGGATGTACTGTGAGGGAACTGGGATGTACTGGGATGTACTGGGAGGGACTGGGAGGGATCTGGGATGTACTGGGCTGCACTGGTAGGGAACTGGGATGTACTGGGAGGAAACTGGAATGTCCCAGTTGACACCCACTTCCCTCCCAGGTTCCTCCCAGTATATCCCAGTTTCCTCCCAGTATATCCCAGTTCCCTCCCAGTACGTCCCAGTTCCCTCCCAGTACTGGGAGGGAACTGGGATGTACTGGGAGGCACTACAATGTGCGGGGATGCCCTGGGATGTACTGTGGAGGAACTAGGATGTACAGGCTTGTACTGGGTTGTACCGGGTGGAACTGGCAGGGATTTGGGAGGTACCAGGATCTACTGGGATGTACTGGGATGTACTGGGAGGTAACTGTTGTGTACTGGGAGTGAACTGGGAGAGAACTGGGATGTACTGGGAGGGAACTGGGATGTACTGTGAGGACACTGGGATGTACTGGTATGTACTGGGAGGGAAGTGTTATGTACTGAGGGGAACTGGGACGTACTGGGACGTGCTGGGAGGGAACTATGAAGTATTGGGATGTACTTAGAGGGAACTGGGATGTACTGGGAGGGAACTGGGAGTGAACTGGGAGGGAACTGTGAAGTACTGGGATGTACTGGGAGGGAACTGGGATGTACTGGGAGGGAACTGGGATGTACTGGGTGGAAAGTGTTGGGAATTGGGATTTACTGGGAGGGAACTGGGATGGACTGGGAGGGAACTGGGATGTAGTGGGACATACTGGGAGGGAACTGGGATGTACTGGGGTGTACTGGGAGGGAACTGTTATGTACCGAGGGGGAACTGGGATGTACTGGGAGTGAACTGTGAAGTACTGGGATGTACTTATCGGGAAGTGGGAGGGAACTTGGATGTAGTGGGAGGGAACTGGGGTTTACTTGGAGGAAAGTGGCATGTACTGGGCTGTACTGGAATGGAACTGGGAGTGAACTGTGTGTGAACTGTGAGGGAACTGGGATGTACTGGGAGGGATCTGGGATGTACTGGGCTGCACTGGTAGGGAACTGGGATGTACTGGGAGGAAACTGGAATGTCCCAGTTGACACCCACTTCCCTCCCAGTGCCTCCCAGTATATCCCAGTTTCCTCCCAGTACATCCCAGTAAATCCCAGTTCGCTCCCAGTACATCCCAGTACATCGCAGTACATTCCAGTTCCGTTCCTGTCCATCCCAATACATCCCCGTTCCATGCCAGTACATCCCAGTTTCCTACCAGTTCATCCCCGTACATCCCAATTCCCTCCCGGTTCACTACCACTTCTTTCCCAGTGCCTCCCAATACATCCCAGTTCCGTCCCATTACATCCCAGTACATCCCAGTTCCCTCCCAGTACGTCCCAGTTCCCTCCCAGTACTGGGAGGGAGCTGGGATGTACTGGGAGGCACTACAATGTGCGGGGATGTCCTGGGATGTACCGTGGAGGAACTAGGATGTACAGGCTTGTCCTGGGTTGTACCGGGTGGAACTGGCAGGGATTTGGGATGTACCAGGATCTACTGGGATGTACTGGGAGGTAACTGTTATGTACTGGGAGTGAACTGGGAGGGAACTGGGATGTACTGGTAGGGAACTGGGATGTACTGGGAGGGAACTGGGACGTACTGTGAGGACACTGGGATGTACTGGTATGTACTGGGAGGGAAGTGTTATGTACTGAGGGGAACTGGTGCGTACTGGGATGTGCTGGGATGGAACTGTGAAGTACTGGGATGTACTGGGAGTGAACTGGGAGGGAACTGGTATGTAGTAGGATGTACTGGGTGGGAACTGGGATGTACCAGGATGTACTGGGATGTACTGGGAGGGAACTGGTATGTACTGGGAGGGAACTGGGATGTAGTGGGAGGGAACTGGGAGGGAACTGGGATGTAGTGGGAGGGAACTGGTATGTACTGGGAGGGAACTGGGATGTACTGGGACATACTGGCAGGGAACTGGGATGTACTGGGAGGGGATTGGGATGTACTGGGAGGGAACTTGGATGTATTGGGAGGGAAGTGTTATGTACCAAGGGGGAACTGGGACGTACTGGGATGTAGTGGGAGTGAACTGTGAAGTACTGGGATGTACTGTGAGGGAACTGGGATGTACTGGGAGGGAACTTTAAAGTACTGGGATGTACTTAGAGGAAACTGGGAGGCAACTGGCATGTACTGGGATGTACTGGAATGGAACTGGGAGTGAACTGTGTGTGAACTGGGAGGGAACTGGGATGTACTGTGAGGGAACTGGGATGTACTGGGATGTACTGGGAGGGACTGGGAGGGATCTGGGATGTACTGGGCTGCACTGGTAGGGAACTGGGATGTACTGGGAGGAAACTGGAATGTCCCAGTTGACACCCACTTCCCTCCCAGGTTCCTCCCAGTATATCCCAGTTTCCTCCCAGTATATCCCAGTTTCCTCCCAGTACATCCCAGTAAATCCCAGTTCGCTCCCAGTACATCCCAATACATCGCCGTACATTCCAGTTCTGTTCCTGTACATCCCAATACATCCCCGTTCCATGCCAGTACATCCCAGTTTCCTACCAGTTCATCCCCGTACATCCCAATTCCCTCCCGGTTCACTACCACTTCTTTCCCAGTGCCTCCCAATACATCCCAGTTCCGTCCCATTACATCCCAGTACATCCCAGTTCCCTCCCAGTACATCCCAGTTCCCTCCCAGTACTGGGAGGGAACTGGGATGTACTGGGAGGCACTACAATGTGCGGGGATGTCCTGGGATGTACCGTGGAGGAACTAGGATGTACAGGCTTGTACTGGGTTGTACCGGGTGGAACTGGCAGGGATTTGGGATGTACCAGGATCTACTGGGATGTACTGGGATGTACTGGGAGGTAACTGTTATGTACTGGGAAGGAACAGGGAGGGAACTGGGATGTACTGGGAGGAAACTGGGATGTACTGTGAGGGAACTGGGACGTACTGTGAGGACACTGGGATGTACTGGTATGTACTGGGAGGGAAGTGTTATGTACTGAGGGGAACTGGGACGTACTGGGATGTACTGGGAGGGAACTGTGAAGTACTGGGATGTACTGGGAGTGAACTGGGAGGGAACTGGTATGTAGTAGGATGTACTGGGTGGGAACTGGGATGTACCGGGAGGGAACTGGTATGTACTGGGAGGGAACTGGTATGTACTGGGAGGGAACTGGGATGTACTGGGATGTAGTGGGAGGGAACTGGGAGGGAACTGGGATGTACTGGGAGGGAACTGGTATGTACTGGGAGGGAAGTGGGATGTACTGGGACATACTGGCAGGGAACTGGGATGTACTGGGAGGGGATTGGGACGGACTGGGAGGGAACTGGGATGTACTGGGCTGCACTGGTAGGGAACTGGGATGTACTGGGAGGAAACTGGAATGTCCCAGTTGAC
Organism: Phalacrocorax aristotelis; assembly: GCF_949628215.1. Classification (NCBI taxonomy): domain Eukaryota; kingdom Metazoa; phylum Chordata; class Aves; order Suliformes; family Phalacrocoracidae; genus Phalacrocorax; species Phalacrocorax aristotelis. The sequence continues at coordinate 313,515 of NW_027441368.1, forward strand.
ACCCACTTCCCTCCCAATGCCTCCCAGTATATCCCAGTTTCCTCCCAGTATATCCCAGTTTCCTCCCAGTACATCCCAGTAAATCCCAGCTCGCTGCCAGTACATGCCAATACATCGCTGTACATTCCAGTTCTGTTCCTGTACATCCCAATACATCCCCGTTCCATGCCAGTACATCCCAGTTTCCTACCAGTTCATCCCCGTACATCCCAATTCCCTCCCGGTTCACTACCACTTCTTTCCCAGTGCCTCCCAATACATCCCAGTTCCGTCCCATTACATCCCAGTACATCCCAGTTCCCTCCCAGTACGTCCCAGGTCCCTCCCAGTACATCCCAGTTCCCTCCCAGTACTGGGAGGGACCTGGGATGTACTGGGAGGCACTACAATGTGCGGGGATGCCCTGGGATGTACTGTGGAGGAACTAGGATGTACAGGCTTGTACTGGGTTGTACCGGGTGGAACTAGCAGGGATTTGGGATGTACCAGGATCTACTGGGATGTACTGGGAGGTAACTGTTATGTACTGGGAAGGAACAGGGAGGGAACTGGGATGTACTGGTAGGGAACTGGGACGTACTGGGAGGGAACTGGGATGTACTGGTATGTACTGGGAGGGAAGTGTTATGTACTGAGGGGAACTGGGACGTACTGGGATGTACTGGGAGGGAACTGTGAAGTACTGGGATGTACTGGGAGTGAACTGGGAGGGAACTGGTATGTAGTAGGATGTACTGGGTGGGAACTGCGATGTACCAGGATGTACTGGGATGTACTGGGAGGGAACTGGTATGTACTGGGAGGGAACTGGGATGTACTGGGATGTAGTGGGAGGGAACTGGGAGGGAACTGGGATGTACTGGGTGGGAACTGGTATGTACTGGGAGGGAACTGGGATGTACTGGGACATACTGGCAGGGAACTGGGATGTACTGGGAGGGAACTGCTATGTACTGGGAGGGAACTGGGATGTACTGGGACATACTGGCAGGGAACTGGGATGTACTGGGAGGGGATTGGGACGGACTGGGAGGGAACTGGGATGTACTGGGCTGCACTGGTAGGGAACTGGGATGTACTGGGAGGAAACTGGAATGTCCCAGTTGACACCCACTTCCCTCCCAATGCCTCCCAGTATATCCCAGTTTCCTCCCAGTATATCCCAGTTTCCTCCCAGTACATCCCAGTAAATCCCAGCTCGCTGCCAGTACATGCCAATACATCGCTGTACATTCCAGTTCTGTTCCTGTACATCCCAATACATCCCCGTTCCATGCCAGTACATCCCAGTTCCCTACCAGTTCATCCCCGTACATCCCAATTCCCTCCCGGTTCACTACCACTTCTTTCCCAGTGCCTCCCAATACATCCCAGTTCCGTCCCATTACATACCAGTACATCCCAGTTCCCTCCCAGTACGTCCCAGTTCCCTCCCAGTACTGGGAGGGAACTGGGATGTACTGGGAGGCACTACAATGTGCGGGGATGTCCTGGGATGTACCGTGGAGGAACTAGGATGTACAGGCTTGTACTGGGTTGTACCGGGTGGAACTGGCAGGGATTTGGGATGTACCAGGATCTACTGGGATGTACTGGGAGGTAACTGTTATGTACTGGGAAGGAACAGGGAGGTAACTGGGATGTACTGGTAGGGAACTGGGATGTACTGTGAGGGAACTGGGACGTACTGTGAGGACACTGGGATGTACTGGTATGTACTGGGAGGGAAGTGTTATGTACTGAGGGGAACTGGGACGTACTGGGATGTACTGGGAGGGAACTGTGAAGTACTGGGATGTACTGGGAGTGAACTGGGAGGGAACTGGTATGTAGTAGGATGTACTGGGTGGGAACTGGGATGTACCAGGATGTACTGGGATGTACTGGGAGGGAACTGGTATGTACTGGGAGGGAACTGGGATGTACTGGGATGTAGTGGGAGGGAACTGGGAGGGAACTGGGATGTACTGGGAGGGAACTGGTATGTACTGGGAGGGAACTGGGATGTACTGGGACATACTGGCAGGGAACTGGGATGTACTGGGAGGGAACTGCTATGTACTGGGAGGGAACTGGGATGTACTGGGACATACTGGCAGGGAACTGGGATGTACTGGGAGGGGATTGGGACGGACTGGGAGGGAACTGGGATGTACTGGGCTGCACTGGTAGGGAACTGGGATGTACTGGGAGGAAACTGGAATGTCCCAGTTGACACCCACTTCCCTCCCAATGCCTCCCAGTATATCCCAGTTTCCTCCCAGTACATCCCAGTAAATCCCAGCTCGCTGCCAGTACATGCCAATACATCGCTGTACATTCCAGTTCTGTTCCTGTACATCCCAATACATCCCCGTTCCATGCCAGTACATCCCAGTTCCCTACCAGTTCATCCCCGTACATCCCAATTCCCTCCCGGTTCACTACCACTTCTTTCCCAGTTCCGTCCCATTACATCCCAGTTCCGTCCCATTACATCCCAGTACATCCCAGGTCCCTCCCAGTACGTCCCAGTTCCCTCCCAGTACATCCCAGTTCCCTCCCAGTACTGGGAGGGAACTGGGATGTACTGGGAGGAAACTGGAATGTCCCAGTTGACACCCACTTCCCTCCCAATGCCTCCCAGTATATCCCAGTTTCCTCCCAGTACATCCCAGTTCCCTCCCAGTACGTCCCAGTTCCCTCCCAGTACATCCCAGGTCCCTCCCAGTACTGGGAGGGAACTGGGATGTACTGGGAGGCACTACAGTGTGCGGGGATGCCCTGGGATGTACTGTGGAGGAACAAGGATGTACAGGCTTGTACTGGGTTGTACCGGGTGGAACTGGCAGGGATTTGGGATGTACTGGGATGTACTGGGAGGTATCTTTTATGTACTGGGAGTGAACTGGGAGGGAACTGGGATGTACTGGGACGGACTGGGAGGGAACTGGGACGGACTGGGATGCACTGGTAGGGAACTGGGATGTACTGGGAGGAAACTGGTATGTCCCAGTTGACACCCACTTTCCTCCCAGTTTCCTCCCAGTATATCCCAGTTTCCTCCCAGTACATCCCAGTAAATCCCAGTTTGCTCCCAGTACATCGCAGTACATTCCAGTTCCGTTCCTGTACATCCCAATACACCCCCGTTCCATGCCAGTACATCCCAGTTCCCTACCAGTTCATCCCCGTACATCCCAATTCCCTCCCGGTTCACTACCACTTCTTTCCCAGTTCCGTCCCATTACATCCCAGTTCCGTCCCATTACATCCCAGTACATCCCAGTTCCCTCCCAGTACGTCCCAGTTCCCTCCCAGTACATCCCAGGTCCCTCCCAGTACATCCCAGTTCCCTCCCAGTACTGGGAGGGACCTGGGATGTACTGGGAGGCACTACAATGTGCGGGGATGCCCTGGGATGTACTGTGGAGGAACTAGGATGTACAGGCTTGTACTGGGTTGTACCGGGTGGAACTGGCAGGGATTTGGGATGTACCAGGATCTACTGGGATGTACTGGGATGTACTGGGAGGTAACTGTTATGTACTGGGAGTGAACTGGTAGGGAACTGGGACGTACTGGGAGGAAACTGGGATGTACTGGGAGGGACATGGGACGTACTGTGAGGACACTGGGATGTACTGTTATGTACTGGGAGGGAAGTGTTATGTACTGAGGGGAACTGGTGCGTACTGGGATGTACTGGGATGGAACTGTGAAGTACTGGGATGTACTGGGAGTGAACTGGGAGGGAACTGGTATGTAGTAGGATGTACTGGGTGGGAACTGGGATGTACCAGGACGTACTGGGATGTACTGGGAGGGAACTGGTATGTACTGGGAGGGAACTGGGATGTAGTGGGAGGGAACTGGGAGGGAACTGGGATGTACTGGGAGGGAACTGGGATGTACTGGGACATACTGGCAGGGAACTGGGATGTACTGGGAGGGGATTGGGATGTACTGGGAGGGAACTTGGATGTATTGGGAGGGAAGTGTTATGTACCAAGGGGGAACTGGGACGTACTGGGATGTAGTGGGAGTGAACTGTGAAGTACTGGGATGTACTGTGAGGGAACTGGGATGTACTGGGAGGGAACTTTAAAGTACTGGGATGTACTTAGAGGAAACTGGGAGGCAACTGGCATGTACTGGGATGTACTGGAATGGAACTGGGAGTGAACTGTGTGTGAACTGGGAGGGAACTGGGATGTACTGTGAGGGAACTGGGATGTACTGGGATGTACTGGGAGGGACTGGGAGGGATCTGGGATGTACTGGGCTGCACTGGTAGGGAACTGGGATGTACTGGGAGGAAACTGGAATGTCCCAGTTGACACCCACTTCCCTCCCAGGTTCCTCCCAGTATATCCCAGTTTCCTCCCAGTATATCCCAGTTTCCTCCCAGTACATCCCAGTAAATCCCAGTTCGCTCCCAGTACATCCCAATACATCGCCGTACATTCCAGTTCTGTTCCTGTACATCCCAATACATCCCCGTTCCATGCCAGTACATCCCAGTTTCCTACCAGTTCATCCCCGTACATCCCAATTCCCTCCCGGTTCACTACCACTTCTTTCCCAGTGCCTCCCAATACATCCCAGTTCCGTCCCATTACATCCCAGTACATCCCAGTTCCCTCCCAGTACATCCCAGTTCCCTCCCAGTACTGGGAGGGAACTGGGATGTACTGGGAGGCACTACAATGTGCGGGGATGTCCTGGGATGTACCGTGGAGGAACTAGGATGTACAGGCTTGTACTGGGTTGTACCGGGTGGAACTGGCAGGGATTTGGGATGTACCAGGATCTACTGGGATGTACTGGGATGTACTGGGAGGTAACTGTTATGTACTGGGAAGGAACAGGGAGGGAACTGGGATGTACTGGGAGGAAACTGGGATGTACTGTGAGGGAACTGGGACGTACTGTGAGGACACTGGGATGTACTGGTATGTACTGGGAGGGAAGTGTTATGTACTGAGGGGAACTGGGACGTACTGGGATGTACTGGGAGGGAACTGTGAAGTACTGGGATGTACTGGGAGTGAACTGGGAGGGAACTGGTATGTAGTAGGATGTACTGGGTGGGAACTGGGATGTACCGGGAGGGAACTGGTATGTACTGGGAGGGAACTGGTATGTACTGGGAGGGAACTGGGATGTACTGGGATGTAGTGGGAGGGAACTGGGAGGGAACTGGGATGTACTGGGAGGGAACTGGTATGTACTGGGAGGGAAGTGGGATGTACTGGGACATACTGGCAGGGAACTGGGATGTACTGGGAGGGGATTGGGACGGACTGGGAGGGAACTGGGATGTACTGGGCTGCACTGGTAGGGAACTGGGATGTACTGGGAGGAAACTGGAATGTCCCAGTTGACACCCACTTCCCTCCCAATGCCTCCCAGTATATCCCAGTTTCCTCCCAGTATATCCCAGTTTCCTCCCAGTACATCCCAGTAAATCCCAGCTCGCTGCCAGTACATGCCAATACATCGCAGTACATTCCAGTTCTGTTCCTGTACATCCCAATACATCCCCGTTCCATGCCAGTACATCCCAGTTTCCTACCAGTTCATCCCCGTACATCCCAATTCCCTCCCGGTTCACTACCACTTCTTTCCCAGTGCCTCCCAATACATCCCAGTTCCGTCCCATTACATCCCAGTACATCCCAGTTCCCTCCCAGTACGTCCCAGGTCCCTCCCAGTACATCCCAGGTCCCTCCCAGTACTGGGAGGGAACTGGGATGTACTGGGAGGCACTACAATGTGCGGGGATGCCCTGGGATGTACTGTGGAGGAACTAGGATGTACAGGCTTGTACTGGGTTGTACCGGGTGGAACTAGCAGGGATTTGGGATGTACCAGGATCTACTGGGATGTACTGGGAGGTAACTGTTATGTACTGGGAAGGAACAGGGAGGGAACTGGGATGTACTGGTAGGGAACTGGGATGTACTGGGAGGGAACTGGGACGTACTGTGAGGACACTGGGATGTACTGGTATGTACTGGGAGGGAAGTGTTATGTACTGAGGGGAACTGGGACGTACTGGGATGTACTGGGAGGGAACTGTGAAGTACTGGGATGTACTGGGAGTGAACTGGGAGGGAACTGGTATGTAGTAGGATGTACTGGGTGGGAACTGGGATGTACCAGGATGTACTGGGATGTACTGGGAGGGAACTGGTATGTACTGGGAGGGAACTGGGATGTACTGGGACATACTGGCAGGGAACTGGGATGTACTGGGAGGGGATTGGGACGGACTGGGAGGGAACTGGGATGTACTGGGCTGCACTGGTAGGGAACTGGGATGTACTGGGAGGAAACTGGAATGTCCCAGTTGACACCCACTTCCCTCCCAATGCCTCCCAGTATATCCCAGTTTCCTCCCAGTATATCCCAGTTTCCTCCCAGTACATCCCAGTAAATCCCAGTTCGCTCCCAGTACATCCCAGTACATCGCAGTACATTCCAGTTCCGTTCCTGTCCATCCCAATACATCCCCGTTCCATGCCAGTACATCCCAGTTTCCTACCAGTTCATCCCCGTACATCCCAATTCCCTCCCGGTTCACTACCACTTCTTTCCCAGTGCCTCCCAATACATCCCAGTTCCGTCCCATTACATCCCAGTACATCCCAGTTCCCTCCCAGTACGTCCCAGTTCCCTCCCAGTACATCCCAGGTCCCTCCCAGTACTGGGAGGGAACTGGGATGTACTGGGAGGCACTACAATGTGCGGGGATGCCCTGGGATGTACTGTGGAGGAACTAGGATGTACAGGCTTGTACTGGGTTGTACTGGGTGGAACTGGCAGGGATTTGGGATGTACCAGGATCTACTGGGATGTACTGGGATGTACTGGGAGGTAACTGTTATGTACTGGGAGTGAACTGGGAGGGAACTGGGACGTACTGGGAGGAAACTGGGATGTACTGTGAGGGAACTGGGACGTACTGTGAGGACACTGGGATGTACTGTTATGTACTGGGAGGGAAGTGTTATGTACTGAGGGGAACTGGGGCGTACTGGGATGTACTGGGAGGGAACTGTGAAGTACTGGGATGTACTGGGAGTGAACTGGGAGGGAACTGGTATGTAGTAGGATGTACTGGGTGGGAACTGGGATGTACCAGGATGTACTGGGATGTAGTGGGAGGGAACTGGTATGTACTGGGAGGGAACTGGGATGTACTGGGAGGGGATTGGGACGGACTGGAGGGAAGTGGGATGTACTGGGCTGCACTGGTAGGGAACTGGGATGTACTGGGAGGAAACTGGAATGTCCCAGTTGACACCCACTTCCCTCCCAATGCCTCCCAGTATATCCCAGTTTCCTCCCAGTATATCCCAGTTTCCTCCCAGTACATCCCAGTAAATCCCAGTTCGCTCCCAGTACATCCCAGTACATCGCAGTACATTCCAGTTCCGTTCCTGTACATCCCAATACATCCCCGTTCCATGCCAGTACATCCCAGTTTCCTACCAGTTCATCCCCGTACATCCCAATTCCCTCCCGGTTCACTACCACTTCTTTCCCAGTGCCTCCCAATACATCCCAGTTCCGTCCCATTACATCCCAGTACATCCCAGTTCCCTCCCAGTACGTCCCAGTTCCCTCCCAGTACATCCCAGGTCCCTCCCAGTACTGGGAGGGAACTGGGATGTACTGGGAGGCACTACAATGTGCGGGGATGCCCTGGGATGTACTGTGGAGGAACTAGGATGTACAGGCTTGTACTGGGTTGTACCGGGTGGAACTAGCAGGGATTTGGGATGTACCAGGATCTACTGGGATGTACTGGGAGGTAACTGTTACGTACTGGGAGTGAACTGGGAGGGAACTGGGACGTACTGGTAGGGAACTGGGATGTACTGTGAGGGAACTGGGACGTACTGTGAGGACACTGGGATGTACTGTTATGTACTGGGAGGGAAGTGTTATGTACTGAGGGGAACTGGTGCGTACTGGGATGTACTGGGATGGAACTGTGAAGTACTGGGATGTACTGGGAGTGAACTGGGAGGGAACTGGTATGTAGTAGGATGTACTGGGTGGGAACTGCGATGTACCAGGATGTACTGGGATGTACTGGGAGGGAACTGGTATGTACTGGGAGGGAACTGGGATGTACTGGGAGGGGAACTGGGAGGGAACTGGGATGTAGTGGGAGGGAACTGGTATGTACTGGGAGGGAACTGGGATGTACTGGGACATACTGGCAGGGAACTGGGATGTACTGGGAGGGGATTGGGATGTACTGGGAGGGAACTTGGATGTATTGGGAGGGAAGTGTTATGTACCAAGGGGGAACTGGGACGTACTGGGATGTAGTGGGAGTGAACTGTGAAGTACTGGGATGTACTGTGAGGGAACTGGGATGTACTGGGAGGGAACTTTAAAGTACTGGGATGTACTTAGAGGAAACTGGGAGGCAACTGGCATGTACTGGCATGTACTGGAATGGAACTGGGAGTGAACTGTGTGTGAACTGGGAGGGAACTGGGATGTACTGTGAGGGAACTGGGATGTACTGGGATGTACTGGGAGGGACTGGGAGGGATCTGGGATGTACTGGGCTGCACTGGTAGGGAACTGGGATGTACTGGGAGGAAACTGGAATGTCCCAGTTGACACCCACTTCCCTCCCAGGTTCCTCCCAGTATATCCCAGTTTCCTCCCAGTATATCCCAGTTTCCTCCCAGTACATCCTAGTAAATCCCAGCTCGCTGCCAGTACATGCCAATACATCGCTGTACATTCCAGTTCTGTTCCTGTACATCCCAATACATCCCCGTTCCATGCCAGTACATCCCAGTTTCCTACCAGTTCATCCCCGTACATCCCAATTCCCTCCCGGTTCACTACCACTTCTTTCCCAGTGCCTCCCAATACATCCCAGTTCCGTCCCATTACATCCCAGTACATCCCAGTTCCCTCCCAGTACGTCCCAGTTCCCTCCCAGTACATCCCAGGTCCCTCCCAGTACATCCCAGGTCCCTCCCAGTACTGGGAGGGAACTGGGATGTACTGGGAGGCGCTACAATGTGCGGGGATGCCCTGGGATGTACTGTGGAGGAACTAGGATGTACAGGCTTGTACTGGGTTGTACCGGGTGGAACTGGCAGGGATTTGGGATGTACCAGGATCTACTGGGATGTACTGGGATGTACTGGGAGGTAACTGTTATGTACTGGGAAGGAACAGGGAGGGAACTGGGATGTACTGGGAGGAAACTGGGATGTACTGTGAGGGAACTGGGACGTACTGTGAGGACACTGGGATGTACTGTTATGTACTGGGAGGGAAGTGTTATGTACTGAGGGGAACTGGGACGTACTGGGATGTACTGGGAGTGAACTGGGAGGGAACTGGTATGTAGTAGGATGTACTGGGTGGGAACTGGGATGTACTGGGAGGGAACTGGGATGTACTGGGAGGGAACTGGGATGTACTGGGATGTAGTGGGAGGGAACTGGGAGGGAACTGGGATGTAGTGGGAGCGAACTGGTATGTACTGGGAGGGAAGTGGCATGTACTGGGACATACTGGCAGGGAACTGGGATGTACTGGGAGGGGATTGGGACGGACTGGGAGGGAACTGGGATGTACTGGGCTGCACTGGGAGGGAACTGGGATGTACTGGGAGGAAACTGGAATGTCCCAGTTGACACCCACTTCCCTCCCAATGCCTCCCAGTATATCCCAGTTTCCTCCCAGTACATCCCAGTTCCCTCCCAGTACGTCCCAGTTCCCTCCCAGTACATCCCAGGTCCCTCCCAGTACTGGGAGGGAACTGGGATGTACTGGGAGGCACTACAATGTGCGGGGATGCCCTGGGATGTACTGTGGAGGAACTAGGATGTACAGGCTTGTACTGGGTTGTACCGGGTGGAACTGGCAGGGATTTGGGATGTACTGGGATGTACTGGGAGGTAACTGTTATGTACTGGGAAGGAACAGGGAGGGAACTGGGATGTACTGGTAGGGAACTGGGACGTACTGGGAGGGAACTGGGATGTACTGGTATGTACTTGGAGGGAAGTGTTATGTACTGAGGGGAACTGGGACGTACTGGGATGTACTGGGAGGGAACTGTGAAGTACTGGGATGTACTGGGAGTGAACTGGGAGGGAACTGGTATGTAGTAGGATGTACTGGGTGGGAACTGCGATGTACCAGGATGTACTGGGATGTACTGGGAGGGAACTGGGATGTACTGGGAGGGAACTGGGATGTACTGGGATGTAGTGGGAGGGAACTGGGAGGGAACTGGGATGTACTGGGAGGGAACTGGTATGTACTGGGAGGGAACTGGGACGTACTGTGAGGACACTGGGATGTACTGGTATGTACTGGGAGGGAAGTGTTATGTACTGAGGGGAACTGGGACGTACTGGGATATACTGGGAGGGAACTGGGATGTACTGGGATGTAGTGGGAGGGAACTGGGAGGTAACTGGGATGTACTGGGAGGGAACTGGTTTGTACTGGGAGGGAAGTGGGATGTACTGGGACATACTGGCAGGGAACTGGGATGTACTGGGAGGGGATTGGGACGGACTGGGAGGGAACTGGGATGTACTGGGCTGCACTGGTAGGGAACTGGGATGTACTGGGAGGAAACTGGAATGTCCCAGTTGACACCCACTTCCCTCCCAATGCCTCCCAGTATATCCCAGTTTCCTCCCAGTATATCCCAGTTTCCTCCCAGTACATCCCAGTAAATCCCAGCTCGCTGCCAGTACATGCCAATACATCGCTGTACATTCCAGTTCTGTTCCTGTACATCCCAATACATCCCCGTTCCATGCCAGTACATCCCAGTTTCCTACCAGTTCATCCCCGTACATCCCAATTCCCTCCCGGTTCACTACCACTTCTTTCCCAGTGCCTCCCAATACATCCCAGTTCCGTCCCATTACATCCCAGTACATCCCAGTTCCCTCCCAGTACGTCCCAGTTCCCTCCCAGTACATCCCAGGTCCCTCCCAGTACTGGGAGGGAACTGGGATGTACTGGGAGGCACTACAATGTGCGGGGATGCCCTGGGATGTACTGTGGAGGAACTAGGATGTACAGGCTTGTACTGGGTTGTACCGGGTGGAACTAGCAGGGATTTGGGATGTACCAGGATCTACTGGGATGTACTGGGAGGTAACTGTTATGTACTGGGAAGGAACAGGGAGGGAACTGGGATGTACTGGTAGGGAACTGGGACGTACTGGGAGGGAACTGGGATGTACTGGTATGTACTGGGAGGGAAGTGTTATGTACTGAGGGGAACTGGGACGTACTGGGATGTACTGGGAGGGAACTGTGAAGTACTGGGATGTACTGGGAGTGAACTGGGAGGGAACTGGTATGTAGTAGGATGTACTGGGTGGGAACTGCGATGTACCAGGATGTACTGGGATGTACTGGGAGGGAACTGGTATGTACTGGGAGGGAACTGGGATGTACTGGGATGTAGTGGGAGGGAACTGGGAGGGAACTGGGATGTACTGGGAGGGAACTGGTATGTACTGGGAGGGAACTGGGATGTACTGGGACATACTGGCAGGGAACTGGGATGTACTGGGAGGGGATTGGGACGGACTGGGAGGGAACTGGGATGTACTGGGCTGCACTGGTAGGGAACTGGGATGTACTGGGAGGAAACTGGAATGTCCCAGTTGACACCCACTTCCCTCCCAATGCCTCCCAGTATATCCCAGTTTCCTCCCAGTATATCCCAGTTTCCTCCCAGTACATCCCAGTAAATCCCAGCTCGCTGCCAGTACATGCCAATACATCGCTGTACATTCCAGTTCTGTTCCTGTACATCCCAATACATCCCCGTTCCATGCCAGTACATCCCAGTTCCCTACCAGTTCATCCCCGTACATCCCAATTCCCTCCCGGTTCACTACCACTTCTTTCCCAGTGCCTCCCAATACATCCCAGTTCCGTCCCATTACATCCCAGTACATCCCAGTTCCCTCCCAGTACGTCCCAGTTCCCTCCCAGTACTGGGAGGGAACTGGGATGTACTGGGAGGCACTACAATGTGCGGGGATGTCCTGGGATGTACCGTGGAGGAACTAGGATGTACAGGCTTGTACTGGGTTGTACCGGGTGGAACTGGCAGGGATTTGGGATGTACCAGGATCTACTGGGATGTACTGGGAGGTAACTGTTATGTACTGGGAAGGAACAGGGAGGTAACTGGGATGTACTGGTAGGGAACTGGGATGTACTGGGAGGGAACTGGGACGTACTGTGAGGACACTGGGATGTACTGGTATGTACTGGGAGGGAAGTGTTATGTACTGAGGGGAACTGGGACGTACTGGGATGTACTGGGAGGGAACTGTGAAGTACTGGGATGTACTGGGAGTGAACTGGGAGGGAACTGGTATGTAGTAGGATGTACTGGGTGGGAACTGGGATGTACCGGGAGGGAACTGGGATGTACTGGGAGGGAACTGGGATGTACTGGGAGGGAACTGGGATGTACTGGGATGTAGTGGGAGGGAACTGGGAGGGAACTGGTATGTACTGGGAGGGAACTGGTATGTACTGGGAGGGAACTGGGATGTACTGGGACATACTGGCAGGGAACTGGGATGTACTGGGAGGGGATTGGGACGGACTGGTAGGGAACTGGGATGTACTGGGCTGCACTGGTAGGGAACTGGGATGTACTGGGAGGAAACTGGAATGTCCCAGTTGACACCCACTTCCCTCCCAATGCCTCCCAGTATATCCCAGTTTCCTCCCAGTATATCCCAGTTTCCTCCCAGTACATCCCAGTAAATCCCAGCTCGCTGCCAGTACATGCCAATACATGGCTGTACATTCCAGTTCTGTTCCTGTACATCCCAATACATCCCCGTTCCATGCCAGTACATCCCAGTTTCCTACCAGTTCATCCCCGTACATCCCAATTCCCTCCCGGTTCACTACCACTTCTTTCCCAGTGCCTCCCAATACATCCCAGTTCCGTCCCATTACATCCCAGTACATCCCAGGTCCCTCCCAGTACGTCCCAGTTCCCTCCCAGTACATCCCAGGACCCTCCCAGTACTGGGAGGGAACTGGGATGTACTGGGAGGCACTACAATGTGCGGGGATGCCCTGGGATGTACTGTGGAGGAACTAGGATGTACAGGCTTGTACTGGGTTGTACCGGGTGGAACTAGCAGGGATTTGGGATGTACCAGGATCTACTGGGATGTACTGGGAGGTAACTGTTATGTACTGGGAAGGAACAGGGAGGTAACTGGGATGTACTGGGAGGGAACTGGGACGTACTGGGAGGGAACTGGGATGTACTGGTATGTACTGGGAGGGAAGTGTTATGTACTGAGGGGAACTGGGACGTACTGGGATGTACTGGGAGGGAACTGTGAAGTACTGGGATGTACTGGGAGTGAACTGGGAGGGAACTGGTATGTAGTAGGATGTACTGGGTGGGAACTGCGATGTACCAGGATGTACTGGGATGTACTGGGAGGGAACTGGTATGTACTGGGAGGGAACTGGGATGTACTGGGATGTAGTGGGAGGGAACTGGGAGGGAACTGGGATGTACTGGGAGGGAACTGGTATGTACTGGGAGGGAACTGGGATGTACTGGGACATACTGGCAGGGAACTGGGATGTACTGGGAGGGAACTGCTATGTACTGGGAGGGAACTGGGATGTACTGGGACATACTGGCAGGGAACTGGGATGTACTGGGAGGGGATTGGGACGGACTGGGAGGGAACTGGGATGTACTGGGCTGCACTGGTAGGGAACTGGGATGTACTGGGAGGAAACTGGAATGTCCCAGTTGACACCCACTTCCCTCCCAATGCCTCCCAGTATATCCCAGTTTCCTCCCAGTATATCCCAGTTTCCTCCCAGTACATCCCAGTAAATCCCAGCTCGCTGCCAGTACATGCCAATACATCGCTGTACATTCCAGTTCTGTTCCTGTACATCCCAATACATCCCCGTTCCATGCCAGTACATCCCAGTTCCCTACCAGTTCATCCCCGTACATCCCAATTCCCTCCCGGTTCACTACCACTTCTTTCCCAGTTCCGTCCCATTACATCCCAGTTCCGTCCCATTACATCCCAGTACATCCCAGTTCCCTCCGAGTACGTCCCAGTTCCCTCCCAGTACATCCCAGTTCCCTCCCAGTACTGGGAGGGAACTGGGATGTACTGGGAGGAAACTGGAATGTCCCAGTTGACACCCACTTCCCTCCCAATGCCTCCCAGTATATCCCAGTTTCCTCCCAGTACATCCCAGTTCCCTCCCAGTACGTCCCAGTTCCCTCCCAGTACATCCCAGGTCCCTCCCAGTACTGGGAGGGAACTGGGATGTACTGGGAGGCACTACAATGTGCGGGGATGCCCTGGGATGTACTGTGGAGGAACTAGGATGTACAGGCTTGTACTGGGTTGTACCGGGTGGAACTGGCAGGGATTTGGGATGTACTGGGATGTACTGGGAAGTATCTGTTATGTACTGGGAGTGAACTGGGAGGGAACTGGGATGTACTGGGACGGACTGGGAGGGAACTGGGACGGACTGGGATGCACTGGTAGGGAACTGGGATGTACTGGGAGGAAACTGGAATGTCCCAGTTGACACCCACTTTCCTCCCAGTTTCCTCCCAGTATATCCCAGTTTCCTCCCAGTACATCCCAGTAAATCCCAGTTTGCTCCCAGTACATCGCAGTACATTCCAGTTCCGTTCCTGTACATCCCAATACATCCCCGTTCCATGCCAGTACATCCCAGTTTCCTACCAGTTCATCCCCGTACATCCCAATTCCCTCCCGGTTCGCTACCACTTCTTTCCCAGTGCCTCCCAATACATCCCAGTTCCGTCCCATTACATCCCAGTACATCCCAGGTCCCTCCCAGTACATCCCAGGTCCCTCCCAGTACATCCCAGGTCCCTCCCAGTTAATCCCAGGTACCTCCCAGTACTGGGAGGGAACTGGGATGTACTGGGAGGCACTACAATGTGCGGGGATGCCCTGGGATGTACTGTGGAGGAACTAGGATGTACAGGCTTGTACTGGGTTGTACCGGGTGGAACTGGCAGGGATTTGGGATGTACCAGGATCTACTGGGATGTACTGGGATGTACTGGGAGGTAACTGTTATGTACTGGGAGTGAACTGGGAGGGAACTGGGACGTACTGGTAGGGAACTGGGATGTACTGGGAGGGAACTGGGACGTACTGTGAGGACACTGGGATGTACTGTTATGTACTGGGAGGGAAGTGTTATGTACAGAGGGGAACCGGTGCGTACTGGGATGTACTGGGAGGGAACTGTGAAGTACTGGGATGTACTGGGAGTGAACTGGGAGGGAACTGGTATGTGGTAGGATGTACTGGGTGGGAACTGGGATGTACCAGGATGTACTGGGATGTACTGGGAGGGAACTGGTATGTACTGGGAGGGAACTGGTATGTACTGGGAGGGAACTGGGATGTACTGGGAGGCACTACAATGTGCGGGGATGCCCTGGGATGTACTGTGGAGGAACTAGGATGTACAGGCTTGTACTGGGTTGTACCGGGTGGAACTAGCAGGGATTTGGGATGTACCAGGATCTACTGGGATGTACTGGGAGGTAACTGTTATGTACTGGGAAGGAACAGGGAGGGAACTGGGATGTACTGGGAGGGAACTGGGACGTACTGGGAGGGAACTGGGATGTACTGGTATGTACTGGGAGGGAAGTGTTATGTACTGAGGGGAACTGGGACGTACTGGGATGTACTGGGAGGGAACTGTGAAGTACTGGGATGTACTGGGAGTGAACTGGGAGGGAACTGGTATGTAGTAGGATGTACTGGGTGGGAACTGCGATGTACCAGGATGTACTGGGATGTACTGGGAGGGAACTGGTATGTACTGGGAGGGAACTGGGATGTACTGGGATGTAGTGGGAGGGAACTGGGAGGGAACTGGGATGTACTGGGAGGGAACTGGTATGTACTGGGAGGGAACTGGGATGTACTGGGACATACTGGCAGGGAACTGGGATGTACTGGGAGGGAACTGCTATGTACTGGGAGGGAACTGGGATGTACTGGGACATACTGGCAGGGAACTGGGATGTACTGGGAGGGGATTGGGACGGACTGGGAGGGAACTGGGATGTACTGGGCTGCACTGGTAGGGAACTGGGATGTACTGGGAGGAAACTGGAATGTCCCAGTTGACACCCACTTCCCTCCCAATGCCTCCCAGTATATCCCAGTTTCCTCCCAGTATATCCCAGTTTCCTCCCAGTACATCCCAGTAAATCCCAGCTCGCTGCCAGTACATGCCAATACATCGCTGTACATTCCAGTTCTGTTCCTGTACATCCCAATACATCCCCGTTCCATGCCAGTACATCCCAGTTCCCTACCAGTTCATCCCCGTACATCCCAATTCCCTCCCGGTTCACTACCACTTCTTTCCCAGTGCCTCCCAATACATCCCAGTTCCGTCCCATTACATCCCAGTACATCCCAGTTCCCTCCCAGTACGTCCCAGTTCCCTCCCAGTACTGGGAGGGAACTGGGATGTACTGGGAGGCACTACAATGTGCGGGGATGTCCTGGGATGTACCGTGGAGGAACTAGGATGTACAGGCTTGTACTGGGTTGTACCGGGTGGAACTGGCAGGGATTTGGGATGTACCAGGATCTACTGGGATGTACTGGGAGGTAACTGTTATGTACTGGGAAGGAACAGGGAGGTAACTGGGATGTACTGGTAGGGAACTGGGATGTACTGTGAGGGAACTGGGACGTACTGTGAGGACACTGGGATGTACTGGTATGTACTGGGAGGGAAGTGTTATGTACTGAGGGGAACTGGGACGTACTGGGATGTACTGGGAGGGAACTGTGAAGTACTGGGATGTACTGGGAGTGAACTGGGAGGGAACTGGTATGTAGTAGGATGTACTGGGTGGGAACTGGGATGTACCGGGAGGGAACTGGGATGTACTGGGAGGGAACTGGTATGTACTGGGAGGGAACTGGGATGTACTGGGATGTAGTGGGAGGGAACTGGGAGGGAACTGGTATGTACTGGGAGGGAACTGGTATGTACTGGGAGGGAACTGGGATGTACTGGGACATACTGGCAGGGAACTGGGATGTACTGGGAGGGGATTGGGACGGACTGGTAGGGAACTGGGATGTACTGGGCTGCACTGGTAGGGAACTGGGATGTACTGGGAGGAAACTGGAATGTCCCAGTTGACACCCACTTCCCTCCCAATGCCTCCCAGTATATCCCAGTTTCCTCCCAGTACATCCCAGTAAATCCCAGCTCGCTGCCAGTACATGCCAATACATGGCTGTACATTCCAGTTCTGTTCCTGTACATCCCAATACATCCCCGTTCCATGCCAGTACATCCCAGTTTCCTACCAGTTCATCCCCGTACATCCCAATTCCCTCCCGGTTCACTACCACTTCTTTCCCAGTGCCTCCCAATACATCCCAGTTCCGTCCCATTACATCCCAGTACATCCCAGTTCCCTCCCAGTACGTCCCAGTTCCCTCCCAGTACATCCCAGGACCCTCCCAGTACTGGGAGGGAACTGGGATGTACTGGGAGGCACTACAATGTGCGGGGATGCCCTGGGATGTACTGTGGAGGAACTAGGATGTACAGGCTTGTACTGGGTTGTACCGGGTGGAACTAGCAGGGATTTGGGATGTACCAGGATCTACTGGGATGTACTGGGAGGTAACTGTTATGTACTGGGAAGGAACAGGGAGGTAACTGGGATGTACTGGGAGGGAACTGGGACGTACTGGGAGGGAACTGGGATGTACTGGTATGTACTGGGAGGGAAGTGTTATGTACTGAGGGGAACTGGGACGTACTGGGATGTACTGGGAGGGAACTGTGAAGTACTGGGATGTACTGGGAGTGAACTGGGAGGGAACTGGTATATAGTAGGATGTACTGGGTGGGAACTGGGATGTACCAGGATGTACTGGGATGTACTGGGAGGGAACTGGTATGTACTGGGAGGGAACTGGGATGTACTGGGATGTAGTGGGAGGGAACTGGGAGGGAACTGGGATGTACTGGGAGGGAACTGGTATGTACTGGGAGGGAACTGGTATGTACTGGGACATACTGGCAGGGAACTGGGATGTACTGGGAGGGAACTGCTATGTACTGGGAGGGAACTGGGATGTACTGGGACATACTGGCAGGGAACTGGGATGTACTGGGAGGGGATTGGGACGGACTGGGAGGGAACTGGGATGTACTGGGCTGCACTGGTAGGGAACTGGGATGTACTGGGAGGAAACTGGAATGTCCCAGTTGACACCCACTTCCCTCCCAATGCCTCCCAGTATATCCCAGTTTCCTCCCAGTATATCCCAGTTTCCTCCCAGTACATCCCAGTAAATCCCAGCTCGCTGCCAGTACATGCCAATACATCGCTGTACATTCCAGTTCTGTTCCTGTACATCCCAATACATCCCCGTTCCATGCCAGTACATCCCAGTTCCCTACCAGTTCATCCCCGTACATCCCAATTCCCTCCCGGTTCACTACCACTTCTTTCCCAGTTCCGTCCCATTACATCCCAGTTCCGTCCCATTACATCCCAGTACATCCCAGGTCCCTCCGAGTACGTCCCAGTTCCCTCCCAGTACATCCCAGTTCCCTCCCAGTACTGGGAGGGAACTGGGATGTACTGGGAGGAAACTGGAATGTCCCAGTTGACACCCACTTCCCTCCCAATGCCTCCCAGTATATCCCAGTTTCCTCCCAGTACATCCCAGTTCCCTCCCAGTACGTCCCAGTTCCCTCCCAGTACATCCCAGGTCCCTCCCAGTACTGGGAGGGAACTGGGATGTACTGGGAGGCACTACAATGTGCGGGGATGCCCTGGGATGTACTGTGGAGGAACTAGGATGTACAGGCTTGTACTGGGTTGTACCGGGTGGAACTGGCAGGGATTTGGGATGTACTGGGATGTACTGGGAAGTATCTGTTATGTACTGGGAGTGAACTGGGAGGGAACTGGGATGTACTGGGACGGACTGGGAGGGAACTGGGACGGACTGGGATGCACTGGTAGGGAACTGGGATGTACTGGGAGGAAACTGGAATGTCCCAGTTGACACCCACTTTCCTCCCAGTTTCCTCCCAGTATATCCCAGTTTCCTCCCAGTACATCCCAGTAAATCCCAGTTTGCTCCCAGTACATCGCAGTACATTCCAGTTCCGTTCCTGTACATCCCAATACATCCCCGTTCCATGCCAGTACATCCCAGTTTCCTACCAGTTCATCCCCGTACATCCCAATTCCCTCCCGGTTCGCTACCACTTCTTTCCCAGTGCCTCCCAATACATCCCAGTTCCGTCCCATTACATCCCAGTACATCCCAGGTCCCTCCCAGTACATCCCAGGTCCCTCCCAGTACATCCCAGGTCCCTCCCAGTTAATCCCAGGTACCTCCCAGTACTGGGAGGGAACTGGGATGTACTGGGAGGCACTACAATGTGCGGGGATGCCCTGGGATGTACTGTGGAGGAACTAGGATGTACAGGCTTGTACTGGGTTGTACCGGGTGGAACTGGCAGGGATTTGGGATGTACCAGGATCTACTGGGATGTACTGGGATGTACTGGGAGGTAACTGTTATGTACTGGGAGTGAACTGGGAGGGAACTGGGACGTACTGGTAGGGAACTGGGATGTACTGGGAGGGAACTGGGACGTACTGTGAGGACACTGGGATGTACTGTTATGTACTGGGAGGGAAGTGTTATGTACAGAGGGGAACCGGTGCGTACTGGGATGTACTGGGAGGGAACTGTGAAGTACTGGGATGTACTGGGAGTGAACTGGGAGGGAACTGGTATGTGGTAGGATGTACTGGGTGGGAACTGGGATGTACCAGGATGTACTGGGATGTACTGGGAGGGAACTGGTATGTACTGGGAGGGAACTGGTATGTACTGGGAGGGAACTGGGATGTTCTGGGACATACTGGCAGGGAACTGGGATGTACTGGGAGGGGATTGGGACGGACTGGGAGGGAACTGGGATGTACTGGGCTGCACTGGTAGGGAACTGGGATGTACTGGGAGGAAACTGGAATGTCCCAGTTGACACCCACTTCCCTCCCAATGCCTCCCA
This sequence comes from Phalacrocorax aristotelis, assembly GCF_949628215.1. Classification (NCBI taxonomy): domain Eukaryota; kingdom Metazoa; phylum Chordata; class Aves; order Suliformes; family Phalacrocoracidae; genus Phalacrocorax; species Phalacrocorax aristotelis. Next base: position 333,681 of record NW_027441368.1, read on the forward strand.
GTATATCCCAGTTTCCTCCCAGTATATCCCAGTTTCCTCCCAGTACATCCCAGTAAATCCCAGCTCGCTGCCAGTACATGCCAATACATCGCTGTACATTCCAGTTCTGTTCCTGTACATCCCAATACATCCCCGTTCCATGCCAGTACATCCCAGTTTCCTACCAGTTCATCCCCGTACATCCCAATTCCCTCCCGGTTCACTACCACTTCTTTCCCAGTGCCTCCCAATACATCCCAGTTCCGTCCCATTACATCCCAGTACATCCCAGTTCCCTCCCAGTACGTCCCAGTTCCCTCCCAGTACATCCCAGGTCCCTCCCAGTACTGGGAGGGAACTGGGATGTACTGGGAGGCACTACAATGTGCGGGGATGCCCTGGGATGTACTGTGGAGGAACTAGGATGTACAGGCTTGTACTGGGTTGTACCGGGTGGAACTAGCAGGGATTTGGGATGTACCAGGATCTACTGGGATGTACTGGGAGGTAACTGTTATGTACTGGGAAGGAACAGGGAGGGAACTGGGATGTACTGGTAGGGAACTGGGACGTACTGGGAGGGAACTGGGATGTACTGGTATGTACTGGGAGGGAAGTGTTATGTACTGAGGGGAACTGGGACGTACTGGGATGTACTGGGAGGGAACTGTGAAGTACTGGGATGTACTGGGAGTGAACTGGGAGGGAACTGGTATGTAGTAGGATGTACTGGGTGGGAACTGCGATGTACCAGGATGTACTGGGATGTACTGGGAGGGAACTGGTATGTACTGGGAGGGAACTGGGATGTACTGGGATGTAGTGGGAGGGAACTGGGAGGGAACTGGGATGTACTGGGAGGGAACTGGTATGTACTGGGAGGGAACTGGGATGTACTGGGACATACTGGCAGGGAACTGGGATGTACTGGGAGGGAACTGCTATGTACTGGGAGGGAACTGGGATGTACTGGGACATACTGGCAGGGAACTGGGATGTACTGGGAGGGGATTGGGACGGACTGGGAGGGAACTGGGATGTACTGGGCTGCACTGGTAGGGAACTGGGATGTACTGGGAGGAAACTGGAATGTCCCAGTTGACACCCACTTCCCTCCCAATGCCTCCCAGTATATCCCAGTTTCCTCCCAGTATATCCCAGTTTCCTCCCAGTACATCCCAGTAAATCCCAGCTCGCTGCCAGTACATGCCAATACATCGCTGTACATTCCAGTTCTGTTCCTGTACATCCCAATACATCCCCGTTCCATGCCAGTACATCCCAGTTCCCTACCAGTTCATCCCCGTACATCCCAATTCCCTCCCGGTTCACTACCACTTCTTTCCCAGTTCCGTCCCATTACATCCCAGTTCCGTCCCATTACATCCCAGTACATCCCAGGTCCCTCCGAGTACGTCCCAGTTCCCTCCCAGTACATCCCAGTTCCCTCCCAGTACTGGGAGGGAACTGGGATGTACTGGGAGGCACTACAATGTGCGGGGATGCCCTGGGATGTACTGTGGAGGAACTAGGATGTACAGGCTTGTACTGGGTTGTACCGGGTGGAACTGGCAGGGATTTGGGATGTACTGGGATGTACTGGGAAGTATCTGTTATGTACTGGGAGTGAACTGGGAGGGAACTGGGATGTACTGGGATGTACTGGGAGGGAACTGGGACGGACTGGGATGCACTGGTAGGGAACTGGGATGTACTGGGAGGAAACTGGAATGTCCCAGTTGACACCCACTTTCCTCCCAGTTTCCTCCCAGTATATCCCAGTTTCCTCCCAGTACATCCCAGTAAATCCCAGTTTGCTCCCAGTACATCGCAGTACATTCCAGTTCCGTTCCTGTACATCCCAATACATCCCCGTTCCATGCCAGTACATCCCAGTTTCCTACCAGTTCATCCCCGTACATCCCAATTCCCTCCCGGTTCGCTACCACTTCTTTCCCAGTGCCTCCCAATACATCCCAGTTCCGTCCCATTACATCCCAGTACATCCCAGGTCCCTCCCAGTACATCCCAGGTCCCTCCCAGTTAATCCCAGGTACCTCCCAGTACTGGGAGGGAACTGGGATGTACTGGGAGGCACTACAATGTGCGGGGATGCCCTGGGATGTACTGTGGAGGAACTAGGATGTACAGGCTTGTACTGGGTTGTACCGGGTGGAACTGGCAGGGATTTGGGATGTACCAGGATCTACTGGGATGTACTGGGATGTACTGGGAGGTAACTGTTATGTACTGGGAGTGAACTGGGAGGGAACTGGGACGTACTGGTAGGGAACTGGGATGTACTGGGAGGGAACTGGGACGTACTGTGAGGACACTGGGATGTACTGTTATGTACTGGGAGGGAAGTGTTATGTACAGAGGGGAACCGGTGCGTACTGGGATGTACTGGGAGGGAACTGTGAAGTACTGGGATGTACTGGGAGTGAACTGGGAGGGAACTGGTATGTGGTAGGATGTACTGGGTGGGAACTGGGATGTACCAGGATGTACTGGGATGTACTGGGAGGGAACTGGTATGTACTGGGAGGGAACTGGTATGTACTGGGAGGGAACTGGGATGTTCTGGGACATACTGGCAGGGAACTGGGATGTACTGGGAGGGGATTGGGACGGACTGGGAGGGAACTGGGATGTACTGGGCTGCACTGGTAGGGAACTGGGATGTACTGGGAGGAAACTGGAATGTCCCAGTTGACACCCACTTCCCTCCCAATGCCTCCCAGTATATCCCAGTTTCCTCCCAGTATATCCCAGTTTCCTCCCAGTACATCCCAGTAAATCCCAGCTCGCTGCCAGTACATGCCAATACATCGCTGTACATTCCAGTTCTGTTCCTGTACATCCCAATACATCCCCGTTCCATGCCAGTACATCCCAGTTTCCTACCAGTTCATCCCCGTACATCCCAATTCCCTCCCGGTTCACTACCACTTCTTTCCCAGTGCCTCCCAATACATCCCAGTTCCGTCCCATTACATCCCAGTACATCCCAGTTCCCTCCCAGTACGTCCCAGTTCCCTCCCAGTACATCCCAGGTCCCTCCCAGTACTGGGAGGGAACTGGGATGTACTGGGAGGCACTACAATGTGCGGGGATGCCCTGGGATGTACTGTGGAGGAACTAGGATGTACAGGCTTGTACTGGGTTGTACCGGGTGGAACTAGCAGGGATTTGGGATGTACCAGGATCTACTGGGATGTACTGGGAGGTAACTGTTATGTACTGGGAAGGAACAGGGAGGGAACTGGGATGTACTGGTAGGGAACTGGGACGTACTGGGAGGGAACTGGGATGTACTGGTATGTACTGGGAGGGAAGTGTTATGTACTGAGGGGAACTGGGACGTACTGGGATGTACTGGGAGGGAACTGTGAAGTACTGGGATGTACTGGGAGTGAACTGGGAGGGAACTGGTATGTAGTAGGATGTACTGGGTGGGAACTGCGATGTACCAGGATGTACTGGGATGTACTGGGAGGGAACTGGTATGTACTGGGAGGGAACTGGGATGTACTGGGATGTAGTGGGAGGGAACTGGGAGGGAACTGGGATGTACTGGGAGGGAACTGGTATGTACTGGGAGGGAACTGGGATGTACTGGGACATACTGGCAGGGAACTGGGATGTACTGGGAGGGAACTGCTATGTACTGGGAGGGAACTGGGATGTACTGGGACATACTGGCAGGGAACTGGGATGTACTGGGAGGGGATTGGGACGGACTGGGAGGGAACTGGGATGTACTGGGCTGCACTGGTAGGGAACTGGGATGTACTGGGAGGAAACTGGAATGTCCCAGTTGACACCCACTTCCCTCCCAATGCCTCCCAGTATATCCCAGTTTCCTCCCAGTATATCCCAGTTTCCTCCCAGTACAACTCAGTAAATCCCAGCTCGCTGCCAGTACATGCCAATACATCGCTGTACATTCCAGTTCTGTTCCTGTACATCCCAATACATCCCCGTTCCATGCCAGTACATCCCAGTTCCCTACCAGTTCATCCCCGTACATCCCAATTCCCTCCCGGTTCACTACCACTTCTTTCCCAGTTCCGTCCCATTACATCCCAGTTCCGTCCCATTACATCCCAGTACATCCCAGGTCCCTCCCAGTACGTCCCAGTTCCCTCCCAGTACATCCCAGTTCCCTCCCAGTACTGGGAGGGAACTGGGATGTACTGGGAGGAAACTGGAATGTCCCAGTTGACACCCACTTCCCTCCCAATGCCTCCCAGTATATCCCAGTTTCCTCCCAGTACATCCCAGTTCCCTCCCAGTACGTCCCAGTTCCCTCCCAGTACATCCCAGGTCCCTCCCAGTACTGGGAGGGAACTGGGATGTACTGGGAGGCACTACAATGTGCGGGGATGCCCTGGGATGTACTGTGGAGGAACTAGGATGTACAGGCTTGTACTGGGTTGTACCGGGTGGAACTGGCAGGGATTTGGGATGTACTGGGATGTACTGGGAAGTATCTGTTATGTACTGGGAGTGAACTGGGAGGGAACTGGGATGTACTGGGACGGACTGGGAGGGAACTGGGACGGACTGGGATGCACTGGTAGGGAACTGGGATGTACTGGGAGGAAACTGGAATGTCCCAGTTGACACCCACTTTCCTCCCAGTTTCCTCCCAGTATATCCCAGTTTCCTCCCAGTACATCCCAGTAAATCCCAGTTTGCTCCCAGTACATCGCAGTACATTCCAGTTCCGTTCCTGTACATCCCAATACATCCCCGTTCCATGCCAGTACATCCCAGTTTCCTACCAGTTCATCCCCGTACATCCCAATTCCCTCCCGGTTCACTACCACTTCTTTCCCAGTGCCTCCCAATACATCCCAGTTCCGTCCCATTACATCCCAGTACATCCCAGTTCCCTCCCAGTACGTCCCAGTTCCCTCCCAGTACTGGGAGGGAGCTGGGATGTACTGGGAGGCACTACAATGTGCGGGGATGTCCTGGGATGTACCGTGGAGGAACTAGGATGTACAGGCTTGTACTGGGTTGTACCGGGTGGAACTGGCAGGGATTTGGGATGTACCAGGATCTACTGGGATGTACTGGGATGTACTGGGAGGTAACTGTTATGTACTGGGAGTGAACTGGGAGGGAACTGGGATGTACTGGGAGGGAACTGGGATGTACTGGGAGGAAACTGGGATGTACTGTTATGTACTGGGAGGGAAGTGTTATGTACTGAGGGGAACCGGTGCGTACTGGGATGTACTGGGATGGAACTGTGAAGTACTGGGATGTACTGGGAGTGAACTGGGAGGGAACTGGTATGTGGTAGGATGTACTGGGTGGGAACTGGGATGTACCAGGATGTACTGGGATGTACTGGGAGGGAACTGGTATGTACTGGGAGGGAACTGGTATGTACTGGGAGGGAACTGGGATGTACTGGGACATACTGGCAGGGAACTGGGATGTACTGGGAGGGGATTGGGACGGACTGGGAGGGAACTGGGATGTACTGGGCTGCACTGGTAGGGAACTGGGATGTACTGGGAGGAAACTGGAATGTCCCAGTTGACACCCACTTCCCTCCCAATGCCTCCCAGTATATCCCAGTTTCCTCCCAGTATATCCCAGTTTCCTCCCAGTACATCCCAGTAAATCCCAGCTCGCTGCCAGTACATGCCAATACATCGCTGTACATTCCAGTTCTGTTCCTGTACATCCCAATACATCCCCGTTCCATGCCAGTACATCCCAGTTCCCTACCAGTTCATCCCCGTACATCCCAATTCCCTCCCGGTTCACTACCACTTCTTTCCCAGTTCCGTCCCATTACATCCCAGTTCCGTCCCATTACATCCCAGTACATCCCAGTTCCCTCCCAGTACATCCCAGGTCCCTCCCAGTACATCCCAGGTCCCTCCCAGTACTGGGAGGGAACTGGGATGTACTGGGAGGCACTACAATGTGCGGGGATGCCCTGGGATGTACTGTGGAGGAACTAGGATGTACAGGCTTGTACTGGGCTGTACCGGGTGGAACTGGCAGGGATTTGGGATGTACCAGGATCTACTGGGATGTACTGGGAGGTAACTGTTATGTACTGGGAAGGAACAGGGAGGTAACTGGGATGTACTGGTAGGGAACTGGGATGTACTGTGAGGGAACTGGGACGTACTGTGAGGACACTGGGATGTACTGGTATGTACTGGGAGGGAAGTGTTATGTACTGAGGGGAACTGGGACGTACTGGGATGTACTGGGAGGGAACTGTGAAGTACTGGGATGTACTGGGAGTGAACTGGGAGGGAACTGGTATGTAGTAGGATGTACTGGGTGGGAACTGGGATGTACCAGGATGTACTGGGATGTACTGGGAGGGAACTGGTATGTACTGGGAGGGAACTGGGATGTACTGGGACATACTGGCAGGGAACTGGGATGTACTGGGAGGGGATTGGGATGTACTGGGAGGAAACTGGTATGTCCCAGTTGACACCCACTTTCCTCCCAGTTTCCTCCCAGTATATCCCAGTTTCCTCCCAGTACATCCCAGTAAATCCCAGTTTGCTCGCAGTACATCGCAGTACATTCCAGTTCCGTTCCTGTACATCCCAATACATCCCCGTTCCATGCCAGTACATCCCAGTTTCCTACCAGTTCATCCCCGTACATCCCAATTCCCTCCCGGTTCACTACCACTTCTTTCCCAGTTCCGTCCCATTACATCCCAGTTCCGTCCCATTACATCCCAGTACATCCCAGTTCCCTCCCAGTACGTCCCAGTTCCCTCCCAGTACATCCCAGTTCCCTCCCAGTACTGGGAGGGACCTGGGATGTACTGGGAGGCACTACAATGTGCGGGGATGCCCTGGGATGTACTGTGGAGGAACTAGGATGTACAGGCTTGTACTGGGTTGTACCGGGTGGAACTGGCAGGGATTTGGGATGTACCAGGATCTACTGGGATGTACTGGGATGTACTGGGAGGTAACTGTTATGTACTGGGAAGGAACAGGGAGGGAACTGGGATGTACTGGTAGGGAACTGGGATGTACTGTGAGGGAACTGGGACGTACTGTGAGGACACTGGGATGTACTGTTATGTACTGGGAGGGAAGTGTTATGTACTGAGGGGAACTGGTGCGTACTGGGATGTACTGGGATGGAACTGTGAAGTACTGGGATGTAGTGGGAGTGAACTGGGAGGGAACTGGTATGTAGTAGGATGTACTGGGTGGGAACTGGGATGTACCAGGATGTACTGGGATGTACTGGGAGGGAACTGGTATGTACTGGGAGGGAACTGGGATGTAGTGGGAGGGAACTGGGAGGGAACTGGGATGTACTGGGAGGGAACTGGTATGTACTGGGAGGGAACTGGGATGTACTGGGACATACTGGCAGGGAACTGGGATGTACTGGGAGGGGATTGGGATGTACTGGGAGGGAACTTGGATGTATTGGGAGGGAAGTGTTATGTACCAAGGGGGAACTGGGACGTACTGGGATGTAGTGGGAGTGAACTGTGAAGTACTGGGATGTACTGTGAGGGAACTGGGATGTACTGGGAGGGAACTTTAAAGTACTGGGATGTACTTAGAGGAAACTGGGAGGCAACTGGCATGTACTGGGATGTACTGGAATGGAACTGGGAGTGAACTGTGTGTGAACTGGGAGGGAACTGGGATGTACTGTGAGGGAACTGGGATGTACTGGGATGTACTGGGAGGGACTGGGAGGGATCTGGGATGTACTGGGCTGCACTGGTAGGGAACTGGGATGTACTGGGAGGAAACTGGAATGTCCCAGTTGACACCCACTTCCCTCCCAGGTTCCTCCCAGTATATCCCAGTTTCCTCCCAGTATATCCCAGTTTCCTCCCAGTACATCCCAGTAAATCCCAGCTCGCTGCCAGTACATGCCAATACATCGCTGTACATTCCAGTTCTGTTCCTGTACATCCCAATACATCCCCGTTCCATGCCAGTACATCCCAGTTTCCTACCAGTTCATCCCCGTACATCCCAATTCCCTCCCGGTTCACTACCACTTCTTTCCCAGTTCCGTCCCATTACATCCCAATTCCGTCCCATTACATCCCAGTACATCCCAGTTCCCTCCCAGTACATCCCAGGTCCCTCCCAGTACATCCCAGTTCCCTCCCAGTACTGGGAGGGACCTGGGATGTACTGGGAGGCACTACAATGTGCGGGGATGCCCTGGGATGTACTGTGGAGGAACTAGGATGTACAGGCTTGTACTGGGTTGTACCGGGTGGAACTGGCAGGGATTTGGGATGTACCAGGATCTACTGGGATGTACTGGGAGGTAACTGTTATGTACTGGGAAGGAACAGGGAGGGAACTGGGATGTACTGTGAGGGAACTGGGACGTACTGTGAGGACACTGGGATGTACTGTTATGTACTGGGAGGGAAGTGTTATGTACTGAGGGGAACTGGGACGTACTGGGATGTACTGGGAGGGAACTGTGAAGTACTGGGATGTACTGGGAGTGAACTGGGAGGGAACTGGTATGTAGTAGGATGTACTGGGTGGGAACTGGGATGTACCAGGATGTACTGGGATGTACTGGGAGGGAACTGGTATGTACTGGGAGGGAACTGGGATGTACAGGGACATACTGGCAGGGAACTGGGATGTACTGGGAGGGAACTGGGACGTACCGTGAGGACACTGGGATGTACTGGTATGTACTGGGAGGGAAGTGTTATGTACTGAGGGGAACTGGGACGTACTGGGATGTACTGGGAGGGAACTGTGAAGTACTGGGATGTACTGGGAGTGAACTGGGAGGGAACTGGTATGTAGTAGGATGTACTGGGTGGGAACTGGGATGTACCAGGATGTACTGGGATGTACTGGGAGGGAACTGGTATGTACTGGGAGGGAACTGGGATGTACTGGGACATACTGGCAGGGAACTGGGATGTACTGGGAGGGGATTGGGACGGACTGGGAGGGAACTGGGATGTACTGGGCTGCACTGGTAGGGAACTGGGATGTACTGGGAGGAAACTGGAATGTCCCAGTTGAAACCCACTTCCCTCCCAATGCCTCCCAGTATATCCCAGTTTCCTCCCAGTATATCCCAGTTTCCTCCCAGTACATCCCAGTAAATCCCAGCTCGCTGCCAGTACATGCCAATACATCGCTGTACATTCCAGTTCTGTTCCTGTACATCCCAATACATCCCCGTTCCATGCCAGTACATCCCAGTTTCCTACCAGTTCATCCCCGTACATCCCAGTTCCCTCCCGGTTCACTACCACTTCTTTCCCAGTGCCTCCCAATACATCCCAGTTCCGTCCCATTACATCCCAGTACGTCCCAGTTCCCTCCCAGTACATCCCAGGTCCCTCCCAGTACTGGGAGGGAACTGGGATGTACTGGGAGGCACTACAATGTGCGGGGATGCCCTGGGATGTACTGTGGAGGAACTAGGATGTACAGGCTTGTACTGGGTTGTACCGGGTGGAACTGGCAGGGATTTGGGATGTACCAGGATCTACTGGGATGTACTGGGATGTACTGGGAGGTAACTGTTGTGTACTGGGAGTGAACTGGGAGAGAACTGGGATGTACTGGGAGGGAACTGGGATGTACTGTGAGGACACTGGGATGTACTGGTATGTACTGGGAGGGAAGTGTTATGTACTGAGGGGAACTGGGACGTACTGGGACGTGCTGGGAGGGAACTATGAAGTATTGGGATGTACTTAGAGGGAACTGGGATGTACTGGGAGGGAACTGGGAGTGAACTGGGAGGGAACTGTGAAGTACTGGGATGTACTGGGAGGGAACTGGGATGTACTGGGAGGGAACTGGGATGTACTGGGTGGAAAGTGTTGGGAATTGGGATTTACTGGGAGGGAACTGGGATGGACTGGGAGGGAACTGGGATGTAGTGGGACATACTGGGAGGGAACTGGGATGTACTGGGGTGTACTGGGAGGGAACTGTTATGTACCGAGGGGGAACTGGGATGTACTGGGAGTGAACTGTGAAGTACTGGGATGTACTTATCGGGAAGTGGGAGGGAACTTGGATGTAGTGGGAGGGAACTGGGGTTTACTTGGAGGAAAGTGGCATGTACTGGGATGTACTGGAATGGAACTGGGAGTGAACTGTGTGTGAACTGTGAGGGAACTGGGATGTACTGTGAGGGAACTGGGATGTACTGGGATGTACTGGGACGGACTGGGAGGGAACTGGGATGTACTGGGAGGGATCTGGGATGTACTGGGCTGCACTGGTAGGGAACTGGGATGTACTGGGAGGAAACTGGAATGTCCCAGTTGACACCCACTTCCCTCCCAGTGCCTCCCAGTATATCCCAGTTTCCTCCCAGTACATCCCAGTAAATCCCAGTTTGCTCCCAGTACATGCCAGTACATCGCAGTACATTCCAGTTCCGTTCCTGTACATCCCAATACATCCCCGTTCCATGCCAGTACATCCCAGTTCCCTACCAGTTCATCCCCGTACATCCCAATTCCCTCCCGGTTCACTACCACTTCTTTCCCAGTTCCGTCCCATTACATACCAGTTCCGTCCCATTACATCCCAGTTCCGTCCCATTACATCCCAGTACATCCCAGTTCCCTCCCAGTACGTCCCAGTTCCCTCCCAGTACATCCCAGGTCCCTCCCAGTACTGGGAGGGAACTGGGATGTACTGGGAGGCACTACAATGTGCGGGGATGTCCTGGGATGTACCGTGGAGGAACTAGGATGTACAGGCTTGTACTGGGTTGTACCGGGTGGAACTGGCAGGGATTTGGGATGTACCAGGATCTACTGGGATGTACTGGGATGTACTGGGAGGTAACTGTTATGTACTGGGAAGGAACAGGGAGGGAACTGGGATGTACTGGGAGGAAACTGGGATGTACTGTGAGGGAACTGGGACGTACTGTGAGGACACTGGGATGTACTGTTATGTACTGGGAGGGAAGTGTTATGTACTGAGGGGAACTGGGACGTACTGGGATGTACTGGGAGGGAACTGTGAAGTACTGGGATGTACTGGGAGTGAACTGGGAGGGAACTGGTATGTAGTAGGATGTACTGTGTGGGAACTGGGATGTACCGGGAGGGAACTGGGATGTACTGGGAGGGAACTGGTATGTACTGGGAGGGAACTGGGATGTACTGGGATGTAGTGGGAGGGAACTGGGAGGGAACTGGGATGTACTGGGAGGGAACTGGTATGTACTGGGAGGGAAGTGGCATGTACTGGGACATACTGGCAGGGAACTGGGATGTACTGGGAGGGGATTGGGACGGACTGGGAGGGAACTGGGATGTACTGGGCTGCACTGGTAGGGAACTGGTATGTACTGGGAGGAAACTGGAATGTCCCAGTTGACACCCACTTCCCTCCCAATGCCTCCCAGTATATCCCAGTTTCCTCCCAGTACATCCCAGTTCCCTCCCAGTACGTCCCAGTTCCCTCCCAGTACATCCCAGGTCCCTCCCAGTACCCGGAGGGAACTGGGATGTACTGGGAGGCACTACAATGTGCGGGGATGGCCTGGGATGTACTGTGGAGGAACTAGGATGTATAGGCTTGTACTGGGTTGTACCGGGTGGAACTGGCAGGGATTTGGGATGTACTGGGATGTACTGGGAGGTATCTGTTATGTAGTGGGAGTGAACTGGGAGGGAACTGGGATGTACTGGGACGGACTGGGAGGGAACTGGGACGGACTGGGATGCACTGGTAGGGAACTGGGATGTACTGGGAGGAAACTGGAATGTCCCAGTTGACACCCACTTTCCTCCCAGTTTCCTCCCAGTATATCCCAGTTTCCTCCCAGTACATCCCAGTAAATCCCAGTTTGCTCCCAGTACATCGCAGTACATTCCAGTTCCGTTCCTGTACATCCCAATACATCCCCGTTCCATGCCAGTACATCCCAGTTTCCTACCAGTTCATCCCCGTACATCCCAATTCCCTCCCGGTTCGCTACCACTTCTTTCCCAGTGCCTCCCAATACATCCCAGTTCCGTCCCATTACATCCCAGTACATCCCAGGTCCCTCCCAGTACATCCCAGGTCCCTCCCAGTTAATCCCAGGTCCCTCCCAGTAATGGGAGGGAACTGGGATGTACTGGGAGGCACTACAATGTGCGGGGATGCCCTGGGATGTACTGTGGAGGAACTAGGATGTACAGGCTTGTACTGGGTTGTACCGGGTGGAACTGGCAGGGATTTGGGATGTACCAGGATCTACTGGGATGTACTGGGAGGTAACTGTTATGTACTGGGAAGGAACAGGGAGGTAACTGGGATGTACTGGTAGGGAACTGGGATGTACTGGGAGGGAACTGGGACGTACTGTGAGGACACTGGGATGTACTGTTATGTACTGGGAGGGAAGTGTTATGTACTGAGGGGAACTGGGACGTACTGGGATGTACTGGGAGGGAACTGTGAAGTACTGGGATGTACTGGGAGTGAACTGGGAGGGAACTGGTATGTAGTAGGATGTACTGTGTGGGAACTGGGATGTACCGGGAGGGAACTGGGATGTACTGGGAGGGAACTGGTATGTACTGGGAGGGAACTGGGATGTACTGGGATGTAGTGGGAGGGAACTGGGAGGGAACTGGGATGTACTGGGAGGGAACAGGTATGTACTGGGAGGGAACTGGGATGTACTGGGACATACTGGCAGGGAACTGGGATGTACTGGGAGGGGATTGGGACGGACTGGGAGGGAACTGGGATGTACTGGGCTGCACTGGTAGGGAACTGGGATGTACTGGGAGGAAACTGGAATGTCCCAGTTGACACCCACTTCCCTCCCAATGCCTCCCAGTATATCCCAGTTTCCTCCCAGTATATCCCAGTTTCCTCCCAGTACATCCCAGTAAATCCCAGCTCGCTGCCAGTACATCCCAATACATCGCTGTACATTCCAGTTCTGTTCCTGTACATCCCAATACATCCCCGTTCCATGCCAGTACATCCCAGTTCCCTACCAGTTCATCCCCGTACATCCCAATTCCCTCCCGGTTCACTACCACTTCTTTCCCAGTTCCGTCCCATTACATCCCAGTTCCGTCCCATTACATCCCAGTACATCCCAGTTCCCTCCCAGTACGTCCCAGTTCCCTCCCAGTACATCCCAGGTCCCTCCCAGTACATCCCAGTTCCCTCCCAGTACTGGGAGGGAACTGGGATGTACTGGGAGGCACTACAATGTGCGGGGATGCCCTGGGATGTACTGTGGAGGAACTAGGATGTACAGGCTTGTACTGGGTTGTACCGGGTGGAACTGGCAGGGATTTGGGATGTACCAGGATCTACTGGGATGTACTGGGAGGTAACTGTTATGTACTGGGAAGGAACAGGGAGGGAACTGGGATGTACTGGTAGGGAACTGGGATGTACTGTGAGGGAACTGGGACGTACTGTGAGGACACTGGGATGTACTGGTATGTACTGGGAGGGAAGTGTTATGTACTGAGGGGAACTGGGACGTACTGGGATGTACTGGGAGGGAACTGTGAAGTACTGGGATGTACTGGGAGTGAACTGGGAGGGAACTGGTATGTAGTAGGATGTACTGGGTGGGAACTGGGATGTACTGGGATGTAGTGGGAGGGAACTGGGAGGGAACTGGTATGTACTGGGAGGGAACTGGGATGTACTGGGACATACTGGCAGGGAACTGGGATGTACTGGGAGGGGATTGGGACGGACTGGGAGGGAACTGGGATGTACTGGGCTGCACTGGTAGGGAACTGGGATGTACTGGGAGGAAACTGGAATGTCCCAGTTGACACCCACTTCCCTCCCAATGCCTCCCAGTATATCCCAGTTTCCTCCCAGTATATCCCAGTTTCCTCCCAGTACATCCCAGTAAATCCCAGTTCGCTCCCAGTACATCCCAGTACATCGCAGTACATTCCAGTTCCGTTCCTGTACATCCCAATACATCCCCGTTCCATGCCAGTACATCCCAGTTTCCTACCAGTTCATCCCCGTACATCCCAATTCCCTCCCGGTTCACTACCACTTCTTTCCCAGTGCCTCCCAATACATCCCAGTTCCGTCCCATTACATCCCAGTACATCCCAGTTCCCTCCCAGTACGTCCCAGTTCCCTCCCAGTACATCCCAGGTCCCTCCCAGTACTGGGAGGGACCTGGGATGTACTGGGAGGCACTACAATGTGCGGGGATGCCCTGGGATGTACTGTGGAGGAACTAGGATGTACAGGCTTGTACTGGGTTGTACCGGGTGGAACTAGCAGGGATTTGGGATGTACCAGGATCTACTGGGATGTACTGGGATGTACTGGGAGGTAACTGTTGTGTACTGGGAAGGAACTGGGAGGGAACTGGGACGTACTGGTAGGGAACTGGGATGTACTGTGAGGGAACTGGGACGTACTGTGAGGACACTGGGATGTACTGGTATGTACTGGGAGGGAAGTGTTATGTACTGAGGGGAACTGGGACGTACTGGGATGTACTGGGATGGAACTGTGAAGTACTGGGATGTACTGGGAGTGAACTGGGAGGGAACTGGTATGTAGTAGGATGTACTGGGTGGGAACTGGGATGTACCGGGAGGGAACTGGGATGTACTGGGAGGGAACTGGTATGTACTGGGAGGGAACTGGTATGTACTGGGAGGGAACTGGGAGGGAACTGGGATGTACTGGGAGGGAACTGGTATGTACTGGGAGGGAACTGGGATGTACTGGGACATACTGGCAGGGAACTGGGATGTACTGGGAGGGGATTGGGACGGACTGGGAGGGAACTTGGATGTATTGGGAGGGAAGCGTTATGTACCAAGGGGGAACTGGGACGTACTGTGATGTAGTGGGAGTGAACTGTGAAGTACTGGGATGTACTGTGAGGGAACTGGGATGTACTGGGAGGGAACTCTGAAGTACTGGGATGTACTTAGAGGAAACTGGGAGGCAACAGGCATGTACTGGGATGTACTGGAATGGAACTGGGAGTGAACTGTGTGTGAACTGGGAGGGAACTGGGATGTACTGTGAGGGAACTGGGATGTACTGGGATGTACTGGGAGGGACTGGGAGGGATCTGGGATGTACTGGGCTGCACTGGTAGGGAACTGGGATGTACTGGGAGGAAACTGGAATGTCCCAGTTGACACCGACTTCCCTCCCAGTTTCCTCCCAGTATATCCCAGTTTCCTCCCAGTACATCCCAGTAAATCCCAGTTCGCTCCCAGTACATGCCAATACATCGCCGTACATTCCAGTTCCGTTCCTGTACATCCCAATACATCCCCGTTCCATTCCAGTACCTCCCAGTTTCCTACCGGTTCGTCCCCGTACATCCCAATTCCTTCCCGGTTCACTACCACTTCTTTCCCAGTGCCTCCCAATACATCCCAGTTCCGTCCCATTACATCCCAGTACATCCCAGTTCCCTCCCAGTACGTCCCAGTTCCCTCCCAGTACTGGGAGGGACCTGGGATGTACTGGGAGGCACTACAATGTGCGGGGATGCCCTGGGATGTACTGTGGAGGAACTAGGATGTACAGGCTTGTACTGGGTTGTACCGGGTGGAACTGGCAGGGATTTGGGATGTACCAGGATCTACTAGGATGTACTGAGATGTACTGGGAGGTAACTGTTGTGTACTGGGACTGAACTGGGAGGGAACTGGGATGTACTTGGAGGGAAATGGGAGAGAACTGAGATGTACTGGAGGGAACTGGGATGTACTGGGATATCCTGGAGGGAACTGGAATGGAATAAGAGTGAACTGGGACGTACTGGGAGGGAACTAGGACGCACTGGTCGGAAACAGGGACGGAACTGGGATGTACTGGGACGTACTGGGATGTACTGGGACGTACTGGGAGGGAACTGTTGTGTACTGGGAGTGAACTGGGAGGGAACTGGTATGTAGTAGGATGTACTGGGTGGGAACTGGGATGTACCGGGAGGTAACTGGGATGGACTGGGAGGGAACTGGGATGTAGTGGGACATACTGGGAGGGAACTGGGATGTACTGGGGTGTACTGGGAGGGAATTGTTATGTACCGAGGGGGAACTGGGATGTACTGGGAGTGAACTGTGAAGTACTGGGATGTACTTAGAGGGAAGTGGGAGGGAACTTGAATGTAGTGGGATGTACTGGGATTTACTTGGAGGAAAGTGGCATGTACTGGGATGTACTGGAATGGAACTGGGAGTGAACTGTGTGTGAACTGTGAGGGAACTGGGATGTTCTGTGAGGGAACTGGGATGTACTGGGACGTACTGGGACAGACTGGGAGGGATCTGGGATGTACTGGGAGGGATCTGGGATGTACTGGGAGGCACTACAATGTGCGGGGATGCCCTGGGATGTACCGTGGAGGAACTAGGATGTACAGGCTTGTACTGGGTTGTACCGGGTGGAACTGGCAGGGATTTGGGATGTACCAGGATGTACTGGGATGTACTGGGATGTACTGGGAGGTAACTGTTATGTACTGGGAAGGAACTGGGAGGGAACTGGGATGTACTGGGATGGAACTGGGATGTACTGGGAGTGAACTGGTATGTAGTAGGATGTACTGGGTGGGAACTGGGATGTACCAGGATGTACTGGGATGTACTGGGAGGGTACTGGTATGTACTGGGAGGGAACTGGGACGTACTGTGAGGACACTGGGATGTACTGTTATGTACTGGGAGGGAAGTGTTATGTACTGAGGGGAACTGGGACGTACTGGGATGTGCTGGGAGGGAACTGTGAAGTACTGGGATGTACTGGGAGTGAACTGGGAGGGAACTGGTATGTAGTAGGATGTACTGTGTGGGAACTGGGATGTACCGGGAGGGAACTGGGATGTACTGGGAGGGAACTGGTATGTACTGGGAGGGAACTGGGATGTACTGGGATGTAGTGGGAGGGAACTGGGAGGGAACTGGGATGTACTGGGAGGGAACAGGTATGTACTGGGAGGGAACTGGGATGTACTGGGACATACTGGCAGGGAACTGGGATGTACTGGGAGGGGATTGGGACGGACTGGGAGGGAACTGGGATGTACTGGGCTGCACTGGTAGGGAACTGGGATGTACTGGGAGGAAACTGGAATGTCCCAGTTGACACCCACTTCCCTCCCAATGCCTCCCAGTATATCCCAGTTTCCTCCCAGTATATCCCAGTTTCCTCCCAGTACATCCCAGTAAATCCCAGCTCGCTGCCAGTACATCCCAATACATCGCTGTACATTCCAGTTCTGTTCCTGTACATCCCAATACATCCCCGTTCCATGCCAGTACATCCCAGTTCCCTACCAGTTCATCCCCGTACATCCCAATTCCCTCCCGGTTCACTACCACTTCTTTCCCAGTTCCGTCCCATTACATCCCAGTTCCGTCCCATTACATCCCAGTACATCCCAGGTCCCTCCCAGTACGTCCCAGTTCCCTCCCAGTACATCCCAGGTCCCTCCCAGTACATCCCAGGTCCCTCCCAGTACTGGGAGGAAACTGGGATGTACTGGGAGGCACTACAATGTGCGGGGATGCCCTGGGATGTACTGTGGAGGAACTAGGATGTACAGGCTTGTACTGGGTTGTACCGGGTGGAACTGGCAGGGATTTGGGATGTACCAGGATCTACTGGGATGTACTGGGAGGTAACTGTTATGTACTGGGAAGGAACAGGGAGGTAACTGGGATGTACTGGTAGGGAACTGGGATGTACTGTGAGGGAACTGGGACGTACTGTGAGGACACTGGGATGTACTGGTATGTACTGGGAGGGAAGTGTTATGTACTGAGGGGAACTGGGACGTACTGGGATGTACTGGGAGGGAACTGTGAAGTACTGGGATGTACTGGGAGTGAACTGGGAGGGAACTGGTATGTAGTAGGATGTACTGGGTGGGAACTGGGATGTACCAGGATGTACTGGGATGTACTGGGAGGGAACTGGTATGTACTGGGAGGGAACTGGGATGTACTGGGACATACTGGCAGGGAACTGGGATGTACTGGGAGGGGATTGGGACGGACTGGGAGGGAACTGGGATGTACTGGGCTGCACTGGTAGGGAACTGGGATGTACTGGGAGGAAACTGGAATGTCCCAGTTGACACCCACTTCCCTCCCAATGCCTCCCAGTATATCCCAGTTTCCTCCCAGTATATCCCAGTTTCCTCCCAGTACATCCCAGTAAATCCCAGTTCGCTCCCAGTACATCCCAGTACATCGCAGTACATTCCAGTTCCGTTCCTGTACATCCCAATACATCCCCGTTCCATGCCAGTACATCCCAGTTTCCTACCAGTTCATCCCCGTACATCCCAATTCCCTCCCGGTTCACTACCACTTCTTTCCCAGTGCCTCCCAATACATCCCAGTTCCGTCCCATTACATCCCAGTACATCCCAGTTCCCTCCCAGTACGTCCCAGTTCCCTCCCAGTACATCCCAGGTCCCTCCCAGTACTGGGAGGGAACTGGGATGTACTGGGAGGCACTACAATGTGCGGGGATGCCCTGGGATGTACCGTGGAGGAACTAGGATGTACAGGCTTGCACTGGGTTGTACCGGGTGGACCTGGCAGGGATTTGAAATGTCCTAGGATCTACTAGGATGTACTGGGAGGTAACTGTTATGTACTGGGAGTGAACTGGGAGGGAACTGGGATGTACTGGGAGGGAACTGGTATGTACTGGGAGGGAACTGGGATGTACTGGGACATACTGGCAGGGAACTGGGATGTACTGGGAGGGGATTGGGACGGACTGGGAGGGAACTTGGATGTATTGGGAGGGAAGCGTTATGTACCAAGGGGGAACTGGGACGTACTGTGATGTAGTGGGAGTGAACTGTGAAGTACTGGGATGTACTGTGAGGGAACTGGGATGTACTGGGAGGGAACTCTGAAGTACTGGGATGTACTTAGAGGAAACTGGGAGGCAACAGGCATGTACTGGGATGTACTGGAATGGAACTGGGAGTGAACTGTGTGTGAACTGGGAGGGAACTGGGATGTACTGTGAGGGAACTGGGATGTACTGGGATGTACTGGGAGGGACTGGGAGGGATCTGGGATGTACTGGGCTGCACTGGTAGGGAACTGGGATGTACTGGGAGGAAACTGGAATGTCCCAGTTGACACCGACTTCCCTCCCAGTTTCCTCCCAGTATATCCCAGTTTCCTCCCAGTACATCCCAGTAAATCCCAGTTCGCTCCCAGTACATGCCAATACATCGCCGTACATTCCAGTTCCGTTCCTGTACATCCCAATACATCCCCGTTCCATTCCAGTACCTCCCAGTTTCCTACCGGTTCGTCCCCGTACATCCCAATTCCTTCCCGGTTCACTACCACTTCTTTCCCAGTGCCTCCCAATACATCCCAGTTCCGTCCCATTACATCCCAGTACATCCCAGTTCCCTCCCAGTACGTCCCAGTTCCCTCCCAGTACTGGGAGGGACCTGGGATGTACTGGGAGGCACTACAATGTGCGGGGATGCCCTGGGATGTACTGTGGAGGAACTAGGATGTACAGGCTTGTACTGGGTTGTACCGGGTGGAACTGGCAGGGATTTGGGATGTACCAGGATCTACTAGGATGTACTGAGATGTACTGGGAGGTAACTGTTGTGTACTGGGACTGAACTGGGAGGGAACTGGGATGTACTTGGAGGGAAATGGGAGAGAACTGAGATGTACTGGAGGGAACTGGGATGTACTGGGATATCCTGGAGGGAACTGGAATGGAATAAGAGTGAACTGGGACGTACTGGGAGGGAACTAGGACGCACTGGTCGGAAACAGGGACGGAACTGGGATGTACTGGGACGTACTGGGATGTACTGGGACGTACTGGGAGGGAACTGTTGTGTACTGGGAGTGAACTGGGAGGGAACTGGTATGTAGTAGGATGTACTGGGTGGGAACTGGGATGTACCGGGAGGTAACTGGGATGGACTGGGAGGGAACTGGGATGTAGTGGGACATACTGGGAGGGAACTGGGATGTACTGGGGTGTACTGGGAGGGAATTGTTATGTACCGAGGGGGAACTGGGATGTACTGGGAGTGAACTGTGAAGTACTGGGATGTACTTAGAGGGAAGTGGGAGGGAACTTGAATGTAGTGGGATGTACTGGGATTTACTTGGAGGAAAGTGGCATGTACTGGGATGTACTGGAATGGAACTGGGAGTGAACTGTGTGTGAACTGTGAGGGAACTGGGATGTTCTGTGAGGGAACTGGGATGTACTGGGACGTACTGGGACAGACTGGGAGGGATCTGGGATGTACTGGGAGGGATCTGGGATGTACTGGGAGGCACTACAATGTGCGGGGATGCCCTGGGATGTACCGTGGAGGAACTAGGATGTACAGGCTTGTACTGGGTTGTACCGGGTGGAACTGGCAGGGATTTGGGATGTACCAGGATGTACTGGGATGTACTGGGATGTACTGGGAGGTAACTGTTATGTACTGGGAAGGAACTGGGAGGGAACTGGGATGTACTGGGATGGAACTGGGATGTACTGGGAGTGAACTGGTATGTAGTAGGATGTACTGGGTGGGAACTGGGATGTACCAGGATGTACTGGGATGTACTGGGAGGGTACTGGTATGTACTGGGAGGGAACTGGGACGTACTGTGAGGACACTGGGATGTACTGTTATGTACTGGGAGGGAAGTGTTATGTACTGAGGGGAACTGGGACGTACTGGGATGTGCTGGGAGGGAACTGTGAAGTACTGGGGTGTACTTAGCAGGAACTGGGAGGGAACTGGGATGTAGTGTGATGTACTGGGAAGGAACTGGCATGTACTGGGATGTACTGGAATGGAACTGGGAGTGAACTGTGTGTGAACTGTGAGGGAACTGCGATGTACTGGGAGGGAACTGGCATGTACTGGGATGTACTGGAATGGAACTGGGAGTGAACTGTGTGTGAACTGTGAGGGAACTGAGATGTACTGGAGGGAACTGGGATGTACTGGGATATACTGGAGGGAACTGGAATGGACTAAGAGGGAACTGGGACGTACTGGGAGGGAACTAGGACGCACTGGTAGGGAACTGGGACGGAACTGGGATGTACTGGGACGTACTGGGAGGGAACTGGGACGTACTGGGAGGTAACTGTTGTGTACTGGGAGTGAACTGGGAGGGAACTGGTATGTAGTAGGATGTACTGTGAGGGAACTGGGATGTACTGGGACGGAGTGGGAGGGAACTGGGATGTACTGGGATGGAACTTTGAAGTACTGGGATGTACTTAGAGGAAACTGGGAGGCAACTGGCATGTACTGGGATGTACTGGAATGGAACTGGGAGTGAACTGTGTGTGAACTGTGAGGGAACTGGGATGTACTGGGAGGGAACTGGGACGGACTGGGAGGGAACTGGGACGGACTGGGAGGGAAATGGGATGTACTGGGCTGCACTGGTTGGGAACTGGGATGTACTGGGAGGAAACTGGAATGTCCCAGTTGACACCCACTTCCCTCCCAGTGCCTCCCAGTATATTCCAGTTTCCACCCAGTATATCCCAGTTTCCTCCCAGTACATCCCAGTAAATTCCAATTTGCTCCCAGTACATCCCAGTACATCGCAGTACATTCCAGTTCCGTTCCTGTACATCCCAATACATCCCCGTTCCATGCCAGTACATCCCAGTTTCCGACCAGTTCATCCCCGTACATCCCAATTCCCTCCCGGTTCGCTACCACTTCTTTCCCAGTGCCTCCCAATACATCCCAGTTCCGTCCCATTACATCCCAGTACATCCCAGGTCCCTCCCAGTACATCCCAGGTCCCTCCCAGTACATCCCAGGTCCCTCCCAGTACTGGGAGGGAACTGGGATGTACTGGGAGGCACTACAATGTGCGGGGATGCCCTGGGATGTACTGTGGAGGAACTAGGATGTACAGGCTTGTACTGGGTTGTACCGGGTGGAACTGGCAGGGATTTGGGATGTACCAGGATCTACTGGGATGTACTGGGATGTACTGGGAGGTAACTGTTATGTACTGGGAAGGAACTGGGAGGGAACTGGGATGTACTGGTAGGGAACTGGGATGTACTGGGAGGGAACTGGGACGTAGTGTGAGGACACTGGGATGTACTGTTATGTACGGGGAGGGAAGTGTTATGTACTGAGGGGAACTGGGACGTACTGGGATGTGCTGGGAGGGAACGTGAAGTACTGGGATGTACTTAGAGGGAACTGGGATGGAACTGGGATGGAACTGGGAGGGAACTGGTATGTAGTAGGATGTACTGGGTGGGAACTGGGATGTACCAGGATGTACTGGGATGTACTGGGAGGGAACTGGTATGTACTGGGAGGGAACTGGGATGTAGTGGGATGTACTGGGAGGGAACTGGGATGTACTGTGAGGGAACTGGGATGTACTGGGACATACTGGGAGGGAACTGGGATGTACTGGGAGGGAATCGGGATGTAATGGGAGGGAACTGGGATGTATTGGGAGGGAAGTGTTATGTACCAAGGGGGAACTGGGACGTACTGGGATGTAGTGGGAGTGAACTGTGAAGTACTGGGATGTACTGTGAGGGAACTGGGATGTACTGGGAGGGAACTTTGAAGTACTGGGATGTACTTAGAGGAAACTGGGAGGCAACTGGCATGTACTGGGATGTACTGGAATGGAACTGGGAGTGAACTGTGTGTGAACTGGGAGGGAACTGGGATGTACTGTGAGGGAACTGGGATGTACTGGGACGGACTGGGAAGGAACTGGGACGGACTGGGAGGGATCTGGGATGTACTGGGCTGCACTGGTAGGGAACTGGGATGTACTGGGAGGGAACTGGGATGTACTGGGCGTCGCTGGGAGGGAGCTGGGATGTACTGGGATCCATACTGTGTGGCATGTTGGTCATTACTGGGACGCACTGGTCTATACGCGCGGGCTGATGTCTGACCCCTCTGGCCCCACCCACCTTTGCGACAGGCCCCGCCCCCTGGCGAGGGCCTGGTGGGGTGGGGCCGTGCTCGTGTGCTCCCCAGCATCCCCAGTTAGCAAGAGGTCCCACCCCCTGGTGACAGCCTGGGGGTGTTGCTGGTGCTGCCTGGCCCCACCCTCCATAGCAACAGGCCCTGCCCTTGGTGATGGCTCCAGGGGCATTGCCAGCGTCCCTTTGGACACACCCCCTTAGTGACAGGCCCCACCCCCCGGCAACGGCCCGGGGGGCGGTGCCGGCTCTCTCCCCTTAGCGACAGGCCCCACCCCCCGGCAACGGCCCGGGGGGCGGTGCCGGCTCTCTCCCCTTAGCGACAGGCCCCGCCCCCCGGCAACAGCCCGAGCCTGTGTTTGCTCCGCTCGGGGGGCTCGGTTTGGGTGTTTTCTCTCCCCCCTCCCTCCCGTGCCGGGAACTCCAGGCGGCTCTCGTACGGCTCCCGGGGCCTTCACCCCCCGGGGGGCTCGGCCCGCCCCTTTCGCGGGGCGCTGTGGGAAGGGCGGGGGCGGGGCCCGGGGGTGGAAGAGCCCCGGCTCTGGCCCTGGGCTTCTCTGGCGTCGGTGCTCCCGTGTTCCCTCGGGCGGTCGCAGCTTTGGGGCTGTCTCAGCCCCCCGGGCAGGCGTGCTCTGGCGTTTAGAGAAGCGGAGGCGTTGCCTGAGGTAAGGATTCCAGAGCTTGGCACTCTTTGGCGGCATCTGTACTAGAAAGGTCCCTTGTGGCCTGCTTTGCTTTTTTTCTCCCAGGATGCTGTTTTGGGCGCTGAGGGGGCGGTGAGACGGGTTAGTGGTATGGTGTTCTGTTTGGGGTTTGGTTTTTGCTTTGCTGTTTTTTTTCCCCTCGTGAGATCATTTTATTGTGCTGCTGCAATTCCTGTCTTTACTGAACCCGGAACCTTGGGGGTTTTCACTAGTTGTGCCGTTCACTGTTTCAGGTGTTGCCTTGGCCTCTCAACAGCCGTGGCACAACCTGCAGCGATGCTGCCTCTCCAGGCCCCCGCAGGCCCCGCTTTCTTGTCCAGCCAGGCGGGAAAGCGTGGTTGTTGCAGAAACAGCTACGCCCTGCGACTCCTCCTCAGGTTGTTGGCTCGGCCCCAACAGCGTACAGGCTGCTGAGGTCACCGCCTCCGCGCGGGACGCAGGCGGCCCGGAGAGCTTTACCCCGCGCCATTTCCGTCCCCTCTGGGCAGCAGCGGAGCTGCCGCCGCTTCAGGCGGCCGCTTTCTCGAGGGCGAGGAGCTGGGATGACAACGGGCCGCTGCAGACTCTGGTCAGGGTAAGAGGCTGTTCCCTGGGGAGCCGGCGCAGGGGGAGCGGAGGTACGCACGGGCACTTGTCGGTGCCCCTGGCCGGTAAAGGGAAGGTTAAATTGTTAGAGTGCAAATAAATACATATTATTTAGGGAGGAGTCGTGACTAAATTTAATCACACCTATTACTGAACAAACCAGGCAGTCATTATTCCTAATCTGTAGTTAAAAAAAATAAAGGCAGTCCTTTTTTATGCCATAAATAGAGTTGCGAGTCATTAATAGCTCAATCTAAATACAGCCGTTACTAAATCAACTGCAGGCATTAATGACTCCTGATCAGAAACAAAATAAGGAAATTTTCGAATCTAGAATGAAAATCGACCCGGAAAGCTAAATTGGGAGCGGGTAGTACTGAAATTGTAACAGGGCTGTTAGAAAGTTCAGAGGCAGCGACAGCTCCTGCTTCCAACCCAAGCAGTAAACGAAGCTTTAGGTTCTTAAATGAAGAGAAATAAAGGTGAGCTGTTAAACAGTGGCTGGGGTCAAGCGTAGCTCTTAAGAAAATTTGCAGGTACGGGTGATTCCTGAGCAGAACTAACAATTCCAGAAGATTTAGATTTAAAAACTACAGAGCTAATGGAGTGCCACAACCGCCCGGATGTAACTGCAGCCGCTTTGGGGGAATGCCCCAGCCCCCCCAGCCACCGCTATTAATTACTGCCAAGGAGAGCGAAAGTGAAAGTAGAAGCAGTGCAGGTGAAGTGTGAGCAGTACGCTTTTTCCTAAGTCATCTCTTCGTGTCAGGAGAGGAAAGAAAATGGAAAGAAGATGTTTGCAGGGGGTCTGTGCTGGGTTACCTGCGCGTCTCTTCCGTGCGTCCTTGAGGAGACATTTAGCTCCTGTTGGGTGCTCGCAGGTGGAGACAGGGCGAGCTGGAGGCAGGATCGGTGCCGGCACTGATAAAAGGATGGGCAACGAGCGGAGAGAAGAGGGGGCAAGGGCTGAAAAAGGGTCACCGGTTCTGCAGGGAAGGCAGCGGGATGTGACTCGGCAACCGCTCTGACGAGCGCAGGGTCATTCGCTGCGATGAAGTCAGGGTCTGCGGCTGGCCCGGAGAGGCAGCAGAAATCCCAAACTCTTTGCAGGGGTACCGGCCAGATTAGGGCAACACCTGAACAGTAAAACCATTTAGGGGAAGCAGAGCTGGGCTGCACCGCGTGGCCAACCTCCCTCTTCTCCGTGAGTCCCAAAGGGGCAGCTCCAAGAATGTGCTGAGAATTCATCCCTTGCGCTAAAAATGAGACGCAAGTAGCACCCACCCGTGAATTTTATTTTCTCTCTCGCTCTGCGGCTCCTGCCTGCTTGTCTCTCCTCAGTGCTCACCTGCACCTGTGCTCGGATGGGGCAGCTGAGGGAAGGTGCTGCCATCTCCCCAGCCCCGGCGGACCGCCCCTCAGCTGTGTCCTCTGTCAGGGAGCGTCGTCATCTCTCCTGCCTCCCAGAGCGTGTCCTGTAGTGGCAGACGCGCGGGCTTTTCCCTGCACGCGCATACGGGAAGGGAAGGGAAGGGAAGGGAAGCACAGTGAGAGCTGGGCTTGTCAAAGAGTAATGGGGGTGGTGGGAAGCGTAGCTAGAACCGGAGAGCTACAGCGCAAAAGCGAAGCGGACGGGACACAAAAGTAAAATGGTGCACAGGAATGCTGAGGAGAGAACTCCCGCAGCACACAGGAAATCAGTGTCAGAATCTATTGTCTTCTGACTGCCAAATTAAAAATAATGGCACGCTTTGCAACGCTAAGCTCGCTCTAATCGTCTGAACTGTTTCTTTCCAACCCCCACCGCCCCCAGCACACCGCTCAGCCTCCTCAGCCTGAAATGCCTTGTTTTCCTTCTTTTTTTTTTTTTTTATGACAGGGCAACTTCTGTTCCCGAGGTGGTGCCTACGGTACAGCTATCTCTTCGAAGACAGTTTGGTTTAGGTCAGAGAATGTTGAGCCTGGACTGAATCAGCCTCTGTTTCTATTTCTGGAAATCGTCGGTCCTGTGCATCAAGCCCGGAAAAAAGGAAATATGAACCAAAGGACGTGGGGCCTGCAGGGCTAGGAAATTATTTGAGAAGAGGTTCAGTGGGGAAATGACTCTTTGTCTGTGGGGCGTCCAGGCAAGCAACCCAGCTGCTAGAAAGCGGCGCTGTCCCCAGGATGGCCTCGGCGGTCCCGTTGGAGTCGGGGCAACAAGGACAAGGCAGGGTGAAGCATCTGGCCTGCCGTGTGGAACGTGACTGTACAAAGCACGTGTGATGCACTGCAAGTTTACTTGTTTAAACTGTGAGTTAAAGAAGGTGTGCGGTTGCTTTGTAAACAGCCGACGCTCTAAAGCTACACCCATCTAATTGCTAGCTGTATTAAATCTATCGTATTGCTGTTTCTGCATTAAAAAATAAAAAAGTAACAAACCAACACACCTATGTAAGCACTTCTAAGTACAATGGAAAACCACTGTTTAACGCGTGGCATGTGTGGGTTGTTTTTTTGGGGTGGGAGGGTGGGGTGTATGACAAAAACCTGCGAGAGACACACGCACATACGCACATGTCATGTTTAGCGCTCACCTAAACCCAAAAAAGAAAATCCACTCTTTATTTTGCAGCATTAGCATTAGCTTCCAGCGCACAGCCTGAGCGCACACCTCTGCTCTCACCGTCTGCTCCCTCTTCAACCGTGTGTGGCTGTCATCAGCTTGCACAGGCTTTGCTCGTGCAAGTTTCTGCGACAGCTTACGAGAAGGCAGGGAAACCAACCCAGCAAGACGCGTAGTGCCTTCCTCTATGGGCTCCGTCCAGCCTTTGTTAAAATGAGCAGAAAAGAAATCTGCTGCTGCCTTTACCCTGACTGACTCTTACAGAGAGCATCTGACTTGACCCGCAGCAAAGCGATGCCCCAGGCAGCAGCACGTATTGGCGCGGACCGCGGTTTCACCCACCTGTTTTACTGCGCCGGTCCTTTCCCACGGCCGATGCCGCAGATGTGGCGCGCCCCACCCCCAAACCTCTTTACGAGGGTTCCCTGGGCTCTGCAAGTCGCCTGCTGGACGTGTTGCTGATTCAGGCACGGGCAAAGTCAGCTTCTTCGCTGGCCTCGGGCCAGGGCAGCCACGTACTCGAGGGAAACTCAGAATATCTCCAGCGAGATCTCACCGGGAGGCTGGGACCTCGTCAGTAGGGGAGAAAGCCAAGCGACTGACACTGAAAGGGAGCTCTTTGCTAGGCTGTAGATCGTAAAGTTAACAAAGAAAACAAACCTGCCTTTTTAAAAATGCCCTCTTTTGAGTCTGCCACATTTGATACGGATTTTTTAAATTGCAGGGTATATCTCCTACAGGCCTCATGCAAAGGGAAGTGAGTACCTCTGGCTCTCAGGACAAGGGGGTCCCTCAGGAGCCCAGGTGCTCACGCCAGCCGGCATCTGGCACAGCACAGGGCAGGAGCTTTGGCAGTAGTACGTGAGCTGAGAATGAGAGTTAGGCAGCACTGCGCGCTTCTCCTGTGAGCCGCCGAGGCTCGCGCGCTGTACCTTCCACAAATAAAAGGCCAGAAGAGTCAGCATTTCTGCTAGTTCCAGCCTCATCCGTACCCTCGTCGGTGTAGCTGTAAGCAAGCGTCCCGTAGCGACTGGGAGCGTGGCAGCTGGGCTTCCTGCGCTGCCTTAGGTTGTGCCCTTGGAGAAACCCTTCTCCGAGCCCCGTGAGCCCCGGGGTGGGTGGGCTGCGGTGCCGTTCAACGCTGAATAGGCACGAAGGCCTGTAAACAAAATGTATTTATATCGCACCCATACCCGGCAGCCAACCGCCGCTTTATTTACGTATTCTGCACCTCCTGCCGACGCTTTTAAACTTAGCCGATATTGCCGCAGTTTTCACTGACGGGGCAGGGGGCTGCCACGCTGCAGGGGGAGTGTCTGGGTGTCTCCCACGGACACAGACGTCCTCAGCTGGGTAGGGACAGGGTGAGAGCTGGAACAACTCTGCTGACATGTAAGGGCCGTCCCAGGGCAAGGCTCCTCGGTCTGGGGGCTGAAAGGCGAGCCACGCTGGGTGGTTGGTGTGGGAGTTGTGGAGCAAGTAGGGGGAAAAAAAACCAACAAGAAAAAACCATCCAAATGTTTCACAGCAGGTAGAAAGCTAGGCAGAAAGCAAACTGAATGCTGTAAAGACAAAAGCCGAAAGCCGGCTATGGACTGTACGAAAAGAGTCAGTGCCACGGAAGGAGGTTATTTCTTCAACTGACCATAGGAGGCTTTTTGTGAGAAAACACAACACCTTTCTGCTACGGCGCGGTACCGCAGCAGTAATGGGCCAGAGCGTGCGAGCGCCTTTGGCAGGATCGGTAACGGCCGGGGCACGGCCGAACGGCCAGCCCACCTTCCGCACAAGGAAAACACCAATCCCCTGGAACGCCACGCAGACCCAGGACAGGTAAGGCGGAGGCCGAGCCCAGGCGCCCCCATTGCCAAGGACCACCTTGGCCTTGCAGCGTCTCACGCTTCGGGGTGTTTTGCAGGCCGTGGCTAAGCTCAGGCCCCCTGCTCGTGGCGGCCCCCGGTCCCCCGGCGCCGGTCGGGCCCCAGCCCCCAGCGCGGTGCGGCGCAGGGCAGTGACCCAGCAGGGCGGCCCCCCGGGCCCCAGCCCCCCCCCCCCGCCTGGGGCCAGGGCCCCGCGGCCGCCGGCCCCTTCCTCCTCTGCCCGCTCCCGTCGCAGACGGCTCGGTATGTGTCACGAGCGGCAGCCGCGTTCAGCAGCTCTCGGAGGGCGCGCGGCTCTGCCCGGCCGTGACCGGGGCCCGCAGGGGTTTCCCGCTCGCCCCGAGAAGGCGCTGGCCCCGAGCCGGCGCGTCCCGCCCCGCCCCGCCCGGCCCTCGGCGCCCTCGCGAGCTGAGCGCGGCCCGGCCAGCAGGGGGCGCTGGCGCTCACCGGCTGGGCGCGGGGGCGGTCCGGCGCGGGGGCGGGGCCGGTGGGGGCCGCTCCTTCCGGCCGCCCTTTAAGGGCCGCCCCGCGGGGCTCGGGCTTCCGGTGGCGCGTGCGCGGCGCGTCGGAGCGGGGGCGGGAGCGGTGCGTGTGGAGGCCGAAGGGCCGGTGCGTGTGGCGGCCGGGTCGCGAGGCGTCCCTGTGCGGTGCCGGGGCCCCTCTGCGGCCCGGCGTGGGAAGCCCGCGGCCGGCGGAGCCTGCTCGGAGCTGGGCGGGGAGCGCCGCGGCGGTCCGGCCGCCGGCAGCCATCCCCTGCGGTGGCCGGCAGCCCCTCGGGACGCCTGGAGGCCTGGCGGTGCCCGAGCCTCGCCTGCGGCAGCCGCCTGAGAGAGCAGCGCGGCCGTGTCCGGGGGCCGGAGAGCGCTGGTGGGTGAGTTCGGGCAGCGGGGGGCGGGTGTGTGTCTCCGGGCGGGGCCGGGGGGCTCCGTGCCCCGCAGAGGAGCCCCGGTCGGGCATCGTTCGCTTCCGAACAATGCAGGTCTGTCCCTGGTTATTTTCTGTGTACAGTGTTTCGGGCCACCTGAAAGCCTTTGGCCGGGTAGGTTTGGTGCGGGGCGATGGCAGGTGTGGACCCTGAAAGATCTCGGGTGGGGGGCGTGGGAGGTATTTCTTGCCTTAAAACTCTGAGCCCACCTCGTGTGTCATGTCGTGTTATCATGTCGTGAGTCTCGTGACTGTGGCAAATGGCTGAGTCGGGCGTTTTCTGATAACTAACTTCTGAACGTGTGCGTGTGTAGGCACGGGGAGATTTGTGCAGGGTGACGGAGCCCCTTGTGCTTCTGTGCTAATGTCTACCTGTTCTAGACCTCCAGTGTTGGAAAGCCTTTGTTTAGTGCCTAGTTGTGGCTGCGTAACTGCTGTTGCGCCTGCAGCTGTGCTCGCAGGGATGCTGGGTGGCTCCGCATCAAACCGGCCGCCGGGCGGCCGGGTTGTGCCGCAGAACATGCCGGGAGCTGTAGTCCTTGCGGCTGCCGGGCGGCCGGGTTGTGCCGCAGAGCATGCCGGGAGCTGTAGTCCTTGCGGCTGCCGGGCGGCCGGGTTGTGCCGCAGAGCATGCCGGGAGCTGTATTCCTGGCGCAGTGGCTGCCGGCCCTGTCACGTGGTTCGCCGGGCATGGCGGGAGGCGCGGTCTTCCGGCGCTCGGGTGCCGGGCGGCCGTGGCGCGTACGGTACGCGAGGTGTATTTTTGGGGTTGGCTTCGTGTTGATTACTGGGGGCTTGCGGGTGCGGCCGCTTCCCGAGAAGCGGTGAGTTCCCCGGGAGCTGACAGAAGGGAAGAGGGAAAGGAGGAGGACGATGACCTTTTCCCCGTGCCCAGGGCGCAGATGATGGCCGCGTCCCCGGCCCACCGGAGGTCCCGCTCAGCCTCCCCTGGCCCCCCTTGCCCCGTGCGCCTGCCCCCAGCTCCGGCACCTCCCCATAAGCGTGCTGCATAGCCTTAGGCCGCCCCCAGGCCCTGTCGTGAAGGCAGCAAGCCGTCCCTCAAGCGCACTGGATTCCCCCTTGGTGCAGGGGCCCTTAGCAGTAGCGTGGGGAGGGAGCGGTGTGTCCAGAAGCCCCTGCGGAAGGAGAGGCTTTGGCCAGGGTCGATCGACGGTAATGACGGTCGCTGTTTCTTCTTTCCCTCTCCCAGAGACTGTGCTGAGGACGTGGTTGTCTGTCCTTCCCCCGGGGATGCCGTTGCCTGCGGCCGTCTCAGGCTCGCGTGGCTTCTCTCTGCCCGTCCTCGCCGTCCTCGCAGCGCAGGGCCGAAAAGGGATAGACAAAGCCCTTCCCGGCTGCGGACAGGAGCTGCCTCGGCTGAAGCTGGAGACGCCAACGAAAGGTAAAGAAGAAGAAACTGAAGGTGCTCTGGCTGCCAGCTGCCTTCCTGCCGCAGGCAAGAGAGAGCCTGTCCATGCAGGTGGGGGAGGAAGGATCCCCCTTCATAGCCCGCAGCGGGCCAGGCCACCAACGTGCACCGTAGGGTCTGTACGCGTAACCCGGAGTTGGGTACGGGCGTGTAGTGCACGAGCGAGCTAGGCTACGTGCCTAGGAAGCCTCATCTGGTAAGAGCTGTAAGACACCCACGTATTCTCTTCAGGTGGAGGACGGCCTAGAGTCTGGAGCTGCAGAAGAGGCAGGGAGGAGAGGAGGGGAAAGAAGCATCTGAACGGCTAAATTGTGCCAGCAGCGCTGAGAGCGAGAGTCGCGGTGAGTCCTGGGCCACTGGGGCCCCGTTGCCTCTCTTGTGCGTCCTGGGCCCTCCCTGTCTCTCCCCCGGCCCCCTCTCTTTCCTTACCTGCTGCAAAATTTACTTTTTTTTTTTTGCGCCCTCCCCCCCGGCACCTTCTTTCTCCATCTCGCTCTGAGTGTCTCCCTGCCTCCCCGTCTTTTCAGTCCTCCCTCTCTCTGTCCTGTAGCCTGTGGCTCCTTTTTCTTTCTCCGCCTCTCTCTGCCTGGCTCTGGCTCCGTTTTTTTTTTTTATTCCTCCTGCTCTGTCCTGTAGCCTGTCGGTGTTTTGTTGTTCTCTGGCTCTCTTGATCTGACTCCCTGTGTTACCGAAAAACGCGTTAAAATCGGAAACGACTCCTCAACACCAATTTAGTATTAAAGAGCAGGCATTCTTTATTCGCGGCGCCGGATGCACGGGGGATCGCTCCTCCTGGCGTGCGTACCTCACGCACCTTTCCCGTACAATTTGTAGATCAATGTTTTACGTATTCATACATATTCATTATTGTCCTGTCTGCTGATTAGTACAAACTTGCTCGTTCCGTATGTAAATCGCTGCGCAGGCTCGGTTGTCCTCTTCCGTTGTTCTCTTCTGTTACTTGGGTCGGTGGTGGTCTGTGAGTCGGTGGTCGCGATCTCCCCCTGCCGGAATTACCTTTTAGCTTCTCGGCTCTTACTCTTGGCAGTCTTGGCTAGTTTTCTCAGTCCGCTAAGCGAAACCGCGTTTTTTCATCCTTTTCTGACAGAAGCATGTTGTCTGTTGTTCTGCTGACATTAACGATCGCCTAGGGACTAAAATGCAGATCGACAGGTGCGCTGATTGGTACGCTCCATGTTCCCGTAATGGAACACCGTCTCTGGTTGATTTCATCACTTTGGTTACATTTCCCCTGTTTGGAAGTTCTGAAATAATAATTTTCTCAATACTTCCATCCTAGATCAATAATATTCCACTATGTCAGTTTAGTGTTTGCTTCATGTTCTGAAATTTTTCACTTGATTGTGGTCTCCAGGGTGTATGCAGGTCCCATTTTCTACCCAAAATTTTATTAAGTTGTTGAAGTACCTCTGCAAAAAAATGTGGTGCTCTATCAGAGGGCATTCCCGTTGGCACTCTAAATCTTGGTATTATTTCCTTCAGCAACGTTTTAACTACTACTCTAGCTTTGTCGGTGCAGCACGAGAAAGCTTCTGGCCATCTAGAAAATTTGTCAATCAGCACTGACAAATACTGCTCTATCTATTTTGTCTGGGTAACTCAGAGAACTTAATTTGCTAATAATTTCCGGGAGAATTTTTTGTTTTGTTACTCCTAAAGGTTGTTTCCTTTGGTTCAGGGGATTATTTCTAGGACAGATTGGACACTTAGCTACTATGGGTTTAACTATTCTTGTCGTGCCTACACACGCTACAGATGTTTTTAAACTCAAAACCGTAGCGCCTACAGCCTAATGTGTTTGCTCATGGTTTTCTTTTGCAAGTTCTGTCATAACTTGTGGGGTGGTTGTTGTTATTACTTGTTTTTCTGGTGTTACCTACCATCTCTCTGTGTTTTGTGATGCTTCCAATTGTTCTGCTAATTGCTCATCCAATTTATTATATCTCGGTTTCAACTTTGGAATTCTGATCTGTTTTACTGGTACTAGTGCAAGGATACCTTGCTCTGCAGTCCTCTTTGCAGCTTTATCGGTCAGTCGTTTGCTTATGTTTACAGCCGTCTGGCCAAATTGATGAGCTTTGCAACGCTTTACCGCCACTTCTTTTGGTTTCTGCACGTCTTCCGGAAGTTGGAGAATTTCTTCTTTATGCTGTATTGATGATTCTTGGGCTGATGGCAGTCCTTTCTCCTTCCCAATAGCTCCATGATCGTGGATCACACCAAATGCACGTTTGGAATCAGTCTAGATATTTATCCTTTGTCCTTCTGCCATTCGCAGAGCTCGCTTCAATGCTACCAATGCTGCTTTCTGTGCTGAGGTGTTTGCAGGCAGCACCCCTGACTCCGTTCCCTCGGCGGCGATAACGACAGCATATCCGGCCATTCGCTTCTCTTCTCGCCCAGAGCTTCTTCCATCTGTAAACAACTCCAGATCAGGATTTTCCCAGAGGTTTGTGTCTCAGGTCTGGTCTGCTGGAATAGACTTGTTCAATAGTTAGCAAGCGATCGTGTTCTAAATTGTCCGTAAGGTTTTCTGTTGTTAAAAACATAGCAGGATTCAGTATAGCAGTAGTCTTCGATTCCACATCGTCTTGTTCTAACAGAACAACTTGATATTTCAACATTCTGCTAAGGGATAGCCAACGACCCCCCTTTTGTTCTAAAACAGTCACCGCTATGTGCGGGACATATACTGTCATCTTCTGTCCCATTGTTAACTTTGGGGCTTCCCGGATCGGCAGCGCTGTTGTTGCTACTGCCCGTAAACACCCAGGCCATCTTTTACTCGCGTGGTCAGGTTGTTTGGAGAAGTAGCCCACAGGTCTCTTCCAGGTTCCCAGTCGCTGTGTCAGCACTCCAAGGGCTAAATGTTGTCTTTCGTGGACAAACAACTCAAAAGGTTTAGCGAAATCAGGTAGGCCTAATGCAGGGGCCATCATCGAGGCTCTTTTCAGTTCTTTGAATGCCGTTTGGCATCCGGGCGTCCAGGTTAAATATTTATCCTTTTGAGTCTTTCAATGCCTCAAATAATGGTTTTACATACAGTCTATAGTTCAGAATCCAGAGCTGATGCTATTTCATTGTTTTCAGAAAAGCTCTCAGTTCCTTCGGGCTGCTAGGTTCGGGAATTTGACAAATAGTTTCTTTCTTTTCACTTTCTAATTGTCTTTGTCTTTGAGATATTTCAAATCCTAAATAAATGGCTGCTTCTTTTCCTATTTGGGTTTTGTTTCTGGAAACTCCGCATCTTCCTTGGCCGAGAAAATTTAAAAATTTCAAAACATTTTTCTTTACTTTGTGCCGCTATCAGAATGTCATCCGCATTCTGTAACAAGATGCCTCTCCCTGGGTTCTGTTTTTTCTATATCTCTAATTTTTTTTTGCCAGCTGAGTCTCAAGTATCGTAGGACTATTTTTAAATCCTTGTGGAAGTACGGTCCATGGTAGCTGTGTCTTTCATTCTGTGGTGGGGCTTTCCCATTGCAAAGCAAATAGGCTTTGACTTTTTATGCCTGGAGGTATGCAAAAGAAGGCGTCCTTCAAATCTAGTACAGTAAACCGTTTATGCTCCTCCTTTAAAAGAGGTCAGTAAAGTGTATGGATTAGCTACTACCGGATGTATATCTTGGACCACCTGATTTATAGCCCTTAAATCGTGAACTAGCTAATACTCTTTGCCTCTAGATTTCTTTACTGGCGACACAGGAGTACTATATTCTGATTCACATTCCACTAAAAGCTCATATTCTGAAAAATTTTATAATTAACTTCTGTAATCCTTTTCGAGCCTCTCGCTTAATAGGGTATTGTTTTTGTCTTACGGGCTTGGCTCCAGGCTTTAAGGTTACTTTTACCGGCTCTGCCCACTTAGATCGCTCCGGAGCTCCGCTCGCTCAAACCAAAGGAATTACTACGTTTTCCACTTCCTCGGGAACCCGTTCCTCCCTGGAGGAATCCTGTAACATAAACGCTCTCGCCTCTGTGGCTTTTGATTCTGGTATTAGTGATTTAATCTCTCCATCTTTAAAAGTTACTTGAGCATCTAATTGACCTAATAGATCTCGTCATAACAGAGGCAGTGGACATTCAGGCATATGCAGAAACTGGTGAGTTGCCCATTGCTTCTCCAATTTAAACTTTAATGGCTCTGAGAGGGGCTAATTTTTCTTTGCCCTGTTGCGCTAGCAACATCTACTGATTTATGATCAAATTTCTCTTCACGTGTATTCAATACCAAATAAGTGGCTCCCGTATCTACCAAAAATTCTATTTCTTCATTCCGTAGCTTCAGTGTAACCAGGTGTTCAGCTAGGGTTGATTCCCCTGGTCTCCTTCATGCCAAGCTACTTCAAGCATTTAACCCAGATCTCTGGATTCAGGTTGTTCTAGTTTCTGAAGGTTGTTTTCTCTCCCCCCGCCCCCATCTGGGGCTGATTGTCTTATGAATATAGAGACCAGCTGAATTGCTTTTTCTGTTTTTTCTGGGTTCAAATGAGTATATTTTCTGGTGGTCACCTTCAGTCTTTCCATAAAGGCTGAAGGGGACTCACTTAATTCTTGTCTCACTTCATAAATTTTGACCAATTTATTGCTTTTGGCATTGCTTGTCTTACTCCAAATAAAATCTCTCTCTGACATCTAGTCAACATTCCCCTGGGTCCTGGCTGATTAGGGTCCCACTCGGGATTTGTAGATGGAAAATTCTTATTCATTGTTCTCTGTAAATTCCTGTTAGCATGTGCTCCCTGCACCTGCCTTCTGGCTGTATTCCATACTATTTTCTTGTCAGTTTCATCAAGCGAAGTATCCAGTATCACAAGTAGAGCAACACTCTTTCAAGTTCTCACCACGTTTTCCTCTTTTCAGAAACATTGCCGTAGAATCTTGTGGACATACCTCACGCTGTTTCTGCTGCTCGGGATGATTCCACGGTGTAAAGAACAAATCAACATATGCCACTTCTTCCCGTTTGCCTTCCCTTTTTACAAAACAACATTAATTGCAAGATGGTACGATATTGCAATGTCTCGTGTTCTGGCCATTTGTGCCCACCTTCCAATTGATACGTTGGCCACCAATGATTGCAATATTCAATTAATGGTTTCCGAGTTAGTGGGTCACCGCCCCCGACGTCTTTCCAGTGCTTCAAAATACATCGCAAAGGTGTTCTCTGTGGGATAGGTTTCCTACTCAGTAATGCTCCCGTCTCCCAGTCGACTAGTAGTTGTGATAGTGCACTATCACAAATACTAGTCAGAGGGACTCCAACCCCCGTTGGAGGTCTCACTGGAAATCTGCCACTGGGATCTGTAGCCCCCTGCTAGATATCCCTGGAGACTTCAACCCCCTGTTGAAGACCCCCCTACCCTCGGGTCCCGCTCCACAGGCTTTCGCCTAGCAGAGACTTACCAACCGAGGCACCTCTTGGCCCCGACCCTGCGTGGCTTTCGCCGCGCCTTACGGGCAGGCCTGTGGGACTCAAACCCGCTATCCTATCCTATGTGGGAAACTAACCCCACGTATTATTCTACCTAAGTTTCTTCTTCAAAGAATGCCTTGTTTACCTCAATCCAGGGGATCTTGCTCAGAATTCTCTGGCCCGGGGATCGGAAGCTCTCCCGGAGAATTCCTCGGGGCCGGCTGCAGGTCCCACGATCCCACGGATCCGTCGAGATTCAAAAGCAGGTTCCCACCTGGGGTGCCAAAACTGTTACCGAAAAACGCGTTAAAATCGGAAACGACTCCTCAACACCAATTTAGTATTAAAGAGCAGGCATTCTATATTCACGGCGCCGGATGCACGGGGGATTGCTCCTCCTGGCGTGCGTGCCTCACGCACCTTTCCTGTACAATTTGTAGATGAAAATTTTACATACTCATACATAGTCATTATTGTCTTGTCTAGCGATGGGTACAAACTTGCTCGTTCCGTATGTCAATCACTGCGCAGGCTCGGTTGTCCTCTTCCGTTGTTCTCTTCTGAGTAGGTGGTGTTACTTGGGTCGGTGGTGGTCTGTGAGTCGGTGGTCGCGATCTCCCCCTGCTGGAATTACCTTTTAGCTTCTCGGCTCTTACTCTTGGCAGTCTTGGCTAGTTTTCTCAGTCCGCTAAGCGAAACCGCGTTTTGTCATCCTTTTCTGACAGAAGCATGTTGTCTGTTGTTCTGCTGACATTAACGATCGCCTAGGCACTAAAATGCAGATCGACAGGTGCGCTGATTGGTACGCTCCATGTTCCCGTAATGGAACACCGTCTC
The DNA here is from genome assembly GCF_949628215.1 of Phalacrocorax aristotelis. Lineage (NCBI taxonomy): Eukaryota > Metazoa > Chordata > Aves > Suliformes > Phalacrocoracidae > Phalacrocorax > Phalacrocorax aristotelis. The sequence goes on from NW_027441368.1 coordinate 371,031, forward strand.
TGGTTGGTTGATTTCATCGCTTTGGTTACACCTGTTCCTGTTGTTCAGTTTCTTCTTTTTTGGCTTTGTGTGATTCTCTCTGTGATTCTGTTTTTCTCTGCCTCGCTTTTCCCAGCTCCCCGTCCCTCACTTTTAATGCCCGTTATCCTTCACCAGCACACTCTCCCTTGGTTCCCATCCTCGTTTCTGAATTCCTCCTGCTTTGCCACGTAGCCCGTGACTTTTTTCTTAATCTCTCTCTGTCTGCCTCAACGCTCCCCCCGTGCTTTTTAATTCGTCTTCTCTGCTCTGTACCCTGCTACTGTTCTTGCCTTTCTGAGTTCTTCTCTGTCCAGCTCCCTTTCCCTATTCATGAATTCCTGTTCTTCCTGCAGCCACCGCTGTTCCCTGTGACCTCCATCTCTCTCTGTCCAGCTCCCTGTCCCTAGGTTTTAATTCCTGCCTCTGCCCGCTGTAGCCTGTCTAGATGTTTCTCTCGGCCTCTCTCTCTGTCCGGCTCCCTCTCTCTGTGTTCTAATTCCACGTTCTCTGTCACGTGGACCCGTGCTATTTGTTTGTCCTCATCTCTCTCTGTCCAGCTCCTTGCTGCGATGTTTTATTTCCTCATTTCCTCCCTCTCTGTCTTTGTAGCCCATTGCTGTTGGTTTGTGTTTTTTTTTTTTTTTTCCCACTTGTTTCTTCATGTGTCTCTGTCTGCCTCCCAGTCCCTGATCTTTAATTCCTCCTTCCCTGTAGGCCGCTGTTCCTTTTTTCCATTCTACATTGTGTTCTCTTTGGTCTCGTGTTCTTATTCATTGATTCCCTCCTCGCTGCCCTGTGGCTTGTCCCCATTTTATTGTTGCTTCTCTCTCCCTCTCTCTGGCTTCTTGCCCCTGTTTTTAAAATTCCTCCCTCTCTTCTCTCTTCCCTGTAGGCCGTGTGATCTTTAGCCTTTCTCCATCTCTTTCTGCCCAGCTCTCTGTGTCTATTCATTAATTCTTCCCTCTCTGCCCTGTAGCCTGTAGCTTCTGTCCTTTCTCCATCTTGCTGTCCCTGGCTCCCGCGTGACCCTATGCTAGAATTGTTTCTCTCTTCTCTCCGTACGCATTGCGGTTCCTTTTGCTCTCTGTCTCCCTTTGGTTTTTTTCTTTTTTTTTTCTGGCTCCCTGTCCCTAATTCTTAATTCTCTGCCTTCTCGTGCCCCATGGTTTGTTCTGTGGGGTTCTCTCGCGGTTCCCTCGCAGTTCCCTCCAGTCCATACTGGGCTATATTGGTCTAGTCCATACTGGGCTATATTGGTCTGTCCTGGCTTCCTCCCACTTCTTTCCCAGTGCCTCACAGTAGGTCCCGGTTCCGTCCATGGGATGAACTGTGGGGGAACTGTGGGGGAACTGTGGGGGAACTGTGGGGGAACTGTGGGGGAACTGTGGGGGAACTGTGGGGGAACTGTGGGGGAACTGTGAGGAGGGGGGCGGCCCCCCGGGCCCCAGCCCCTCCCCCCCGCCTGGGGCCAGGCCCCGCGGCCGCCGGCCCCTTCCTCCTCTGCCCGCTCCCGTCGCAGACGGCTCGGTATGTGTCACGAGCGGCAGCCGCGTTCAGCAGCTCTCCGAGGGCGCGCGGCTGTGCCCGGCCGTGACCGGGGCCCGCAGGGGTTTCCCGCTCGCTCCGAGAAGGCGCTGGCCCCGAGCCGGCGCGTCCCGCCCCGCCCGGCCCTCGGCGCCCTCGCGAGCTGAGCGCGGCCCGGCCAGCAGGGGGCGCTGGCGCTCACCGGCTGGGCGCGGTGGCGGGGCCGGTGGGGGCCGTTCCTTCCGGCCGCCCTTTAAGGGCCGCCCCGCGGGGCTCGGGCTTCCGGTGGCGCGTGCGCGGCGCGTCGGAGCGGGGGCGGGAGCGGTGCGTGTGGAGGCCGAAGGGCCGGTGCGTGTGGCGGCCGGGTCGCGAGGCGTCCCTGTGCGGTGCCGGGGCCCCTCTGCGGCCCGGCGTGGGAAGCCCGCGGCCGGCGGAGCCTGCTGGGAGCTGGGCGGGGAGCGCCGCGGCGGTCCGGCCGCCGGCAGCCATCCCCTGCGGTGGCCGCCAGCCCGTCGGGACGCCTGGAGGCCTGGCGGTGCCCGAGCCTCGCCTGCGGCAGCCGCCTGAGAGAGCAGCGCGGCCGTGTCCGGGGGCCGGAGAGCGCTGGTGGGTGAGTTCGGGCAGCGGGGGGCGGGTGTGTGTCTCCGGGCGGGGCCGGGGGGCTCCGTGCCCCGCAGAGGAGCCCCGGTCGGGCATCGTTCGCTTCCGAACAATGCAGGTCTGTCCCTGGTTATTTTCTGTGTACAGTGTTTCGGGCCACCTGAAAGCCTTTGGCCGGGTAGGTTTGGTGCGGGGCGATGGCAGGTGTGGACCCTGAAAGATCTCGGGTGGGGGGCGTGGGAGGTATTTCTTGCCTTAAAACTCTGAGCCCACCTCGTGTGTCATGTCGTGTTATCATGTCGTGAGTCTCGTGACTGTGGCAAATGGCTGAGTCGGGCGTTTTCTGATAACTAACTTCTGAACGTGTGCGTGTGTAGGCACGGGGAGATTTGTGCAGGGTGACGGAGCCCCTTGTGCTTCTGTGCTAATGTCTACCTGTTCTAGACCTCCAGTGTTGGAAAGCCTTTGTTTAGTGCCTAGTTGTGGCTGCGTAACTGCTGTTGCGCCTGCAGCTGTGCTCGCAGGGATGCTGGGTGGCTCCGCATCAAACCGGCCGCCGGGCGGCCGGGTTGTGCCGCAGAGCATGCCGGGAGCTGTATTCCTGGCGCAGTGGCTGCCGGCCCTGTCACGTGGTTCGCCGGGCGTGGCGGGAGGCGCGGTCTTCCGGCGCTCGGGTGCCGGGCGGCCGTGGCGCGTACGGTACGCGAGGTGTATTTTTGGGGTTGGCTTCGTGTTGATTACTGGGGGCTTGCGGGTGCGGCCGCTTCCCGAGAAGCGGTGAGTTCCCCGGGAGCTGACAGAAGGGAAGAGGGAAAGGAGGAGGACGATGACCTTTTCCCCGTGCCCAGGGCGCAGATGATGGCCGCCTCCCCGGCCCACCGGAGGTCCCGCTCAGCCTCCCCGGGCCCCCCTTGCCCCGTGCGCCTGCCCCCAGCTCCGGCACCTCCCCATAAGCGTGCTGCATAGCCTTAGGCCGCCCCCAGGCCCTGTCGTGAAGGCAGCAAGCCGTCCCTCAAGCGCACTGGATTCCCCCTTGGTGCAGGGGCCCTTAGCAGTAGCGTGGGGAGGGAGCGGTGTGTCCAGAAGCCCCTGCGGAAGGAGAGGCTTTGGCCAGGGTTGATCGACGGTAATGACGGTCACTGTTTCTTCTTTCCCTCTCCCAGAGACCGTGCTGAGGACGTGGTTGTCTGTCCTTCCCCCGGGGATGCCGTTGCCTGTGGCCGTCTCAGGCTCGCGTGGCTTCTCTCTGCCCGTCCTCGCCGTCCTCGCAGCGCAGGGCCGAAAAGGGATAGACAAAGCCCTTCCCGGCTGCGGACAGGAGCTGCCTCAGCTGAAGCTGGAGACGCCAACGAAAGGTAAAGAAGAAGAAACTGAAGGTGCTCTGGCTGCCAGCTGCCTTCCTGCCGCAGGCAAGAGAGAGCCTGTCCATGCAGGTGGGGGAGGAAGGATCCCCCTTCATAGCCCGCAGCGGGCCAGGCCACCAACGTGCACCGTAGGGTCTGTACGCGTAACCCGGAGTTGGGTACGGGCGTGTAGTGCACGAGCGAGCTAGGCTACGTGCCTAGGAAGCCTCATCTGGTAAGAGCTGTAAGACACCCACGTATTCTCTTCAGGTGGAGGACGGCCTAGAGTCTGGAGCTGCAGAAGAGGCAGGGAGGAGAGGAGGGGAAAGAAGCATCTGAACGGCTAAATTGTGCCAGCAGCGCTGAGAGCGAGAGTCGCGGTGAGTCCTGGGCCACTGGGGCCCCGTTGCCTCTCTTGTGCGTCCTGGGCCCTCCCTGTCTCTCCCCCGGCCCCCTCTCTTTCCTTACCTGCTGCAAAATTTACTTTTTTTTTTTTGCGCCCTCCCCCCCGGCACCTTCTTTCTCCATCTCGCTCTGAGTGTCTCCCTGCCTCCCCGTCTTTTCAGTCCTCCCTCTCTCTGTCCTGTAGCCTGTGGCTCCTTTTTCTTTCTCCGCCTCTCTCTGCCTGGCTCTGGCTCCGTTTTTTTTTTTTATTCCTCCTGCTCTGTCCTGTAGCCTGTCGGTGTTTTGTTGTTCTCTGGCTCTCTTGATCTGACTCCCTGTGTTACCGAAAAACGCGTTAAAATCGGAAACGACTCCTCAACACCAATTTAGTATTAAAGAGCAGGCATTCTTTATTCGCGGCGCCGGATGCACGGGGGATCGCTCCTCCTGGCGTGCGTACCTCACGCACCTTTCCCGTACAATTTGTAGATCAATGTTTTACGTATTCATACATATTCATTATTGTCCTGTCTGCTGATTAGTACAAACTTGCTCGTTCCGTATGTAAATCGCTGCGCAGGCTCGGTTGTCCTCTTCCGTTGTTCTCTTCTGTTACTTGGGTCGGTGGTGGTCTGTGAGTCGGTGGTCGCGATCTCCCCCTGCCGGAATTACCTTTTAGCTTCTCGGCTCTTACTCTTGGCAGTCTTGGCTAGTTTTCTCAGTCCGCTAAGCGAAACAGCGTTTTTTCATCCTTTTCTGACAGAAGCACGTTGTCTGTTGTTCTGTTCGCATTAATGATCGCCTACGGACTAAAATGCAGATCGACAGGTGCGCTGATTGGTACGCTCCATGTTCCCGTAATGGAACACTGTCTCTGGTTGATTTCATCACTTTGGTTACATTTCCCCTGTTTGGAAGTTCTGAAATAATAATTTTCTCAATACTTCCATCCTAGATCAATAATATTCCACTATGTCAGTTTAGTGTTTGCTTCATGTTCTGAAATTTTTCACTTGATTGTGGTCTCCAGGGTGTATGCAGGTCCCATTTTCTACCCAAAATTTTATTAAGTTGTTGAAGTACCTCTGCAAAAAAATGTGGTGCTCTATCAGAGGGCATTCCCGTTGGCACTCTAAATCTTGGTATTATTTCCTTCAGCAACGTTTTAACTACTACTCTAGCTTTGTCGGTGCAGCACGAGAAAGCTTCTGGCCATCTAGAAAATTTGTCAATCAGCACTGACAAATACTGCTCTATCTATTTTGTCTGGGTAACTCAGAGAACTTAATTTGCTAATAATTTCCGGGAGAATTTTTTGTTTTGTTACTCCTAAAGGTTGTTTCCTTTGGTTCAGGGGATTATTTCTAGGACAGATTGGACACTTAGCTACTATGGGTTTAACTATTCTTGTCGTGCCTACACACGCTACAGATGTTTTTAAACTCAAAACCGTAGCGCCTACAGCCTAATGTGTTTGCTCATGGTTTTCTTTTGCAAGTTCTGTCATAACTTGTGGGGTGGTTGTTGTTATTACTTGTTTTTCTGGTGTTACCTACCATCTCTCTGTGTTTTGTGATGCTTCCAATTGTTCTGCTAATTGCTCATCCAATTTATTATATCTCGGTTTCAACTTTGGAATTCTGATCTGTTTTACTGGTACTAGTGCAAGGATACCTTGCTCTGCAGTCCTCTTTGCAGCTTTATCGGTCAGTCGTTTGCTTATGTTTACAGCCGTCTGGCCAAATTGATGAGCTTTGCAACGCTTTACCGCCACTTCTTTTGGTTTCTGCACGTCTTCCGGAAGTTGGAGAATTTCTTCTTTATGCTGTATTGATGATTCTTGGGCTGATGGCAGTCCTTTCTCCTTCCCAATAGCTCCATGATCGTGGATCACACCAAATGCACGTTTGGAATCAGTCTAGATATTTATCCTTTGTCCTTCTGCCATTCGCAGAGCTCGCTTCAATGCTACCAATGCTGCTTTCTGTGCTGAGGTGTTTGCAGGCAGCACCCCTGACTCCGTTCCCTCGGCGGCGATAACGACAGCATATCCGGCCATTCGCTTCTCTTCTCGCCCAGAGCTTCTTCCATCTGTAAACAACTCCAGATCAGGATTTTCCCAGAGGTTTGTGTCTCAGGTCTGGTCTGCTGGAATAGACTTGTTCAATAGTTAGCAAGCGATCGTGTTCTAAATTGTCCGTAAGGTTTTCTGTTGTTAAAAACATAGCAGGATTCAGTATAGCAGTAGTCTTCGATTCCACATCGTCTTGTTCTAACAGAACAACTTGATATTTCAACATTCTGCTAAGGGATAGCCAACGACCCCCCTTTTGTTCTAAAACAGTCACCGCTATGTGCGGGACATATACTGTCATCTTCTGTCCCATTGTTAACTTTGGGGCTTCCCGGATCGGCAGCGCTGTTGTTGCTACTGCCCGTAAACACCCAGGCCATCTTTTACTCGCGTGGTCAGGTTGTTTGGAGAAGTAGCCCACAGGTCTCTTCCAGGTTCCCAGTCGCTGTGTCAGCACTCCAAGGGCTAAATGTTGTCTTTCGTGGACAAACAACTCAAAAGGTTTAGCGAAATCAGGTAGGCCTAATGCAGGGGCCATCATCGAGGCTCTTTTCAGTTCTTTGAATGCCGTTTGGCATCCGGGCGTCCAGGTTAAATATTTATCCTTTTGAGTCTTTCAATGCCTCAAATAATGGTTTTACATACAGTCTATAGTTCAGAATCCAGAGCTGATGCTATTTCATTGTTTTCAGAAAAGCTCTCAGTTCCTTCGGGCTGCTAGGTTCGGGAATTTGACAAATAGTTTCTTTCTTTTCACTTTCTAATTGTCTTTGTCTTTGAGATATTTCAAATCCTAAATAAATGGCTGCTTCTTTTCCTATTTGGGTTTTGTTTCTGGAAACTCCGCATCTTCCTTGGCCGAGAAAATTTAAAAATTTCAAAACATTTTTCTTTACTTTGTGCCGCTATCAGAATGTCATCCGCATTCTGTAACAAGATGCCTCTCCCTGGGTTCTGTTTTTTCTATATCTCTAATTTTTTTTTGCCAGCTGAGTCTCAAGTATCGTAGGACTATTTTTAAATCCTTGTGGAAGTACGGTCCATGGTAGCTGTGTCTTTCATTCTGTGGTGGGGCTTTCCCATTCCAAAGCAAATAGGCTTTGACTTTTTATGCCTGGAGGTATGCAAAAGAAGGCGTCCTTCAAATCTAGTACAGTAAACCGTTTATGCTCCTCCTTTAAAAGAGGTCAGTAAAGTGTATGGATTAGCTACTACCGGATGTATATCTTGGACCACCTGATTTATAGCCCTTAAATCGTGAACTAGCTAATACTCTTTGCCTCTAGATTTCTTTACTGGCGACACAGGAGTACTATATTCTGATTCACATTCCACTAAAAGCTCATATTCTGAAAAATTTTATAATTAACTTCTGTAATCCTTTTCGAGCCTCTCGCTTAATAGGGTATTGTTTTTGTCTTACGGGCTTGGCTCCAGGCTTTAAGGTTACTTTTACCGGCTCTGCCCACTTAGATCGCTCCGGAGCTCCGCTCGCTCAAACCAAAGGAATTACTACGTTTTCCACTTCCTCGGGAACCCGTTCCTCCCTGGAGGAATCCTGTAACATAAACGCTCTCGCCTCTGTGGCTTTTGATTCTGGTATTAGTGATTTAATCTCTCCATCTTTAAAAGTTACTTGAGCATCTAATTGACCTAATAGATCTCGTCATAACAGAGGCAGTGGACATTCAGGCATATGCAGAAACTGGTGAGTTGCCCATTGCTTCTCCAATTTAAACTTTAATGGCTCTGAGAGGGGCTAATTTTTCTTTGCCCTGTTGCGCTAGCAACATCTACTGATTTATGATCAAATTTCTCTTCACGTGTATTCAATACCAAATAAGTGGCTCCCGTATCTACCAAAAATTCTATTTCTTCATTCCGTAGCTTCAGTGTAACCAGGTGTTCAGCTAGGGTTGATTCCCCTGGTCTCCTTCATGCCAAGCTACTTCAAGCATTTAACCCAGATCTCTGGATTCAGGTTGTTCTAGTTTCTGAAGGTTGTTTTCTCTCCCCCCGCCCCCATCTGGGGCTGATTGTCTTATGAATATAGAGACCAGCTGAATTGCTTTTTCTGGTTTTTCTGGGTTCAAATGAGTATATTTTCTGGTGGTCACCTTCAGTCTTTCCATAAAGGCTGAAGGGGACTCACTTAATTCTTGTCTCACTTCATAAATTTTGACCAATTTATTGCTTTTGGCATTGCTTGTCTTACTCCAAATAAAATCTCTCTCTGACATCTAGTCAACATTCCCCTGGGTCCTGGCTGATTAGGGTCCCACTCGGGATTTGTAGATGGAAAATTCTTATTCATTGTTCTCTGTAAATTCCCGTTAGCATGTGCTCCCTGCACCTGCCTTCTGGCTGTATTCCATACTATTTTCTTGTCAGTTTCATCAAGCGAAGTATCCAGTATCACAAGTAGAGCAACACTCTTTCAAGTTCTCACCACGTTTTCCTCTTTTCAGAAACATTGCCGTAGAATCTTGTGGACATACCTCACGCTGTTTCTGCTGCTCGGGATGATTCCACGGTGTAAAGAACAAATCAACATATGCCACTTCTTCCCGTTTGCCTTCCCTTTTTACAAAACAACATTAATTGCAAGATGGTACGATATTGCAATGTCTCGTGTTCTGGCCATTTGTGCCCACCTTCCAATTGATACGTTGGCCACCAATGATTGCAATATTCAATTAATGGTTTCCGAGTTAGTGGGTCACCGCCCCCGACGTCTTTCCAGTGCTTCAAAATACATCGCAAAGGTGTTCTCTGTGGGATAGGTTTCCTACTCAGTAATGCTCCCGTCTCCCAGTCGACTAGTAGTTGTGATAGTGCACTATCACAAATACTAGTCAGAGGGACTCCAACCCCCGTTAGAGGTCTCACTGGAAATCTGCCACTGGGATCTGTAGCCCCCTGCTAGATATCCCTGGAGACTTCAACCCCCTGTTGAAGACTCCCCTACCCTCGGGTCCCGCTCCACAGGCTTTCGCCTAGCAGAGACTTACCAACCGAGGCACCTCTTGGCCCCGACCCTGCGTGGCTTTCGCCGCGCCTTACGGGCAGGCCTGTGGGACTCAAACCCGCTATCCTATCCTATGTGGGAAACTAACCCCACGTATTATTCTACCTAAGTTTCTTCTTCAAAGAATGCCTTGTTTACCTCAATCCAGGGGATCTTGCTCAGAATTCTCTGGCCCGGGGATCGGAAGCTCTCCCGGAGAATTCCTCGGGGCCGGCTGCAGGTCCCACGATCCCACGGATCCGTCGAGATTCAAAAGCAGGTTCCCACCTGGGGTGCCAAAACTGTTACCGAAAAACGCGTTAAAATCGGAAACGACTCCTCAACACCAATTTAGTATTAAAGAGCAGGCATTCTATATTCACGGCGCCGGATGCACGGGGGATCGCTCCTCCTGGCGTGCGTACCTCACGCACCTTTCCTGTACAATTTGTAGATGAAAATTTTACATACTCATACATAGTCATTATTGTCTTGTCTAGCGATGGGTACAAACTTGCTCGTTCCGTATGTCAATCACTGCGCAGGCTCGGTTGTCCTCTTCCGTTGTTCTCTTCTGAGTAGGTGGTGTTACTTGGGTCGGTGGTGGTCTGTGAGTCGGTGGTCGCGATCTCCCCCTGCCGGAATTACCTTTTAGCTTCTCGGCTCTTACTCTTGGCAGTCTTGGCTAGTTTTCTCAGTCCGCTAAGCGAAACCGCGTTTTGTCATCCTTTTCTGACAGAAGCATGTTGTCTGTTGTTCTGCTGACATTAACGATCGCCTAGGCACTAAAATGCAGATCGACAGGTGCGCTGATTGGTACGCTCCATGTTCCCGTAATGGAACACCGTCTCTGGTTGGTTGATTTCATCGCTTTGGTTACACCTGTTCCTGTTGTTCAGTTTCTTCTTTTTTGGCTTTGTGTGATTCTCTCTGTGATTCTGTTTTTCTCTGCCTCGCTTTTCCCAGCTCCCCGTCCCTCACTTTTAATGCCCGTTATCCTTCACCAGCACACTCTCCCTTGGTTCCCATCCTCGTTTCTGAATTCCTCCTGCTTTGCCACGTAGCCCGTGACTTTTTTCTTAATCTCTCTCTGTCTGCCTCAACGCTCCCCCCGTGCTTTTTAATTCGTCTTCTCTGCTCTGTACCCTGCTACTGTTCTTGCCTTTCTGAGTTCTTCTCTGTCCAGCTCCCTTTCCCTATTCATGAATTCCTGTTCTTCCTGCAGCCACCGCTGTTCCCTGTGACCTCCATCTCTCTCTGTCCAGCTCCCTGTCCCTAGGTTTTAATTCCTGCCTCTGCCCGCTGTAGCCTGTCTAGATGTTTCTCTCGGCCTCTCTCTCTGTCCGGCTCCCTCTCTCTGTGTTCTAATTCCACGTTCTCTGTCACGTGGACCCGTGCTATTTGTTTGTCCTCATCTCTCTCTGTCCAGCTCCTTGCTGCGACGTTTTATTTCCTCATTTCCTCCCTCTCTGTCTTTGTAGCCCATTGCTGTTGGTTTGTTTTTTTCTTTTTTTTCACTTGTTTCTTCATGTGTCTCTGTCTGCCTCCCAGTCCCTGATCTTTAATTCCTCCTTCCCTGTAGGCCGCTGTTCCTTTTTTCCATTCTACATTGTGTTCTCTTTGGTCTGCTGTTCTTATTCATTGATTCCCTCCTTGCTGCCCTGTGGCTTGTCCCCATTTTATTGTTGCTTCTCTCTCCCTCTCTCTGGCTTCTTGCCCCTGTTTTTAAAATTCCTCCCTCTCTTCTCTCTTCCCTGTAGGCCGTGTGATCTTTAGCCTTTCTCCATGTCTTTCTGCCCATCTCTCTGTGTCTATTCATTAATTCTTCCCTCTCTGCCCTGTAGCCTGTAGCTTCTGTCCTTTCTCCATCTTGCTGTCCCTGGCTCCCCCGTGACCCTATGCTAGAATTGTTTCTCTCTTCTCTCCGTACGCATTGCGATTCCTTTTGCTCTCTGTCTCCCTTTGGTTTTTTTCTTTTTTTTTTTCTGGCTCCCTGTCCCTAATTCTTAATTCTCTGCCTTCTCGTGCCCCATGGTTTGTTCTGTGGGGTTCTCTCGCGGTTCCCTCGCAGTTCCCTCCAGTCCATACTGGGCTATATTGGTCTAGTCCATACTGGGCTATATTGGTCTAGTCCATACTGGGCTATATTGGTCTAGTCCATACTGGGCTATATTGGTCTGTCCCGGCTTCCTCCCACTTCTTTCCCAGTGCCTCACAGTAGGTCCCGGTTCCGTCCATGGGATGAACTGTGAGGGAACTGTGAGGGAACTGTGAGGGAACTGTGAGGGAACTGTGAGGGAACTGTGAGGGAACTGTGAGGGAACTGTGAGGGAACTGTGAGGGAACTGTGAGGGAACTGTGAGGGAACTGTGAGGGAACTGTGAGGGAACTGTGAGGGAACTGTGAGGGAACTGTGAGGGAACTGTGAGGGAACTGTGAGGGAACTGTGAGGGAACTGTGAGGGAACTGTGAGGGAACTGTGAGGGAACTGTGAGGGAACTGTGAGGGAACTGTGAGGGAACTGTGAGGGAACTGTGAGGGAACTGTGAGGGAACTGTGAGGGAACTGTGAGGGAACTGTGAGGGAACTGTGAGGGAACTGTGAGGGAACTGTGAGGGAACTGTGAGGGAACTGTGAGGGAACTGTGAGGGAACTGTGAGGGAACTGTGAGTAGGGGGGCGGCCCCCCGGGCCCCAGCCCCTCCCCCCCGCCTGGGGCCAGGGCCCCGCGGCCGCCGGCCCCTTCCTCCTCTGCCCGCTCCCGTCGCGGACGGCTCGGTATGTGTCACGAGCGGCAGCCGCGTTCAGCAGCTCTCGGAGGGCGCGCGGCTGTGCCCGGCCGTGACCGGGGCCCGCAGGGGTTTCCCGCTCGCCCCGAGAAGGCGCTGGCCCCGAGCCGGCGCGTCCCGCCCCGCCCGGCCCTCGGCGCCCTCGCGAGCTGAGCGCGGCCCGGCCAGCAGGGGGCGCTGGCGCTCACCGGCTGGGCGCGGTGGCGGGGCCGGTGGGGGCCGTTCCTTCCGGCCGCCCTTTAAGGGCCGCCCCGCGGGGCTCGGGCTTCCGGTGGCGCGTGCGCGGCGCGTCGGAGCGGGGGCGGGAGCGGTGCGTGTGGAGGCCGAAGGGCCGGTGCGTGTGGCGGCGGGGTCGCGAGGCGTCCCTGTGCGGTGCCGGGGCCCCTCTGCGGCCCGGCGTGGGAAGCCCGCGGCCGGCGGAGCCTGCTCGGAGCTGGGCGGGGAGCGCCGCGGCGGTCCGGCCGCCGGCAGCCATCCCCTGCGGTGGCCGGCAGCCCCTCGGGACGCCTGGAGGCCTGGCGGTGCCCGAGCCTCGCCTGCGGCAGCCGCCTGAGAGAGCAGCGCGGCCGTGTCCGGGGGCCGGAGAGCGCTGGTGGGTGAGTTCGGGCAGCGGGGGGCGGGTGTGTGTCTCCGGGCGGGGCCGGGGGGCTCCGTGCCCCGCAGAGGAGCCCCGGTCGGGCATCGTTCGCTTCCGAACAATGCAGGTCTGTCCCTGGTTATTTTCTGTGTACAGTGTTTCGGGCCACCTGAAAGCCTTTGGCCGGGTAGGTTTGGTGCGGGGCGATGGCAGGTGTGGACCCTGAAAGATCTCGGGTGGGGTGCGTGGGAGGTATTTCTTGCCTTAAAACTCTGAGCCCACCTCGTGTGTCATGTCGTGTTATCATGTCGTGAGTCTCGTGACTGTGGCAAATGGCTGAGTCGGGCGTTTTCTGATAACTAACTTCTGAACGTGTGCGTGTGTAGGCACGGGGAGATTTGTGCAGGGTGACGGAGCCCCTTGTGCTTCTGTGCTAATGTCTACCTGTTCTAGACCTCCAGTGTTGGAAAGCCTTTGTTTAGTGCCTAGTTGTGGCTGCGTAACTGCTGTTGCGCCTGCAGCTGTGCTCGCAGGGATGCTGGGTGGCTCCGCATCAAACCGGCCGCCGGGCGGCCGGGTTGTGCCGCAGAGCATGCCGGGAGCTGTAGTCCTTGCGGCTGCCGGGCGGCCGGGTTGTGCCGCAGAGCATGCCGGGAGCTGTATTCCTGGCGCAGTGGCTGCCGGCCCTGTCACGTGGTTCGCCGGGCATGGCGGGAGGCGCGGTCTTCCGGCGCTCGGGTGCCGGGCGGCCGTGGCGCGTACGGTACGCGAGGTGTATTTTTGGGGTTGGCTTCGTGTTGATTACTGGGGGCTTGCGGGTGCGGCCGCTTCCCGAGAAGCGGTGAGTTCCCCGGGAGCTGACAGAAGGGAAGAGGGAAAGGAGGAGGACGATGACCTTTTCCCCGTGCCCAGGGCGCAGATGATGGCCGCGTCCCCGGCCCACCGGAGGTCCCGCTCAGCCTCCCCGGGCCCCCCTTGCCCCGTGCGCCTGCCCCCAGCTCCGGCACCTCCCCATAAGCGTGCTGCATAGCCTTAGGCCGCCCCCAGGCCCTGTCGTGAAGGCAGCAAGCCGTCCCTCAAGCGCACTGGATTCCCCCTTGGCGCAGGGGCCCTTAGCAGTAGCGTGGGGAGGGAGCGGTGTGTCCAGAAGCCCCTGCGGAAGGAGAGGCTTTGGCCAGGGTCGATCGACGGTAATGACGGTCGCTGTTTCTTCTTTCCCTCTCCCAGAGACCGTGCTGAGGACGTGGTTGTCTGTCCTTCCCCCGGGGATGCCGTTGCCTGCGGCCGTCTCAGGCTCGCGTGGCTTCTCTCTGCCCGTCCTCGCCGTCCTCGCAGCGCAGGGCCGAAAAGGGATAGACAAAGCCCTTCCCGGCTGCGGACAGGAGCTGCCTCGGCTGAAGCTGGAGACGCCAACGAAAGGTAAAGAAGAAGAAACTGAAGGTGCTCTGGCTGCCAGCTGCCTTCCTGCCGCAGGCAAGAGAGAGCCTGTCCATGCAGGTGGGGGAGGAAGGATCCCCCTTCATAGCCCGCAGCGGGCCGGGCCACCAACGTGCACCGTAGGGTCTGTACGCGTAACCCGGAGTTGGGTACGGGCGTGTAGTGCACGAGCGAGCTAGGCTACGTGCCTAGGAAGCCTCATCTGGTAAGAGCTGTAAGACACCCACGTATTCTCTTCAGGTGGAGGACGGCCTAGAGTCTGGAGCTGCAGAAGAGGCAGGGAGGAGAGGAGGGGAAAGAAGCATCTGAACGGCTAAATTGTGCCAGCAGCGCTGAGAGCGAGAGTCGCGGTGAGTCCTGGGCCACTGGGGCCCCGTTGCCTCTCTTGTACGTCCTGGGCCCTCCCTGTCTCTCCCCCGGCCCCCTCTCTTTCCTTACCTGCTGCAAAATTATTTTTTTTTGCGCCCCCCCCGCACCTTCTTTCTCCGTCTCGCTCTGAGTGGCTCCCTGCCTCCCCGTCTTTTCAGTCCTCCCTCTCTCTGTCCTGTAGCCTGTGGCTCCTTTTTCTTTCTCCGCCTCTCTCTGCCTGGCTCTGGCTCCGTTTTTTTTTTTTTTTTATTCCTCCTGCTCTGTCCTGTAGCCTGTCGGTGTTTTGTTGTTCTCTGGCTCTCTTGATCTGACTCCCTGTGTTACCGAAAAACGCGTTAAAATCGGAAACGACTCCTCAACACCAATTTAGTATTAAAGAGCAGGCATTCTATATTCACGGCGCCGGATGCACGGGGGATCGCTCCTCCTGGCGTGCGTACCTCACGCACCTTTCCCGTACAATTTATAGATGAAAATTTCACATACTCATACATAGTCATTATTGTCTTGTCTAGTGATGGGTACAAACTTGCTCGTTCCCTATGTCAGTCACTGCGCAGGCTCGGTTGTCCTCCCAGTACAGTGCGGGGAACGGGGACGTACAGTGCGGGGAACGGGGACGTACAGTGCGGGGAACGGGGACGTACCAGGATCTACTGGGTTGTACTGGGAGGGAACTGGGACGTACTGGGAGGCTCTACAATGTCCTGGGATGCCCTGGGATGTAGTGTGGAGGAACTAGGATGTACAGGCTTGTACTGGGTTGTACCGGGTGGAACTGGCAGGAATTTGGGATGTACCAGGATGTACTGGGATGTACTGGGAGGTAACTGTTATGTACTGGGAAGGAACTGGTAGGGAACTGGGATGTACTGGTATGTACTGGGAGGGAAGTGTTATGTACTGAGGGTAACTGGGACGTACTGGGATGTGCTGGGAGGGAACTGTGAAGAACTGGGATGTACTGGGAGGGAACTGGGATGTACTGGGAGGAAAGTGTTGGGAATTGGGATTTACTGGGAGGGAACTGGGATGGACTGGGAGGGAACTGGGATGTAGTGGGACATACTGGGAGGGAACTGGGATGTACTGGGGTGTACTGGGAGGGGACTGTTATGTACCAAGGGGGAACTGGGATGTACTGGGAGTGAACTGTGAAGTACTGGGATGTACTTAGAGGGAAGTGGGAGGGAACTTGGATGTAGTGGGAGAGAACTGGGATTTACTTGGAGGAAAGTGGCATGTACTGGGCTGTACTGGAATGGAACTGGGAGTGAACTGTGTGTGAACTGTGAGGGAACTGGGATGTACTGCGATGTACTGGGACAGACTGGGAGGGATCTGGGATGTACTGGGCTGCACTGGTAGGGAACTGGGATGTACTGGGAGGAATCTGGAATGTCCCAGTTGACACCCACTTCCCTCCCAGTGCCTCCCAGTATATCCCAGTCTCCTCCCAGTACATCCCAGTAAATCCCAGTTTGCTCCCAGTACATCCCAGTACATCGCAGTACATTCCAGTTCCGTGCCTGTACATCCCAATACATCCCTGTTCCATGCCAGTACATCCCAGTTCCCTACCAGTTCATCCCCGTACATCCCAATTCCCTCCCGGTTCACTACCACTTCTTTCCCAGTGCCTCCCAATACATCCCAGTTCCGTCCCATTACATCCCAGTATATCCCAGTTCCCTCCCAGTACATCCCAGGTCCCTCCCAGTACATCCCAGTTCCCTCCCAGTACTGGGAGGGAACTGGGATGTACTGGGAGGCACTACAATGTGCGGGGATGCCCTGGGATGTACTGTGGAGGAACTAGGATGTACAGGCTTGTACTGGGTTGTACCGGGTGGAACTGGCAGGGATTTGGGATGTACCAGGATGTACTGGGATGTACTGGGAGGTAACTGTTATGTACTGGGAAGGAACAGGGAGGGAACTGGGATGTACTGGTAGGGAACTGGGATGTACTGGTAGGGAACTGGGACGTACTGTGAGGACACTGGGATGTACTGTTATGTACTGGGAGGGAAGTGTTATGTACTGAGGGGAACAGGGATGTACTGGGATGTACTGAGAGGGAACTGTGAAGTACTGGGATGTACTGGGAGTCAACTGGGAGGGAACTGGTATGTAGTAGGATGTACTGGGTGGGAACTGGGATGTACCAGGATGTACTGGTATGTACTGGGAGGGAACTGGGATGTACTGGGAGGGAACTGGGATGTACTGGGAGGGAACTGGGATGTACTGGGGACATACTGGCAGGGAACTGGGATGTACTGGGAGTGGATTGGGATGTACTGGGAGGGAACTTGGATGTATTGGGAGGGAAGTGTTATGTACCAAGGGGGAACTGGGACGTACTGGGATGTAGTGGGAGTGAACTGTGAAGTACTGGGATGTACTGTGAGGGAACTGGGATGTACTGGGAGGGAACTTTAAAGTACTGGGATGTACTTAGAGGAAACTGGGAGGCAACTGGCATGTACTGGGATGTACTGGAATGGAACTGGGAGTGAACTGTGTGTGAACTGGGAGGGAACTGGGATGTACTGTGAGGGTACTGGGAGGGACTGGGAGGGATCTGGGATGTACTGGGCTGCACTGGTAGGGAACTGGGATGTACTGGGAGGACACTGGAATGTCCCAGTTGACACCCACTTCCCTCCCAGTTTCCTCCCAGTATATCCCAGTTTCCTCCCAGTAAATCACAGTTTCCTCCCAGTTAATCACAGTTTCCTCCCAGTAAATCACAGTTTCCTCCCAGTAAATCACAGTTTCCTCCCAGTAAATCCCAGTTTCCTCCCAGTAAATCCCAGTTTCCTCCCAGTAAATCCCAGTTTCCTCCCAGTACATCCCAGTTTCCTCCCAGTAAATCCCAGTTTCCTCCCAGTATATCCCAGTTTCCTCCCAGTATATCCCAGTTTCCTCCCAGTACATCCCAGTAAATCCCAGTTCGCTCCCAGTACATCCCAATACATCCCCGTTCCATGCCAGTACATCCCAGTTCCCTACTAGTTCATCCCCGTACATCCCAATTCCCTCCCGGTTCACTACCACTTCTTTCCCAGTGCCTCCCAATACATCCCAGATCCGTCCCATTACATCCCAGTACATCCCAGTTCCCTCCCAGTACATCCCAGATCCCTCCCAGTACTGGGAGGGAACTGGGATGTACTGGGAGGCACTACAATGTGCGGGGATGCCCTGGGATGTACTGTGGAGGAACTAGGATGTACAGGCTTGTACTGGGTTGTATCGGGTGGAACTGGCAGGGATTTGGGATGTACCAGGATCTACTGGGATGTACTGGGATGTACTGGGAGGTAACTGTTGTGTACTGGGAGGGAACTGGGAGGGAACTGGGATGTAGTAGGATGTACTGGGAGGGAACTGGGATGTATTGGGACGGACTGGGAGGGAACTGGGACGGACTGGGATGCACTGGTAGGGAACTGGGATGTACTGGGAGGAAACTGGAATGTCCCAGTTGACACCCACTTTCCTCCCAGTTTCCTCCCAGTATATCCCAGTTTCCTCCCAGTACATCCCAGTAAATCCCAGTTTGCTCCCAGTCCATCGCTGTACATTCCAGTTCCGTTCCTGTACATCCCAATACATCCCCGTTCCATGCCAGTACATCCCAGTTTCCTACCAGTTCATCCCCGTACATCCCAATTCCCTCCCGGTTCGCTACCACTTCTTTCCCATTG
The DNA here is from genome assembly GCF_949628215.1 of Phalacrocorax aristotelis. Lineage (NCBI taxonomy): Eukaryota > Metazoa > Chordata > Aves > Suliformes > Phalacrocoracidae > Phalacrocorax > Phalacrocorax aristotelis. The sequence goes on from NW_027441368.1 coordinate 388,871, forward strand.
CCTCCAAATACATCCCTGTTCCGTCCCATTACATCCCAGTACATCCCAGGTCCCTCCCAGTACTGGGAGGGAGCTGGGATGTACTGGGAGGCACTACAATGTGCGGGGATGCCCTGGGATGTACTGTGGAGGAACTAGGATGTACAGGCTTGTACTGGGTTGTACCGGGTGGAACTAGCAGGGATTTGGGATGTACCATGATCTACTGGGATGTACTGGGATGTACTGGGAGGTAACTGTTATGTACTGGGAGTGAACTGGGAGGGAACTGGGACGTACTGGTAGGGAACTGGGATGTACTGGGAGGGAACTGGGACGTACTGTGAGGACACTGGGATGTACTGTTATGTACTGGGAGGGAAGTGTTATGTACAGAGGGGAACTGGTGCGTACTGGGATGTACTGGGATGGAACTGTGAAGTACTGGGATGTACTGGGAGTGAACTGGGAGGGAACTGGTATGTAGTAGGATGTACTGGGTGGGAACTGGGATGTACCAGGATGTACTGGGAGGGAACTGGTATGTACTGGGAGGGAACTGGGATGTACTGGGAAGTAGTGGGAGGGAACTGGGAGGGAACTGGGATGTAGTGGGAGGGAACTGGTATGTACTGGGAGCGAACTGGGATGTACTGGGGACATACTGGCAGGGAACTGGGATGTACTGGGAGGGGATTGGGATGTACTGGGAGGGAACTTGGATGTATTGGGAGGGAAGTGTTATGTACCAAGGGGGAACTGGGACGTACTGGGATGTAGTGGGAGTGAACTGTGAAGTACTGGGATGTACTTAGAGGGAACTGGGAGGCAACTGGGATGTACTGGGATGTACTGGAATGGAACTGGGAGTGAACTGTGTGTGAACTGGGAGGGAACTGGGATATACTGTGAGGTAACTGGGATGTACTGGGAGGGACTGGGTGGGATCTGGGATGTACTGGGCTGCACTGGTAGGGAACTGGGATGTACTGGGAGGAAACTGGAATGTCCCAGTTGACACCCACTTCCCTCCCAGGTTCCTCCCAGTATATCCCAGTTTCCTCCCAGTATATCCCAGTTTCCTCCCAGTACATCCCAGTAAATCCAGCTCGCTGCCAGTACATGCCAATACATCGCCGTACATTCCAGTTCCGTTCCTGTACATCCCAATACATCCCCGTTCCATGCCAGTACATCCCAGTTCCCTACCAGTTCATCCCCGTACATCCCAATTCCCTCCCGGTTCACTACCACTTCTTTCCCAATGCCTCCCAATACATCCCAGTTCCGTCCCATTACATCCCAGTACATCCCAGTTCCCTCCCAGTACATCCCAGTTCCCTCCCAGTACTGCGAGGGAGCTGGGATGTACTGGGAGGCACTACAATGTGCGGGGATGTCCTGGGATGTACCGTGGAGGAACTCGGATGTACAGGCTTGTACTGGGTTGTACCGGGTGGAGCTGGCAGGGATTTGGGATGTACCAGGATCTACTGGGATGTACTGGGATGTACTGGGAGGTAACTGTTGTGTACTGGGAGTGAACTGGGAGGGACCTGGGATGTACTGGGAGGGAAGGCACTACAATGTGCGGGGATGCACAGGGATGTACTGTGGAGGAACTAGGATGTACAGGCTTGTACTCGGTTGTACCTGGTGGAACTGGCAGGGATTTGAAATGTCCTAGTATCTACTAGGATGTACTGGGATGTACTGGGAGGTAACTGTTGTGTACTGGGAGTGAACTGGGAGGGAACTGTGAAGTACTGGGATGTACTTAGAGGGAACTGGGATGTACTGGGAGGGAACTGGGATGTACTGGGTGGAAAGTGTTGGGAATTGGGATTTACTGGGAGGGAACTGGGATGGACTGGGAGGGAACTGGGATGTAGTGGGACATACTGGGAGGGAACTGGGATGTACTGGGGTGTACTGGGAGGGAATTGTTATGTACCGAGGGGGAACTGGGACGTACTGGGAGTGAACTGTGAAGTACTGGGATGTACTTAGAGGGAAGTGGGAGGGAACTTGAATGTAGTGGGAGGGTACTGGGATTTACTTGGAGGAAAGTGGCATGTACTGGGCTGTACTGGAATGGAACTGGGAGTGAACTGTGTGTGAACTGTGAGGGAACTGGGATGTACTGGGATGTACTGGGACAGACTGGGAGGGATCTGGGATGTACTGGGAGGGATCTGGGATGTACTGGGCTGCACTGGTAGGGAACTGGGATGTACTGGGAGGAAACTGGAATGTCCCAGTTGACACCCACTTCCCTCCCAGTGCCTCCCAGTATATCCCAGTTTCCTCCCAGTACATCCCAGTAAATCCCAGTTTGCTCCCAGTACATCCCAGTACATCGCAATACATTCCAGTTCCGTTCCTGTACATCCCAATACATCCCTGTTCCATGCCAGTATATCCCAGTTCCCTACCAGTTCATCCCCGTACATCCCAATTCCCTCCCGGTTCACTACCACTTCTTTCCCAGTTCCGTCCCATTACATCCCAGTTCCGTCCCATTACATCCCAGTACATCCCAGTTCCCTCCCAGTACATCCCAGTTCCCTCCCAGTACATCCCAGTTCCCTCCCAGTACTGGGAGGGAGCTGGCATGTACTGGGAGGCACTACAATGTGCGGGGATGTCCTGGGATGTACCGTGGAGGAACTAGGATGTACAGGCTTGTACTGGGTTGTACCGGGTGGAACTGGCAGGGATTTGGGATGTACCAGGATCTACTGGGATGTACTGGGAGGTAACTGTTGTGTACTGGGAGTGAACTGGGAGGGACCTGGGATGTACTGGAAGGCACTACAATGTGCGGGGATGCCCTGGGATGTACTGTGGAGGAACTAGGATGTACAGGCTTGTACTGGGTTGTACCGGGTGGAACTGGCAGGGATTTGGGATGTACCAGGATCTACTGGGATGTACTGGGAGGTAACTGTTATGTACTGGGAAGGAACAGGGAGGGAACTGGGATGTACTGGTAGGGAACTGGGGTGTACTGTGAGGGAACTGGGACGTACTGTGAGGACACTGGGATGTACTGTTACGTACTGGGAGGGAAGTGTTATGTACTGAGGGGAACTGGGACGTACTGGGATGTTCTGGGAGGGAACTGTGAAGTACTGGGATGTACTGGGAGTGAACTGGGAGGGAACTGGTATGTAGTAGGATGTACTGGGTGGGAACTGGGATGTACCAGGATGTACTGGAAGGGAACTGGGATGTACTGGAAGGGAACTGGGATTTACTGGGAGGGAACTGGGATTTACTGGGAGGGAACTGGGATGTACTGGGACATACTGGCAGGGAACTGGGATGTACTGGGAGGGGATTGGGACGGACTGGGAGGGAACTGGGATGTACTGGGCTGCACTGGTAGGGAACTGGGATGTACTGGGAGGAAACTGGAATGTCCCAGTTGACACCCACTTCCCTCCCAATGCCTCCCAGTATATCCCAGTTTCCTCCCAGTACATCCCAGTAAATCGCAGCTCGCTGCCAGTACATGCCAATACATCGCTGTACATTCCAGTTCTGTTCCTGTACATCCCAATACATCCCCGTTCCATGCCAGTACATCCCAGTTTCCTGCCAGTTCATCCCCGTACATCCCAATTCCCTCCCGGTTCACTACCACTTCTTTCCCAGTGCCTCCCAATACATCCCAGTTCCGTCCCATTACATCCCATTACATCCCAGTTCCCTCCCAGTACGTCCCAGTTCCCTCCCAGTACATCCCAGTTCCCTCCCAGTACTGGGAGGGACCTGGGATGTACTGGGAGGCACTACAATGTGCGGGGATGCCCTGGGATGTACTGTGGAGGAACTAGGATGTACAGGCTTGTACTCGGTTGTACCGGGTAGAACTGGCAGGGATTTGGGATGTACCAGGATCTACTGGGATGTACTGGGAGGTAACTGTTATGTACTGGGAGTGAACAGGGAGGGAACTGGGATGTACTGGGAGGGAACTGGGATGTACTTAGAGGGAACTGGGATGTACTGGGAGGGAACTGGGAGTGAACTGGGAGGGAACTGTGAAGTACTGGGATGTACTGGGAGGGAACTGGGATGTACTGGGAGGGAACTGGGATCTACTGGGTGGAAAGTGTTGGGAATTGGGATTTACTGGGAGGGAACTGGGATGGACTGGGAGGGAACTGGGATGTAGTGGGGTGTACTGGGAGGGAACTGTTATGTACCGAGGGGGAACTGGGATGTACTGGGAGTGAACTGTGAAGTACTGGGATGTACTTAGAGGGAAGTGGGAGGGAACTTGGATGTAGTGGGAGGGAACTGGGATTTACTTGGAGGAAAGTGGCATGTACTGGGATGTACTGGAATGGAACTGGGAGTGAACTGTGTGTGAACTGTGAGGGAACTGGGATGTACTGTGAGGGAACTGGGATGTACTGTGAGGGAACTGGGATGTACTGGGATGTACTGGGACGGACTGGGAGGGAACTGGGATGTACTGGGAGGGATCTGGGATGTACTGGGCTGCACTGGTTGGGAACTGGGATCTACTGGGAGGAAACTGGAATGTCCCAGTTGACACCCACTTCCCTCCCAGTGCCTCCCAGTATATCCCAGTTTCCTCCCAGTACATCCCAGTAAATCCCAGTTTGCTCCCAGTACATCCCAGTACATCGCAGTACATTCCAGTTCCGTGCCTGTACATCCCAATACATCCCCGTTCCATGCCAGTACATCCCAGTTCCCTACCAGTTCATCCCCGTACATCCCAATTCCCTCCCGGTTCACTACCACTTCTTTCCCAGTGCCTCCCAATACATCCCAGTTCCGTCCCATTACATCCCATTACATCCCAGTTCCCTCCCAGTACGTCCCAGTTCCCTCCCAGTACATCCCAGTTCCCTCCCAGTACTGGGAGGGACCTGGGATGTACTGGGAGGCACTACAATGTGCGGGGATGCCCTGGGATGTACTGTGGAGGAACTAGGATGTACAGGCTTGTACTCGGTTGTACCGGGTAGAACTGGCAGGGATTTGGGATGTACCAGGATCTACTGGGATGTACTGGGAGGTAACTGTTATGTACTGGGAGTGAACAGGGAGGGAACTGGGATGTACTGGGAGGGAACTGGGAGTGAACTGGGAGGGAACTGTGAAGTACTGGGATGTACTGGGAGGGAACTGGGATGTACTGGGAGGGAACTGGGATGTACTGGGTGGAAAGTGTTGGGAATTGGGATTTACTGGGAGGGAACTGGGATGGACTGGGAGGGAACTGGGATGTAGTGGGGTGTACTGGGAGGGAACTGTTATGTACCGAGGGGGAACTGGGATGTACTGGGAGTGAACTGTGAAGTACTGGGATGTACTTAGAGGGAAGTGGGAGGGAACTTGGATGTAGTGGGAGGGAACTGGGATTTACTTGGAGGAAAGTGGCATGTACTGGGATGTACTGGAATGGAACTGGGAGTGAACTGTGTGTGAACTGTGAGGGAACTGGGATGTACTGTGAGGGAACTGGGATGTACTGTGAGGGAACTGGGATGTACTGGGATGTACTGGGACGGACTGGGAGGGAACTGGGATGTACTGGGAGGGATCTGGGATGTACTGGGCTGCACTGATTGGGAACTGGGATCTACTGGGAGGAAACTGGAATGTCCCAGTTGACACCCACTTCCCTCCCAGTGCCTCCCAGTATATCCCAGTTTCCTCCCAGTACATCCCAGTAAATCCCAGTTTGCTCCCAGTACATCCCAGTACATCGCAGTACATTCCAGTTCCGTGCCTGTACATCCCAATACATCCCCGTTCCATGCCAGTACATCCCAGTTCCCTACCAGTTCATCCCCGTACATCCCAATTCCCTCCCGGTTCACTACCACTTCTTTCCCAGTTCCGTCCCATTACATCCCAGTTTCCTCCCAGTACATCCCAGTAAATCCCAGTTTGCTCCCAGTACATCGCAGTACATTCCAGTTCTGTTCCTGTACATCCCAATACATCCCCGTTCCATGCCAGTACATCCCAGTTTCCTACCAGTTCATCCCCGTACATCCCAATTCCCTCCCGGTTCACTACCACTTCTTTCCCAGTGCCTCCCAATACATCCCAGTTCCGTCCCATTACATCCCAGTACATCCCAGTTCCCTCCCAGTACATCCCAGTTCCCTCCCAGTACTGCGAGGGAGCTGGGATGTACTGGGAGGCACTACAATGTGCGGGGATGTCCTGGGATGTACCGTGGAGGAACTCGGATGTACAGGCTTGTACTGGGTTGTACCGGGTGGAGCTGGCAGGGATTTGGGATGTACCAGGATCTACTGGGATGTACTGGGATGTACTGGGAGGTAACTGTTGTGTACTGGGAGTGAACTGGGAGGGACCTGGGATGTACTGGGAGGGAAGGCACTACAATGTGCGGGGATGCACAGGGATGTACTGTGGAGGAACTAGGATGTACAGGCTTGTACTCGGTTGTACCTGGTGGAACTGGCAGGGATTTGAAATGTCCTAGTATCTACTAGGATGTACTGGGATGTACTGGGAGGTAACTGTTGTGTACTGGGAGTGAACTGGGAGGGAACTGTGAAGTACTGGGATGTACTTAGAGGGAACTGGGATGTACTGGGAGGGAACTGGGATGTACTGGGTGGAAAGTGTTGGGAATTGGGATTTACTGGGAGGGAACTGGGATGGACTGGGAGGGAACTGGGATGTAGTGGGACATACTGGGAGGGAACTGGGATGTACTGGGGTGTACTGGGAGGGAATTGTTATGTACCGAGGGGGAACTGGGACGTACTGGGAGTGAACTGTGAAGTACTGGGATGTACTTAGAGGGAAGTGGGAGGGAACTTGAATGTAGTGGGAGGGTACTGGGATTTACTTGGAGGAAAGTGGCATGTACTGGGCTGTACTGGAATGGAACTGGGAGTGAACTGTGTGTGAACTGTGAGGGAACTGGGATGTACTGGGATGTACTGGGACAGACTGGGAGGGATCTGGGATGTACTGGGAGGGATCTGGGATGTACTGGGCTGCACTGGTAGGGAACTGGGATGTACTGGGAGGAAACTGGAATGTCCCAGTTGACACCCACTTCCCTCCCAGTGCCTCCCAGTATATCCCAGTTTCCTCCCAGTACATCCCAGTAAATCCCAGTTTGCTCCCAGTACATCCCAGTACATCGCAATACATTCCAGTTCCGTTCCTGTACATCCCAATACATCCCTGTTCCATGCCAGTATATCCCAGTTCCCTACCAGTTCATCCCCGTACATCCCAATTCCCTCCCGGTTCACTACCACTTCTTTCCCAGTTCCGTCCCATTACATCCCAGTTCCGTCCCATTACATCCCAGTACATCCCAGTTCCCTCCCAGTACATCCCAGTTCCCTCCCAGTACATCCCAGTTCCCTCCCAGTACTGGGAGGGAGCTGGCATGTACTGGGAGGCACTACAATGTGCGGGGATGTCCTGGGATGTACCGTGGAGGAACTAGGATGTACAGGCTTGTACTGGGTTGTACCGGGTGGAACTGGCAGGGATTTGGGATGTACCAGGATCTACTGGGATGTACTGGGAGGTAACTGTTGTGTACTGGGAGTGAACTGGGAGGGACCTGGGATGTACTGGAAGGCACTACAATGTGCGGGGATGCCCTGGGATGTACTGTGGAGGAACTAGGATGTACAGGCTTGTACTGGGTTGTACCGGGTGGAACTGGCAGGGATTTGGGATGTACCAGGATCTACTGGGATGTACTGGGAGGTAACTGTTATGTACTGGGAAGGAACAGGGAGGGAACTGGGATGTACTGGTAGGGAACTGGGGTGTACTGTGAGGGAACTGGGACGTACTGTGAGGACACTGGGATGTACTGTTACGTACTGGGAGGGAAGTGTTATGTACTGAGGGGAACTGGGACGTACTGGGATGTTCTGGGAGGGAACTGTGAAGTACTGGGATGTACTGGGAGTGAACTGGGAGGGAACTGGTATGTAGTAGGATGTACTGGGTGGGAACTGGGATGTACCAGGATGTACTGGAAGGGAACTGGGATGTACTGGAAGGGAACTGGGATTTACTGGGAGGGAACTGGGATTTACTGGGAGGGAACTGGGATGTACTGGGACATACTGGCAGGGAACTGGGATGTACTGGGAGGGGATTGGGACGGACTGGGAGGGAACTGGGATGTACTGGGCTGCACTGGTAGGGAACTGGGATGTACTGGGAGGAAACTGGAATGTCCCAGTTGACACCCACTTCCCTCCCAATGCCTCCCAGTATATCCCAGTTTCCTCCCAGTACATCCCAGTAAATCGCAGCTCGCTGCCAGTACATGCCAATACATCGCTGTACATTCCAGTTCTGTTCCTGTACATCCCAATACATCCCCGTTCCATGCCAGTACATCCCAGTTTCCTGCCAGTTCATCCCCGTACATCCCAATTCCCTCCCGGTTCACTACCACTTCTTTCCCAGTGCCTCCCAATACATCCCAGTTCCGTCCCATTACATCCCATTACATCCCAGTTCCCTCCCAGTACGTCCCAGTTCCCTCCCAGTACATCCCAGTTCCCTCCCAGTACTGGGAGGGACCTGGGATGTACTGGGAGGCACTACAATGTGCGGGGATGCCCTGGGATGTACTGTGGAGGAACTAGGATGTACAGGCTTGTACTCGGTTGTACCGGGTAGAACTGGCAGGGATTTGGGATGTACCAGGATCTACTGGGATGTACTGGGAGGTAACTGTTATGTACTGGGAGTGAACAGGGAGGGAACTGGGATGTACTGGGAGGGAACTGGGATGTACTTAGAGGGAACTGGGATGTACTGGGAGGGAACTGGGAGTGAACTGGGAGGGAACTGTGAAGTACTGGGATGTACTGGGAGGGAACTGGGATGTACTGGGAGGGAACTGGGATCTACTGGGTGGAAAGTGTTGGGAATTGGGATTTACTGGGAGGGAACTGGGATGGACTGGGAGGGAACTGGGATGTAGTGGGGTGTACTGGGAGGGAACTGTTATGTACCGAGGGGGAACTGGGATGTACTGGGAGTGAACTGTGAAGTACTGGGATGTACTTAGAGGGAAGTGGGAGGGAACTTGGATGTAGTGGGAGGGAACTGGGATTTACTTGGAGGAAAGTGGCATGTACTGGGATGTACTGGAATGGAACTGGGAGTGAACTGTGTGTGAACTGTGAGGGAACTGGGATGTACTGTGAGGGAACTGGGATGTACTGTGAGGGAACTGGGATGTACTGGGATGTACTGGGACGGACTGGGAGGGAACTGGGATGTACTGGGAGGGATCTGGGATGTACTGGGCTGCACTGGTTGGGAACTGGGATCTACTGGGAGGAAACTGGAATGTCCCAGTTGACACCCACTTCCCTCCCAGTGCCTCCCAGTATATCCCAGTTTCCTCCCAGTACATCCCAGTAAATCCCAGTTTGCTCCCAGTACATCCCAGTACATCGCAGTACATTCCAGTTCCGTGCCTGTACATCCCAATACATCCCCGTTCCATGCCAGTACATCCCAGTTCCCTACCAGTTCATCCCCGTACATCCCAATTCCCTCCCGGTTCACTACCACTTCTTTCCCAGTGCCTCCCAATACATCCCAGTTCCGTCCCATTACATCCCATTACATCCCAGTTCCCTCCCAGTACATCCCAGTTCCCTCCCAGTACTGGGAGGGACCTGGGATGTACTGGGAGGCACTACAATGTGCGGGGATGCCCTGGGATGTACTGTGGAGGAACTAGGATGTACAGGCTTGTACTCGGTTGTACCGGGTAGAACTGGCAGGGATTTGGGATGTACCAGGATCTACTGGGATGTACTGGGAGGTAACTGTTATGTACTGGGAGTGAACAGGGAGGGAACTGGGATGTACTGGGAGGGAACTGGGAGTGAACTGGGAGGGAACTGTGAAGTACTGGGATGTACTGGGAGGGAACTGGGATGTACTGGGAGGGAACTGGGATGTACTGGGTGGAAAGTGTTGGGAATTGGGATTTACTGGGAGGGAACTGGGATGGACTGGGAGGGAACTGGGATGTAGTGGGGTGTACTGGGAGGGAACTGTTATGTACCGAGGGGGAACTGGGATGTACTGGGAGTGAACTGTGAAGTACTGGGATGTACTTAGAGGGAAGTGGGAGGGAACTTGGATGTAGTGGGAGGGAACTGGGATTTACTTGGAGGAAAGTGGCATGTACTGGGATGTACTGGAATGGAACTGGGAGTGAACTGTGTGTGAACTGTGAGGGAACTGGGATGTACTGTGAGGGAACTGGGATGTACTGTGAGGGAACTGGGATGTACTGGGATGTACTGGGACGGACTGGGAGGGAACTGGGATGTACTGGGAGGGATCTGGGATGTACTGGGCTGCACTGGTAGGGAACTGGGATCTACTGGGAGGAAACTGGAATGTCCCAGTTGACACCCACTTCCCTCCCAGTGCCTCCCAGTATATCCCAGTTTCCTCCCAGTACATCCCAGTAAATCCCAGTTTGCTCCCAGTACATCCCAGTACATCGCAGTACATTCCAGTTCCGTGCCTGTACATCCCAATACATCCCCGTTCCATGCCAGTACATCCCAGTTCCCTACCAGTTCATCCCCGTACATCCCAATTCCCTCCCGGTTCACTACCACTTCTTTCCCAGTTCCGTCCCATTACATCCCAGTTTCCTCCCAGTACATCCCAGTAAATCCCAGTTTGCTCCCAGTACATCGCAGTACATTCCAGTTCTGTTCCTGTACATCCCAATACATCCCCGTTCCATGCCAGTACATCCCAGTTTCCTACCAGTTCATCCCCGTACATCCCAATTCCCTCCCGGTTCACTACCACTTCTTTCCCAGTGCCTCCCAATACATCCCAGTTCCGTCCCATTACATCCCAGTACATCCCAGTTCCCTCCCAGTACGTCCCAGTTCCCTCCCAGTACATCCCAGGTCCCTCCCAGTACTGGGAGGGACCTGGGATGTACTGGGAGGCACTACAATGTGCGGGGATGCCCTGGGATGTACTGTGGAGGAACTAGGATGTACAGGCTTGTACTGGGTTGTACCGGGTGGAACTGGCAGGGATTTGGGATGTACCAGGATCCACTGGGATGTACTGGGATGTACTGGGAGGTATCTGTTATGTACTGGGAGTGAACTGGGAGGGAACTGGGATGTACTGGGACGGACTGGGAGGGAACTGGGACGGACTGGGATGCACTGGTAGGGAACTGGGATGTACTGGGAGGAAACTGGAATGTCCCAGTTGACACCCACTTTCCTCCCAGTTTCCTCCCAGTACATCCCAGTAAATCCCAGTTTGCTCCCAGTACATCCCAGTACATTCCAGTTCCGTTCCTGTACATCCCAATACATCCCCGTTCCATGCCAGTACATCCAAGTTCCCTACCAGTTCATCCCCGTACATCCCAATTCCCTCCCGGTTCACTACCACTTCTTTCCCAGTGCCTCCCAATACATCCCAGTTCCGTCCCATTACATCCCAGTACATCCCAGGTCCCTCCCAGTACATCCCAGGTCCCTCCCCCTTAATCCTAGGTCCCTCCCAGTACTGGGAGGGAACTGGGATGTACTGGGAGGGAACTGGGACGTACCGTGAGGACACTGGGATGTACTGGTATGTACTGGGAGGGAAGTGTTATGTACTGAGGGGAACTGGGACGTACTGGGATGTACTGGTAGGGAACTGTGAAGTACTGGGATGTACTGGGAGGGAACTGGGAGGGAACTGGTATGTAGTGGGATGTACCAGGATGTACTGGGAGGGAACTGGTATGTACTGGGAGGGAACTGGGATGTACTGGGATGTAGTGGGAGGGAACTGGGAGGGAACTGGGATGTACTGGGAGGGAACTGGGATGTACTGGGAGGGAACTGGGATGTACTGGGACATACTGGCAGGGAACTGGGATGTACTGGGAGGGGATTGGGACGGACTGGGAGGGAACTGGGATGTACTGGGCTGCACTGGTAGGGAACTGGGATGTACTGGGAGGAAACTGGAATGTCCCAGTTGACACCCACTTCCCTCCCAATGCCTCCCAGTATATCCCAGTTTCCTCCCAGTATATCCCAGTTTCCTCCCAGTATATCCCAGTTTCCTCCCAGTACATCCCAGTAAATCCCAGCTCGCTGCCAGTACATGCCAATACATCGCTGTACATTCCAGTTCCGTTCCTGTACATCCCAATACATCCCCGTTCCATGCCAGTACATCCCAGTTCCCTACCAGTTCATCCCCGTACATCCCAATTCCCTCCCGGTTCACTACCACTTCTTTCCCAGTTCCGTCCCATTACATCCCAGTTCCGTCCCAGTTCCCTCCCAGTACATCCCAGTTCCCTCCCAGTACATCCCAGGTCCCTCCCAGTACATCCCAGGTCCCTCCCAGTACTGGGAGGGAACTGGGATGTACTGGGAGGCACTACAATGTGCGGGGATGCCCTGGGATGTACTGTGGAGGAACTAGGATGTACAGGCTTGTACTGGGTTGTACCGGGTGGAACTGGCAGGGATTTGGGATGTACCAGGATCTACTGGGATGTACTGGGAGGTAACTGGGAGGGAACTGGGACGTACTGGTAGGGAACTGGGATGTACTGGGAGGGAACTGGGACGTACTGTGAGGACACTGGGATGTACTGTTATGTACTGGGAGGGAAGTGTTATGTACTGAGGGGAACTGGTGCGTACTGGGATGTACTGGGAGGGAACTGTGAAGTACTGGGATGTGCTGGGAGTGAACTGGGAGGGAACTGGTATGTAGTAGGATGTACTGGGTGGGAACTGGGATGTACCAGGATGTACTGGGATGTACTGGGAGGGAACTGGGATGTAGTGGAAGGGAACTGGGAGGGAACTGGGATGTACTGGGAGGGAACTGGTATGTACTAGGAGGGAACTGGGGGGGAACTGGGACATACTGGCAGGGAACTGGGATGTACTGGGAGGGGATTGGGATGTACTGGGAGGGAACTTGGATGTATTGGGAGGGAAGTGTTATGTACCAAGGGGGAACTGGGACGTACTGGGATGTAGTGGGAGTGAACTGTGAAGTACTGGGATGTACTGTGAGGGAACTGGGAGGCAACTGGGAGGGAACTGGTATGTACTGGAATGGAACTGGGAGTGAACTGTGTGTGAACTGGGAGGGAACTGGGATGTACTGGGAGGGAACTGGGATGTACTGTGAGGACACTGGGATGTACTGGTATGTACTGGGAGGGAAGTGTTATGTACTGAGGGGAACTGGGACGTACTGGGACGTGCTGGGAGGGAACTATGAAGTATTGGGATGTACTTAGAGGGAACTGGGATGTACTGGGAGGGAACTGGGAGTGAACTGGGAGGGAACTGTGAAGTACTGGGATGTACTTAGAGGGAACTGGGATGTACTGGGAGGGAACTGGGATGTACTGGGATGTACTTAGAGGGAACTGGGAGGTACTGGGAGGGAACTGGGATGTAGTGGGACATACTGGGAGGGAACTGGGATGTACTGGGGTGTACTGGGAGGGAACTGTTATGTACCGAGGGGGAACTGGGATGTACTGGGAGTGAACTGTGAAGTACTGGGATGTACTTATCGGGAAGTGGGAGGGAACTTGGATGTAGTGGGAGAGAACTGGGATTTACTTGGAGGAAAGTGGCATGTACTGGGCTGTACTGGAATGGAACTGGGAGTGAACTGTGTGTGAACTGTGTGTGAACTGGGATGTACTGTGAGGGAACTGGGACGTACTGGGACAGACTGGGAGGGATCTGGGATATACTGGGAGGGATCTGGGATGTACTGGGCTGCACTGGTAGGGAACTGGGATGTACTGGGAGGAAACTGGAATGTCCCAGTTGACACCCACTTCCCTCCCAGTGCCTCCCAGTATATCCCAGTTTCCTCCCAGTACATCCCAGTAAATCCCAGTTTGCTCCCAGTACATCCCAGTACATCGCAGTACATTCCAGTTCCGTGCCTGTACATCCCAATACATCCCCGTTCCATGCCAGTACATCCCAGTTCCCTACCAGTTCATCCCCGTACATCCCAATTCCCTCCCGGTTCACTACCACTTCTTTCCCAGTGCCTCCCAATACATCCCAGTTCCGTCCCATTACATCCCAGTACATCCCAGGTCCCTCCCAGTACATCCCAGGTCCCTCCCAGTACTGGGAGGGACCTGGGATGTACTGGGAGGCACTACAATGTGCGGGGATGCCCTGGGATGTACTGAGGAGGAACTAGGATGTACAGGCTTGTACTGGGTTGTACCGGGTGGAACTGGCAGGGATTTGGGATGTACCAGGATCTACTGGGATGTACTGGGAGGTAACTGTTATGTACTGGGAGTGAACTGGGAGGGAACTGGGATGTACTGGTATGGAACTGGGATGTACTGGGAGGGAACTGGGACGTACTGTGAGGACACTGGGATGTACTGGTATGTACTGGGAGGGAAGTGTTATGTACAGAGGGGAACTGGGACGTACTGGGATGTACTGGGAGGGAACTGTGAAGTACTGGGATGTACTGGGAGTGAACTGGGAGGGAACTGGTATGTAGTAGGATGTACTGGGTGGGAACTGGGATGTACTGGGTGGGAACTGGTATGTACTGGGAGGGAACTGGTATGTACTGGGAGGGAACTGGTATGTAGTGGGAGGGAACTGGGATGTACTGGGAGGGAACTGGGATGTACTGGGACATACTGGCAGGGAACTGGGATGTACTGGGAGGGGATTGGGACGGACTGGGAGGGAACTGGGATGTACTGGGAGGAAACTGGAATGTCCCAGTTGACACCCACTTCCCTCCCAATGCCTCCCAGTATATCCCAGTTTCCTACCAGTATATCCCAGTTTCCACCCAGTACATCCCACTAAATCCCAGTTCGCTCCCAGTACATCCCAATACATCGCCGTACATTCCAGTTCCGTGCCTGTACATCCCAATACATCCCCGTTCCATGCCAGTACATCCCAGTTTCCTACCAGTTCATCCCCGTACATCCCAATTCCCTCCCGGTTCACTACCACTTCTTTCCCAGTGCCTCCCAATACATCCCAGTTCCGTCCCATTACATCCCAGTTCCGTCCCATTACATCCCAGTACATCCCAGGTCCCTCCCAGTACATCCCAGGGCCCTCCCAGTACATCCCAGTTCCCTCCCAGTACTGGGAGGGAACTGGGATGTACTGGGAGGCACTACAATGTGCGGGGATGCCCTGGGATGTACTGTGGAGGAACTAGGATGTACAGGCTTGTACTGGGTTGTACCAGGTGGAACTAGCAGGGATTTGGGATGTACCAGGATCTACTGGGATGTACTGGGAGGTAACTGTTATGTACTGGGAAGGAACAGGGAGGGAACTGGGATGTACTGGTAGGGAACTGGGATGTACTGGGAGGGAACTGGGACGTAGTGTGAGGACACTGGGATGTACTGGTATGTACTGGGAGGGAAGTGTTATGTACTGAGGGGAACTGGGACGTACTGGGATGTACTGGGAGGGAACTGTGAAGTACTGGGATGTACTGGGAGTGAACTGGGAGGGAACTGGTATGTAGTAGGATGTACTGGGTGGGAACTGGGATGTACTGGGAGGGAACTGGTATGTACTGGGAGGGAACTGGGATGTACTGGGATGTAGTGGGAGGGAACTGGGAGGGAACTGGGACGTACTGTGAGGACACTGGGATGTACTGTTATGTACTGGGAGGGAAGTGTTATGTACTGAGGGG
Organism: Phalacrocorax aristotelis; assembly: GCF_949628215.1. Classification (NCBI taxonomy): domain Eukaryota; kingdom Metazoa; phylum Chordata; class Aves; order Suliformes; family Phalacrocoracidae; genus Phalacrocorax; species Phalacrocorax aristotelis. The sequence goes on from NW_027441368.1 coordinate 404,630, forward strand.
AACTGGTGCGTACTGGGATGTACTGGGATGGAACTGTGAAGTACGGGGATGTGCTGGGAGTGAACTGGGAGGGAACTGGTATGTAGTAGGATGTACTGGGTGGGAACTGGGATGTACCAGGATGTACTGGGATGTACTGGGAGGGAACTGGTATGTAGTGGGAGGGAACTGGGAGGGAACTGGGATGTAGTGGGATGGAACTGGGATGTACTGGGAGGGAACTGGGATGTACTGGGACATACTGGCAGGGAACTGGGATGTACTGGGAGGGGATTGGGACGGACTGGGAGGGAACTGGGATGTACTGGGCTGCACTGGTAGGGAACTGGGATGTACTGGGAGGAAACTGGAATGTCCCAGTTGACACCCACTTCCCTCCCAGTGCCTCCCAGTATATCCCAGTTTCCTCCCAGTACATCCCAGTAAATCCCAGCTCGCTGCCAGTACATGCCAATACATCGCTGTACATTCCAGTTCCGTTCCTGTACATCCCAATACATCCCCGTTCCATGCCAGTACATCCCAGTTTCCTACCAGTTCATCCCCGTACATCCCAATTCCCTCCCGGTTCACTACCACTTCTTTCCCAGTGCCTCCCAATACATCCCAGTTCCGTCCCATTACATCCCAGTACATCCCAGTTCCCTCCCAGTACGTCCCAGTTCCCTCCCAGTACGTCCCAGTTCCCTCCCAGTACGTCCCAGTTCCCTCCCAGTACTGGGAGGGACCTGGGACGTACTGGGAGGCACTAAAATGTGCGGGGATGCCCTGGGATGTACCGTGGAGGAACTAGGATTTACAGGCTTGTACTGGGTTGTACCGGGTGGAACTAGCAGGGATTTGAAATGTCCTAGGATCTACTAGGATGTACTGGGATGTACTGGGAGGGAACTGTTGTGTACTGGGAGGGAACTGGGATGTACTGTGAGGACACTGGGATGTACTGGTATGTACTGGGAGGGAAGTGTTATGTACTGAGGGGAACTGGGACGTACTGGGACGTGCTGGGAGGGAACTATGAAGTATTGGGATGTACTTAGAGGGGACTGGGATGTACTGGGAGGGAACTGGGAGTGAACTGGGAGGGAACTGTGAAGTACTGGGATGTACTTAGAGGGAACTGGGATGTACTGGGAGGGAACTGGGATGTACTGGGATGTACTTAGAGGGAACTGGGAGGTACTGGGAGGGAACTGGGATGTAGTAGGATGTACTGGGTAGGAACTGGGATGTACCGGGGTGTACTGGGAGGGAATTGTTATGTACCGAGGGGGAACTGGGATGTACTGGGAGTGAACTGTGAAGTACTGGGATGTACTTATCGGGAAGTGGGAGGGAACTTGGATGTAGTGGGAGAGAACTGGGATTTACTTGGAGGAAAGTGGCATGTACTGGGCTGTACTGGAATGGAACTGGGAGTGAACTGTGTGTGAACTGTGTGTGAACTGGGATGTACTGTGAGGGAACTGGGATGTACTGGGACAGACTGGGAGGGATCTGGGATGTACTGGGAGGGATCTGGGATGTACTGGGCTGCACTGGTAGGGAACTGGGATGTACTGGGAGGAAACTGGAATGTCCCAGTTGACACCCACTTCCCTCCCAGTGCCTCCCAGTATATCCCAGTTTCCTCCCAGTACATCCCAGTAAATCCCAGCTCGCTGCCAGTACATGCCAATACATCGCTGTACATTCCAGTTCCGTTCCTGTACATCCCAATACATCCCCGTTCCATGCCAGTACATCCCAGTTTCCTACCAGTTCATCCCCGTACATCCCAATTCCCTCCCGGTTCACTACCACTTCTTTCCCAGTGCCTCCCAATACATCCCAGTTCCGTCCCATTACATCCCAGTACATCCCAGTTCCCTCCCAGTACGTCCCAGTTCCCTCCCAGTACATCCCAGGTCCCTCCCAGTACTGGGAGGGAACTGGGATGTACTGGGAGGCACTACAATGTGCGGGGATGCCCTGGGATGTACTGTGGAGGAACTAGGATGTACAGGCTTGTACTGGGTTGTACCGGGTGGAACTAGCAGGGATTTGGGATGTACCAGGATCTACTGGGATGTACTGGGAGGTAACTGTTATGTACTGGGAAGGAACAGGGAGGGAACTGGGATGTACTGGGAGGGAACTGGGATGTACTGGGAGGGAACTGGGACGTACCGTGAGGACACTGGGATGTACTGGTATGTACTGGGAGGGAAGTGTTATGTATTGAGGGGAACTGGGACGTACTGGGATGTACTGGGATGGAACTGTGAAGTACTGGGATGTACTGGGAGTGAACTGGGAGGGAACTGGTATGTAGTAGGATGTACTGGGTGGGAACTGGGATGTACTGGGAGGGAACTGGTATGTACTGGGAGGGAACTGGGATGTACTGGGATGTAGTGGGAGGGAACTGGGATGTACTGGGAGGGAACTGGGATGTACTGGGAGGGGATTGGGACGGACTGGGAGGGAACTGGGATGTACTGGGCTGCACTGGTAGGGAACTGGGATGTACTGGGAGGACACTGGAATGTCCCAGTTGACACCCACTTCCCTCCCAATGCCTCCCAGTATATCCCAGTTTCCTCCCAGTATATCCCAGTTTCCTCCCAGTACATCCCAGTAAATCCCAGTTCGCTCCCAGTACATCCCAATACATCGCCGTACATTCCAGTTCCGTTCCTGTACATCCCAATACATCCCCGTTCCATGCCAGTACATCCCAGTTGCCTACCAGTTCATCCCCGTACATCCCAATTCCCTCCCGGTTCACTACCACTTCTTTCCCAGTGCCTCCCAATACATCCCAGTTCCGTCCCATTACATCCCAGTACATCCCAGTTCCGTCCCAGTACGTCCCAGTTCCCTCCCAGTACGTCCCAGGTCCCTCCCAGTACTGGGAGGGAACTGGGATGTTCTGGGAGGCACTACAATGTGCGGGGATGCCCTGGGATGTACTGTGGAGGAACTAGGATGTACAGGCTTGTACTGGGTTGTACCGGGTGGAACTGGCAGGGATTTGGGATGTACCAGGATCTACTGGGATGTACTGGGAGGTAACTGTTATGTACTGGGAAGGAACAGGGAGGGAACTGGGATGTACTGGGAGGGAACTGGGATGTACTGGGAGGGAACTGGGACGTACTGTGAGGACACTGGGATGTACTGGTATGTACTGGGAGGGAAGTGTTATGTACTGAGGGGAACTGGGACGTACTGGGACGTGCTGGGAGGGAACTATGAAGTATTGGGATGTACTTAGAGGGAACTGGGATGTACTGGGAGGGAACTGGGAGGGAACTGTGAAGTACTGGGATGTACTTAGAGGGAACTGGGATATAATGGGAGGGAACTGGGATGTACTGGGATGTACTTAGAGGGAACTGGGATGTACTGGGAGGGAACTGGGATGTACTGGGTGGAAAGTGTTGGGAATTGGGATTTAGTGGGAGGGAACTGGGATGGACTGGGAGGGAACTGGGATGTAGTGGGACATACTGGGAGGGAACTGGGATGTACTGGGAGGCACTACAATGTGCGGGGATGCCCTGGGATGTACTGTGGAGGAACTAGGATGTACAGGCTTGTACTGGGTTGTACCGGGTGGAACTGGCAGGGATTTGGGATGTACCAGGATCTACTGGGATGTACTGGGAGGTAACTGTTATGTACTGGGAAGGAACAGGGAGGGAACTGGGATGTACTGGGAGGGAACTGGGATGTACTGGGAGGGAACTGGGACGTACCGTGAGGACACTGGGATGTACTGGTATGTACTGGGAGGGAAGTGTTATGTACTGAGGGGAACTGGGACGTACTGGGATGTACTGGGAGGGAACTGTGAAGTACTGGGATGTACTGGGAGTGAACTGGGAGGGAACTGGTATGTAGTAGGATGTACTGGGTGGGAACTGGGATGTACCAGGATGTACTGGGATGTACTGGGAGGGAACTGGTATGTACTGGGAGGGAACTGGGATGTACTGGGACATACTGGCAGGGAACTGGGATGTACTGGGAGGGGATTGGGACGGACTGGGAGGGAACTGGGATGTACTGGGCTGCACTGGTAGGGAACTGGGATGTACTGGGAGGAAACTGGAATGTCCCAGTTGACACCCACTTCCCTCCCAATGCCTCCCAGTATATCCCAGTTTCCTCCCAGTATATCCCAGTTTCCTCCCAGTACATCCCAGTAAATCCCAGTTCGCTCCCAGTACATCCCAGTACATCGCAGTACATTCCAGTTCCGTTCCTGTACATCCCAATACATCCCCGTTCCATGCCAGTACATCCCAGTTTCCTACCAGTTCATCCCCGTACATCCCAATTCCCTCCCGGTTCACTACCACTTCTTTCCCAGTGCCTCCCAATACATCCCAGTTCCGTCCCATTACATCCCAGTACATCCCAGTGCCCTCCCAGTACGTCCCAGTTCCCTCCCAGTACTGGGAGGGAACTGGGATGTACTGGGAGGCACTACAATGTGCGGGGATGTACTGTGGAGGAACTAGGATGTACAGGCTTGTACTGGGTTGTACCGGGTGGAACTAGCAGGGATTTGGGATGTACCAGGATCTACTGGGATGTACTGGGAGGTAACTGTTATGTACTGGGAGTGAACTGGGAGGGAACTGGGACGTACTGGTAGGGAACTGGGATGTACTGTGAGGGAACTGGGACGTACTGTGAGGACACTGGGATGTACTGTTATGTACTGGGAGGGAAGTGTTATGTACTGAGGGGAACTGGTGCGTACTGGGATGTACTGGGATGGAACTGTGAAGTACTGGGATGTACTGGGAGTGAACTGGGAGGGAACTGGTATGTAGTAGGATGTACTGGGTGGGAACTGGGATGTACCAGGATGTACTGGGATGTACTGGGAGGGAACTGGTATGTACTGGGAGGGAACTGGGATGTAGTGGGAGGGAACTGGGAGGGAACTGGGATGTAGTGGGAGGGAACTGGTATGTACTGGGAGGGAACTGGGATGTACTGGGACATACTGGCAGGGAACTGGGATGTACTGGGAGGGGATTGGGATGTACTGGGAGGGAACTTGGATGTATTGGGAGGGAAGTGTTATGTACCAAGGGGGAACTGGGACGTACTGGGATGTAGTGGGAGTGAACTGTGAAGTACTGGGATGTACTGTGAGGGAACTGGGATGTACTGGGAGGGAACTTTAAAGTACTGGGATGTACTTAGAGGAAACTGGGAGGCAACTGGCATGTACTGGGATATACTGGAATGGAACTGGGAGTGAACTGTGTGTGAACTGGGAGGGAACTGGGATGTACTGTGAGGGAACTGGTATGTACTGGGATGTACTGGGAGGGACTGGGAGGGATCTGGGATGTACTGGGCTGCACTGGTAGGGAACTGGGATGTACTGGGAGGAAACTGGAATGTCCCAGTTGACACCCACTTCCCTCCCAGTTTCCTCCCAGTATATCCCAGTTTCCTCCCAGTATATCCCAGTTTCCTCCCAGTACATCCCAATAAATCCCAGTTCGCTCCCAGTACATCCCAATACATCGCCGTACATTCCAGTTCCGTTCCTGTCCATCCCAATACATCCCCGTTCCATGCCAGTACATCCCAGTTTCCTACCAGTTCATCCCCGTACATCCCGATTCCCTCCCGGTTCACTACCACTTCTTTCCCAGTGCCTCCCAATACATCCCAGTTCCATCCCATTACATCCCAGTACATCCCAGTTCCCTCCCAGTACATCCCAGTTCCCACCCAGTACTGTGAGGGAACTGGGACGTACTGTGAGGACACTGGGATGTACTGTTATGTACTGGGAGGGAAGTGTTATGTACTGAGGGGAACTGGGACGTACTGGGATGTACTGGGAGGGAACTGTGAAGTACTGGGATGTACTGGGAGTGAACTGGGAGGGAACTGGTATGTAGTAGGATGTACTGGGTGGGAACTGGGATGTACTGGGAGGGAACTGGGATGTACTGGGAGGGAACTGGTATGTACTGGGATGTAGTGGGAGGGAACTGGGAGGAAACTGGGATGTACTGGGAGGGAACTGGGATGTACTGGGACATACTGGCAGGGAACTGGGATGTACTGGGAGGGGATTGGGACGGACTGGGAGGGAACTGGGATGTACTGGGCTGCACTGGTAGGGAACTGGGATGTACTGGGAGGAAACTGGAATGTCCCAGTTGACACCCACTTCCCTCCCAATGCCTCCCAGTATATCCCAGTTTCCTCCCAGTACATCCCAGTAAATCCCAGCTCGCTGCCAGTACATGCCAATACATCGCTGTACATTCCAGTTCTGTTCCTGTACATCCCAATACATCCCCGTTCCATGCCAGTACATCCCAGTTCCCTACCAGTTCATCCCCGTACATCCCAATTCCCTCCCGGTTCACTACCACTTCTTTCCCAGTGCCTCCCAATACATCCCAGTTCCGTCCCATTACATCCCAGTACATCCCAGTTCCCTCCCAGTACGTCCCAGGTCCCTCCCAGTACATCCCAGGTCCCTCCCAGTACTGGGAGGGAACTGGGATGTACTGGGAGGCACTACAATGTGCGGGGATGCCCTGGGATGTACCGTGGAGGAACTAGGATGTACAGGCTTGTACTGGGTTGTACCGGGTGGAACTGGCAGGGATTTGAAATGTCCTAGGATCTACTAGGATGTACTGGGAGGTAACTGTTATGTACTGGGAGTGAACTGGGACGGAACTGGGATGTACTGGGAGGGAACTGGGACGTACCGTGAGGACACTGGGATGTACTGGTATGTACTGGGAGGGAAGTGTTATGTACTGAGGGGAACTGGGACGTACTGGGATGTACTGGGAGGGAACTGTGAAGTACTGGGATGTACTGGGAGTGAACTGGGAGGGAACTGGTATGTAGTAGGATGTACTGGGTGGGAACTGGGATGTACCAGGATGTACTGGGATGTACTGGGAGGGAACTGGTATGTAATGGGAGGGAACTGGGATGTACTGGGATGTAGTGGGAGGGAACTGGGAGGGAACTGGGATGTACTGGGAGGGAACTGGTATGTACTGGGAGGGAACTGGGATGTACTGGGACATACTGGCAGGGAACTGGGATGTACTGGGAGGGGATTGGGACGGACTGGGAGGGAACTGGGATGTACTGGGCTGCACTGGTAGGGAACTGGGATGTACTGGGAGGAAACTGGAATGTCCCAGTTGACACCCACTTCCCTCCCAATGCCTCCCAGTATATCCCAGTTTCCTCCCAGTATATCCCAGTTTCCTCCCAGTATATCCCAGTTTCCTCCCAGTACATCCCAGTAAATCCCAGCTCGCTGCCAGTACATCCCAATACATCGCCGTACATTCCAGTTCTGTTCCTGTACATCCCAATACATCCCCGTTCCATGCCAGTACATCCCAGTTTCCTACCAGTTCATCCCCGTACATCCCAATTCCCTCCCGGTTCACTACCACTTCTTTCCCAGTGCCTCCCAATACATCCCAGTTCCGTCCCATTACATCCCAGTACATCCCAGTTCCCTCCCAGTACGTCCCAGGTCCCTCCCAGTACATCCCAGGTCCCTCCCAGTACTGGGAGGGAACTGGGATGTACTGGGAGGCACTACAATGTGCGGGGATGCCCTGGGATGTACCGTGGAGGAACTAGGATGTACAGGCTTGTACTGGGTTGTACCGGGTGGAACTGGCAGGGATTTGAAATGTCCTAGGATCTACTAGGATGTACTGGGAGGTAACTGTTATGTACTGGGAGTGAACTGGGACGGAACTGGGATGTACTGGGAGGGAACTGGGACGTACCGTGAGGACACTGGGATGTACTGGTATGTACTGGGAGGGAAGTGTTATGTACTGAGGGGAACTGGGACGTACTGGGATGTACTGGGAGGGAACTGTGAAGTACTGGGATGTACTGGGAGTGAACTGGGAGGGAACTGGTATGTAGTAGGATGTACTGGGTGGGAACTAGGATGTACCAGGATGTACTGGGATGTACTGGGAGGGAACTGGTATGTAATGGGAGGGAACTGGGATGTACTGGGATGTAGTGGGAGGGAACTGGTAGGGAACTGGGATGTACTGGGAGGGAACTGGTATGTACTGGGAGGGAACTGGGATGTACTGGGACATACTGGCAGGGAACTGGGATGTACTGGGAGGGGATTGGGACGGACTGGGAGGGAACTGGGATGTACTGGTAGGGAACTGGGATGTACTGTGAGGGAACTGGGACGTACTGTGAGGACACTGGGATGTACTGGTATGTACTGGGAGAGAAGTGTTATGTACTGAGGGGAACTGGGACATACTGGGATGTACTTAGAGGGAACTGTGAAGTACTGGGATGTACTGGGAGTGAACTGGGAGGGAACTGGTATGTAGTAGGATGTACTGGGTGGGAACTGGGATGTACCGGGGTGTATTGGGAGGGAATTGTTATGTACCGAGGGGGAACTGGGATGTACTGGGAGTGAACTGTGAAGTACTGGGATGTACTTATCGGGAAGTGGGAGGGAACTTGGATGTAGTGGGAGAGAACTGGGATTTACTTGGAGGAAAGTGGCATGTACTGGGCTGTACTGGAATGGAACTGGGAGTGAACTGTGTGTGAACTGTGTGTGAACTGGGATGTACTGTGAGGGAACTGGGATGTACTGGGACAGACTGGGAGGGATCTGGGATGTACTGGGAGGGATCTGGGATGTACTGGGCTGCACTGGTAGGGAACTGGGATGTACTGGGAGGAAACTGGAATGTCCCAGTTGACACCCACTTCCCTCCCAGTGCCTCCCAGTATATCCCAGTTTCCTCCCAGTACATCCCAGTAAATCCCAGTTTGCTCCCAGTACATCCCAGTACATCGCAGTACATTCCAGTTCCGTGCCTGTACATCCCAATACATCCCCGTTCCATGCCAGTACATCCCAGTTCCCTACCAGTTCATCCCCGTACATCCCAATTCCCTCCCGGTTCACTACCACTTCTTTCCCAGTGCCTCCCAATACATCCCAGTTCCGTCCCATTACATCCCAGTACATCCCAGTTCCCTCCCAGTACATCCCAGGTCCCTCCCAGTACATCCCAGTTCCCTCCCAGTACTGGGAGGGAACTGGGATGTACTGGGAGGCACTACAATGTGCGGGGATGCCCTGGGATGTACTGTGGAGGAACTAGGATGTACAGGCTTGTACTCGGTTGTACCGGGTGGAACTAGCAGGGATTTGGGATGTACCAGGATCTACTGGGATGTACTGGGAGGTAACTGTTATGTACTGGGAAGGAACAGGGATGGAACTGGGATGTACTGGGATGGAACTGGGATGTACTGGGAGGGAACTGGGACGTACCGTGAGGACACTGGGATGTACTGGTATGTACTGGGAGGGAAGTGTTATGTACTGAGGGGAACTGGGACGTACTGGGATGTACTGGGATGGAACTGTGAAGTACTGGGATGTACTGGGAGTGAACTAGGAGGGAACTGGTATGTAGTAGGATGTACTGGGTGGGAACTGGGATGTACTGGGAGGGAACTGGTATGTACTGGGAGGGAACTGGGATGTACTGGGATGTAGTGGGAGGGAACTGGGATGTACTGGGAGGGAACTGGGATGTACTGGGCTGCACTGGTAGGGAACTGGGATGTACTGGGAGGACACTGGAATGTCCCAGTTGACACCCACTTGCCTCCCAATGCCTCCCAGTATATCCCAGTTTCCTCCCAGTATATCCCAGTTTCCTCCCAGTACATCCCAGTAAATCCCAGTTCGCTCCCAGTACATCCCAATACATCGCTGTACATTCCAGTTCCGTTCCTGTACATCCCAATACATCCCCGTTCCATGCCAGTACATCCCAGTTTCCTACCAGTTCATCCCCGTACATCCCAATTCCCTCCCGGTTCACTACCACTTCTTTCCCAGTGCCTCCCAATACATCCCAGTTCCGTCCCAGTACGTCCCAGTTCCCTCCCAGTACGTCCCAGGTCCCTCCCAGTACTGGGAGGGAACTGGGATGTTCTGGGAGGCACTACAATGTGCGGGGATGCCCTGGGATGTACTGTGGAGGAACTAGGATGTACAGGCTTGTACTGGGTTGTACCGGGTGGAACTGGCAGGGATTTGAAATGTCCTAGGATCTACTAGGATGTACTGGGATGTACTGGGAGGTAACTGTTGTGTACTGGGAGTGAACTGGGAGGGAACTGGGATGTACTGTGAGGACACTGGGATGTACTGGTATGTACTGGGAGGGAAGTGTTATGTACTGAGGGGAACTGGGACGTACTGGGACGTGCTGGGAGGGAACTATGAAGTATTAGGATGTACTTAGAGGGAACTGGGATGTACTGGGAGGGAACTGGGAGTGAACTGGGAGGGAACTGTGAAGTACTGGGATGTACTTAGAGGGAACTGGGATGTACTGGGAGGGAACTGGGATGTACTGGGTGGAAAGTGTTGGGAATTGGGATTTAGTGGGAGGGAACTGGGATGGACTGGGAGGGAACTGGGATGTAGTGGGACATACTGGGAGGGAACTGGGATGTACTGGGAGGCACTACAATGTGCGGGGATGCCCTGGGATGTACTGTGGAGGAACTAGGATGTACAGGCTTGTACTGGGTTGTACCGGGTGGAACTGGCAGGGATTTGGGATGTACCAGGATCTACTGGGATGTACTGGGAGGTAACTGTTATGTACTGGGAAGGAACAGGGAGGTAACTGGGATGTACTGGTAGGGAACTGGGATGTACTGGGAGGGAACTGGGACGTACCGTGAGGACACTGGGATGTACTGGTATGTACTGGGAGGGAAGTGTTATGTACTGAGGGGAACTGGGACATACTGGGATGTACTGGGAGGGAACTGTGAAGTACTGGGATGTACTGGGAGTGAACTGGGAGGGAACTGGTATGTAGTAGGATGTACTGGGTGGGAACTGGGATGTACCAGGATGTACTGGGATGTAGTGGGAGGGAACTGGTATGTACTGGGAGGGAACTGGGATGTACTGGGACATACTGGCAGGGAACTGGGATGTACTGGGAGGGGATTGGGACGGACTGGAGGGAACTGGGATGTACTGGGCTGCACTGGTAGGGAACTGGGATGTACTGGGAGGAAACTGGAATGTCCCAGTTGACACCCACTTCCCTCCCAATGCCTCCCAGTATATCCCAGTTTCCTCCCAGTATATCCCAGTTTCCTCCCAGTACATCCCAGTAAATCCCAGTTCGCTCCCAGTACATCCCAGTACATCGCAGTACATTCCAGTTCCGTTCCTGTACATCCCAATACATCCCCGTTCCATGCCAGTACATCCCAGTTTCCTACCAGTTCATCCCCGTACATCCCAATTCCCTCCCGGTTCACTACCACTTCTTTCCCAGTGCCTCCCAATACATCCCAGTTCCGTCCCATTACATCCCAGTACATCCCAGTTCCCTCCCAGTACGTCCCAGTTCCCTCCCAGTACATCCCAGGTCCCTCCCAGTACTGGGAGGGAACTGGGATGTACTGGGAGGCACTACAATGTGCGGGGATGCCCTGGGATGTACTGTGGAGGAACTAGGATGTACAGGCTTGTACTGGGTTGTACCGGGTGGAACTAGCAGGGATTTGGGATGTACCAGGATCTACTGGGATGTACTGGGAGGTAACTGTTACGTACTGGGAGTGAACTGGGAGGGAACTGGGACGTACTGGTAGGGAACTGGGATGTACTGTGAGGGAACTGGGACGTACTGTGAGGACACTGGGATGTACTGTTATGTACTGGGAGGGAAGTGTTATGTACTGAGGGGAACTGGTGCGTACTGGGATGTACTGGGATGGAACTGTGAAGTACTGGGATGTACTGGGAGTGAACTGGGAGGGAACTGGTATGTAGTAGGATGTACTGGGTGGGAACTGGGATGTACCAGGATGTACTGGGATGTACTGGGAGGGAACTGGTATGTACTGGGAGGGAACTGGGATGTAGTGGGAGGGAACTGGGATGTACTGGGAGGGAACTGGTATGTACTGGGAGGGAACTGGGATGTACTGGGACATACTGGCAGGGAACTGGGATGTACTGGGAGGGGATTGGGATGTACTGGGAGGGAACTTGGATGTATTGGGAGGGAAGTGTTATGTACCAAGGGGGAACTGGGACGTACTGGGATGTAGTGGGAGTGAACTGTGAAGTACTGGGATGTACTGTGAGGGAACTGGGATGTACTGGGAGGGAACTTTAAAGTACTGGGATGTACTTAGAGGAAACTGGGAGGCAACTGGCATGTACTGGGATATACTGGAATGGAACTGGGAGTGAACTGTGTGTGAACTGGGAGGGAACTGGGATGTACTGGGAGGGAACTGGGATGTACTGGGATGTACTGGGAGGGACTGGGAGGGATCTGGGATGTACTGGGCTGCACTGGTAGGGAACTGGGATGTACTGGGAGGAAACTGGAATGTCCCAGTTGACACCCACTTCCCTCCCAGTTTCCTCCCAGTATATCCCAGTTTCCTCCCAGTATATCCCAGTTTCCTCCCAGTACATCCCAATAAATCCCAGTTCGCTCCCAGTACATCCCAATACATCGCCGTACATTCCAGTTCCGTTCCTGTCCATCCCAATACATCCCCGTTCCATGCCAGTACATCCCAGTTTCCTACCAGTTCATCCCCGTACATCCCGATTCCCTCCCGGTTCACTACCACTTCTTTCCCAGTGCCTCCCAATACATCCCAGTTCCGTCCCATTACATCCCAGTACATCCCAGTTCCCTCCCAGTACATCCCAGTTCCCTCCCAGTACTGTGAGGGAACTGGGACGTACTGTGAGGACACTGGGATGTACTGTTATGTACTGGGAGGGAAGTGTTATGTACTGAGGGGAACTGGGACGTACTGGGATGTACTGGGAGGGAACTGTGAAGTACTGGGATGTACTGGGAGTGAACTGGGAGGGAACTGGTATGTAGTAGGATGTACTGGGTGGGAACTGGGATGTACCGGTAGGGAACTGGGATGTACTGGGAGGGAACTGGTATGTACTGGGAGGGAACTGGGATGTACTGGGATGTAGTGGGAGGGAACTGGGAGGAAACTGGGATGTACTGGGAGGGAACTGGTATGTACTGGGAGGGAACTGGGATGTACTGGGACATACTGGCAGGGAACTGGGATGTACTGGGAGGGGATTGGGACGGACTGGGAGGGAACTGGGATGTACTGGGCTGCACTGGTAGGGAACTGGGATGTACTGGGAGGAAACTGGAATGTCCCAGTTGACACCCACTTCCCTCCCAATGCCTCCCAGTATATCCCAGTTTCCTCCCAGTATATCCCAGTTTCCTCCCAGTACATCCCAGTAAATCCCAGCTCGCTGCCAGTACATGCCAATACACCGCTGTACATTCCAGTTCTGTTCCTGTACATCCCAATACATCCCCGTTCCATGCCAGTACATCCCAGTTTCCTACCAGTTCATCCCCGTACATCCCAATTCCCTCCCGGTTCACTACCACTTCTTTCCCAGTGCCTCCCAATACATCCCAGTTCCGTCCCATTACATCCCAGTACATCCCAGTTCCCTCCCAGTACGTCCCAGGTCCCTCCCAGTACATCCCAGGTCCCTCCCAGTACTGGGAGGGAACTGGGATGTACTGGGAGGCACTACAATGTGCGGGGATGCCCTGGGAATGTACCGTGGAGGAACTAGGATGTACAGGCTTGTACTGGGTTGTACCGGGTGGAACTGGCAGGGATTTGAAATGTCCTAGGATCTACTAGGATGTACTGGGAGGTAACTGTTATGTACTGGGAGTGAACTGGGAGGGAACTGGGACGTACCGTGAGGACACTGGGATGTACTGGTATGTATTGGGAGGGAAGTGTTATGTACTGAGGGGAACTGGGACGTACTGGGATGTGCTGGGAGGGAACTATGAAGTATTGGGATGTACTTAGAGGGAACTGGGATGTACTGGGAGGGAACTGGGAGTGAACTGGGAGGGAACTGTGAAGTACTGGGATGTACTTAGAGGGAACTGGGATGTACTGGGAGGGAACTGGGATGTACTGGGATGTACTTAGAGGGAACTGGGAGGTACTGGGAGGGAACTGGGATGTAGTGGGACATACTGGGAGGGAACTGGGATGTACTGGGGTGTACTGGGAGGGAACTGTTATGTACCGAGGGGGAACTGGGATCTACTGGGAGTGAACTGTGAAGTACTGGGATGTACTTATCGGGAAGTGGGAGGGAACTTGGATGTAGTGGGAGAGAACTGGGATTTACTTGGAGGAAAGTGGCATGTACTGGGCTGTACTGGAATGGAACTGGGAGTGAACTGTGTGTGAACTGTGTGTGAACTGGGATGTACTGTGAGGGAACTGGGATGTACTGGGACAGACTGGGAGGGATCTGGGATGTACTGGGAGGGATCTGGGATGTACTGGGCTGCACTGGTAGGGAACTGGGATGTACTGGGAGGAAACTGGAATGTCCCAGTTGACACCCACTTCCCTCCCAGTGCCTCCCAGTATATCCCAGTTTCCTCCCAGTACATCCCAGTAAATCCCAGTTTGCTCCCAGTACATCCCAGTACATCGCAGTACATTCCAGTTCCGTGCCTGTACATCCCAATACATCCCCGTTCCATGCCAGTACATCCCAGTTCCCTACCAGTTCATCCCCGTACATCCCAATTCCCTCCCGGTTCACTACCACTTCTTTCCCAGTGCCTCCCAATACATCCCAGTTCCGTCCCATTACATCCCAGTACATCCCAGTTCCCTCCCAGTACATCCCAGGTCCCTCCCAGTACATCCCAGTTCCCTCCCAGTACTGGGAGGGAACTGGGATGTACTGGGAGGCACTACAATGTGCGGGGATGCCCTGGGATGTACTGTGGAGGAACTAGGATGTACAGGCTTGTACTCGGTTGTACCGGGTGGAACTAGCAGGGATTTGGGATGTACCAGGATCTACTGGGATGTACTGGGAGGTAACTGTTATGTACTGGGAAGGAACAGGGAGGGAACTGGGATGTACTGGTAGGGAACTGGGATGTACTGGGAGGGAACTGGGACGTAGTGTGAGGACACTGGGATGTACTGGTATGTACTGGGAGGGAAGTGTTATGTACTGAGGGGAACTGGGACGTACTGGGATGTACTGGGAGGGAACTGTGAAGTACTGGGATGTACTGGGAGTGAACTGGGAGGGAACTGGTATGTAGTAGGATGTACTGGGAGTGAACTGGGAGTGAACTGGGAGGGAACTGGTATGTACTGGGAGGGAACTGGGATGTACTGGGATGTAGTGGGAGGGAACTGGGATGTAGTGGGAGGGAACTGGGATGTACTGGGAGGGGATTGGGACGGACTGGGAGGGAACTGGGATGTACTGGGCTGCACTGGTAGGGAACTGGGATGTACTGGGAGGAAACTGGAATGTCCCAGTTGACACCCACTTCCCTCCCAATGCCTCCCAGTATATCCCAGTTTCCTCCCAGTATATCCCAGTTTCCTCCCAGTACATCCCAGTAAATCCCAGTTCGCTCCCAGTACATCCCAATACATCGCCGTACATTCCAATTCCGTTCCTGTACATCCCAATACATCCCCGTTCCATGCCAGTACATCCCAGTTTCCTACCAGTTCATCCCCGTACATCCCAATTCCCTCCCGGTTCACTACCACTTCTTTCCCAGTGCCTCCCAATACATCCCAGTTCCGTCCCATTACATCCCAGTACATCCCAGTTCCCTCCCAGTACGTCCCAGTTCCCTCCCAGTACGTCCCAGGTCCCTCCCAGTACTGGGAGGGAACTGGGATGTTCTGGGAGGCACTACAATGTGCGGGGATGCCCTGGGATGTACTGTGGAGGAACTAGGATGTACAGGCTTGTACTGGGTTGTACCGGGTGGAACTGGCAGGGATTTGAAATGTCCTAGGATCTACTAGGATGTACTGGGATGTACTGGGAGGTAACTGTTGTGTACTGGGAGTGAACTGGGAGGGAACTGGGATGTACTGGGAGGGAACTGGGATGTACTGTGACGACACTGGGATGTACTGGTATGTACTGGGAGGGAAGTGTTATGTACTGAGGGGAACTGGGACGTACTGGGACGTGCTGGGAGGGAACTATGAAGTATTGGGATGTACTTAGAGGGAACTGGGATGTACTGGGAGGGAACTGGGAGTGAACTGGGAGG
Source organism: Phalacrocorax aristotelis (assembly GCF_949628215.1). Lineage (NCBI taxonomy): Eukaryota > Metazoa > Chordata > Aves > Suliformes > Phalacrocoracidae > Phalacrocorax > Phalacrocorax aristotelis. The sequence goes on from NW_027441368.1 coordinate 420,850, forward strand.
GAACTGTGAAGTACTGGGATGTACTTAGAGGGAACTGGGATATACTGGGAGGGAACTGGGATGTACTGGGATGTACTTAGAGGGAACTGGGAGGTACTGGGAGGGAACTGGGATGTACTGGGTGGAAAGTGTTGGGAATTGGGATTTAGTGGGAGGGAACTGGGATGGACTGGGAGGGAACTGGGATGTAGTGGGACATACTGGGAGGGAACTGGGATGTACTGGGAGGCACTACAATGTGCGGGGATGCCCTGGGATGTACTGTGGAGGAACTAGGATGTACAGGCTTGTACTGGGTTGTACCAGGTGGAACTGGCAGGGATTTGGGATGTACCAGGATCTACTGGGATGTACTGGGAGGTAACTGTTATGTACTGGGAAGGAACAGGGAGGTAACTGGGATGTACTGGTAGGGAACTGGGATGTACTGGGAGGGAACTGGGACGTACTGTGAGGACACTGGGATGTACTGGTATGTACTGGGAGGGAAGTGTTATGTACTGAGGGGAACTGGGACGTACTGGGATGTACTGGGAGGGAACTGTGAAGTACTGGGATGTACTGGGAGTGAACTGGGAGGGAACTGGTATGTAGTAGGATGTACTGGGTGGGAACTGGGATGTACCAGGATGTACTGGGATGTACTGGGAGGGAACTGGTATGTACTGGGAGGGAACTGGGATGTACTGGGACATACTGGCAGGGAACTGGGATGTACTGGGAGGGGATTGGGACGGACTGGGAGGGAACTGGGATGTACTGGGCTGCACTGGTAGGGAACTGGGATGTACTGGGAGGAAACTGGAATGTCCCAGTTGACACCCACTTCCCTCCCAATGCCTCCCAGTATATCCCAGTTTCCTCCCAGTATATCCCAGTTTCCTCCCAGTACATCCCAGTAAATCCCAGTTCGCTCCTAGTACATCCCAGTACATTCCAGTTCCGTTCCTGTACATCCCAATACATCCCCGTTCCATGCCAGTACATCCCAGTTTCCTACCAGTTCATCCCCGTACATCCCAATTCCCTCCCGGTTCACTACCACTTCTTTCCCAGTGCCTCCCAATACATCCCAGTTCCGTCCCATTACATCCCAGTACATCCCAGTTCCCTCCCAGTACGTCCCAGGTCCCTCCCAGTACTGGGAGGGACCTGGGATGTACTGGGAGGCACTACAATGTGCGGGGATGCCCTGGGATGTACTGTGGAGGAACTAGGATGTACAGGCTTGTACTGGGTTGTACCGGGTGGAACTGGCAGGGATTTGGGATGTACCAGGATCTACTGGGATGTACTGGGATGTACTGGGAGGTAACTGTTGTGTACTGGGAGTGAACTGGGAGAGAACTGGGATGTACTGGGAGGGAACTGGGATGTACTGTGAGGACACTGGGATGTACTGTTATGTACTGGGAAGGAAGTGTTATGTACTGAGGGGAACTGGGACGTACTGGGACGTGCTGGGAGGGAACTATGAAGTATTGGGATGTACTTAGAGGGAACTGGGATGTACTGGGAGGGAACTGGGAGGGAACTGGGAGGGAACTGTGAAGTACTGGGATGTACTTAGAGGGAACTGGTATGTACTGGGAGGGAACTGGGATGTACTGGGTGGAAAGTGTTGGGAATTGGGATTTACTGGGAGGGAACTGGGATGGACTGGGAGGGAACTGGGATGTAGTGGGACATACTGGGAGGGAACTGGGATGTACTGGGGTGTACTGGGAGGGAACTGTTATGTACCGAGGGGGAACTGGGATGTACTGGGAGTGAACTGTGAAGTACTGGGATGTACTTAGAGGGAAGTGGGAGGGAACTTGGATGTAGTGGGAGGGAACTGGGGTTTACTTGGAGGAAAGTGGCATGTACTGGGATGTACTGGAATGGAACTGGGAGTGAACTGTGTGTGAACTGGGAGGGAACTGGGACGTACTGGTAGGGAACTGGGATGTACTGTGAGGGAACTGGGACGTACTGGGAGGGAACTGGGATGTACTGGTATGTACTGGGAGGGAAGTGTTATGTACTGAGGGGAACTGGGACGTACTGGGATGTACTGGGAGGGAACTGGGAGGGAACTGGGATGTACTGGGAGTGAACTGGGAGGGAACTGGTATGTAGTAGGATGTACTGGGTGGGAACTGGGATGTACTGGGAGGGGATTGGGACGGACTGGGAGGGAACTGGGATGTACTGGGCTGCACTGGTAGGGAACTGGGATGTACTGGGAGGAAACTGGAATGTCCCAGTTGACACCCACTTCCCTCCCAATGCCTCCCAGTATATCCCAGTTTCCTCCCAGTATATCCCAGTTTCCTCCCAGTACATCCCAGTAAATCCCAGTTCGCTCCCAGTACATGCCAATACATTGCTGTACATTCCAGTTCTGTTCCTGTACATCCCAATACATCCCCGTTCCATGCCAGTACATCCCAGTTTCCTACCAGTTCATCCCCGTACATCCCAATTCCCTCCCGGTTCACTACCACTTCTTTCCCAGTGCCTCCCAATACATCCCAGTTCCGTCCCATTACATCCCAGTACATCCCAGTTCCCTCCCAGTACATCCAAGGTCCCTCCCAGTACATCCCAGGTCCCTCCCAGTACTGGGAGGGAACTGGGATGTACTGGGAGGCACTACAATGTGCGGGGATGCCCTGGGATGTACCGTGGAGGAACTAGGATGTACAGGCTTGTACTGGGTTGTACCGGGTGGAACTGGCAGGGATTTGAAATGTCCTAGGATCTACTAGGATGTACTGGGAGGTAACTGTTATGTACTGGGAGTGAACTGGGAGGGAACTGGGATGTACTGGGAGGGAACTGGGTCGTACCGTGAGGACACTGGGATGTACTGGTATGTACTGGGAGGGAAGTGTTATGTACTGAGGGGAACTGGGACGTACTGGGATGTACTGGGAGGGAACTGTGAAGTACTGGGATGTACTGGGAGTGAACTGGGAGGGAACTGGTATGTAGTAGGATGTACTGGGTGGGAACTGGGATGTACCAGGATGTACTGGGATGTAGTGGGAGGGAACTGGGATGTACTGGGATGTAGTGGGAGGGAACTGGTAGGGAACTGGGATGTACTGGGAGGGAACTGGTATGTACTGGGAGGGAACTGGGATGTACTGGGACATACTGGCAGGGAACTGGGATGTACTGGGAGGGGATTGGGACGGACTGGGAGGGAACTGGGATGTACTGGGCTGCACTGGTAGGGAACTGGGATGTACTGGGAGGAAACTGGAATGTCCCAGTTGACACCCACTTCCCTCCCAATGCCTCCCAGTATATCCCAGTTTCCTCCCAGTATATCCCAGTTTCCTCCCAGTACATCCCAGTAAATCCCAGCTCGCTGCCAGTACATGCCAATACATCGCTGTACATTCCAGTTCTGTTCCTGTACATCCCAATACATCCCCGTTCCATGCCAGTACATCCCAGTTCCCTACCAGTTCATCCCCGTACATCCCAATTCCCTCCCGGTTCACTACCACTTCTTTCCCAGTTCCGTCCCATTACATCCCAGTTCCGTCCCATTACATCCCAGTACATCCCAGTTCCCTCCCAGTACATCCCAGGTCCCTCCCAGTACATCCCAGGTCCCTCCCAGTACTGGGAGGGAACTGGGATGTACTGGGAGGCACTACAATGTGCGGGGATGCCCTGGGAATGTACCGTGGAGGAACTAGGATGTACAGGCTTGTACTGGGTTGTACCAGGTGGAACTGGCAGGGATTTGGGATGTACCAGGATCTACTGGGATGTACTGGGAGGTAACTGTTATGTACTGGGAGTGAACTGGGAGGGAACTGGGAGGGAACTGGGATGTACTGGTAGGGAACTGGGATGTACTAGGAGGGAACTGGGACGTACTGTGAGGACACTGGGATGTACTGGTATGTACTGGGAGGGAAGTGTTATGTACTGAGGGGAACTGGGACGTACTGGGATGTACTGGGATGGAACTGTGAAGTACTGGGATGTACTGGGAGTGAACTGGGAGGGAACTGGTATGTAGTAGGATGTACTGGGTGGGAACTGGGATGTACCAGGATGTACTGGGATGTACTGGGAGGGAACTGGGATGTACTGGGAGGGAACTGGGATGTAGTGGGAGGGAACTGGGAGGGAACTGGGATGTAGTGGGAGGGAACTGGTATGTACTGGGAGGGAACTGGGATGTACTGGGACATACTGGCAGGGAACTGGGGTGTACTGGGAGGGGATTGGGATGTACTGGGAGGGAACTTGGATGTATTGGGAGGGAAGTGTTATGTACCAAGGGGGAACTGGGACGTACTGGGATGTAGTGGGAGTGAACTGTGAAGTACTGGGATGTACTGTGAGGGAACTGGGATGTACTGGGAGGGAACTTTAAAGTACTGGGATGTACTTAGAGGAAACTGGGAGGCAACTGGCATGTACTGGGATGTACTAGAATGGAACTGGGAGTGAACTGTGTGTGAACTGGGAGGGAACTGGGATGTACTGTGAGGGAACTGGGATGTACTGGGCTGCACTGGTAGGGAACTGGGATGTACTGGGAGGAAACTGGAATGTCCCAGTTGACACCCACTTCCCTCCCAGGTTCCTCCCAGTATATCCCAGTTTCCTCCCAGTATATCCCAGTTTCCTCCCAGTACATCCCAGTAAATCCCAGCTCGCTCCCAGTACATCCCAGTACATCGCAGTACATTCCAGTTCCGTTCCTGTACATCCCAATACATCCCCATTCCATGCCAGTACATCCCAGTTCCCTACCAGTTCATCCCCGTACATCCCAATTCCCTCCCGGTTCACTACCACTTCTTTCCCAGTTCCGTCCCATTACATCCCAGTTCCGTCCCATTACATCCCAGTACATCCCAGTTCCCTCCCAGTACATCCCAGTTCCCTCCCAGTACATCCCAGTTCCCTCCCAGTACTGGGAGGGAACTGGGATGTACTGGGAGGCACTACAATGTGCGGGGATGCCCTGGGATGTACTGTGGAGGAACTAGGATGTACAGGCTTGTACTGGGTTGTACCGGGTGGAACTGGCAGGGATTTGGGATGTACCAGGATCTACTGGGATGTACTGGGAGGTAACTGTTATGTACTGGGAAGGAACAGGGAGGGAACTGGGATGTACTGGTAGGGAACTGGGATGTACTGTGAGGGAACTGGGACTTACTGTGAGGACACTGGGATGTACTGGTATGTACTGGGAGGGAAGTGTTATGTACTGAGGGGAACTGGGACGTACTGGGATGTACTGGGAGGGAACTGTGAAGTACTGGGATGTACTGGGAGTGAACTGGGAGGGAACTGGTATGTAGTAGGATGTACTGGGTGGGAACTGGGATGTACTGGGAGGGAACTGGTATGTACTGGGAGGGAACTGGGATGTACTGGGATGTAGTGGGAGGGAACTGGGAGGGAACTGGGATGTACTGGGAGGGAACTGGTATGTACTGGGAGGGAACTGGGATGTACTGGGACATACTGGCAGGGAACTGGGATGTACTGGGAGGGGATTGGGACGGACTGGGAGGGAACTGGGATATACTGGGAGGCACTACAATGTGCGGGGATGCCCTGGGATGTACCGTGGAGGAACTAGGATGTACAGGCTTGTACTGGGTTGTACCGGGTGGAACTGGCAGGGATTTGAAATGTCCTAGGATCTACTGGGTTGTACTGGGATGTACTGGGAGGTAACTGTTGTGTACTGGGAGTGAACTGGGAGAGAACTGGGATGTACTGGGAGGGAACTGGGATGTACTGTGAGGACACTGGGATGTACTGGTATGTACTGGGAGGGAAGTGTTATGTACTGAGGGGAACTGGGACGTACTGGGACGTGCTGGGAGGGAACTATGAAGTATTGGGATGTACTTAGAGGGAACTGGGATGTACTGGGAGGGAACTGGGAGGGAACTGGGAGGGAACTGTGAAGTACTGGGATGTACTGGGAGGGAACTGGGATGTACTGGGAGGGAACTGGGATGTACTGGGTGGAAAGTGTTGGGAATTGGGATTTACTGGGAGGGAACTGGGATGGACTGGGAGGGAACTGGGATGTAGTGGGACATACTGGGAGGGAACTGGGATGTACTGGGGTGTACTGGGAGGGAACTGTTATGTACCGAGGGGGAACTGGGATGTACTGGGAGTGAACTGTGAAGTACTGGGATGTACTTAGAGGGAAGTGGGAGGGAACTTGGATGTAGTGGGAGGGAGCTGGGGTTTACTTGGAGGAAAGTGGCATGTACTGGGATGTACTGGAATGGAACTGGGAGTGAACTGTGTGTGAACTGTGAGGGAACTGGGATGTACTGGGATGTACTGGGACGGACTAGGAGGGAACTGGGATGTACTGGGAGGGATCTGGGATGTACTGGGCTGCACTGGTAGGGAACTGGGATGTACTGGGAGGAAACTGGAATGTCCCAGTTGACACCCACTTCCCTCCCAGTGCCTCCCAGTATATCCCAGTTTCCTCCCAGTACATCCCAGTAAATCCCAGTTTGCTCCCAGTACATCCCAGTACATCGCAGTACATTCCAGTTCCGTTCCTGTACATCCCAATACATCCCCGTTCCATGCCAGTACATCCCAGTTCCCTACCAGTTCATCCCCGTACATCCCAATTCCCTCCCGGTTCACTACCACTTCTTTCCCAGTTCCGTCCCATTACATCCCAGTTCCGTCCCATTACATCCCAGTACATCCCAGTTCCCTCCCAGTACATCCCAGGTCCCTCCCAGTACATCCCAGGTCCCTCCAAGTACTGGGAGGGAACTGGGATGTACTGGGAGGCACTACAATATGCGGGGATGCCCTGGGATGTACTGTGGAGGAACTAGGATGTACAGGCTTGTACTGGGTTGTACCGGGTGGAACTGGCAGGGATTTGGGATGTACCAGGATTTTCTGGGATGTACTGGGAGGTAACTGTTATGTACTGGGAAGGAACAGGGAGGGAACTGGGATGTACTGGGAGGGAACTGGGATGTACTGGGAGGGAACTGGGACTTACTGTGAGGACACTGGGATGTACTGGTATGTACTGGGAGGGAAGTGTTATGTACTGAGGGGAACTGGGACGTACTGGGATGTACTGGGAGGGAACTGTGAAGTACTGGGATGTACTGGGAGTGAACTGGGAGGGAACTGGTATGTAGTAGGATGTACTGGGTGGGAACTGGGACGTACTGTGAGGACACTGGGATGTACTGGTATGTACTGGGAGGGAAGTGTTATGTACTGAGGGGAACTGGGACGTACTGGGATGTACTGGGAGGGAACTGTGAAGTACTGGGATGTACTGGGAGTGAACTGGGAGGGAACTGGTATGTAGTAGGATGTACTGGGTGGGAACTGGGATGTACCGGGAGGGAACTGGGATGTAGTGGGAGGGAACTGGTATGTACTGGGAGGGAACAGGGATGTACTGGGATGTAGTGGGAGGGAACTGGGAGGGAACTGGGATGTACTGGGAGGGAACTGGTATGTACTGGGAGGGAACTGGGATGTACTGGGACATACTGGCAGGGAACTGGGATGTACTGGGAGGGGATTGGGACGGACTGGGAGGGAACTGGGATGTACTGGGCTGCACTGGTAGGGAACTGGGATGTACTGGGAGGAAACTGGAATGTCCCAGTTGACACCCACTTCCCTCCCAATGCCTCCCAGTATATCCCAGTTTCCTCCCAGTATATCCCAGTTTCCTCCCAGTACATCCCAGTAAATCCCAGTTCGCTCCCAGTACATCCCAGTACATCGCAGTACATTCCAGTTCCCTTCCTGTACATCCCAATACATCCCCGTTCCATGCCAGTACATCCCAGTTTCCTACCAGTTCATCCCCGTACATCCCAATTCCCTCCCGGTTCACTACCACTTCTTTCCCAGTGCCTCCCAATACATCCCAGTTCCGTCCCATTACATCCCAGTACATCCCAGTTCCCTCCCAGTACGTCCCAGTTCCCTCCCAGTACATCCCAGGTCCCTCCCAGTGCTGGGAGGGAACTGGGATGTACTGGGAGGCACTACAATGTGCGGGGATGCCCTGGGATGTACCGTGGAGGAACTAGGATGTACAGGCTTGTACCGGGTTGTACCGGGTGGAACTGGCAGGGATTTGAAATGTCCTAGGATCTACTAGGATGTACTGGGATGTACTGGGAGGTAACTGTTGTGTACTGGGAGTGAACTGGGAGAGAACTGGGATGTACTGGGAGGGAACTGGGATGTACTGTGAGGACACTGGGATGTACTGGTATGTACTGGGAGGGAAGTGTTATGTACTGAGGGGAACTGGGACGTACTGGGACGTGCTGGGAGGGAACTATGAAGTATTGGGATGTACTTAGAGGGAACTGGGATGTACTGGGAGGGAACTGGGAGTGAACTGGGAGGGAACTGTGAAGTACTGGGATGTACTGGGAGGGAACTGGTATGTACTGGGAGGGAACTGGGATGTACTGGGTGGAAAGTGTTGGGAATTGGGATTTACTGGGAGGGTACTGGGATGGACTGGGAGGGAACTGGGATGTACTGGGGTGTACTGGGAGGGAACTGTTATGTACCGAGGGGGAACTGGGATGTACTGGGAGTGAACTGTGAAGTACTGGGATGTACTTAGAGGGAAGTGGGAGGGAACTTGGATGTAGTGGGAGGGAGCTGGGGTTTACTTGGAGGAAAGTGGCATGTACTGGGATGTACTGGAATGGAACTGGGAGTGAACTGTGTGTGAACTGTGAGGGAACTGGGATGTACTGTGAGGGAACTGGGATGTACTGGGATGTACTGGGACGGACTGGGAGGGAACTGGGATGTACTGGGAGGGATCTGGGATGTACTGGGCTGCACTGGTAGGGAACTGGGATGTACTGGGAGGAAACTGGAATGTCCCAGTTGACACCCACTTCCCTCCCAGTGCCTCCCAGTATATCCCAGTTTCCTCCCAGTACATCCCAGTAAATCCCAGTTTGCTCCCAGTACATCCCAGTACATCGCAGTACATTCCAGTTCCGTTCCTGTACATCCCAATATATCCCCGTTCCATGCCAGTACATCCCAGTTCCCAACCAGTTCATCCCCGTACATTCCAGTTCCCTCCCGGTTCACTACCACTTCTTTCCCAGTTCCGTCCCATTACATCCCAGTTCCGTCCCATTACATCCCAGTACATCCCAGGTCCCTCCCAGTACATCCCAGTTCCCTCCCAGTACTGGGAGGGAACTGGGATGTACTGGGAGGCACTACAATGTGCGGGGATGCCCTGGGATGTACTGTGGAGGAACTAGGATGTACAGGCTTGTACTGGGTTGTACCGGGTGGAACTGGCAGGGATTTGGGATGTACCAGGATCTACTGGGATGTACTGGGAGGTAACTGTTATGTACTGGGAAGGAACAGGGAGGGAACTGGGATGTACTGGTAGGGAACTGGGATGTACTGGGAGGGAACTGGGACGTACTGTGAGGACACTGGGATGTACTGGTATGTACTGGGAGGGAAGTGTTATGTACTGAGGGGAACTGGGACGTACTGGGATGTACTGGGAGGGAACTGTGAAGTACTGGGATGTACTGGGAGTGAACTGGGAGGGAACTGGTATGTAGTAGGATGTACTGGGTGGGAACTGGGATGTACTGGGAGGGGATTGGGACGGACTGGGAGGGAACTGGGATGTACTGGGCTGCACTGGTAGGGAACTGGGATGTACTGGGAGGAAACTGGAATGTCCCAGTTGACACCCACTTCCCTCCCAATGCCTCCCAGTATATCCCAGTTTCCTCCCAGTATATCCCAGTTTCCTCCCAGTACATCCCAGTAAATCCCAGCTCGCTGCCAGTACATGCCAATACATCGCTGTACATTCCAGTTCTGTTCCTGTACATCCCAATACATCCCCGTTCCATGCCAGTACATCCCAGTTCCCTACCAGTTCATCCCCGTACATCCCAATTCCCTCCCGGTTCACTACCACTTCTTTCCCAGTTCCGTCCCATTACATCCCAGTACATCCCAATTCCCTCCCAGTACATCCCAGGTCCCTCCCAGTACATCCAAGGTACCTCCCAGTACTGGGAGGGAACTGGGATGTACTGGGAGGCACTACAATGTGCGGGGATGCCCTGGGATGTACTGTGGAGGAACTAGGATGTACAGGCTTGTACTGGGTTGTACCGGGTGGAACAGGCAGGGATTTGGGATGTACCAGGATCTACTGGGATGTACTGGGAGGTAACTGTTATGTACTGGGAAGGAACAGGGAGGTAACTGGGATGTACTGGTAGGGAACTGGGATGTACTGGGAGGGAACTGGGACGTACTGTGAGGACACTGGGATGTACTGGTATGTACTGGGAGGGAAGTGTTATGTACTGAGGGGAACTGGGACGTACTGGGATGTACTGGGAGGGAACTGTGAAGTACTGGGATGTACTGGGAGTGAACTGGGAGGGAACTGGTATGTAGTAGGATGTACTGGGTGGGAACTGGGATGTACCAGGATGTACTGGGATGTACTGGGAGGGAACTGGTATGTACTGGGAGGGAACTGGGATGTACTGGGACATACTGGCAGGGAACTGGGATGTACTGGGAGGGGATTGGGATGTACTGGGAGGGAACTTGGATGTATTGGGAGGGAAGTGTTATGTACCAAGGGGGAACTGGGACGTACTGGGATGTAGTGGGAGTGAACTGTGAAGTACTGGGATGTACTGTGAGGGAACTGGGATGTACTGGGAGGGAACTTTAAAGTACTGGGATGTACTTAGAGGAAACTGGGAGGCAACTGGCATGTACTGGGATGTACTGGAATGGAACTGGGAGTGAACTGTGTGTGAACTGGGAGGGAACTGGGATGTACTGTGAGGGAACTGGGATGTACTGGGATGTACTGGGAGGGACTGGGAGGGATCTGGGATGTACTGGGCTGCACTGGTAGGGAACTGGGATGTACTGGGAGGAAACTGGAATGTCCCAGTTGACACCCACTTCCCTCCCAGGTTCCTCCCAGTATATCCCAGTTTCCTCCCAGTATATCCCAGTTTCCTCCCAGTACATCCCAGTAAATCCCAGTTCGCTCCCAGTACATCCCAATACATCGCCGTACATTCCAGTTCCGTTCCTGTCCATCCCAATACATCCCCGTTCCATGCCAGTACATCCCAGTTTCCTACCAGTTCATCCCCGTACATCCCAATTCCCTCCCGGTTCACTACCACTTCTTTCCCAGTGCCTCCCAATACATCCCAGTTCCGTCCCATTACATCCCAGTACATCCCAGTTCCCTCCCAGTACATCCCAGGTCCCTCCCAGTACTGGGAGGGAACTGGGATGTACTGGGAGGCACTACAATGTGCGGGGATGCCCTGGGATGTACCGTGGAGGAACTAGGATGTACAGGCTTGTACTGGGTTGTACCGGGTGGAACTGGCAGGGATTTGGAATGTACCAGGATCTACTGGGATGTACTGGGATGTACTGGGAGGTAACTGTTATGTACTGGGAGTGAACTGGGAGGGAACTGGGATGTACTGGGAGGAAACTGGGATGTACTGTGAGGGAACTGGGACGTACTGTGAGGACACGGGGATGTACTGTTATGTACTGGGAGGGAAGTGTTATGTACTGAGGGGAACTGGGACGTACTGGGATGTACTGGGAGGGAACTGTGAAGTACTGGGATGTACTGGGAGTGAACTGGGAGGGAACTGGTATGTAGTAGGATGTACTGGGTGGGAACTGGGATGTACCGGGAGGGAAATGGGATGTACTGGGAGGGAACTGGTATGTACTGGGAGGGAACTGGGATGTACTGGGATGTACTGGGAGGGAACTGGGAGGGAACTGGGATGTACTGGGAGGGAACTGGTATGTACTGGGAGGGAACTGGGATGTACTGGGACATACTGGCAGGGAACTGGGATGTACTGGGAGGGGATTGGGACGGACTGGGAGGGAACTGGGATGTACTGGGCTGCACTGGTAGGGAACTGGGATGTACTGGGAGGAAACTGGAATGTCCCAGTTGACACCCACTTCCCTCCCAATGCCTCCCAGTATATCCCAGTTTCCTCCCAGTATATCCCAGTTTCCTCCCAGTACATCCCAGTAAATCCCAGCTCGCTGCCAGTACATGCCAATACATCGCTGTACATTCCAGTTCTGTTCCTGTACATCCCAATACATCCCCGTTCCATGCCAGTACATCCCAGTTTCCTACCAGTTCATCCCCGTACATCCCAGTTCCCTCCCGGTTCACTACCACTTCTTTCCCAGTGCCTCCCAATACATCCCAGTTCCGTCCCATTACATCCCAGTACATCCCAGTTCCCTCCCAGTACGTCCCAGTTCCCTCCCAGTACATCCTAATTCCCTCCCAGTACTGGGAGGGAACTGGGATGTACTGGGAGGCACTACAATGTGCGGGGATGCCCTGGGATGTACTGTGGAGGAACTAGGAAGTACAGGCTTGTACTCGGTTGTACCAGGTGGAACTGGCAGGGATTTGGGATGTACCAGGATCTACTGGGATGTACTGGGATGTACTGGGAGGTAACTGTTGTGTACTGGGAGTGAACTGGTAGGGAACTGGGATGTACTGGGAGGGAACTGGGACGTACTGTGAGGACACTGGGATGTACTGGTATGTACTGGGAGGGAAGTGTTATGTACTGAGGGGAACTGGGACGTACTGGGACGTGCTGGGAGGGAACTATGAAGTATTGGGATGTACTTAGAGGGAACTGGGATGTACTGGGAGGGAACTGGGAGGGAACTGGGAGGGAACTGTGAAGTACTGGGATGTACTGGGAGGGAACTGGTATGTACTGGGAGGGAACTGGGATGTACTGGGTGGAAAGTGTTGGGAATTGGGATTTACTGGGAGGGAACTGGGATGGACTGGGAGGGAACTGGGATGTAGTGGGACATACTGGGAGGGAACTGGGATGTACTGGGGTGTATTGGGAGGGAACTGTTATGTACCGAGGGGGAACTGGGATGTACTGGGAGTGAACTGTGAAGTACTGGGATGTACTTAGAGGGAAGTGGGAGGGAACTTGGATGTAGTGGGAGGGAACTGGGGTTTACTTGGAGGAAAGTGGCATGTACTGGGATGTACTGGAATGGAACTGGGAGTGAACTGTGTGTGAACTGTGAGGGAACTGGGATGTACTGGGAGGGAACTGGGATGTACTGGGACGGACTGGGAGGGAACTGGGATGTACTGGGAGGGATCTGGGATGTACTGGGCTGCACTGGTAGGGAGCTGGGATGTACTGGGAGGAAACTGGAATGTCCCAGTTGACACCCACTTCCCTCCCAGTGCCTCCCAGTATATCCCAGTTTCCTCCCAGTACATCCCAGTAAATCCCAGTTTGCTCCCAGTACATCCCAGTACATCGCAGTACATTCCAGTTCCGTTCCTGTACATCCCAATACATCCCCGTTCCATGCCAGTACATCCCAGTTTCCTACCAGTTCATCCCCGTACATCCCAATTCCCTCCCGGTTCACTACCACTTCTTTCCCAGTTCCGTCCCATTACATCCCAGTTCCGTCCCATTACATCCCAGTACATCCCAGTTCCCTCCCAGTACATCCCAGGTCCCTCCCAGTACATCCCAGGTCCCTCCCAGTACTGGGAGGGAACTGGGATGTACTGGGAGGCACTACAATGTGCGGGGATGCCCTGGGATGTACTGTGGAGGAACTAGGATGTACAGGCTTGTACTGGGTTGTACCGGGTGGAACTGGCAGGGATTTGGGATGTACCAGGATCTACTGGGATGTACTGGGAGGTAACTGTTATGTACTGGGAAGGAACAGGGAGGGAACTGGGATGTACTGGTAGGGAACTGGGATGTACTGTGAGGGAACTGGGACGTACTGTGAGGACACTGGGATGTACTGGTATGTACTGGGAGGGAAGTGTTATGTACTGAGGGGAACTGGGACGTACTGGGATGTACTGGGAGGGAACTGTGAAGTACTGGGATGTACTGGGAGTGAACTGGGAGGGAACTGGTATGTAGTAGGATGTACTGGGTGGGAACTGGGATGTACCGGGAGGGAACTGGTATGTACTGGGAGGGAACTGGTATGTACTGGGAGGGAACTGGGATGTACTGGGATGTAGTGGGAGGGAACTGGGAGGGAACTGGGATGTACTGGGAGGGAACTAGTATGTACTGGGAGGGAACTGGGATGTACTGGGAGGGGATTGGGACGGACTGGGAGGGAACTGGGATGTACTGGGCTGCACTGGTAGGGAACTGGGATGTACTGGGAGGAAACTGGAATGTCCCAGTTGACACCCACTTCCCTCCCAATGCCTCCCAGTATATCCCAGTTTCCTCCCAGTATATCCCAGTTTCCTCCCAGTACATCCCAGTAAATCCCAGCTCGCTGCCAGTACATGCCAATACATTGCTGTACATTCCAGTTCTGTTCCTGTACATCCCAATACATCCCCGTTCCATGCCAGTACATCCCAGTTTCCTACCAGTTCATCCCCGTACATCCCAATTCCCTCCCGGTTCACTACCACTTCTTTCCCAGTGCCTCCCAATACATCCCAGTTCCGTCCCATTACATCCCAGCACATCCCAGTTCCCTCCCAGTACATCCCAGGTCCCTCCCAGTACATCCCAGGTCCCTCCCAGTACTGGGAGGGAACTGGGATGTACTGGGAGGCACTACAATGTGCGGGGATGCCCTGGGATGTACCGTGGAGGAACTAGGATGTACAGGCTTGTACTGGGTTGTACCGGGTGGAACTGGCAGGGATTTGAAATGTCCTAGGATCACTAGGATGTACTGGGAGGTAACTGTTATGTACTGGGAGTGAACTGGGAGGGAACTGGGATGTACTGGGAGGGAACTGGGACGTACCGTGAGGACACTGGGATGTACTGGTATGTACTGGGAGGGAAGTGTTATGTACTGAGGGGAACTGGGACGTACTGGGATGTACTGGGAGGGAACTGTGAAGTACTGGGATGTACTGGGAGTGAACTGGGAGGGAACTGGTATGTAGTAGGATGTACTGGGTGGGAACTGGGATGTACCAGGATGTACTGGGATGTAGTGGGAGGGAACTGGGATGTAGTGGGAGGGAACTGGGATGTACTGGGATGTAGTGGGAGGGAACTGGGAGGGAACTGGGATGTAGTGGGAGGGAACTGGTATGTACTGGGAGGGAACTGGGATGTACTGGGACATACTGGCAGGGAACTGGGATGTACTGGGAGGGGATTGGGACGGACTGGGAGGGAACTGGGATGTACTGGGCTGCACTGGTAGGGAACTGGGATGTACTGGGAGGAAACTGGAATGTCCCAGTTGACACCCACTTCCCTCCCAATGCCTCCCAGTATATCCCAGTTTCCTCCCAGTATATCCCAGTTTCCTCCCAGTACATCCCAGTAAATCCCAGCTCGCTGCCAGTACATGCCAATACATCGCTGTACATTCCAGTTCTGTTCCTGTACATCCCAATACATCCCCGTTCCATGCCAGTACATCCCAGTTTCCTACCAGTTCATCCCCGTACATCCCAATTCCCTCCCGGTTCACTACCACTTCTTTCCCAGTTCCGTCCCATTACATCCCAGTTCCGTCCCATTACATCCCAGTACATCCCAGTTCCCTCCCAGTACATCCCAGGTCCCTCCCAGTACATCCCAGGTCCCTCCCAGTACTGGGAGGGAACTGGGATGTACTGGGAGGCACTACAATGTGCGTGGATGCCCTGGGATGTACTGTGGAGGCACTAGGATGTACAGGCTTGTACTGGGTTGTACCGGGTGGAACTGGCAGGGATTTGGGATGTACCAGGATCTACTGGGATGTACTGGGAGGTAACTGTTATGTACTGGGAAGGAACAGGGAGGGAACTGGGATGTACTGGTAGGGAACTGGGATGTACTGGGAGGGAACTGGGACGTACTGTGAGGACACTGGGATGTACTGGTATGTACTGGGAGGGAAGTGTTATGTACTGAGGGGAACTGGGACGTACTGGGATGTACTGGGAGGGAACTGTGAAGTACTGGGATGTACTGGGAGTGAACTGGGAGGGAACTGGTATGTAGTAGGATGTACTGGGTGGGAACTGGGATGTACCGGGAGGGAACTGGTATGTACTGGGAGGGAACTGGTATGTACTGGGAGGGAACTGGGATGTACTGGGATGTAGTGGGAGGGAACTGGGAGGGAACTGGGATGTACTGGGAGGGAACTAGTATGTACTGGGAGGGAACAAGGATGTACTGGGAGGGGATTGGGACGGACTGGGAGGGAACTGGGATGTACTGGGCTGCACTGGTAGGGAACTGAGATGTACTGGGAGGAAACTGGAATGTCCCAGTTGACACCCACTTCCCTCCCAATGCCTCCCAGTATATCCCAGTTTCCTCCCAGTATATCCCAGTTTCCTCCCAGTACATCCCAGTTAATCCCAGCTCGCTGCCAGTACATGCCAATACATCGCTGTACATTCCAGTTCTGTTCCTGTACATCCCAATACATCCCCGTTCCATGCCAGTACATCCCAGTTTCCTACCAGTTCATCCCCGTACATCCCAATTCCCTCCCGGTTCACTACCACTTCTTTCCCAGTGCCTCCCAATACATCCCAGTTCCGTCCCATTACATCCCAGTACATCCCAGTTCCCTCCCAGTACGTCCCAGGTCCCTCCCAGTACATCCCAGGTCCCTCCCAGTACTGGGAGGGAACTGGGATGTACTGGGAGGCACTACAATGTGCGGGGATGCCCTGGGATGTACCGTGGAGGAACTAGGATGTACAGGCTTGTACTGGGTTGTACCGGGTGGAACTGGCAGGGATTTGAAATGTCCTAGGATCTACTAGGATGTACTGGGAGGTAACTGTTATGTACTGGGAGTGAACTGGGACGGAACTGGGATGTACTGGGAGGGAACTGGGACGTACCGTGAGGACACTGGGATGTACTGGTATGTACTGGGAGGGAAGTGTTATGTACTGAGGGGAACTGGGACGTACTGGGATGTACTGGGAGGGAACTGTGAAGTACTGGGATGTACTGGGAGTGAACTGGGAGGGAACTGGTATGTAGTAGGATGTACTGGGTGGGAACTGGGATGTACCAGGATGTACTGGGATGTACTGGGAGGGAACTGGTATGTAATGGGAGGGAACTGGGATGTACTGGGATGTAGTGGGAGGGAACTGGTAGGGAACTGGGATGTACTGGGAGGGAACTGGTATGTACTGGGAGGGAACTGGGATGTACTGGGACATACTGGCAGGGAACTGGGATGTACTGGGAGGGGATTGGGACGGACTGGGAGGGAACTGGGATGTACTGGTAGGGAACTGGGATGTACTGTGAGGGAACTGGGACGTACTGTGAGGACACTGGGATGTACTGGTATGTACTGGGAGAGAAGTGTTATGTACTGAGGGGAACTGGGACATACTGGGATGTACTTAGAGGGAACTGTGAAGTACTGGGATGTACTGGGAGTGAACTGGGAGGGAACTGGTATGTAGTAGGATGTACTGGGTGGGAACTGGGATGTACCGGGGTGTATTGGGAGGGAATTGTTATGTACCGAGGGGGAACTGGGATGTACTGGGAGTGAACTGTGAAGTACTGGGATGTACTTATCGGGAAGTGGGAGGGAACTTGGATGTAGTGGGAGAGAACTGGGATTTACTTGGAGGAAAGTGGCATGTACTGGGCTGTACTGGAATGGAACTGGGAGTGAACTGTGTGTGAACTGTGTGTGAACTGGGATGTACTGTGAGGGAACTGGGATGTACTGGGACAGACTGGGAGGGATCTGGGATGTACTGGGAGGGATCTGGGATGTACTGGGCTGCACTGGTAGGGAACTGGGATGTACTGGGAGGAAACTGGAATGTCCCAGTTGACACCCACTTCCCTCCCAGTGCCTCCCAGTATATCCCAGTTTCCTCCCAGTACATCCCAGTAAATCCCAGTTTGCTCCCAGTACATCCCAGTACATCGCAGTACATTCCAGTTCCGTGCCTGTACATCCCAATACATCCCCGTTCCATGCCAGTACATCCCAGTTCCCTACCAGTTCATCCCCGTACATCCCAATTCCCTCCCGGTTCACTACCACTTCTTTCCCAGTGCCTCCCAATACATCCCAGTTCCGTCCCATTACATCCCAGTACATCCCAGTTCCCTCCCAGTACATCCCAGGTCCCTCCCAGTACATCCCAGTTCCCTCCCAGTACTGGGAGGGAACTGGGATGTACTGGGAGGCACTACAATGTGCGGGGATGCCCTGGGATGTACTGTGGAGGAACTAGGATGTACAGGCTTGTACTCGGTTGTACCGGGTGGAACTAGCAGGGATTTGGGATGTACCAGGATCTACTGGGATGTACTGGGAGGTAACTGTTATGTACTGGGAAGGAACAGGGATGGAACTGGGATGTACTGGGAGGGAACTGGGATGTACTGGGAGGGAACTGGGACGTACCGTGAGGACACTGGGATGTACTGGTATGTACTGGGAGGGAAGTGTTATGTACTGAGGGGAACTGGGACGTACTGGGATGTACTGGGATGGAACTGTGAAGTACTGGGATGTACTGGGAGTGAACTAGGAGGGAACTGGTATGTAGTAGGATGTACTGGGTGGGAACTGGGATGTACTGGGAGGGAACTGGTATGTACTGGGAGGGAACTGGGATGTACTGGGATGTAGTGGGAGGGAACTGGGATGTACTGGGAGGGAACTGGGATGTACTGGGAGGGAACTGGGATGTACTGGGCTGCACTGGTAGGGAACTGGGATGTACTGGGAGGACACTGGAATGTCCCAGTTGACACCCACTTCCCTCCCAATGCCTCCCAGTATATCCCAGTTTCCTCCCAGTATATCCCAGTTTCCTCCCAGTACATCCCAGTAAATCCCAGTTCGCTCCCAGTACATCCCAATACATCGCCGTACATTCCAGTTCCGTTCCTGTCCATCCCAATACATCCCCGTTCCATGCCAGTACATCCCAGTTTCCTACCAGTTCATCCCCGTACATCCCAATTCCCTCCCGGTTCACTACCACTTCTTTCCCAGTGCCTCCCAATACATCCCAGTTCCGTCCCAGTACGTCCCAGTTCCCTCCCAGTACGTCCCAGGTCCCTCCCAGTACTGGGAGGGAACTGGGATGTTCTGGGAGGCACTACAATGTGCGGGGATGCCCTGGGATGTACTGTGGAGGAACTAGGATGTACAGGCTTGTACTGGGTTGTACCGGGTGGAACTGGCAGGGATTTGAAATGTCCTAGGATCTACTAGGATGTACTGGGATGTACTGGGAGGTAACTGTTGTGTACTGGGAGTGAACTGGGAGGGAACTGGGATGTACTGGGAGGGAACTGGGATGTACTGTGAGGACACTGGGATGTACTGGTATGTACTGGGAGGGAAGTGTTATGTACTGAGGGGAACTGGGACGTACTGGGACGTGCTGGGAGGGAACTATGAAGTATTAGGATGTACTTAGAGGGAACTGGGATGTACTGGGAGGGAACTGGGAGTGAACTGGGAGGGAACTGTGAAGTACTGGGATGTACTTAGAGGGAACTGGGATGTACTGGGAGGGAACTGGGATGTACTGGGTGGAAAGTGTTGGGAATTGGGATTTAGTGGGAGGGAACTGGGATGGACTGGGAGGGAACTGGGATGTAGTGGGACATACTGGGAGGGAACTGGGATGTACTGGGAGGCACTACAATGTGCGGGGATGCCCTGGGATGTACTGTGGAGGAACTAGGATGTACAGGCTTGTACTGGGTTGTACCGGGTGGAACTGGCAGGGATTTGGGATGTACCAGGATCTACTGGGATGTACTGGGAGGTAACTGTTATGTACTGGGAAGGAACAGGGAGGTAACTGGGATGTACTGGTAGGGAACTGGGATGTACTGGGAGGGAACTGGGACGTACCGTGAGGACACTGGGATGTACTGGTATGTACTGGGAGGGAAGTGTTATGTACTGAGGGGAACTGGGACATACTGGGATGTACTGGGAGGGAACTGTGAAGTACTGGGATGTACTGGGAGTGAA
This sequence comes from Phalacrocorax aristotelis, assembly GCF_949628215.1. Classification (NCBI taxonomy): domain Eukaryota; kingdom Metazoa; phylum Chordata; class Aves; order Suliformes; family Phalacrocoracidae; genus Phalacrocorax; species Phalacrocorax aristotelis. The sequence continues at coordinate 440,962 of NW_027441368.1, forward strand.
CTGGGAGGGAACTGGTATGTAGTAGGATGTACTGGGTGGGAACTGGGATGTACCAGGATGTACTGGGATGTAGTGGGAGGGAACTGGTATGTACTGGGAGGGAACTGGGATGTACTGGGAGGGGATTGGGACGGACTGGAGGGAACTGGGATGTACTGGGCTGCACTGGTAGGGAACTGGGATGTACTGGGAGGAAACTGGAATGTCCCAGTTGACACCCACTTCCCTCCCAATGCCTCCCAGTATATCCCAGTTTCCTCCCAGTATATCCCAGTTTCCTCCCAGTACATCCCAGTAAATCCCAGTTCGCTCCCAGTACATCCCAGTACATCGCAGTACATTCCAGTTCCGTTCCTGTACATCCCAATACATCCCCGTTCCATGCCAGTACATCCCAGTTTCCTACCAGTTCATCCCCGTACATCCCAATTCCCTCCCGGTTCACTACCACTTCTTTCCCAGTGCCTCCCAATACATCCCAGTTCCGTCCCATTACATCCCAGTACATCCCAGTTCCCTCCCAGTACGTCCCAGTTCCCTCCCAGTACATCCCAGGTCCCTCCCAGTACTGGGAGGGAACTGGGATGTACTGGGAGGCACTACAATGTGCGGGGATGCCCTGGGATGTACTGTGGAGGAACTAGGATGTACAGGCTTGTACTGGGTTGTACCGGGTGGAACTAGCAGGGATTTGGGATGTACCAGGATCTACTGGGATGTACTGGGAGGTAACTGTTACGTACTGGGAGTGAACTGGGAGGGAACTGGGACGTACTGGTAGGGAACTGGGATGTACTGTGAGGGAACTGGGACGTACTGTGAGGACACTGGGATGTACTGTTATGTACTGGGAGGGAAGTGTTATGTACTGAGGGGAACTGGTGCGTACTGGGATGTACTGGGATGGAACTGTGAAGTACTGGGATGTACTGGGAGTGAACTGGGAGGGAACTGGTATGTAGTAGGATGTACTGGGTGGGAACTGGGATGTACCAGGATGTACTGGGATGTACTGGGAGGGAACTGGGATGTACTGGGAGGGAACTGGGATGTAGTGGGAGGGAACTGGGATGTACTGGGAGGGAACTGGTATGTACTGGGAGGGAACTGGGATGTACTGGGACATACTGGCAGGGAACTGGGATGTACTGGGAGGGGATTGGGATGTACTGGGAGGGAACTTGGATGTATTGGGAGGGAAGTGTTATGTACCAAGGGGGAACTGGGACGTACTGGGATGTAGTGGGAGTGAACTGTGAAGTACTGGGATGTACTGTGAGGGAACTGGGATGTACTGGGAGGGAACTTTAAAGTACTGGGATGTACTTAGAGGAAACTGGGAGGCAACTGGCATGTACTGGGATATACTGGAATGGAACTGGGAGTGAACTGTGTGTGAACTGGGAGGGAACTGGGATGTACTGGGAGGGAACTGGGATGTACTGGGATGTACTGGGAGGGACTGGGAGGGATCTGGGATGTACTGGGCTGCACTGGTAGGGAACTGGGATGTACTGGGAGGAAACTGGAATGTCCCAGTTGACACCCACTTCCCTCCCAGTTTCCTCCCAGTATATCCCAGTTTCCTCCCAGTATATCCCAGTTTCCTCCCAGTACATCCCAATAAATCCCAGTTCGCTCCCAGTACATCCCAATACATCGCCGTACATTCCAGTTCCGTTCCTGTCCATCCCAATACATCCCCGTTCCATGCCAGTACATCCCAGTTTCCTACCAGTTCATCCCCGTACATCCCGATTCCCTCCCGGTTCACTACCACTTCTTTCCCAGTGCCTCCCAATACATCCCAGTTCCGTCCCATTACATCCCAGTACATCCCAGTTCCCTCCCAGTACATCCCAGTTCCCTCCCAGTACTGTGAGGGAACTGGGACGTACTGTGAGGACACTGGGATGTACTGTTATGTACTGGGAGGGAAGTGTTATGTACTGAGGGGAACTGGGACGTACTGGGATGTACTGGGAGGGAACTGTGAAGTACTGGGATGTACTGGGAGTGAACTGGGAGGGAACTGGTATGTAGTAGGATGTACTGGGTGGGAACTGGGATGTACCGGTAGGGAACTGGGATGTACTGGGAGGGAACTGGTATGTACTGGGAGGGAACTGGGATGTACTGGGATGTAGTGGGAGGGAACTGGGAGGAAACTGGGATGTACTGGGAGGGAACTGGTATGTACTGGGAGGGAACTGGGATGTACTGGGACATACTGGCAGGGAACTGGGATGTACTGGGAGGGGATTGGGACGGACTGGGAGGGAACTGGGATGTACTGGGCTGCACTGGTAGGGAACTGGGATGTACTGGGAGGAAACTGGAATGTCCCAGTTGACACCCACTTCCCTCCCAATGCCTCCCAGTATATCCCAGTTTCCTCCCAGTATATCCCAGTTTCCTCCCAGTACATCCCAGTAAATCCCAGCTCGCTGCCAGTACATGCCAATACACCGCTGTACATTCCAGTTCTGTTCCTGTACATCCCAATACATCCCCGTTCCATGCCAGTACATCCCAGTTTCCTACCAGTTCATCCCCGTACATCCCAATTCCCTCCCGGTTCACTACCACTTCTTTCCCAGTGCCTCCCAATACATCCCAGTTCCGTCCCATTACATCCCAGTACATCCCAGTTCCCTCCCAGTACGTCCCAGGTCCCTCCCAGTACATCCCAGGTCCCTCCCAGTACTGGGAGGGAACTGGGATGTACTGGGAGGCACTACAATGTGCGGGGATGCCCTGGGAATGTACCGTGGAGGAACTAGGATGTACAGGCTTGTACTGGGTTGTACCGGGTGGAACTGGCAGGGATTTGAAATGTCCTAGGATCTACTAGGATGTACTGGGAGGTAACTGTTATGTACTGGGAGTGAACTGGTAGGGAACTGGGACGTACCGTGAGGACACTGGGATGTACTGGTATGTATTGGGAGGGAAGTGTTATGTACTGAGGGGAACTGGGACGTACTGGGATGTGCTGGGAGGGAACTATGAAGTATTGGGATGTACTTAGAGGGAACTGGGATGTACTGGGAGGGAACTGGGAGTGAACTGGGAGGGAACTGTGAAGTACTGGGATGTACTTAGAGGGAACTGGGATGTACTGGGAGGGAACTGGGATGTACTGGGATGTACTTAGAGGGAACTGGGAGGTACTGGGAGGGAACTGGGATGTAGTGGGACATACTGGGAGGGAACTGGGATGTACTGGGGTGTACTGGGAGGGAACTGTTATGTACCGAGGGGGAACTGGGATCTACTGGGAGTGAACTGTGAAGTACTGGGATGTACTTATCGGGAAGTGGGAGGGAACTTGGATGTAGTGGGAGAGAACTGGGATTTACTTGGAGGAAAGTGGCATGTACTGGGCTGTACTGGAATGGAACTGGGAGTGAACTGTGTGTGAACTGTGTGTGAACTGGGATGTACTGTGAGGGAACTGGGATGTACTGGGACAGACTGGGAGGGATCTGGGATGTACTGGGAGGGATCTGGGATGTACTGGGCTGCACTGGTAGGGAACTGGGATGTACTGGGAGGAAACTGGAATGTCCCAGTTGACACCCACTTCCCTCCCAGTGCCTCCCAGTATATCCCAGTTTCCTCCCAGTACATCCCAGTAAATCCCAGTTTGCTCCCAGTACATCCCAGTACATCGCAGTACATTCCAGTTCCGTGCCTGTACATCCCAATACATCCCCGTTCCATGCCAGTACATCCCAGTTCCCTACCAGTTCATCCCCGTACATCCCAATTCCCTCCCGGTTCACTACCACTTCTTTCCCAGTGCCTCCCAATACATCCCAGTTCCGTCCCATTACATCCCAGTACATCCCAGTTCCCTCCCAGTACATCCCAGGTCCCTCCCAGTACATCCCAGTTCCCTCCCAGTACTGGGAGGGAACTGGGATGTACTGGGAGGCACTACAATGTGCGGGGATGCCCTGGGATGTACTGTGGAGGAACTAGGATGTACAGGCTTGTACTCGGTTGTACCGGGTGGAACTAGCAGGGATTTGGGATGTACCAGGATCTACTGGGATGTACTGGGAGGTAACTGTTATGTACTGGGAAGGAACAGGGAGGGAACTGGGATGTACTGGTAGGGAACTGGGATGTACTGGGAGGGAACTGGGACGTAGTGTGAGGACACTGGGATGTACTGGTATGTACTGGGAGGGAAGTGTTATGTACTGAGGGGAACTGGGACGTACTGGGATGTACTGGGAGGGAACTGTGAAGTACTGGGATGTACTGGGAGTGAACTGGGAGGGAACTGGTATGTAGTAGGATGTACTGGGAGTGAACTGGGAGTGAACTGGGAGGGAACTGGTATGTACTGGGAGGGAACTGGGATGTACTGGGATGTAGTGGGAGGGAACTGGGATGTAGTGGGAGGGAACTGGGATGTACTGGGAGGGGATTGGGACGGACTGGGAGGGAACTGGGATGTACTGGGCTGCACTGGTAGGGAACTGGGATGTACTGGGAGGAAACTGGAATGTCCCAGTTGACACCCACTTCCCTCCCAATGCCTCCCAGTATATCCCAGTTTCCTCCCAGTATATCCCAGTTTCCTCCCAGTACATCCCAGTAAATCCCAGTTCGCTCCCAGTACATCCCAATACATCGCCGTACATTCCAATTCCGTTCCTGTACATCCCAATACATCCCCGTTCCATGCCAGTACATCCCAGTTTCCTACCAGTTCATCCCCGTACATCCCAATTCCCTCCCGGTTCACTACCACTTCTTTCCCAGTGCCTCCCAATACATCCCAGTTCCGTCCCATTACATCCCAGTACATCCCAGTTCCCTCCCAGTACGTCCCAGTTCCCTCCCAGTACGTCCCAGGTCCCTCCCAGTACTGGGAGGGAACTGGGATGTTCTGGGAGGCACTACAATGTGCGGGGATGCCCTGGGATGTACTGTGGAGGAACTAGGATGTACAGGCTTGTACTGGGTTGTACCGTGTGGAACTGGCAGGGATTTGAAATGTCCTAGGATCTACTAGGATGTACTGGGATGTACTGGGAGGTAACTGTTGTGTACTGGGAGTGAACTGGGAGGGAACTGGGATGTACTGGGAGGGAACTGGGATGTACTGTGACGACACTGGGATGTACTGGTATGTACTGGGAGGGAAGTGTTATGTACTGAGGGGAACTGGGACGTACTGGGACGTGCTGGGAGGGAACTATGAAGTATTGGGATGTACTTAGAGGGAACTGGGATGTACTGGGAGGGAACTGGGAGTGAACTGGGAGGGAACTGTGAAGTACTGGGATGTACTTAGAGGGAACTGGGATATACTGGGAGGGAACTGGGATGTACTGGGATGTACTTAGAGGGAACTGGGAGGTACTGGGAGGGAACTGGGATGTACTGGGTGGAAAGTGTTGGGAATTGGGATTTAGTGGGAGGGAACTGGGATGGACTGGGAGGGAACTGGGATGTAGTGGGACATACTGGGAGGGAACTGGGATGTACTGGGAGGCACTACAATGTGCGGGGATGCCCTGGGATGTACTGTGGAGGAACTAGGATGTACAGGCTTGTACTGGGTTGTACCAGGTGGAACTGGCAGGGATTTGGGATGTACCAGGATCTACTGGGATGTACTGGGAGGTAACTGTTATGTACTGGGAAGGAACAGGGAGGTAACTGGGATGTACTGGTAGGGAACTGGGATGTACTGGGAGGGAACTGGGACGTACTGTGAGGACACTGGGATGTACTGGTATGTACTGGGAGGGAAGTGTTATGTACTGAGGGGAACTGGGACGTACTGGGATGTACTGGGAGGGAACTGTGAAGTACTGGGATGTACTGGGAGTGAACTGGGAGGGAACTGGTATGTAGTAGGATGTACTGGGTGGGAACTGGGATGTACCAGGATGTACTGGGATGTACTGGGAGGGAACTGGTATGTACTGGGAGGGAACTGGGATGTACTGGGACATACTGGCAGGGAACTGGGATGTACTGGGAGGGGATTGGGACGGACTGGGAGGGAACTGGGATGTACTGGGCTGCACTGGTAGGGAACTGGGATGTACTGGGAGGAAACTGGAATGTCCCAGTTGACACCCACTTCCCTCCCAATGCCTCCCAGTATATCCCAGTTTCCTCCCAGTATATCCCAGTTTCCTCCCAGTACATCCCAGTAAATCCCAGTTCGCTCCTAGTACATCCCAGTACATTCCAGTTCCGTTCCTGTACATCCCAATACATCCCCGTTCCATGCCAGTACATCCCAGTTTCCTACCAGTTCATCCCCGTACATCCCAATTCCCTCCCGGTTCACTACCACTTCTTTCCCAGTGCCTCCCAATACATCCCAGTTCCGTCCCATTACATCCCAGTACATCCCAGTTCCCTCCCAGTACGTCCCAGGTCCCTCCCAGTACTGGGAGGGACCTGGGATGTACTGGGAGGCACTACAATGTGCGGGGATGCCCTGGGATGTACTGTGGAGGAACTAGGATGTACAGGCTTGTACTGGGTTGTACCGGGTGGAACTGGCAGGGATTTGGGATGTACCAGGATCTACTGGGATGTACTGGGATGTACTGGGAGGTAACTGTTGTGTACTGGGAGTGAACTGGGAGAGAACTGGGATGTACTGGGAGGGAACTGGGATGTACTGTGAGGACACTGGGATGTACTGTTATGTACTGGGAAGGAAGTGTTATGTACTGAGGGGAACTGGGACGTACTGGGACGTGCTGGGAGGGAACTATGAAGTATTGGGATGTACTTAGAGGGAACTGGGATGTACTGGGAGGGAACTGGGAGGGAACTGGGAGGGAACTGTGAAGTACTGGGATGTACTTAGAGGGAACTGGTATGTACTGGGAGGGAACTGGGATGTACTGGGTGGAAAGTGTTGGGAATTGGGATTTACTGGGAGGGAACTGGGATGGACTGGGAGGGAACTGGGATGTAGTGGGACATACTGGGAGGGAACTGGGATGTACTGGGGTGTACTGGGAGGGAACTGTTATGTACCGAGGGGGAACTGGGATGTACTGGGAGTGAACTGTGAAGTACTGGGATGTACTTAGAGGGAAGTGGGAGGGAACTTGGATGTAGTGGGAGGGAGCTGGGGTTTACTTGGAGGAAAGTGGCATGTACTGGGATGTACTGGAATGGAACTGGGAGTGAACTGTGTGTGAACTGTGAGGGAACTGGGATGTACTGTGAGGGAACTGGGATGTACTGGGATGTACTGGGACGGACTTGGAGGGAACTGGGATGTACTGGGAGGGATCTGGGATGTACTGGGATGCACTGGTAGGGAACTGGGATGTACTGGGAGGAAACTGGAATGTCCCAGTTGACACCCACTTCCCTCCCAGTGCCTCCCAGTATATCCCAGTTTCCTCCCAGTACATCCCAGTAAATCCCAGCTCGCTGCCAGTACATCCCAGTACATCGCAGTACATTCCAATTCCGTTCCTGTACATCCCAATACATCCCCGATCCATGCCAGTACATCCCAGTTCCCAACCAGTTCATCCCCGTACATTCCAGTTCCCTCCCGGTTCACTACCACTTCTTTCCCAGTTCCGTCCCATTACATCCCAGTTCCGTCCCATTACATCCCAGTACATCCCAGGTCCCTCCCAGTACATCCCAGTTCCCTCCCAGTACATCCCAGGTCCCTCCCAGTACTGGGAGGGACCTGGGATGTACTGGGAGGCACTACAATGTGCGGGGATGCCCTGGGATGTACTGTGGAGGAACTAGGATGTACAGGCTTGTACTGGGTTGTACCGGGTGGAACTGGCAGGGATTTGGGATGTACCAGGATCTACTGGGATGTACTGGGAGGTAACTGTTATGTACTGGGAAGGAACAGGGAGGGAACTGGGATGTACTGGTAGGGAACTGGGATGTACTGGGAGGGAACTGGGACGTACTGTGAGGACACTGGGATGTACTGGTATGTACTGGGAGGGAAGTGTTATGTACTGAGGGGAACTGGGACGTACTGGGATGTACTGGGAGGGAACTGGGATGTACTGGGAGTGAACTGGGAGGGAACTGGTATGTAGTAGGATGTACTGGGTGGGAACTGGGATGTACTGGGAGGGGATTGGGACGGACTGGGAGGGAACTGGGATGTACTGGTCTGCACTGGTAGGGAACTGGGATGTACTGGGAGGAAACTGGAATGTCCCAGTTGACACCCACTTCCCTCCCAATGCCTCCCAGTATATCCCAGTTTCCTCCCAGTATATCCCAGTTTCCTCCCAGTACATCCCAGTAAATCCCAGTTCGCTCCCAGTACATGCCAATACATTGCTGTACATTCCAGTTCTGTTCCTGTACATCCCAATACATCCCCGTTCCATGCCAGTACATCCCAGTTTCCTACCAGTTCATCCCCGTACATCCCAATTCCCTCCCGGTTCACTACCACTTCTTTCCCAGTGCCTCCCAATACATCCCAGTTCCGTCCCATTACATCCCAGTACATCCCAGTTCCCTCCCAGTACGTCCCAGGTCCCTCCCAGTACATCCCAGGTCCCTCCCAGTACTGGGAGGGAACTGGGATGTACTGGGAGGCACTACAATGTGCGGGGATGCCCTGGGATGTACCGTGGAGGAACTAGGATGTACAGGCTTGTACTGGGTTGTACCGGGTGGAACTGGCAGGGATTTGAAATGTCCTAGGATCTACTAGGATGTACTGGGAGGTAACTGTTATGTACTGGGAGTGAACTGGGAGGGAACTGGGATGTACTGGGAGGGAACTGGGTCGTACCGTGAGGACACTGGGATGTACTGGTATGTACTGGGAGGGAAGTGTTATGTACTGAGGGGAACTGGGACGTACTGGGATGTACTGGGAGGGAACTGTGAAGTACTGGGATGTACTGGGAGTGAACTGGGAGGGAACTGGTATGTAGTAGGATGTACTGGGTGGGAACTGGGATGTACCAGGATGTACTGGGATGTAGTGGGAGGGAACTGGGATGTACTGGGATGTAGTGGGAGGGAACTGGTAGGGAACTGGGATGTACTGGGAGGGAACTGGTATGTACTGGGAGGGAACTGGGATGTACTGGGACATACTGGCAGGGAACTGGGATGTACTGGGAGGGGATTGGGACGGACTGGGAGGGAACTGGGATGTACTGGGCTGCACTGGTAGGGAACTGGGATGTACTGGGAGGAAACTGGAATGTCCCAGTTGACACCCACTTCCCTCCCAATGCCTCCCAGTATATCCCAGTTTCCTCCCAGTATATCCCAGTTTCCTCCCAGTACATCCCAGTAAATCCCAGCTCGCTGCCAGTACATGCCAATACATCGCTGTACATTCCAGTTCTGTTCCTGTACATCCCAATACATCCCCGTTCCATGCCAGTACATCCCAGTTCCCTACCAGTTCATCCCCGTACATCCCAATTCCCTCCCGGTTCACTACCACTTCTTTCCCAGTTCCGTCCCATTACATCCCAGTTCCGTCCCATTACATCCCAGTACATCCCAGTTCCCTCCCAGTACATCCCAGGTCCCTCCCAGTACATCCCAGGTCCCTCCCAGTACTGGGAGGGAACTGGGATGTACTGGGAGGCACTACAATGTGCGGGGATGCCCTGGGATGTACTGTGGAGGAACTAGGATGTACAGGCTTGTACTGGGTTGTACCGGGTGGAACTGGCAGGGATTTGGGATGTACCAGGATCTACTGGGATGTACTGGGATGTACTGGGAGGTAACTGTTATGTACTGGGAGTGAACTGGGAGGGAACTGGGAGGGAACTGGGATGTACTGGTAGGGAACTGGGATGTACTAGGAGGGAACTGGGACGTACTGTGAGGACACTGGGATGTACTGGTATGTACTGGGAGGGAAGTGTTATGTACTGAGGGGAACTGGGACGTACTGGGATGTACTGGGATGGAACTGTGAAGTACTGGGATGTACTGGGAGTGAACTGGGAGGGAACTGGTATGTAGTAGGATGTACTGGGTGGGAACTGGGATGTACCAGGATGTACTGGGATGTACTGGGAGGGAACTGGGATGTACTGGGAGGGAACTGGGATGTAGTGGGAGGGAACTGGGAGGGAACTGGGATGTAGTGGGAGGGAACTGGTATGTACTGGGAGGGAACTGGGATGTACTGGGACATACTGGCAGGGAACTGGGGTGTACTGGGAGGGGATTGGGATGTACTGGGAGGGAACTTGGATGTATTGGGAGGGAAGTGTTATGTACCAAGGGGGAACTGGGACGTACTGGGATGTAGTGGGAGTGAACTGTGAAGTACTGGGATGTACTGTGAGGGAACTGGGATGTACTGGGAGGGAACTTTAAAGTACTGGGATGTACTTAGAGGAAACTGGGAGGCAACTGGCATGTACTGGGATGTACTAGAATGGAACTGGGAGTGAACTGTGTGTGAACTGGGAGGGAACTGGGATGTACTGTGAGGGAACTGGGATGTACTGGGCTGCACTGGTAGGGAACTGGGATGTACTGGGAGGAAACTGGAATGTCCCAGTTGACACCCACTTCCCTCCCAGGTTCCTCCCAGTATATCCCAGTTTCCTCCCAGTATATCCCAGTTTCCTCCCAGTACATCCCAGTAAATCCCAGTTCGCTCCCAGTACATCCCAGTACATCGCAGTACATTCCAGTTCCGTTCCTGTACATCCCAATACATCCCCATTCCATGCCAGTACATCCCAGTTCCCTACCAGTTCATCCCCGTACATCCCAATTCCCTCCCGGTTCACTACCACTTCTTTCCCAGTTCCGTCCCATTACATCCCAGTTCCGTCCCATTACATCCCAGTACATCCCAGTTCCCTCCCAGTACATCCCAGTTCCCTCCCAGTACATCCCAGTTCCCTCCCAGTACTGGGAGGGAACTGGGATGTACTGGGAGGCACTACAATGTGCGGGGATGCCCTGGGATGTACTGTGGAGGAACTAGGATGTACAGGCTTGTACTGGGTTGTACCGGGTGGAACTGGCAGGGATTTGGGATGTACCAGGATCTACTGGGATGTACTGGGAGGTAACTGTTATGTACTGGGAAGGAACAGGGAGGGAACTGGGATGTACTGGTAGGGAACTGGGATGTACTGTGAGGGAACTGGGACTTACTGTGAGGACACTGGGATGTACTGGTATGTACTGGGAGGGAAGTGTTATGTACTGAGGGGAACTGGGACGTACTGGGATGTACTGGGAGGGAACTGTGAAGTACTGGGATGTACTGGGAGGGAACTGGTATGTAGTAGGATGTACTGGGTGGGAACTGGGATGTACTGGGAGGGAACTGGTATGTACTGGGAGGGAACTGGGATGTACTGGGATGTAGTGGGAGGGAACTGGTAGGGAACTGGGATGTACTGGGAGGGAACTGGTATGTACTGGGAGGGAACTGGGATGTACTGGGACATACTGGCAGGGAACTGGGATGTACTGGGAGGGGATTGGGACGGACTGGGAGGGAACTGGGATATACTGGGAGGCACTACAATGTGCGGGGATGCCCTGGGATGTACCGTGGAGGAACTAGGATGTACAGGCTTGTACTGGGTTGTACCGGGTGGAACTGGCAGGGATTTGAAATGTCCTAGGATCTACTGGGTTGTACTGGGATGTACTGGGAGGTAACTGTTGTGTACTGGGAGTGAACTGGGAGAGAACTGGGATGTACTGGGAGGGAACTGGGATGTACTGTGAGGACACTGGGATGTACTGGTATGTACTGGGAGGGAAGTGTTATGTACTGAGGGGAACTGGGACGTACTGGGACGTGCTGGGAGGGAACTATGAAGTATTGGGATGTACTTAGAGGGAACTGGGATGTACTGGGAGGGAACTGGGAGGGAACTGGGAGGGAACTGTGAAGTACTGGGATGTACTGGGAGGGAACTGGGATGTACTGGGAGGGAACTGGGATGTACTGGGTGGAAAGTGTTGGGAATTGGGATTTACTGGGAGGGAACTGGGATGGACTGGGAGGGAACTGGGATGTAGTGGGACATACTGGGAGGGAACTGGGATGTACTGGGGTGTACTGGGAGGGAACTGTTATGTACCGAGGGGGAACTGGGATGTACTGGGAGTGAACTGTGAAGTACTGGGATGTACTTAGAGGGAAGTGGGAGGGAACTTGGATGTAGTGGGAGGGAGCTGGGGTTTACTTGGAGGAAAGTGGCATGTACTGGGATGTACTGGAATGGAACTGGGAGTGAACTGTGTGTGAACTGTGAGGGAACTGGGATGTACTGTGAGGGAACTGGGATGTACTGGGATGTACTGGGACGGACTAGGAGGGAACTGGGATGTACTGGGAGGGATCTGGGATGTACTGGGCTGCACTGGTAGGGAACTGGGATGTACTGGGAGGAAACTGGAATGTCCCAGTTGACACCCACTTCCCTCCCAGTGCCTCCCAGTATATCCCAGTTTCCTCCCAGTACATCCCAGTAAATCCCAGTTTGCTCCCAGTACATCCCAGTACATCGCAGTACATTCCAGTTCCGTTCCTGTACATCCCAATACATCCCCGTTCCATGCCAGTACATCCCAGTTCCCTACCAGTTCATCCCCGTACATCCCAATTCCCTCCCGGTTCACTACCACTTCTTTCCCAGTTCCGTCCCATTACATCCCAGTTCCGTCCCATTACATCCCAGCACATCCCAGTTCCCTCCCAGTACATCCCAGTTCCCTCCCAGTACATCCCAGGTCCCTCCAAGTACTGGGAGGGAACTGGGATGTACTGGGAGGCACTACAATATGCGGGGATGCCCTGGGATGTACTGTGGAGGAACTAGGATGTACAGGCTTGTACTGGGTTGTACCGGGTGGAACTGGCAGGGATTTGGGATGTACCAGGATTTACTGGGATGTACTGGGAGGTAACTGTTATGTACTGGGAAGGAACAGGGAGGGAACTGGGATGTACTGGGAGGGAACTGGGATGTACTGGGAGGGAACTGGGACTTACTGTGAGGACACTGGGATGTACTGGTATGTACTGGGAGGGAAGTGTTATGTACTGAGGGGAACTGGGACGTACTGGGATGTACTGGGAGGGAACTGTGAAGTACTGGGATGTACTGGGAGTGAACTGGGAGGGAACTGGTATGTAGTAGGATGTACTGGGTGGGAACTGGGATGTACCAGGATGTACTGGGATGTAGTGGGAGGGAACTGGGATGTAGTGGGAGGGAACTGGGATGTACTGGGATGTAGTGGGAGGGAACTGGGAGGGAACTGGGATGTAGTGGGAGGGAACTGGTATGTACTGGGAGGGAACTGGGATGTACTGGGACATACTGGCAGGGAACTGGGATGTACTGGGAGGGGATTGGGACGGACTGGGAGGGAACTGGGATGTACTGGGCTGCACTGGTAGGGAACTGGGATGTACTGGGAGGAAACTGGAATGTCCCAGTTGACACCCACTTCCCTCCCAATGCCTCCCAGTATATCCCAGTTTCCTCCCAGTATATCCCAGTTTCCTCCCAGTACATCCCAGTAAATCCCAGCTCGCTGCCAGTACATGCCAATACATCGCTGTACATTCCAGTTCTGTTCCTGTACATCCCAATACATCCCCGTTCCATGCCAGTACATCCCAGTTTCCTACCAGTTCATCCCCGTACATCCCAATTCCCTCCCGGTTCACTACCACTTCTTTCCCAGTTCCGTCCCATTACATCCCAGTTCCGTCCCATTACATCCCAGTACATCCCAGTTCCCTCCCAGTACATCCCAGGTCCCTCCCAGTACATCCCAGGTCCCTCCCAGTACTGGGAGGGAACTGGGATGTACTGGGAGGCACTACAATGTGCGGGGATGCCCTGGGATGTACTGTGGAGGAACTAGGATGTACAGGCTTGTACTGGGTTGTACCGGGTGGAACTGGCAGGGATTTGGGATGTACCAGGATCTACTGGGATGTACTGGGAGGTAACTGTTATGTACTGGGAAGGAACAGGGAGGTAACTGGGATGTACTGGTAGGGAACTGGGATGTACTGGGAGGGAACTGGGACGTACTGTGAGGACACTGGGATGTACTGGTATGTACTGGGAGGGAAGTGTTATGTACTGAGGGGAACTGGGACGTACTGGGATGTACTGGGAGGGAACTGTGAAGTACTGGGATGTACTGGGAGTGAACTGGGAGGGAACTGGTATGTAGTAGGATGTACTGGGTGGGAACTGGGATGTACCAGGATGTACTGGGATGTACTGGGAGGGAACTGGTATGTACTGGGAGGGAACTGGTATGTACTGGGACATACTGGCAGGGAACTGGGATGTACTGGGAGGGGATTGGGACGGACTGGGAGGGAACTGGGATGTACTGGGCTGCACTGGTAGGGAACTGGGATGTACTGGGAGGAAACTGGAATGTCCCAGTTGACACCCACTTCCCTCCCAATGCCTCCCAGTATATCCCAGTTTCCTCCCAGTATATCCCAGTTTCCTCCCAGTACATCCCAGTAAATCCCAGTTCGCTCCCAGTACATCCCAGTACATCGCAGTACATTCCAGTTCCGTTCCTGTACATCCCAATACATCCCCGTTCCATGCCAGTACATCCCAGTTTCCTACCAGTTCATCCCCGTACATCCCAATTCCCTCCCGGTTCACTACCACTTCTTTCCCAGTGCCTCCCAATACATCCCAGTTCCGTCCCATTACATCCCAGTACATCCCAGTTCCCTCCCAGTACGTCCCAGGTCCCTCCCAGTACTGGGAGGGACCTGGGATGTACTGGGAGGCACTACAATGTGCGGGGATGCCCTGGGATGTACTGTGGAGGAACTAGGATGTACAGGCTTGTACTGGGTTGTACCGGGTGGAACTGGCAGGGATTTGGGATGTACCAGGATCTACTGGGATGTACTGGGATGTACTGGGAGGTAACTGTTGTGTACTGGGAGTGAACTGGGAGAGAACTGGGATGTACTGGGAGGGAACTGGGATGTACTGTGAGGACACTGGGATGTACTGTTATGTACTGGGAAGGAAGTGTTATGTACTGAGGGGAACTGGGACGTACTGGGACGTGCTGGGAGGGAACTATGAAGTATTGGGATGTACTTAGAGGGAACTGGGATGTACTGGGAGGGAACTGGGAGGGAACTGGGAGGGAACTGTGAAGTACTGGGATGTACTTAGAGGGAACTGGTATGTACTGGGAGGGAACTGGGATGTACTGGGTGGAAAGTGTTGGGAATTGGGATTTACTGGGAGGGAACTGGGATGGACTGGGAGGGAACTGGGATGTAGTGGGACATACTGGGAGGGAACTGGGATGTACTGGGGTGTACTGGGAGGGAACTGTTATGTACCGAGGGGGAACTGGGATGTACTGGGAGTGAACTGTGAAGTACTGGGATGTACTTAGAGGGAAGTGGGAGGGAACTTGGATGTAGTGGGAGGGAGCTGGGGTTTACTTGGAGGAAAGTGGCATGTACTGGGATGTACTGGAATGGAACTGGGAGTGAACTGTGTGTGAACTGTGAGGGAACTGGGATGTACTGTGAGGGAACTGGGATGTACTGGGATGTACTGGGACGGACTTGGAGGGAACTGGGATGTACTGGGAGGGATCTGGGATGTACTGGGATGCACTGGTAGGGAACTGGGATGTACTGGGAGGAAACTGGAATGTCCCAGTTGACACCCACTTCCCTCCCAGTGCCTCCCAGTATATCCCAGTTTCCTCCCAGTACATCCCAGTAAATCCCAGCTCGCTGCCAGTACATCCCAGTACATCGCAGTACATTCCAATTCCGTTCCTGTACATCCCAATACATCCCCGATCCATGCCAGTACATCCCAGTTCCCAACCAGTTCATCCCCGTACATTCCAGTTCCCTCCCGGTTCACTACCACTTCTTTCCCAGTTCCGTCCCATTACATCCCAGTTCCGTCCCATTACATCCCAGTACATCCCAGGTCCCTCCCAGTACATCCCAGTTCCCTCCCAGTACATCCCAGGTCCCTCCCAGTACTGGGAGGGACCTGGGATGTACTGGGAGGCACTACAATGTGCGGGGATGCCCTGGGATGTACTGTGGAGGAACTAGGATGTACAGGCTTGTACTGGGTTGTACCGGGTGGAACTGGCAGGGATTTGGGATGTACCAGGATCTACTGGGATGTACTGGGATGTACTGGGAGGTAACTGTTATGTACTGGGATTGAACTGGGAGGGAACTGGGATGTACTGTGAGGGAACTGGGACGTACTGTGAGGACACTGGGATGTACTGTTATGTACTGGGAAGGAAGTGTTATGTACTGAGGGGAACTGGTGCGTACTGGGATGTACTGGGATGGAACTGTGAAGTACTGGGATGTACTGGGAGTGAACTGGGAGGGAACTGGTATGTAGTAGGATGTACTGGGTGGGAACTGGGATGTTCCAGGATGTACTGGGATGTACTGGGAGGGAACTGGTATGTACTGGGAGGGAACTGGGATGTAGTGGGAGGGAACTGGGAGGGAACTGGGATGTACTGGGAGGGAACTGGTATGTACTGGGAGGGAACTGGGATGTACTGGGACATACTGGCAGGGAACTGGGATGTACTGGGAGGGGATTGGGATGTACTGGGAGGGAACTTGGATGTATTGGGAGGGAAGTGTTATGTACCAAGGGGGAACTGGGACGTACTGGGATGTAGTGGGAGTGAACTGTGAAGTACTGGGATGTACTGTGAGGGAACTGGGATGTACTGGGAGGGAACTTTAAAGTACTGGGATGTACTTAGAGGAAACTGGGAGGCAACTGGCATGTACTGGGATGTACTGGAATGGAACTGGGAGTGAACTGTGTGTGAACTGGGAGGGAACTGGGATGTACTGTGAGGGAACTGGGATGTACTGGGATGTACTGGGAGGGACTGGGAGGGATCTGGGATGTACTGGGCTGCACTGGTAGGGAACTGGGATGTACTGGGAGGAAACTGGAATGTCCCAGTTGACACCCACTTCCCTCCCAGGTTCCTCCCAGTATATCCCAGTTTCCTCCCAGTATATCCCAGTTTCCTCCCAGTACATCCCAGTAAATCCCAGTTCGCTCCCAGTACATGCCAATACATCGCTGTACATTCCAGTTCTGTTCCTGTACATCCCAATACATCCCCGTTCCATGCCAGTACATCCCAGTTCCCTACCAGTTCATCCCCGTACATCCCAATTCCCTCCCGGTTCACTACCACTTCTTTCCCAGTTCCGTCCCATTACATCCCAGTTCCGTCCCATTACATCCCAGTACATCCCAGTTCCCTCCCAGTACATCCCAGTTCCCTCCCAGTACATCCCAGGTCCCTCCCAGTACTGGGAGGGAACTGGGATGTACTGGGAGGCACTACAATGTGCGGGGATGCCCTGGGATGTACTGTGGAGGAACTAGGATGTACAGGCTTGTACTGGGTTGTACCGGGTGGAACTGGCAGGGATTTGGGATGTACCAGGATCTACTGGGATGTACTGGGATGTACTGGGAGGTAACTGTTATGTACTGGGAAGGAACAGGGAGGGAACTGGGATGTACTGGTAGGGAACTGGGATGTACTGGGAGGGAACTGGGACGTACTGTGAGGACACTGGGATGTACTGGTATGTACTGGGAGGGAAGTGTTATGTACTGAGGGGAACTGGGACGTACTGGGATGTACTGGGAGGGAACTGTGAAGTACTGGGATGTACTGGGAGTGAACTGGGAGGGAACTGGTATGTAGTAGGATGTACTGGGTGGGAACTGGGATGTACCAGGATGTACTGGGATGTACTGGGAGGGAACTGGTATGTACTGGGAGGGAACTGGGATGTACTGGGACATACTGGCAGGGAACTGGGATGTACTGGGAGGGGATTGGGACGGACTGGGAGGGAACTGGGATGTACTGGGCTGCACTGGTAGGGAACTGGGATGTACTGGGAGGAAACTGGAATGTCCCAATTGACACCCACTTCCCTCCCAATGCCTCCCAGTATATCCCAGTTTCCTCCCAGTATATCCCAGTTTCCTCCCAGTACATCCCAGTAAATCCCAGCTCGCTGCCAGTACATGCCAATACATCGCTGTACATTCCAGTTCCGTTCCTGTCCATCCCAATACATCCCCGTTCCATGCCAGTACATCCCAGTTTCCTACCAGTTCATCCCCGTACATCCCAATTCCCTCCCGGTTCACTACCACTTCTTTCCCAGTGCCTCCCAATACATCCCAGTTCCGTCCCATTACATCCCAGTACATCCCAGGTCCCTCCCAGTACGTCCCAGTTCCCTCCCAGTACATCCCAGGTCCCTCCCAGTACTGGGAGGGAACTGGGATGTACTGGGAGGCACTACAATGTGCGGGGATGCCCTGGGATGTACTGTGGAGGAACTAGGATGTACAGGCTTGTACTGGGTTGTACCGGGTGGAACTAGCAGGGATTTGGGATGTACCAGGATCTACTGGGATGTACTGGGATGTACTGGGAGGTAACTGTTATGTACTGGGAGTGAACTGGGAGGGAACTGGGACGTACTGGTAGGGAACTGGGATGTACTGGGAGGGAACTGGGACGTACTGTGAGGACACTGGGATGTACTGGTATGTACTGGGAGGGAAGTGTTATGTACAGAGGGGAACCGGTGCGTACTGGGATGTACTGGGATGGAACTGTGAAGTACTGGGATGTACTGGGAGTGAACTGGGAGGGAACTGGTATGTGGTAGGATGTACTGGGTGGGAACTGGGATGTACCAGGATGTACTGGGATGTACTGGGAGGGAACTGGGATGTACTGGGAGGGAACTGGGATGTACTGGGACATACTGGCAGGGAACTGGGATGTACTGGGAGGGGATTGGGACGGACTGGGAGGGAACTGGGATGTACTGGGCTGCACTGGTAGGGAACTGGGGTGTACTGGGAGGAAACTGGAATGTCCCAGTTGACACCCACTTCCCTCCCCATGCCTCCCAGTATATCCCAGTTTCCTCCCAGTATATCCCAGTTTCCTCCCAGTACATCCCAGTAAATCCCAGTTCGCTCCCAGTACATCCCAGTACATCGCAGTACATTCCAGTTCCGTTCCTGTACATCCCAATACATCCCCGTTCCATGCCAGTACATCCCAGTTCCCTACCAGTTCATCCCCGTACATCCCAATTCCCTCCCGGTTCACTACCACTTCTTTCCCAGTTCCGTCCCATTACATCCCAGTTCCGTCCCATTACATCCCAGTACATCCCAGTTCCCTCCCAGTACGTCCCAGTTCCCTCCCAGTACATCCCAGGTCCCTCCCAGTACTGGGAGGGACCTGGGATGTACTGGGAGGCACTACAATGTGCGGGGATGCCCTGGGATGTACCGTGGAGGAACTAGGATGTACAGGCTTGTACCGGGTTGTACTGGGTGGAACTGGCAGGGATTTGAAATGTCCTAGTATCTACTAGGATGTACTGGGATGTACTGGGAGGTAACTGTTGTGTACTGGGAGTGAACTGGGAGGGAACTGTGAAGTACTGGGATGTACTTAGAGGGAACTGGGATGTACTGGGAGGGAACTGGGATGTACTGGGTGGAAAGTGTTGGGAATTGGGATTTACTGGGAGGGAACTGGGATGGACTGGGAGGGAACTGGGATGTAGTGGGACCTACTGGGAGTGAACTGGGATGTACTGGGGTGTACTGGGAGGGAATTGTTATGTACCGAGGGGGAACTGGGATGTACTGGGAGTGAACTGTGAAGTACTGGGATGTACTTAGAGGGAAGTGGGAGGGAACTTGAATGTAGTGGGAGGGTACTGGGATTTACTTGGAGGAAAGTGGCATGTACTGGGATGTACTGGAATGGAACTGGGAGTGAACTGTGTGTGAACTGTGAGGGAACTGGGATGTACTGTGAGGGAACTGGGATGTACTGGGACGTACTGGGACAGACTGGGAGGGATCTGGGATGTACTGGGAGGGATCTGGGATGTACTGGGAGGCACTACAATGTGCGGGGATGCCCTGGGATGTACTGTGGAGGAACTAGGATGTACAGGCTTGTACTGGGTTGTACCGGGTGGAACTGGCATGGATTTGGGATGTACCAGGATCTACTGGGATGTACTGGGATGTACTGAGAGGTAACTGTTTTGTACTGGGAGTGAACTGGGAGGGACCTGGGATGTACTGGAAGGCACTACAATGTGCGGGGATGCACAGGGATGTACTGTGGAGGAACTAGGATGTACAGGCTTGTACTCGGTTGTACCGGGTGGAACTGGCAGGGATTTGAAATGTCCTAGTATCTACTAGGATGTACTGGGATGTACTGGGAGGTAACTGTTGTGTACTGGGAGTGAACTGGGAGGGAACTGTGAAGTACTGGGATGTACTTAGAGGGAACTGGGATGTACTGGGAGGGAACTGGGATGTACTGGGTGGAAAGTGTTGGGAATTGGGATTTACTGGGAGGGAACTGGGATGGACTGGGAGGGAACTGGGATGTAGTGGGACATACTGGGATGGAACTGGGATGTACTGGGGTGTACTGGGAGGGAATTGTTATGTACCGAGGGGGAACTGGGATGTACTGGGAGTGAACTGTGAAGTACTGGGATGTACTTAGAGGGAAGTGGGAGGGAACTTGAATGTAGTGGGAGGGTACTGGGATTTACTTGGAGGAAAGTGGCATGTACTGGGATGTACTGGAATGGAACTGGGAGTGAACTGTGTGTGAACTGTGAGGGAACTGGGATGTACTGGGAGGGAACTGGGATGTACTGGGACGTACTGGGACAGACTGGGAGGGATCTGGGATGTACTGGGAGGGATCTGGGATGTACTGGGAGGCACTACAATGTGCGGGGATGCCCTGGGATGTACTGTGGAGGAACTAGGATGTACAGGCTTGTACTGGGTTGTACCGGGTGGAACTGGCAGGGATTTTGGATGTACCAGGATCTACTGGGATGTACTGGGAGGTAACTGTTATGTACTGGGAAGGAACAGGGAGGGAACTGGGATGTACTGGGATGGAACTGGGATGTACTGGGAGGGAACTGTGAAGTACTGGGATGTACTGGGAGTGAACTGGGAGGGAACTGGTATGTAGTAGGATGTACTGGGTGGGAACTGGGATGTACCGGGAGGGAACTGGGATGTACTGGGAGGGAACTGGTATGTACTGGGAGGGAACTGGGATGTACTGGGATGTAGTGGGAGGGAACTGGGAGGGAACTGGGATGTACTGGGAGGGAACTGGTATATACTGGGAGGGAACTGGGATGTACTGGGACATACTGGCAGGGAACTGGGATGTACTGGGAGGGGATTGGGACGGACTGGTAGGGAACTGGGATGTACTGGGAGGAAACTGGAATGTCCCAGTTGACACCCACTTCCCTCCCAATGCCTCCCAGTATATCCCAGTTTCCTCCCAGTATATCCCAGTTTCCTCCCAGTACATCCCAGTAAATCCCAGCTCGCTGCCAGTACATGCCAATACATCGCTGTACATTCCAGTTCTGTTCCTGTACATCCCAATACATCCCCGTTCCATGCCAGTACATCCCAGTTTCCTACCAGTTCATCCCCGTACATCCCAATTCCCTCCCGGTTCACTACCACTTCTTTCCCAGTGCCTCCCAATACATCCCAGTTCTGTCCCATTACATCCCAGTACATCCCAGGTCCCTCCCAGTACGTCCCAGTTCCCTCCCAGTACATCCCAGGTCCCTCCCAGTACTGGGAGGGAACTGGGATGTACTGGGAGGCACTACAATGTGCGGGGATGCCCTGGGATGTACTGTGGAGGAACTAGGATGTACAGGCTTGTACTGGGTTGTACCGGGTGGAACTGGCAGGGATTTGGGATGTACCAGGATCTACTGGGATGTACTGGGATGTACTGGGAGGTAACTGTTTTGTACTGGGAGTGAACTGGGAGGGACCTGCTATGTACTGGAAGGCACTACAATGTGCGGGGATGCACAGGGATGTACTGTGGAGGAACTAGGATGTACAGGCTTGTACTGGGTTGTACCGGGTGGAACTGGCAGGGATTTGAAATGTCCTAGTATCTACTAGGATGTACTGGGATGTACTGGGAGGTAACTGTTGTGTACTGGGAGTGAACTGGGAGGGAACTGTGAAGTACTGGGATGTACTTAGAGGGAACTGGGATGTACTGGGAGGGAACTGGGATGTACTGGGTGGAAAGTGTTGGGAATTGGGATTTACTGGGAGGGAACTGGGATGGACTGGGAGGGAACTGGGATGTAGTGGGACATACTGGGAGGGAACTGGGATGTACTGGGGTGTACTGGGAGGGAATTGTTATGTACCGAGGGGGAATTGGGATGTACTGGGAGTGAACTGTGAAGTACTGGGATGTACTGGGAGTGAACTGGGAGGGAACTGGTATGTAGTAGGATGTACTGGGTGGGAACTGGGATGTACCGGGAGGGAACTGGGATGTACTGGGAGGGAACTGGTATGTACTGGGAGGGAACTGGGATGTACTGGGATGTAGTGGGAGGGAACTGGGAGGGAACTGGGATGTACTGGGAGGGAACTGGGATGTACTGGGACATACTGGCAGGGAACTGGGATGTACTGGGAGGGGATTGGGACGGACTGGGAGGGAACTGGGATGTACTGGGCTGCACTGGTAGGGAACTGGGATGTACTGGGAGGAAACTGGAATGTCCCAGTTGACACCCACTTCCCTCCCAATGCCTCCCAGTATATCCCAGTTTCCTCCCAGTATATCCCAGTTTCCTCCCAGTACATCCCAGTAAATCCCAGCTCGCTGCCAGTACATCCCAATACATCGCAGTACATTCCAGTTCCGTTCCTGTACATCCCAATACATCCCCGTTCCATGCCAGTACATCCCAGTTTCCTACCAGTTCATCCCCGTACATCCCAATTCCCTCCCGGTTCACTACCACTTCTTTCCCAGTGCCTCCCAATACATCCCAGTTCCGTCCCATTACATCCCAGTACATCCCAGTTCCCTCCCAGTACGTCCCGGTTTCCTCCCAGTACATCCCAGTAAATCCCAGCTCGCTGCCAGTACATGCCAATACATCGCTGTACATTCCAGTTCTGTTCCTGTACATCCCAATACATCCCCGTTCCATGCCAGTACATCCCAGTTCCCTACCAGTTCATCCCCGTACATCCCAATTCCCTCCCGGTTCACTACCACTTCTTTCCCAGTTCCGTCCCATTACATCCCAGTTCCGTCCCATTACATCCCAGGTCCCTCCCAGTACATCCCAGTTCCCTCCCAGTACATCCCACGTCCCTCCCAGTACTGGGAGGGAACTGGGATGTACTGGGAGGCACTACAATGTGCGGGGATGCCCTGGGATGTACTGTGGAGGAACTAGGATGTACAGGCTTGTACTGGGTTGTACCGGGTGGAACTGGCAGGGATTTGGGATGTACCAGGATCTACTGGGATGTACTGGGAGGTAACTGTTATGTACTGGGAAGGAACAGGGAGGTAACTGGGATGTACTGGTAGGGAACTGGGATGTACTGGGAGGGAACTGGGACGTACTGTGAGGACACTGGGATGTACTGGTATGTACTGGGAGGGAAGTGTTATGTACTGAGGGGAACTGGGACGTACTGGGATGTACTGGGAGGGAACTGTGAAGTACTGGGATGTACTGGGAGTGAACTGGGAGGGAACTGGTATGTAGTAGGATGTACTGGGTGGGAACTGGGATGTACCGGGAGGGAACTGGGATGTACTGGGAGGGAACTGGTATGTACTGGGAGGGAACTGGGATGTACTGGGATGTAGTGGGAGGGAACTGGGAGGGAACTGGTATGTACTGGGAGGGAACTGGGATGTACTGGGACATACTGGCAGGGAACTGGGATGTACTGGGAGGGGATTGGGACGGACTGGGAGGGAACTGGGATGTACTGGGCTGCACTGGTAGGGAACTGGGATGTACTGGGAGGAAACTGGAATGTCCCAGTTGACACCCACTTCCCTCCCAGTTTCCTCCCAGTATATCCCAGTTTCCTCCCAGTATATCCCAGTTTCCTCCCAGTACATCCCAGTAAATCCCAGCTCGCTGCCAGTACATCCCAATACATCGCAGTACATTCCAGTTCCGTTCCTGTACATCCCAATACATCCCCGTTCCATTCCAGTACATCCCACGTTCCTACTAGCTCATCCCCGTACATCCCAATTCCCTCCCGGTTCACTACCACTTCTTTCCCAGTGCCTCCCAATACATCCCAGTTCCATCCCATTACACCCCAGTACATCCCAGTTCCCTCCCAGTACATCCCAGGTCCCTCCCAGTACTGGGGGGGACCTGGGATGTACTGGGAGGCACTACAATGTGCGGGGATGCCCTGGGATGTACCGTGGAGGAACTAGGATGTACAGGCTTGTACTGGGTTGTACGGGGTGGAACTGGCAGGGATTTGGGATGTACCAGGATCTACTGGGATGTACTGGGATGTACTGGGAGGGAAGTGTTATGTACTGGGAGTGAACTGGGAGGGAACTGGGATGTACTTGGAGGGAAATGGGAGAGAACTGAGATGTACTGGAGGGAACTGGGATGTACTGGGATATCCTGGAGGGAACTGGAATGTAATAAGAGGGAACTGGGACGTACTGGGAGGGAACTAGGACGCACTGGTCGGAAACAGGGACGGAACTGGGATGTACTGGGACGTACTGGGATGTACTGGGACGTACTGGGAGGTAACTGTTGTGTACTGGGAGTGAACTGGGAGGGAACTGGTATGTAGTAGGATGTACTGGGAGGGAACTGGGAGGGATCTGGGACGGACTGGGAGGGAACTGGGACGGACTGGGATGCACTGGTAGGGAACTGGGATGCACTGGTAGGGAACTGGAATGTCCCAGTTGACACCCACTTCCCTCCCAGTTTCCTCCCAGTATATCCCAGTTTCCTCCCAGTACATCCCAGTAAATCCCAGTTCGCTCCCAGTACATCCCAGTACATTCCAGTTCCGTTCCTGTACATCCCAATACATCCCCGTTCCATGCCAGTACATCCCAGTTCCCTACCAGTTCATCCCCGTACATCCCAATTCCCTCCCGGTTCGCTACCACTTCTTTCCCAGTGCCTCCCAATACATCCCAGTTCCGTCCCATTACATCCCAGTACATCCCAGGTCCCTCCCAGTACATCCCAGGTCCCTCCCAGTACGTCCCAGTTCCCTCCCAGTACATCCCAGTTCCCTCCCAGTACATCCCAGGTCCCTCCCAGTACTGGGAGGGAACTGGGATGTACTGGGAGGCACTACAATGTGCGGGGATGTCCTGGGATGTACCGTGGAGGAACTAGGATGTACAGGCTTGTACTGGGTTGTACCGGGTGGAACTGGCAGGGATTTGGGATGTACCAGGATCTACTAGGATGTACTGGGATGTACTGGGAGGTAACTGTTGTGTACTGGGAGTGAACTGGGAGGGACCTGGGATGTACTGGGAGGCACTACAATGTGCGGGGATGCCCTGGGATGTACTGTGGAGGCACTAGGATGTACAGGCTTGTACTGGGTTGTACCGGGTGGAACTGGCAGGGATTTGGGATGTACCAGGATCTACTGGGATGTACTGGGATGTACTGGGAGGTAACTGTTATGTACTGGGAAGGAACTGGTAGGGAACTGGGATGTACTGGTAGGGAACTGGGATGTACTGTGAGGGAACTGGGACGTACTGTGAGGACACTGGGATGTACTGTTATGTACTGGGAGGGAAGTGTTATGTACTGAGGGGAACTGGGACGTACTGGGATGTACTGGGAGGGAACTGTGAAGTACTGGGATGTACTGGGAGTGAACTGGGAGGGAACTGGTATGTAGTAGGATGTACTGGGTGGGAACTGGGATGTACTGGGATGGAACTGGGATGTACTGGGAGGGAACTGGTATGTACTGGGAGGGAACTGGGATGTAGTGGGAGGGAACTGGGAGGGAACTTGGATGTACTGCGAGGGAACTGGGATGTGCTGGGAGGGAACTGGGATGTACTGGGACATACTGGCAGGGAACTGGGATGTACTGGGAGGGGATTGGGACGGACTGGGAGGGAACTGTTATGTACTGTGAGGGAACTGGGACGTACTGTGAGGACACTGGGATGTACTGGTATGTACTGGGAGGGAAGTGTTATGTACTGAGGGGAACTGGGACGTACTGGGATGTGCTGGGAGGGAACTGTGAAGTCCTGGGATGTACTTAGCAGCAACTGGGAGGGAACTGGGATGTACTGTGATGTACTGGGAGGGAACTGGCATGTACTGGGATGTACTGGAATGGAACTGGGAGTGAACTGTGAGTGAACTGGGAGTGAACTGTGTGTGAACTGTGAGGGAACTGGGATGTACTGGGAGGGAAATGGGAGAGAACTGAGATGTACTGGAGGGAACTGGGATGTAGTGGGATATACTGGAGGGAACTGGAATGGACTAAGAGGGAACTGGGACGTACTGGGAGGGAACTAGGACGCACTGGTAGGGAACTGGGACGGAACTGGGATGTACTGGGACGTACTGGGAGGGAACTGGGACGTACTGGGAGGTAACTGTTGTGTACTGGGAGTGAACTGGCAGGGAACTGGTATGTAGTAGGATGTACTGGGAGGGAACTGGGATGTACTGGGACGGACTGGGAGGGAACTGGGACGGACTGGGAGGGAAATGGGACGGACTGGGATGCACTGGTAGGGAACTGGGATGTACTGGGAGGAAACTGGAATGTCCCAGTTGACACCCACTTCCCTCCCAGTTTCCTCCCAGTATATCCCAGTTTCCTCCCAGTACATCCCAGTAAATCCCAGTTCGCTCCCAGTACATCCCAGTACATTCCAGTTCCGTTCCTGTACATCCCAATACATCCCAGTTCCATGCCAGTACATCCCAGTTACCTACCAGTTCATCCCCGTACATCCCAATTCCCTCCCGGTTCACTACCACTTCTTTCCCAGTGCCTCCCAATACATCCCAGTTCCGTCCCATTACATCCCAGTACATCCCAGTTCCCTCCCAGTACATCCCAGTTCCCTCCCAGTACATCCCAGGTCCCTCCCAGTACTGGGAGGGACCTGGGATGTACTGGGAGGCACTACAATGTGCGGGGATGCCCTGGGATGTACCGTGGAGGAACTAGGATGTACAGGCTTGTACTGGGTTGTACGGGGTGGAACTGGCAGGGATTTGAAATGTCCTAGGATCTACTAGGATGTACTGGGAGGTAACTGTTATGTACTGGGAGTGAACTGGGAGGGAACTGGGATGTACTGGGAGGGAACTGGGACGTACCGTGAGGACACTGGGATGTACTGGTATGTACTGGGAGGGAAGTGTTATGTACTGAGGGGAACTGGGACGTACTGGGATGTACTGGGATGGAACTGTGAAGTACTGGGATGTACTGGGAGTGAACTGGGAGGGAACTGGTATGTAGTAGGATGTACTGGGTGGGAACTGGTATGTACTGGGAGGGAACTGGTATGTACTGGGAGGGAACTGGGATGTACTGGGATGTAGTGGGAGGGAACTGGGAGGGAACTGGTATGTACTGGGAGGGAACTGGTATGTACTGGGAGGGAACTGGGATGTACTGGGACGTACTGGTAGGGAACTAGGATGTACTGGGAGGGGATTGGGACGGACTGGGAGGGAACTGGGATGTACTGGGCTGCACTGGTAGGGAACTGGGATGTACTGGGAGGAAACTGGAATGTCCCAGTTGACACCCACTTCCCTCCCAATGCCTCCCAGTATATCCCAGTTTCCTCCCAGTATATCCCAGTTTCCTCCCAGTACATCCCAGTAAATCCCAGTTCGCTCCCAGTACATCCCAGTACATCGCAGTACATTCCAGTTCCGTTCCTGTACATCCCAATACATCCCCGTTCCATGCCAGTACATCCCAGTTCCCTACCAGTTCATCCCCGTACATCCCAATTCCCTCCCGGTTCACTACCACTTCTTTCCCAGTTCCGTCCCATTACATCCCAGTTCCGTCCCATTACATCCCAGCACATCCCAGTTCCCTCCCAGTACATCCCAGGTCCCTCCCAGTACTGGGAGGGACCTGGGATGTACTGGGAGGCACTACAATGTGCGGGGATGCCCTGGGATGTACTGTGGAGGAACTAGGATGTACAGGCTTGTACTGGGTTGTACCGGGTGGAACTGGCAGGGATTTGGGATGTACCAGGATCTACTGGGATGTACTGGGAGGTAACTGTTATGTACTGGGAAGGAACAGGGAGGGAAATGGGATGTACTGGTAGGGAACTGGGATGTACTGGGAGGGAACTGGGACTTACTGTGAGGACACTGGGATGTACTGGTATGTACTGGGAGGGAAGTGTTATGTACTGAGGGGAACTGGGACGTACTGGGATGTACTGGGAGGGAACTGTGAAGTACTGGGATGTACTGGGAGTGAACTGGGAGGGAACTGGTATGTAGTAGGATGTACTGGGTGGGAACTGGGACGTACTGTGAGGACACTGGGATGTACTAGTATGTACTGGGAGGGAAGTGTTATGTACTGAGGGGAACTGGGACGTACTGGGATGTACTGGGAGGGAACTGTGAAGTACTGGGATGTACTGGGAGTGAACTGGGAGGGAACTGGTATGTAGTAGGATGTACTGGGTGGGAACTGGGATGTACCGGGAGGGAACTGGGATGTACTGGGAGGGAACTGGTATGTACTGGGAGGGAACTGGGATGTACTGGGATGTAGTGGGAGGGAACTGGGAGGGAACTGGGATGTACTGGGAGGGAACTGGTATGTACTGGGAGGGAACTGGGATGTACTGGGACATACTGGCAGGGAACTGGGATGTACTGGGAGGGGATTGGGACGGAATGGGAGGGAACTGGGATGTACTGGGCTGCACTGGTAGGGAACTGGGATGTACTGGGAGGAAACTGGAATGTCCCAGTTGACACCCACTTCCCTCCCAATGCCTCCCAGTATATCCCAGTTTCCTCCCAGTATATCCCAGTTTCCTCCCAGTACATCCCAGTAAATCCCAGCTCGCTGCCAGTACATGCCAATACATCGCTGTACATTCCAGTTCTGTTCCTGTCCATCCCAATACATCCCCATTCCATGCCAGTACATCCCAGTTTCCTACCAGTTCATCCCCGTACATCCCAATTCCCTCCCGGTTCACTACCACTTCTTTCCCAGTTCCGTCCCATTACATCCCAGTTCCGTCCCATTACATCCCAGTACATCCCAATTCCCTCCCAGTACATCCCAGGTCCCTCCCAGTACATCCCAGTTCCCTCCCAGTACTGGGAGGGAACTGGGATGTACTGGGAGGCACTACAATGTGCGGGGATGCCCTGGGATGTACTGTGGAGGAACTAGGATGTACAGGCTTGTACTGGGTTGTACCGGGTGGAACTGGCAGGGATTTGGGATGTACCAGGATCTACTGGGATGTACTGGGAGGTAACTGTTATGTACTGGGAAGGAACAGGGAGGGAACTGGGATGTACTGGGAGGGAACTGGGATGTACTGGGAGGGAACTGGGACGTACTGTGAGGACACTGGGATGTACTGGTATGTACTGGGAGGGAAGTGTTATGTACTGAGGGGAACTGGGACGTACTGGGATGTACTGGGAGGGAACTGTGAAGTACTGGGATGTACTGGGAGTGAACTGGGAGGGAACTGGTATGTAGTAGGATGTACTGGGTGGGAACTGGGATGTACCAGGATGTACTGGGATTTACTGGGAGGGAACTGGGATGTACTGGGACATACTGGCAGGGAACTGGGATGTACTGGGAGGGGATTGGGACGGACTGGGAGGGAACTGGGATGTACTGGGAGGGAACTGGGATGTACTGGGCTGCACTGGTAGGGAACTGGGATGTACTGGGAGGAAACTGGAATGTCCCAGTTGACACCCACTTCCCTCCCAATGCCTCCCAGTATATCCCAGTTTCCTCCCAGTATATCCCAGTTTCCTCCCAGTACATCCCAGTAAATCCCAGTTCGCTCCCAGTACATCCCAGTACATCGCAGTACATTCCAGTTCCGTTCCTGTACATCCCAATACATCCCCGTTCCATGCCAGTACATCCCAGTTTCCTACCAGTTCATCCCCGTACATCCCAATTCCCTCCCGGTTCACTACCACTTCTTTCCCAGTGCCTCCCAATACATCCCAGTTCCGTCCCATTACATCCCAGTACATCCCAGTTCCCTCCCAGTACGTCCCAGTTCCCTCCCAGTACATCCCAGGTCCCTCCCAGTACTGGGAGGGAACTGGGATGTACTGGGAGGCACTACAATGTGCGGGGATGCCCTGGGATGTACTGTGGAGGAACTAGGATGTACAGGCTTGTACTGGGTTGTACCGGGTGGAACTAGCAGGGATTTGGGATGTACCAGGATCTACTGGGATGTACTGGGAGGTGACTGGTGTGTACTGGGAGTGAACTGGGAGGGAACTGGGATGTACTGGTAGGGAACTGGGATGTACTGTGAGGGAACTGGGACGTACTGTGAGGACACTGGGATGTACTGTTATGTACTGGGAGGGAAGTGTTATGTACTGAGGGGAACTGGTGCGTACTGGGATGTACTGGGAGGGAACTGTGAAGTACTGGGATGTACTGGGAGTGAACTGGGAGGGAACTGGTATGTAGTAGGATGTACTGGGTGGGAACTGGGATGTACCAGGATGTACTGGGATGTACTGGGAGGGAACTGGTATGTACTGGGAGGGAACTGGGATGTAGTGGGAGGGAACTGGGAGGGAACTGGGATGTACTTGGAGGGAACTGGTATGTACTGGGAGGGAACTGGGATGTACTGGGACATACTGGCAGGGAACTGGGATGTACTGGGAGGGGATTGGGATGTACTGGGAGGGAACTTGGATGTATTGGGAGGGAAGTGTTATGTACCAAGGGGGAACTGGGACGTACTGGGATGTAGTGGGAGTGAACTGTGAAGTACTGGGATGTACTGTGAGGGAACTGGGATGTACTGGGAGGGAACTTTAAAGTACTGGGATGTACTTAGAGGAAACTGGGAGGCAACTGGCATGTCCTGGGATGTACTGGAATGGAACTGGGAGTGAACTGTGTGTGAACTGGGAGGGAACTGGGATGTACTGTGAGGGAACTGGGATGTACTGGGATGTACTGGGAGGGACTGGGAGGGATCTGGGATGTACTGGGCTGCACTGGTAGGGAACTGGGATGTACTGGGAGGAAACTGGAATGTCCCAGTTGACACCCACTTCCCTCCCAGGTTCCTCCCAGTATATCCCAGTTTCCTCCCAGTATATCCCAGTTTCCTCCCAGTACATCCCAGTAAATCCCAGTTCGCTCCCAGTACATCCCAATACATCGCCGTACATTCCAGTTCCGTTCCTGTCCATCCCAATACATCCCCGTTCCATGCCAGTACATCCCAGTTTCCTATCAGTTCATCCCCGTACATCCCAATTCCCTCCCGGTTCACTACCACTTCTTTCCCAGTGCCTCCCAATACATCCCAGTTCCGTCCCATTACATCCCAGTACATCCCAGTTCCCTCCCAGTACATCCCAGTTCCCTCCCAGTACTGTGAGGGAACTGGGACGTACTGTGAGGACACTGGAATGTACTGTTATGTACTGGGAGGGAAGTGTTATGTACTGAGGGGAACTGGTGCGTACTGGGATGTACTGGGAGGGAACTGTGAAGTACTGGGATGTACTGGGAGTGAACTGGGAGGGAACTGGTATGTAGTAGGATGTACTGGGTGGGAACTGGGATGTACCAGGATGTACTGGGAGGGAACTGGGATTTACTGGGAGGGAACTGGGATGTACTGGGACATACTGGCAGGGAACTGGGATGTACTGGGAGGGGATTGGGACGGACTGGGAGGGAACTGGGATGTACTGGGAGGGATCTGGGATGTACTGGGCTGCACTGGTAGGGAACTGGGATGTACTGGGAGGAAACTGGAATGTCCCAGTTGACACCCACTTCCCTCCCAGTGCCTCCCAGTATATCCCAGTTTCCTCCCAGTATATCCCAGTAAATCCCAGTTTGCTCCCAGTACATCCCAGTACATCGCAGTACATTCCAGTTCCGTTCCTGTACATCCCAATACATCCCCGTTCCATGCCAGTACATCCCAGTTCCCTACCAGTTCATCCCCGTACATCCCAATTCCCTCCCGGTTCACTACCACTTCTTTCCCAGTTCCGTCCCATTACATCCCAGTTCCGTCCCATTACATCCCAGTACATCCCAGTTCCCTCCCAGTACATCCCAGTTCCCTCCCAGTACATCCCAAGTCCCTCCCAGTACTGGGAGGGAACTGGGATGTACTGGGAGGCACTACAATGTGCGTGGATGCCCTGGGATGTACTGTGGAGGCACTAGGATGTACAGGCTTGTACTGGGTTGTACCGGGTGGAACTGGCAGGGATTTGGGATGTACCAGGATCTACTGGGATGTACTGGGAGGTAACTGTTATGTACTGGGAAGGAACAGGGAGGGAACTGGGATGTACTGGGAGGAAACTGGGATGTACTGGGAGGGAACTGGGACTTACTGTGAGGACACTGGGATGTACTGGTATGTACTGGGAGGGAAGTGTTATGTACTGAGGGGAACTGGGACGTACTGGGATGTACTGGGAGGGAACTGTGAAGTACTGGGATGTACTGGGAGTGAACTGGGAGGGAACTGGTATGTAGTAGGATGTACTGGGTGGGAACTGGGATGTACCGGGAGGGAACTGGGATGTACTGGGAGGGAACTGGTATGTACTGGGAGGGAACTGGGATGTACTGGGATGTAGTGGGAGGGAACTGGGAGGGAACTGGTATGTACTGGGAGGGACCTGGGATGTACTGGGAGGCACTACAATGTGCGGGGATGCCCTGGGATGTACTGTGGAGGAACTAGGATGTACAGGCTTGTACTGGGTTGTACCGGGTGGAACTGGCAGGGATTTGGGATGTACAAGGATCTACTGGGATGTACTGGGAGGTAACTGTTATGTACTGGGAAGGAACAGGGAGGGAACTGGGATGTACTGGGAGGGAACTGGGACGTACCGTGAGGACACTGGGATGTACTGTTATGTACTGGGAGGGAAGTGTTATGTACTGAGGGGAACTGGGACGTACT
The DNA here is from genome assembly GCF_949628215.1 of Phalacrocorax aristotelis. Classification (NCBI taxonomy): domain Eukaryota; kingdom Metazoa; phylum Chordata; class Aves; order Suliformes; family Phalacrocoracidae; genus Phalacrocorax; species Phalacrocorax aristotelis. The sequence continues at coordinate 474,166 of NW_027441368.1, forward strand.
GGGATGTACTGGGAGGGAACTGTGAAGTACTGGGATGTACTGGGAGTGAACTGGGAGGGAACTGGTATGTAGTAGGATGTACTGGGTGGGAACTGGGATGTACCGGGAGGGAACTGGGATGTACTGGGAGGGAACTGGTATGTACTGGGAGGGAACTGGGATGTACTGGGATGTAGTGGGAGGGAACTGGGAGGGAACTGGGATGTACTGGGAGGGAACTGGTATGTACTGGGAGGGAACTGGGATGTACTGGGACATACTGGCAGGGAACTGGGATGTACTGGGAGGGGATTGGGACGGACTGGTAGGGAACTGGGATGTACTGGGAGGAAACTGGAATGTCCCAGTTGACACCCACTTCCCTCCCAATGCCTCCCAGTATATCCCCGTTTCCTCCCAGTATATCCCAGTTTCCTCCCAGTACATCCCAGTAAATCCCAGCTCGCTGCCAGTACATGCCAATACATCGCTGTACATTCCAGTTCCGTTCCTGTACATCCCAATACATCCCCGTTCCATGCCAGTACATCCCAGTTCCCTACCAGTTCATCCCCGTACATCCCAATTCCCTCCCGGTTCACTACCACTTCTTTCCCAGTTCCGTCCCATTACATCCCAGTTCCGTCCCATTACATCCCAGTACATCCCAGGTCCCTCCCAGTACATCCCAGTTCCCTCCCAGTACATCCCAGTTCCCTCCCAGTACTGGGAGGGACCTGGGATGTACTGGGAGGCACTACAATGTGCGGGGATGCCCTGGGATGTACTGTGGAGGAACTAGGATGTACAGGCTTGTACTGGGTTGTACCGGGTGGAACTGGCAGGGATTTGGGATGTACCAGGATCTACTGGGATGTACTGGGAGGTAACTGTTATGTACTGGGAAGGAACAGGGAGGGAACTGGGATGTACTGGTAGGGAACTGGGATGTACTGGGAAGGAACAGGGAGGGAACTGGGATGTACTGGTAGGGAACTGGGATGTACTGGGAGGGAACTGGGACGTACTGTGAGGACACTGGGATGTACTGGTATGTACTGGGAGGGAAGTGTTATGTACTGAGGGGAACTGGGACGTACTGGGATGTACTGGGAGGGAACTGGGAGGGAACTGGTATGTAGTAGGATGTACTGGGTGGGAACTGGGATGTACCAGGATGTACTGGGAGGGAACTGGTATGTACTGGGAGGGAACTGGGATGTACTGGGATGTAGTTGGAGGGAACTGGGATGTACTGGGAGGGGTTTGGGACGGACTGGGAGGGAACTGGGATGTACTGGGCTGCACTGGTAGGGAACTGGGATGTACTGGGAGGAAACTGGAATGTCCCAGTTGACACCCACTTCCCTCCCAATGCCTCCCAGTATATCCCAGTTTCCTCCCAGTATATCCCAGTTTCCTCCCAGTACATCCCAGTAAATCCCAGTTCGCTCCCAGTACATCCCAGTACATCGCAGTACATTCCAGTTCCGTTCCTGTACATCCCAATACATCCCCGTTCCATGCCAGTACATCCCATTTTCCTACCAGTTCATCCCCGTACATCCCAATTCCCTCCCGTTTCACTACCACTTCTTTCCCAGTTCCGTCCCATTACATCCCAGTTCCGTCCCATTACATCCCATTACATCCCAGTTCCCTCCCAGTACATCCCAGGTCCCTCCCAGTACATCCCAGGTCCCTCCCAGTACTGGGAGGGAACTGGGATGTACTGGGAGGCACTACAATGTGCGGGGATGCCCTGGGATGTACTGTGGAGGAACTAGGATGTACAGGCTTGTACTGGGTTGTACCGGGTGGAACTGGCAGGGATTTGGGATGTACCAGGATCTACTGGGATGTACTGGGAGGTAACTGTTATGTACTGGGAAGGAACAGGGAGGGAACTGGGATGTACTGGGATGGAACTGGGATGTACTGGGAGGGAACTGGGACGTAGTGTGAGGACACTGGGATGTACTGGTATGTACTGGGAGGGAAGTGTTATGTACTGAGGGGAACTGGGACGTACTGGGATGTACTGGGAGGGAACTGTGAAGTACTGGGATGTACTGGGAGTGAACTGGGAGGGAACTGGTATGTAGTAGGATGTACTGGGTGGGAACTGGGATGTACCGGGAGGGAACTGGGATGTACTGGGAGGGAACTGGTATGTACTGGGAGGGAACTGGGATGTACTGGGATGTAGTGGGAGGGAACTGGGAGGGAACTGGGATGTACTGGGAGGGAACTGGTATGTACTGGGAGGGAACTGGGATGTACTGGGACATACTGGCAGGGAACTGGGATGTACTGGGAGGGAACTGGGACGTACTGTGAGGACACTGGGATGTACTGGTATGTACTGGGAGGGAAGTGTTATGTACTGAGGGGAACTGGGACGTACTGGGATGTACTGGGAGGGAACTGTGAAGTACTGGGATGTACTGGGAGTGAACTGGGAGGGAACTGGTATGTAGTAGGATGTACTGGGTGGGAACTGGGATGTACCAGGATGTACTGGGAGGGAACTGGTATGTACTGGGAGGGAACTGGTATGTACTGGGAGGGAACTGGGATGTACTGGGACATACTGGCAGGGAACTGGGATGTACTGGGAGGGGATTGGGACGGACTGGGAGGGAACTGGGATGTACTGGGCTGCACTGGTAGGGAACTGGGATGTACTGGGAGGAAACTGGAATGTCCCAGTTGACACCCACTTCCCTCCCAATGCCTCCCAGTATATCCCAGTTTCCTCCCAGTACATCCCAGTAAATTCCAATGTGCTCCCATTACATCCCAGTACATCGCAGTACATTCCAGTTCCGTTCCTGTACATCCCAATACATCCCCGTTCCATGCCAGTACATCCCAGTTTCCTACCAGTTCATCCCCGTACATCCCAATTCCCTCCCGGTTCGCTACCACTTCTTTCCCAGTGCCTCCCAATACATCCCAGTTCCGTCCCATTACATCCCAGTACATCCCAGTTCCCTCCCAGTACGTCCCAGTTCCCTCCCAGTACTGGGAGGGAGCTGGGATGTACTGGGAGGCACTACAATGTGCGGGGATGTCCTGGGATGTACCGTGGAGGAACTAGGATGTACAGGCTTGTACTGGGTTGTACCGGGTGGAACTGGCAGGGATTTGGGATGTACCAGGATCTACTGGGATGTACTGGGATGTACTGGGAGGTAACTGTTTTGTACTGGGAGTGAACTGGGAGGGACCTGGGATGTACTGGAAGGCACTACAATGTGCGGGGATGCACAGGGATGTACTGTGGAGGAACTAGGATGTACAGGCTTGTACTCGGTTGTACCGGGTGGAACTGGCAGGGATTTGAAATGTCCTAGTATCTACTAGGATGTACTGGGATGTACTGGGAGGTAACTGTTGTGTACTGGGAGTGAACTGGGAGGGAACTGTGAAGTACTGGGATGTACTTAGAGGGAACTGAGATGTACTGGGAGGGAACTGGGATGTACTGGTTGGAAAGTGTTGGGAATTGGGATTTAGTGGGAGGGAACTGGGATGGACTGGGAGGGAACTGGGATGTAGTGGGACATACTGGGAGGGAACTGGGATGTACTGGGGTGTACTGGGAGGGAATTGTTATGTACCAAGGGGGAATTGGGATGTACTGGGAGTGAACTGTGAAGTACTGGGATGTACTTAGAGGGAAGTGGGAGGGAACTTGAATGTAGTGGGAGGGTACTGGGATTTACTTGGAGGAAAGTGGCATGTACTGGGATGTACTGGAATGGAACTGGGAGTGAACTGTGTGTGAACTGTGAGGGAACTGGGATGTACTGTGAGGGAACTGGGATGTACTGGGACGTACTGGGACAGACTGGGAGGGATCTGGGATGTACTGGGAGGGATCTGGGATGTACTGGGAGGCACTACAATGTGCGGGGATGCCCTGGGATGTACTGTGGAGGAACTAGGATGTACAGGCTTGTACTGGGTTGTACCGGGTGGAACTGGCAGGGATTTGGGATGTACCAGGATCTACTGGGATGTACTGGGATGTACTGGGAGGTAACTGTTATGTACTGGGAAGGAACAGGGAGGGAACTGGGATGTACTGGGAGGAAACTGGGATGTACTGTGAGGGAACTGGGACGTACTGTGAGGACACTGGGATGTACTGTTATGTACTGGGAGGGAAGTGTTATGTACTGAGGGGAACTGGGACGTACTGGGATGTACTGGGAGGGAACTGTGAAGTACTGGGATGTACTGGGAGTGAACTGGGAGGGAACTGGTATGTAGTAGGATGTACTGGGTGGGAACTGGGATGTACCAGGATGTACTGGGAGGGAACTGGTATGTACTGGGAGGGAACTGGTATGTACTGGGAGGGAACTGGGATGTACTGGGACATACTGGCAGGGAACTGGGATGTACTGGGAGGGGATTGGGACGGACTGGGAGGGAACTGGGATGTACTGGGCTGCACTGGTAGGGAACTGGGATGTACTGGGAGGAAACTGGAATGTCCCAGTTGACACCCACTTCCCTCCCAATGCCTCCCAGTATATCCCAGTTTCCTCCCAGTACATCCCAGTAAATTCCAATGTGCTCCCATTACATCCCAGTACATCGCAGTACATTCCAGTTCCGTTCCTGTACATCCCAATACATCCCCGTTCCATGCCAGTACATCCCAGTTTCCTACCAGTTCATCCCCGTACATCCCAATTCCCTCCCGGTTCGCTACCACTTCTTTCCCAGTGCCTCCCAATACATCCCAGTTCCGTCCCATTACATCCCAGTACATCCCAGTTCCCTCCCAGTACATCCCAGGTCCCTCCCAGTACGTCCCAGGTCCCTCCCAGTACATCCCAGGTCCCTCCCAGTACGTCCCAGTTCCCTCCCAGTACTGGGAGGGAGCTGGGATGTACTGGGAGGCACTACAATGTGCGGGGATGCCCTGGGATGTACCGTGGAGGAACTAGGATGTACAGGCTTGTACTGGGTTGTACCGGGTGGAACTGGCAGGGATTTGGGATGTACCAGGATCTACTGGGATGTACTGGGATGTACTGGGAGGTAACTGTTATGTACTGGGAAGGAACTGGGAGGGAACTGTGAGGGGACTGTGAGGGAACTGTGAGGAGGGGGGCGGCCCCCCGGGCCCCAGCCCCTCCCCCCCGCCTGCGGCCAGGCCCCGCGGCCGCCGGCCCCTTCCTCCTCTGCCCGCTCCCGTCGCAGACGGCTCGGTATGTGTCACGAGCGGCAGCCCCGTTCAGCAGCTCTCGGAGGGCGCGCGGCTCTGCCCGGCCGTGACCGGGGCCCGCAGGGGTTTCCTGCTCGCCCCGAGAAGGCGCTGGCCCCGAGCCGGGGCGTCCCGCCCCGCCCCGCCCGGCCCTCGGCGCCCTCGCGAGCTGAGCGCGGCCCGGCCAGCAGGGGGCGCTGGCGCTCACCGGCTGGGCGCGGGGGCGGTCCGGCGCGGGGGCGGGGCCGGTGGGGGCCGTTCCTTCCGGCCGCCCTTTAAGGGCCGCCCCGCGGGGCTCGGGCTTCCGGTGGCGCGTGCGCGTCGGAGCGGGGGCGGGAGCGGTGCGTGTGGCGGCCGAAGGGCCGGTGCGTGTGGCGGCCGGGTCGCGAGGCGTCCCTGTGCGGTGCCGGGGCCCCTCTGCGGCCCGGCGTGGGAAGCCCGCGGCCGGCGGAGCCTGCTGGGAGCTGGGCGGGGAGCGCCGCGGCGGTCCGGTCGCCGGCAGCCATCCCCTGCGGTGGCCGGCAGCCCCTCGGGACGCCTGGAGGCCTGGCGGTGCCCGAGCCTCGCCTGCGGCAGCCGCCTGAGAGAGCAGCGCGGCCGTGTCCGGGGGCCGGAGAGCGCTGGTGGGTGAGTTCGGGCAGCGGGTGGGTCTCCGTGTGAGGTGAGGCCTGGCGCGGGCCGGGGGGTATCTCCGTGCGGGTCGGGCCGGGGGCGGGGCGGGGGCCGGGCCCCGCAGAGAAGCCCCGGTCGGGCATCGTTCGCTTTTCCACAATGTAGGGCTCTCCCCGGTTATTTTTTGTGTACTGTGTTTTGGGTCACCTGAAACCCTTTGGCCGGTTACGTTTGGTGCGGGGAGATGGCAGGTCTGGAGCCTGAAAGATCTCTGGTGGGGGGTGGGGGAGGTATTTCTTGCCTTAAAACTCTGAGCCCACCTCGTGAGTCTCGTGACTGTGGCAAATGGCTGAGTCGGGCGTTTTCTGATAACTAACTTCTGAACGTGTGCGTGTGTAGGCACGGGGAGATTTGTGCAGTGTGACGGAGCCCCTTGTGCTTCTGTGCTAATGTCTACCTGTTCTAGACCTCCAGAGTTGGAAAGCCTTTGTTTAGTGCCTAGTTGTGCCTGCGTAACAAATGTTTTAGCTGCTGATGGGTTATACCTCTGCTGCGAACTTCTTGCTGGGTGGCTTGATTGTTTCTGGTTGTCCGTGTAAATCTAGGCAGCTATTTTCTGCCCGGTGGTGAAGCCTATCGCTTTGGATAACAAAGGGCAGGAGTGCAATAAAGAAAAAGGTGATTCGTCTGCTGCAGCTCCTTGGAAACAATTCGTTCCTTATTTTCTGCCCTTGGGCAGGCGTTGTGCTTTCCAGATAATGCAGCCTCTCCTGTGCCTGTCCACGCCGTGCATTTTGTCCTGCCCTTGCTTGAAAAGGCTCTCCTTGCCTTCCTCCCCTCTGCTGCAGTTGCCTTAATCTCTCGCTGCTGCTGCTGCTGCTGCTGGAAGAGGGATAAAGGGAGTGTTGTCGATCGGGTTGTTAAAAGCTTTTTCGCGGGCTGTAACGCGCGGGAAAGGGGGGCCGGGGGGGAGGATCAGTTTGCGGGGAAAATGGGAAACCAACATCACCTTCCCCTCCTACGGCGCAGCCCGGCCGCACGGCTCCCCGGGGATGCCCCTGCCCGCGGGTGTACCGTGTGTGCGCCCCCCGCGTGGGGCGGGGGACGACGACACCCCCCCACACACCGTCGGCGGCACTGGGGCAACCCCTGCCCCAGGGCTCCACGCTCGTACCCGGCTCTCCCCGCTCCGGCACGGCACGGGGCTGGACGCACCGAGAAGACCCCGGAGCGGCTTCTCGCGTCCGGGCGAGAACAGGGCCCGGCCCCGAGCAGCAGAGCGGGCACCGCCGGTAGCTCGGAGGAGCGGGGCCGGCTCGGCTCGAGGCGTCAGAGCGAAAAGGGACGAGAACCGTCCCGGAGCGTCCGGGGGTTGGGGGGGTTGGCGGATGGTCCGGTGGCCGGGTTCGGCTCCGTGCCGGGCCGTGGGGCAGCCGGAGCCGCGCCAGAGCAGGTGAGGAGCCGCATGGCCGGGCGCGCTGTGGGTCGGCGGGTTTGGGCTGTGGGGTCTCCCGGTCCGCGGAGCCCCCGGGGGGGCGGCGGGGTGCGGGCAGCAGCGGCCCCGGGCCGAGCGCTGTCGTGGGTCGGTGGTTGGGTTTTGGGGCCGAGCCCGTGCCCGTCCCCGGGGAGTAGGGGCAGCCCCACCCGGCTCTCGACTGCTCCTCGTCGGGGTCGGGCGGCGGCGGCGGCGACCCCGGCGGGGGCTCCTGCGGTGCCGGGCGGGTCCCCCCTTGCCCGCGAGGCAGGCAGGGACCCCGGCTGCTGCCGCCGCGGTTTGCTGGAGGCGGGCCGGGCCCGGCCCCCTGTGGGGTTGGGGTGCGGGCCCGGCGCTGCCGGGGAAACGAGGCCTGCGAGAGCAGGAAGAAAGCGCTGCCGGGCCGGTGCTGGGCTGCCCCGCCGGGGTGCGGGGCCGGGCCCGCGCAGTTCAGTTCCCAAGGCCTCCCCGACAGTGCCCGCGTGGGCCGTGGGGGTGCAGGGCTGCGGGGTGGCTGCGCTCTCCGCGGCCCTGAGCGTTGCCCGTGGGGACTGCGGAGGGGGCCGGGACGCAGCCAGGTTCAGCTGGTTTGGTCCCTGAGCGTGGAGAGCACAGCTCTTCTGTTCCTGGGCCTTGAGAGCAGGCTCCTGTGGCTGACGCCGGGGCCCTGAAACAGATCGAGTCGTGCGTTTTGAGGGCCTGAGCGAGGGGACTAAGTGGTGTGGTTTTGGGCTGAGGAGCAGAGGTCAAGTGCTGCGCTTTTGGGACTTGAGAACAGGCTCAGCAGCTGGGCTTTTTGGCTCAGAACCGGTCCCAAAGTGAGCTGGTTTGGGGGCCAAAAGCAGAAGCCGGTTTGGCTGCTTGTGGGGGTGGCGTGGGGGCATCGGGGGCTGCAGGGGAAAGCAAGGGTTGGGCAGGGTACGAGGACCCTCCCCGGAGGTGGGGGTCCGGTCACATCGGACCCCGAAGTTCGGGAGGCCGGCATGCACCAGAGCGAACTCGCCACCTGAGGCGGGTCTCTGGAGGAAGGGTGCTTTTTGGATCCAGCGCAGCGCACCCTCTTTGGGTCCAGCTCTTCATTCTGCGCTGCTTAGAAGAGTTATTAACCAATTAATTAAACATACAAACTAAGTCACAACAGCTCTATCGGCTCCATCGTGGTTTGGAGCTCTGAATCGGTTTCATTTGGTGTCTAACACATTTTTTCCCCGAGGAGAGGCTACGTTTCAAGTTAATTAGTTTTCTCACAAGTGTGTCAGTCGATAAAATTGAGTTACGATTATTAAAACCACAAAGGTGACAGGAGTCTCACGGATCGGGTCTATTTCTGAAAATGTATTCATCCCATGCAAATGTCATCGGGATACAGATCATCTGCACTTCATGCTCTGACAAGACAAGATGCTGAGACAGGGATGAGCTCCAAAAGGACTACTGAAAAGAAAAAAAACCCACGCACTTCATGAAGTCATGGGGGGTTTTTTTGTTTGCATTTGGGGGGGCGGGGTGGCTTTAACAAAAGAGTGCAGTGTTGGCTGGCAGCAGCCTGCAGAGCATTTTTGCTGCCTGATCTCTCCTGTTCTTCTCTTCCACTCCTCTTTCAGGGCTGTAATTGTCATTTGGATAGTTTTAGAAGAGCAGTTAAGTTCCTCGCCTGTGTCTCAATGTGCTGGTAATACCAGGAAGGTGAATGCTTGAACCGGTCGGGCGGGTGGGAATAACTTGGCTGCAGGTAGAACTTCTGAGGGAAGACCAGCAAAACCAGGAAGCAAATAGCAAGTTCCCAAAAAATGTGCGGGTGTCAAACACATAAAAGTTTTATTGCCGAATGTTTTGTTTTTGGCAATATGTTCCAAATGCCTATTTTTGGTAAACATAACTTTTCAGGAGATTCAGGGTTGTGTGTGGCAAAACATGTCCCTCTGTTTTTGTGTCCTGCCGCACAAACGGCCGGCGGCAGGGCTCTCGTTCCCCGCTCTCGCTATTGCCACAGCAGGGCTGCGATATTTAGACCTAAGGGATGGGTTTAGGAATGGAAGGAGAGAGAACGCCTGTGTTCTGTAAGGGCTATGAATGCTGACCCTTTGCCTCCGTCTGCCGCTTTTCCTGTGCGGGTGATGAAGCCGTTTTACTTTCCTCTGTTGTTCCTGGTCTAAGTACTTGCAAGGCTGTCGCCGCTGTGGGTGTGCAATTTGTGTTGCTGTGTTTCTGTGGAGTCCTAGCTACGGCTCGCTTCTAGTGTGGCCAAGCGTCAAGGTAGGGCTTTCAGCTTAAAGCTTCAGAAGCGCTGCGTGCCGAGATGGGTGTAGGTGAAACTGCTGTTGCGCCTGCAGCTGTGCTCGCAGGGATGCTGGGTGGCTCCGCATCAAACCGGCGAGGTGCGCGTGGACCTCCGTCGGGCTGCGCCCTGGGTGCGCGAGCGTGCCGTGTTTTTGCTGTTCCGGCTTGTATGTGCGAGGGCTTAACGTTTGATTTAATGCATTTCCTTTAACGGCAGGCTGTAGTTGGGCTCTAGATGGTATTCCTACGTGGGCGCAGGAGCTGTGGAATGGTTAAGCTGTTGCTGTGCCTCCAGGTGACTTGTTCAGTAACACTGTTTTTCCAGGTGCAGATGGATGAGTCGTGCAGGGCAACGGAGGAGAGCCCAGGGGAGCGCTGTAAGAAGGTGAGTCTGTGTGTAGTACTGGAGGGAAGATGTGACTGATGGCTATAGGGCTCCATTATGGGTTTTACTCTTTTTTTTTTTTTTTTGTGATCTGAGGGTGCTAAGCGATGAGCCGAGCGTGATGTGGGCCCTGGAGGTGAGTCAGGCAAGGTGACCGGTGCTTGGTGGGCTGGAGTAGGTGTTCTTTTTCAGGTTATTCAGGGTTTTTTCTCCTTCTCTTCACTTTCCCATCCCAATTTGGGGCCGATTCCCTCAAACGGGGACTTCCCCCTGTGGGGCTGCTTATGCAGCCTGGGAGCTGCTGCCTGGGCACAAAAATACCTCAAACCCCTTGACTCTGGGCCTGCAATGAGGGGTGAAAATACAGGAAGAATTCTGGTGGAAAGAAAACAACTTGGGGCTTCTGGGAAAGCCAACTCCAGCTGGATTTGTGCGGCTGGAAAGGAAAAAAAAAAAGGGGGTGGGGGGAAGGAACAACAACCTAAAAGCACCCGCCAACCATTCTCATGCACAAAACCGAAAGTGAAAATGACCATTTTTTGTAGGGCAAAAGCACAAAAAATCCCCACAGAACTCAGTAGTTTGGAAAAGCAACCCCAATTATTACATTATGTAAAGAAGGCGGGGGAAAAAAAAAGAAAACCAAACCAAAACCCGATCACAACCCTGATGCCACATGCCTACAAGCAGTTCCTGGGGCTTATTCTGCGGGGGTGGGAACCCAACCTTGTTCCCCAGGTTTGCTGTGCTGCTTCTCCTCCCTCGAGACACTTTGCTGTTTGGTGCAGAGGCAATGAACGGCGCTGCTGGGGCTGCGAGGGGGAAAGGTGCAGAGGAATAGAAGCTCTGTGGATGCAGCCAAGTTACGGTTTCTGGATGGTATTAATCGAGAAGAGTAATTCAGATAATGCTGCTGCCCAGCGACCAGAATTGGGTACTGAGCCCGGGAGCCGCGCACGCGCGGTGGCGTCCCTGTGATCCCCATTGCTCTCTCCGCAGGTAACAGCCCTGCGATGCTGCAGTGCCTGCGAGGTGATGCCGCCGTGCTCGTTGCTGCTTCCTGGTAAGGAAAGGCCTCCTCTGCTCTTGCTGCAGCGTGGTGGTGTGTCGGACACGATTCCCTGTGTCGGGTGAGGCCTAGGGCTGCCGGCGAGGTGAGCGAGCCCCTTTGGTGGGTGCAGGGGTATCTCCTTGTGTGCCTGTACTACTGGGGCTGGTGGGATGGGAAGCTTCAAATGACCCGCCGAGGCAGGCTTCTGGTATGCTAAAGGCGAGCGGGTGAGGGCAGCCCTAGGAGTTACCCGGGAGCTGATAGAAGGGAAGAGGGAAAGGAGGAGGAGGATGATGACCTTTTCCCCCTGCACCTTCTGGGTGCAGAAGATGGCCGACTCCCCAGCTCACCAGAGCTCCCCCTCAGCCTCCCCTGGCCCCCCTTGCCCCGTGCGCCTGCCCCCAGCTCCAGCACGGGCGAGCTAGGCTACGTGCCTAGGAAGCCTCATCTGGTAAGAGCTGTAAGACACCCACGTATTCTCTTCAGGTGGAGGACGGCCTAGAGTCTGGAGCTGCAGAAGAGGCAGGGAGGAGAGGAGGGGAAAGAAGCATCTGAACGGCTAAATTGTGCCAGCAGCGCTGAGAGCGAGAGTCGCGGTGAGTCCTGGGCCACTGGGGCCCCGTTGCCTCTCTTGTGCGTCCTGGGCCCTCCCTGTCTCTCCCCCGGCCCCCTCTCTTTCCTTACCTGCTGCAAAATTTACTTTTTTTTTGCGCCCCCCCCTCCCCCGCACCTTCTTTCTCCATCTCGCTCTGAGTGTCTCCCTGCCTCCCCGTCTTTTCAGTCCTCCCTCTCTCTGTCCTGTAGCCTGTGGCTCCTTTTTCTTTCTCCGCCTCTCTCTGCCTGGCTCTGGCTCCGTTTTTTTTTTTTTTCCTCCTGCTCTGTCCTGTAGCCTGTCGGTGTTTTGTTGTTCTCTGGCTCTCTTGATCTGACTCCCTGTGTTACCGAAAAACGCGTTAAAATCGGAAACGACTCCTCAACACCAATTTAGTATTAAAGAGCAGGCATTCTTTATTCGCGGCGCCGGATGCACGGGGGATCGCTCCTCCTGGCGTGCGTACCTCACGCACCTTTCCCGTACAATTTGTAGATCAATGTTTTACGTATTCATACATATTCATTATTGTCCTGTCTGCTGATTGGTACAAACTTGCTCGTTCCGTATGTAAATCGCTGCGCAGGCTCGGTTGTCCTCTTCCGTTGTTCTCTTCTGTTACTTGGGTCGGTGGTGGTCTGTGAGTCGGTGGTCGCGATCTCCCCCTGCCGGAATTACCTTTTAGCTTCTCGGCTCTTACTCTTGGCAGTCTTGGCTAGTTTTCTCAGTCCGCTAAGCGAAACAGCGTTTTTTCATCCTTTTCTGACAGAAGCACGTTGTCTGTTGTTCTGTTCGCATTAATGATCGCCTACGGACTAAAATGCAGATCGACAGATACGCTGATTGGTACGCTCCATGTTCCCGTAATGGAACACCGTCTCTGGTTGATTTCATCACTTTGGTTACATTTCCCCTGTTTGGAAGTTCTGAAATAATAATTTTCTCAATACTTCCATCCTAGATCAATAACATTCCACTATGTCAGTTTAGTGTTTGCTTCATGTTCTGAAATTTTTCACTTGATTGTGGTCTCCAGGGTGTATGCAGGTCCCATTTTCTACCCAAAATTTTATTAATTTGTTGAAGTACCTCTGCAAAAAAATGTGGTGCTCTATCAGAGGACATTCCCGTTGGCACTCTAAATCTTGGTATTATTTCTTTCAGCAACGTTTTAACTACTACTCTAGCTTTGTCGGTGCAGCACGAGAAAGCTGCTGGCCATCTAGAAAATTTGTCAATCAGCACTGACAAATACTGCTATATCTATTTTGTCTGGGTAACTCAGAGAACTTAATTTGCTAATAATTTCCGGGAGAATTTTTTGTTTTGTTACTCCTAAAGGTTGTTTCCTTTGGTTCAGGGGATTATTTCTAGGACAGATTGGACACTTAGCTACTATGGGTTTAACTATTCTTGTCATGCCTACACACGCTACAGATGTTTTTAAACTCAAAACCGTAGCGCCTACACCCTAATGTGTTTGCTCATGGTTTTCTTTTGCAAGTTCTGTCATAACTTGTGGGGTGGTTGTTGTTATTACTTGTTTTTCTGGTGTTACCTACCATCTCTCTGTGTTTTGTGATGCTTCCAATTGTTCTGCTAATTGCTCATCCAATTTATTATATCTCGGTTTCAACTTTGGAATTCTGATCTGTTTTACTGGTACTAGTGCAAGGATACCTTGCTCTGCAGTCCTCTTTGCAGCTTTATCGGTCAGTCGTTTGCTTATGTTTACAGCCGTCTGGCCAAATTGATGAGCTTTGCAACGCTTTACCGCCACTTCTTTTGGTTTCTGCACGTCTTCCGGAAGTTGGAGAATTTCTTCTTTATGCTGTATTGATGATTCTTGGGCTGATGGCAGTCCTTTCTCCTTCCCAATAGCTCCATGATCGTGGATCACACCAAATGCACGTTTGGAATCAGTCTAGATATTTATCCTTTGTCCTTCTGCCATTCGCAGAGCTCGCTTCAATGCTACCAATACTGCTTTCTGTGCTGAGGTGTTTGCAGGCAGCACCCCTGACTCCGTTCCCTCGGCGGCGATAACGACAGCATATCCGGCCATTCGCTTCTCTTCTCGCCCAGAGCTTCTTCCATCTGTAAACAACTCCAGATCAGGATTTTCCCAGAGGTTTGTGTCTCAGGTCTGGTCTGCTGGAATAGACTTGTTCAATAGTTAGCAAGCGATCGTGTTCTAAATTGTCCGTAAGGTTTTCTGTTGTTAAAAACATAGCAGGATTCAGTATAGCAGTAGTCTTCGATTCCACATCGTCTTGTTCTAACAGAACAACTTGATATTTCAACATTCTGCTAAGGGATAGCCAACGACCCCCCTTTTGTTCTAAAACAGTCACCGCTATGTGCGGGACATATACTGTCATCTTCTGTCCCATTGTTAACTTTGGGGCTTCCCGGATCGGCAGCGCTGTTGTTGCTACTGCCCGTAAACACCCAGGCCATCTTTAACTCGCGTGGTCAGGTTGTTTGGAGAAGTAGCCCACAGGTCTCTTCCAGGTTCCCAGTCGCTGTGTCAGCACTCCAAGGGCTAAATGTTGTCTTTCGTGGACAAACAACTCAAAAGGTTTAGCGAAATCAGGTAGGCCTAATGCAGGGGCCATCATCGAGGCTCTTTTCAGTTCTTTGAATGCCGTTTGGCATCCGGGCGTCCAGGTTAAATATTTATCCTTTTGAGTCTTTCAATGCCTCAAATAATGGTTTTACATACAGTCTATAGTTCAGAATCCAGAGCTGATGCTATTTCATTGTTTTCAGAAAAGCTCTCAGTTCCTTCGGGCTGCTAGGTTCGGGAATTTGACAAATAGTTTCTTTCTTTTCACTTTCTAATTGTCTTTGTCTTTGAGATATTTCAAATCCTAAATAAATGGCTGCTTCTTTTCCTATTTGGGTTTTGTTTCTGGAAACTCCGCATCTTCCTTGGCCCAGAAAATTTAAAAATTTCAAAACATTTTTCTTTACTTTGTGCCGCTATCAGAATGTCATCCGCATTCTGTAACAAGATGCCTCTCCCTGGGTTCTGTTTTTTCTATATCTCTAATTTTTTTTTGCCAGCTGAGTCTCAAGTATCGTAGGACTATTTTTAAATCCTTGTGGAAGTACGGTCCATGGTAGCTGTGTCTTTCATTCTGTGGTGGGGCTTTCCCATTGCAAAGCAAATAGGCTTTGACTTTTTATGCCTGGAGGTATGCAAAAGAAGGCGTCCTTCAAATCTAGTACAGTAAACCATTTATGCTCCTCCTTTAAAAGAGGTCAGTAAAGTGTATGGATTAGCTACTACCGGATGTATATCTTGGACCACCTGATTTATAGCCCTTAAATCGTGAACTAGCTAATACTCTTTGCCTCTAGATTTCTTTACTGGCGACACAGGAGTACTATATTCTGATTCACATTCCACTAAAAGCTCATATTCTGAAAAATTTTATAATTAACTTCTGTAATCCTTTTCGAGCCTCTCGCTTAATAGGGTATTGTTTTTGTCTTACGGGCTTGGCTCCAGGCTTTAAGGTTACTTTTACCGGCTCTGCCCACTTAGATCGCTCCGGAGCTCCGCTCGCTCAAACCAAAGGAATTACTACGTTTTCCACTTCCTCGGGAACCCGTTCCTCCCTGGAGGAATCCTGTAACATAAACGCTCTCGCCTCTGTGGCTTTTGATTCTGGTATTAGTGATTTAATCTCTCCATCTTTAAAAGTTACTTGAGCATCTAATTGACCTAATAGATCTCGTCATAACAGAGGCAGTGGACATTCAGGCATATGCAGAAACTGGTGAGTTGCCCATTGCTTCTCCAATTTAAACTTTAATGGCTCTGAGAGGGGCTAATTTTTCTTTGCCCTGTTGCGCTAGCAACATCTACTGATTTATGATCAAATTTCTCTTCACGTGTATTCAATACCAAATAAGTGGCTCCCGTATCTACCAAAAATTCTATTTCTTCATTCCGTAGCTTCAGTGTAACCAGGTGTTCAGCTAGGGTTGATTCCCCTGGTCTCCTTCATGCCAAGCTACTTCAAGCATTTAACCCAGATCTCTGGATTCAGGTTGTTCTAGTTTCTGAAGGTTGTTTTCTCTCCCCCCGCCCCCATCTGGGGCTGATTGTCTTATGAATATAGAGACCAGCTGAATTGCTTTTTCTGGTTTTTCTGGGTTCAAATGAGTATATTTTCTGGTGGTCACCTTCAGTCTTTCCATAAAGGCTGAAGGGGACTCACTTAATTCTTGTCTCACTTCATAAATTTTGACCAATTTATTGCTTTTGGCATTGCTTGTCTTACTCCAAATAAAATCTCTCTCTGACATCTAGTCAACATTCCCCTGGGTCCTGGCTGATTAGGGTCCCACTCGGGATTTGTAGATGGAAAATTCTTATTCATTGTTCTCTGTAAATTCCCGTTAGCATGTGCTCCCTGCACCTGCCTTCTGGCTGTATTCCATACTATTTTCTTGTCAGTTTCATCAAGCGAAGTATCCAGTATCACAAGTAGAGCAACACTCTTTCAAGTTCTCACCACGTTTTCCTCTTTTCAGAAACATTGCCGTAGAATCTTGTGGACATACCTCACGCTGTTTCTGCTGCTCGGGATGATTCCACGGTGTAAAGAACAAATCAACATATGCCACTTCTTCCCGTTTGCCTTCCCTTTTTACAAAACAACATTAATTGCAAGATGGTACGATATTGCAATGTCTCGTGTTCTGGCCATTTGTGCCCACCTTCCAATTGATACGTTGGCCACCAATGATTGCAATATTCAATTAATGGTTTCCGAGTTAGTGGGTCACCGCCCCCGACGTCTTTCCAGTGCTTCAAAATACATCGCAAAGGTGTTCTCTGTGGGATAGGTTTCCTACTCAGTAATGCTCCCGTCTCCCAGTCGACTAGTAGTTGTGATAGTGCACTATCACAAATACTAGTCAGAGGGACTCCAACCCCCGTTAGAGGTCTCACTGGAAATCTGCCACTGGGATCTGTAGCCCCCTGCTAGATATCCCTGGAGACTTCAACCCCCTGTTGAAGACTCCCCTACCCTCGGGTCCCGCTCCACAGGCTTTCGCCTAGCAGAGACTTACCAACCGAGGCACCTCTTGGCCCCGACCCTGCGTGGCTTTCGCCGCGCCTTACGGGCAGGCCTGTGGGACTCAAACCCGCTATCCTATCCTATGTGGGAAACTAACCCCACGTATTATTCTACCTAAGTTTCTTCTTCAAAGAATGCCTTGTTTACCTCAATCCAGGGGATCTTGCTCAGAATTCTCTGGCCCGGGGATCGGAAGCTCTCCCGGAGAATTCCTCGGGGCCGGCTGCAGGTCCCACGATCCCACGGATCCGTCGAGATTCAAAAGCAGGTTCCCACCTGGGGTGCCAAAACTGTTACCGAAAAACGCGTTAAAATCGGAAACGACTCCTCAACACCAATTTAGTATTAAAGAGCAGGCATTCTATATTCACGGCGCCGGATGCACGGGGGATCGCTCCTCCTGGCGTGCGTACCTCACGCACCTTTCCTGTACAATTTGTAGATGAAAATTTTACATACTCATACATAGTCATTATTGTCTTGTCTAGCGATGGGTACAAACTTGCTCGTTCCGTATGTCAATCACTGCGCAGGCTCGGTTGTCCTCTTCCGTTGTTCTCTTCTGAGTAGGTGGTGTTACTTGGGTCGGTGGTGGTCTGTGAGTCGGTGGTCGCGATCTCCCCCTGCCGGAATTACCTTTTAGCTTCTCGGCTCTTACTCTTGGCAGTCTTGGCTAGTTTTCTCAGTCCGCTAAGCGAAACCGCGTTTTGTCATCCTTTTCTGACAGAAGCATGTTGTCTGTTGTTCTGCTGACATTAACGATCGCCTAGGCACTAAAATGCAGATCGACAGGTGCGCTGATTGGTACGCTCCATGTTCCCGTAATGGAACACCGTCTCTGGTTGGTTGATTTCATCGCTTTGGTTACACCTGTTCCTGTTGTTCAGTTTCTTCTTTTTTGGCTTTGTGTGATTCTCTCTGTGATTCTGTTTTTCTCTGCCTCGCTTTTCCCAGCTCCCCGTCCCTCACTTTTAATGCCCGTTATCCTTCACCAGCACACTCTCCCTTGGTTCCCATCCTCGTTTCTGAATTCCTCCTGCTTTGCCACGTAGCCCGTGACTTTTTTCTTAATCTCTCTCTGTCTGCCTCAACGCTCCCCCCGTGCTTTTTAATTCGTCTGCTCTGCTCTGTACCCTGCTACTGTTCTTGCCTTTCTGAGTTCTTCTCTGTCCAGCTCCCTTGCCCTATTCATGAATTCCTGTTCTTCCTGCAGCCACCGCTGTTCCCTGTGACCTCCATCTCTCTCTGTCCAGCTCCCTGTCCCTAGGTTTTAATTCCTGCCTCTGCCCGCTGTAGCCTGTCTAGATGTTTCTCTCGGCCTCTCTCTCTGTCCGGCTCCCTCTCTCTGTGTTCTAATTCCACGTTCTCTGTCACGTGGACCCGTGCTATTTGTTTGTCCTCATCTCTCTCTGTCCAGCTCCTTGCTGCGATGTTTTATTTCCTCATTTCCTCCCTCTCTGTCTTTGTAGCCCATTGCTGTTGGTTTGTTGTTTTTTTTTTTTTTCCACTTGTTTCTTCATGTGTCTCTGTCTGCCTCCCAGTCCCTGATCTTTAATTCCTCCTTCCCTGTAGGCCGCTGTTCCTTTTTTCCATTCTACATTGTGTTCTCTTTGGTCTCGTGTTCTTATTCATTGATTCCCTCCTCGCTGCCCTGTGGCTTGTCCCCATTTTATTGTTGCTTCTCTCTCCCTCTCTCTGGCTTCTTGCCCCTGTTTTTAAAATTCCTCCCTCTCTTCTCTCTTCCCTGTAGGCCGTGTGATCTTTAGCCTTTCTCCATGTCTTTCTGCCCATCTCTCTGTGTCTATTCATTAATTCTTCCCTCTCTGCCCTGTAGCCTGTAGCTTCTGTCCTTTCTCCATCTTGCTGTCCCTGGCTCCCCCGTGACCCTATGCTAGAATTGTTTCTCTCTCCTCTCCGTACGCATTGCGATTCCTTTTGCTCTCTGTCTCCCTTTGGTTTTTTTCTTTTTTTTTTCTGGCTCCCTGTCCCTAATTCTTAATTCTCTGCCTTCTCGTGCCCCATGGTTTGTTCTGTGGGGTTCTCTCGCGGTTCCCTCGCAGTTCCCTCCAGTCCATACTGGGCTATATTGGTCTAGTCCATACTGGGCTATATTGGTCTAGTCCATACTGGGCTATATTGGTCTAGTCCATACTGGGCTATATTGGTCTAGTCCATACTGGGCTATATTGGTCTAGTCCATACTGGGCTATATTGGTCTGTCCCGGCTTCCTCCCACTTCTTTCCCAGTGCCTCACAGTAGGTCCCGGTTCCGTCCATGGGGGGACCTGTGAGGGACCTGTGAGGGACCTGTGAGGGACCTGTGAGGGACCTGTGAGGGACCTGTGAGGGACCTGTGAGGGACCTGTGAGGGAACTGTGAGGGAACTGTGAGTAGGGGGGCGGCCCCCCGGGCCCCAGCCCCCCCCCCCCGCCTGGGGCCAGGCCCCGCGGCCGCCGGCCCCTTCCTCCTCTGCCCGCTCCCGTCGCAGACGGCTCGGTATGTGTCACGAGCGGCAGCCCCGTTCAGCAGCTCTCGGAGGGCGCGCGGCTCTGCCCGGCCGTGACCGGGGCCCGCAGGGGTTTCCCGCTCGCCCCGAGAAGGCGCTGGCCCCGAGCCGGCGCGTCCCGCCCCGCCCCGCCCGGCCCTCGGCGCCCTCGCGAGCTGAGCGCGGCCCGGCCAGCAGGGGGCGCTGGCGCTCACCGGCTGGGCGCGGTGGCGGGGCCGGTGGGGGCCGTTCCTTCCGGCCGCCCTTTAAGGGCCGCCCCGCGGGGCTCGGGCTTCCGGTGGCGCGTGCGCGGCGCGTCGGAGCGGGGGCGGGAGCGGTGCGTGTGGCGGCCGGGTCGCGAGGCGTCCCTGTGCGGTGCCGGGGCCCCTCTGCGGCCCGGCGTGGGAAGCCCGCGGCCGGCGGAGCCTGCTCGGAGCTGGGCGGGGAGCGCCGCGGCGGTCCGGCCGCCGGCAGCCATCCCCTGCGGTGGCCGGCAGCCCCTCGGGACGCCTGGAGGCCTGGCGGTGCCCGAGCCTCGCCTGCGGCAGCCGCCTGAGAGAGCAGCGCGGCCGTGTCCGGGGACCGGAGAGCGCTGGTGGGTGAGTTTGGGCAGCGGGGGGCGGGTGTGTGTCTCCGGGCGGGGCCGGGGGGCTCCGTGCCCCGCAGAGGAGCCCCGGTCGGGCATCGTTCGCTTCCGAACAATGCAGGTCTGTCCCTGGTTATTTTCTGTGTACAGTGTTTCGGGCCACCTGAAAGCCTTTGGCCGGGTAGGTTTGGTGCGGGGCGATGGCAGGTGTGGACCCTGAAAGATCTCGGGTGGGGGGCGTGGGAGGTATTTCTTGCCTTAAAACTCTGAGCCCACCTCGCGTGTCATGTCGTGTTATCATGTCGTGAGTCTCGTGACTGTGGCAAATGGCTGAGTCGGGCGTTTTCTGATAACTAACTTCTGAACGTGTGCGTGTGTAGGCACGGGGAGATTTGTGCAGGGTGACAGAGCCCCTTGTGCTTCTGTGCTAATGTCTACCTGTTCTAGACCTCCAGTGTTGGAAAGCCTTTGTTTAGTGCCTAGTTGTGGCTGCGTAACTGCTGTTGCGCCTGCAGCTGTGCTCGCAGGGATGCTGGGTGGCTCCGCATCAAACCGGCCGCCGGGCGGCCGGGTTGTGCCGCAGAGCATGCCGGGAGCTGTAGTCCTTGCGGCTGCCGGGCGGCCGGGTTGTGCCGCAGAGCATGCCGGGAGCTGTATTCCTGGCGCAGTGGCTGCCGGCCCTGTCACGTGGTTCGCCGGGCATGGCGGGAGGCGCGGTCTTCCGGCGCTCGGGTGCCGGGCGGCCGTGGCGCGTACGGTACGCGAGGTGTATTTTTGGGGTTGGCTTCGTGTTGATTACTGGGGGCTTGCGGGTGCGGCCGCTTCCCGAGAAGCGGTGAGTTCCCCGGGAGCTGACAGAAGGGAAGAGGGAAAGGAGGAGGACGATGACCTTTTCCCCGTGCCCAGGGCGCAGATGATGGCCGCGTCCCCGGCCCACCGGAGGTCCCGCTCAGCCTCCCCGGGCCCCCCTTGCCCCGTGCGCCTGCCCCCAGCTCCGGCACCTCCCCATAAGCGTGCTGCATAGCCTTAGGCCGCCCCCAGGCCCTGTCGTGAAGGCAGCAAGCCGTCCCTCAAGCACACTGGATTCCCCCTTGGCGCAGGGGCCCTTAGCAGTAGCGTGGGGAGGGAGCGGTGTGTCCAGAAGCCCCTGCGGAAGGAGAGGCTTTGGCCAGGGTCGATCGACGGTAATGACGGTCGCTGTTTCTTCTTTCCCTCTCCCAGAGACCGTGCTGAGGACGTGGTTGTCTGTCCTTCCCCCGGGGATGCCGTTGCCTGCGGCCGTCTCAGGCTCGCGTGGCTTCTCTCTGCCCGTCCTCGCCGTCCTCGCAGCGCAGGGCCGAAAAGGGATAGACAAAGCCCTTCCCGGCTGCGGACAGGAGCTGCCTCGGCTGAAGCTGGAGACGCCAACGAAAGGTAAAGAAGAAGAAACTGAAGGTGCTCTGGCTGCCAGCTGCCTTCCTGCCGCAGGCAAGAGAGAGCCTGTCCATGCAGGTGGGGGAGGAAGGATCCCCCTTCATAGCCCGCAGCGGGCCAGGCCACCAACGTGCACCGTAGGGTCTGTACGCGTAACCCGGAGTTGGGTACGGGCGTGTAGTGCACGAGCGAGCTAGGCTACGTGCCTAGGAAGCCTCATCTGGTAAGAGCTGTAAGACACCCACGTATTCTCTTCAGGTGGAGGACGGCCTAGAGTCTGGAGCTGCAGAAGAGGCAGGGAGGAGAGGAGGGGAAAGAAGCATCTGAACGGCTAAATTGTGCCAGCAGCGCTGAGAGCGAGAGTCGCGGTGAGTCCTGGGCCACTGGGGCCCCGTTGCCTCTCTTGTGCGTCCTGGGCCCTCCCTGTCTCTCCCCCGGCCCCCTCTCTTTCCTTACCTGCTGCAAAATTTACTCTTTTTTTTGCGCCCCCCCCCCCCGCACCTTCTTTCTCCATCTCGCTCTGAGTGTCTCCCTGCCTCTCCGTCTTTTCAGTCCTCCCTCTCTCTGTCCTGTAGCCTGTGGCTCCTTTTTCTTTCTCCGCCTCTCTCTGCCTGGCTCTGGCTCTGTTTTTTTTTTTTTTATTCCTCCTGCTCTGTCCTGTAGCCTGTCGGTGTTTTGTTGTTCTCTGGCTCTCTTGATCTGACTCCCTGTGTTACCGAAAAACGCGTTAAAATCGGAAACGACTCCTCAACACCAATTTAGTATTAAAGAGCAGGCATTCTTTATTCGCGGCGCCGGACGCACGGGGGATCGCTCCTCCTCGCGTGCGTACCTCACATAGCTTTCCCGTACAATTTATAGATGAAAATTTCACATACTCATACATAGTCATTATTGTCCTGTCTGCTGATTGGTACAAACTTGCTCGTTCCGTATGTCAATCACTGCGCAGGCTCGGTTGTCCTCCCAGTACAGTGCGGGGAACGGGGACGTACAGTGCGGGGAACGGGGACGTACCAGGATCTACTGGGTTGTACTGGGAGGGAACTGGGACGTACTGGGAGGCTCTACAATGTCCTGGGATGTCCTGGGATGTAGTGTGGAGGAACTAGGATGTACAGGCTTGTACTGGGTTGTACCGGGTGGAACTGGCAGGAATTTGGGATGTACCAGGATCTACTGGGATGTACTGGGAGGTAACTGTTATGTACTGGGAAGGAACTGGTATGTACTGGGATGTACTGGTATGTACTGGGAGGGAAGTGTTATGTACTGAGGGGAACTGGGACGTACTGGGATGTGCTGGGAGGGAACTGTGAAGTACTGGGATGTACTTAGAGGCAACTGCGATGTGCTGGGAGGGAACTGTGAAGTACTGGGATGTACTTAGAGGGAACTGGGATGTACTGGGAGGGAACTGGGATGTACTGGTATGTACTGGGATGGAACTGGGATGTACTGGGATGTACTGGGAAGGCACTGGAATGTAATGGGATGTACTGGGAGGGAACTGGGATGTACTGGGAGGCACTACAATGTGCTGGGATGTCCTGGGACGTACCGTGGAGGAAGTAGGGTGTACAGGCTTGTACTGGGTTGTACCGGGTGGAACTAGCAGGGATTTGGGATGTACCAGGATCTACTGGGATGTACTGGGATGTACTGGGAGGGAAGTGTTATGTACTGAGGGGAACTGGGACGTACTGGGATGTGCTGGGAGGGAACTGTGAAGTACTGGGATGTACTGGGAGGGAACTGGGATGTACTGGGAGGGAACTGGGATGTACTGGGTGGAAAGTGTTGGGAATTGGGATTTACTGGGAGGGAACTGGGATGGACTGGGAGGGAACTGGGATGTAGTGGGGTGTACTGGGAGGGGACTGTTATGTACCGAGGGGGAACTGGGATGTACTGGGAGTGAACTGTGAAGTACTGGGATGTACTTAGAGGGAAGTGGGAGGGAACTTGGATGTAGTGGGAGAGAACTGGGATTTACTTGGAGGAAAGTGGCATGTACTGGGCTGTACTGGAATGGAACTGGGAGTGAACTGTGTGTGAACTGTGAGGGAACTGGGATGTACTGTGAGGGAACTGGGATGTACTGGGACAGACTGGGAGGGATCTGGGATGTACTGGGCTGCACTGGTAGGGAACTGGGATGTACTGGGAGGAAACTGGAATGTCCCAGTTGACACCCACTTCCCTCCCAGTGCCTCCCAGTATATCCCAGTTTCCTCCCAGTACATCCCAGTAAATCCCAGCTCGCTGCCAGTACATGCCAATACATTGCTGTACATTCCAGTTCTGTTCCTGTACATCCCAATACATCCCCGTTCCATGCCAGTACATCCCAGTTCCCTACCAGTTCATCCCCGTACATCCCAATTCCCTCCCGGTTCACTACCACTTCTTTCCCAGTTCCGTCCCATTACATCCCAGTACATCCCAGGTCCCTCCCAGTACATCCCAGGTCCCTCCCAGTACATCCCAGGTCCCTCCCAGTACATCCCAGGTCCCTCCCAGTACATCCCAGGTCCCTCCCAGTACATCCCAGGTCCCTCCCAGTACATCCCAGGTCCCTCCCAGTACTGGGAGGGAACTGGGATGTACTGGGAGGCACTACAATGTGCGGGGATGCCCTGGGATGTACTGTGGAGGAACTAGGATGTACAGGCTTGTACTGGGTTGTACCGGGTGGAACTGGCAGGGATTTGGGATCTACTGGGATGTACTGGGATGTACTGGGAGGTAACTGTTATGTACTGGGAAGGAACAGGGAGGGAACTGGGATGTACTGTGAGGACACTGGGATGTACTGTTATGTACTGGGAGGGAAGTGTTATGTACTGAGGGGAACTGGGACGTACTGGGATGTACTGGGAGGGAACTGTGAAGTACTGGGATGTACTGGGAGTGAACTGGGAGGGAACTGGTATGTAGTAGGATGTACTGGGTGGGAACTGGGATGTACCAGGATGTACTGGGATGTACTGGGAGGGAACTGGTATGTACTGGGAGGGAACTGGGATGTACTGGTATGTACTGGGAGGGAACTGGTATGTACTGGGAGGGAACTGGGATGTACTGGGGACATACTGGCAGGGAACTGGGATGTACTGGGAGGGGATTGGGATGTACTGGGAGGGAACTTGGATGTATTGGGAGGGAAGTGTTATGTACCACGGGGGAACTGGGACGTACTGGGATGTAGTGGGAGGGAACTTTGAAGTACTGGGATGTACTTAGAGGAAACTGGGAGGCAACAGGCATGTAGTGGGACGTACGGGAATGGAACTGGGAGTGAACTGTGTGTGAACTGGGAGGGAACTGGGATGTACTGTGAGGAAACTGGGATGTACTGGGAGGGACTGGGAGGGATCTGGGATGTACTGGGCTGCACTGGTAGGGAACTGGGATGTACTGGGAGGACACTGGAATGTCCCAGTTGACACCCACTTCCCTCCCAGTTTCCTCCCAGTAAATCCCAGTTTCCTCCCAGTAAATCCCAGTTTCCTCCCAGTAAATCCCAGTTTCCTCCCAGTAAATCCCAGTTTCCTCCCAGTAAATCCCAGTTTCCTCCCAGTAAATCCCAGTTTCCTCCCAGTACATCCCAGTTTCCTCCCAGTACATCCCAGTTTCCTCCCAGTACATCCCAGTTTCTTCCCAGTTCGCTCCCAGTACATCCCAATACATCGCCGTACATTCCAGTTCCGTTCCTGTCCATCCCAATACATCCCCGTTACATGCCAGTACATCCCAGTTCCCTACCAGTTCATCCCCGTACATCCCAATTCCCTCCCGGTTCACTACCACTTCTTTCCCAGTGCCTCCCAATACATCCCAGTTCCGTCCCATTACATCCCAGTACATCCCAGTTCCCTCCCAGTACATCCCAGATCCCTCCCAGTACTGGGAGGGAACTGGGATGTACTGGGAGGCACTACAATGTGCGGGGATGCCCTGGGATGTACTGTGGAGGAACTAGGATGTACAGGCTTGTACTGGGTTGTACCGGGTGGAACTAGCAGGGATTTGAAATGTCCTAGGATCTGCTGGGATGTACTGGGATGTACTGGGAGGTAACTGTTGTGTACTGGGAGGGAACTGGGAGGGAACTGCGATGTACTTGGAGGGAAATGGGAGAGAACTGAGATGTACTGGAGGGAACTGCTATGGAATAAGAGGGAACTAGGACGCACTGGTCGGAAACAGGGACGGAACTGGGATGTACTGGGACGTACTGGGAGGGAACTGGGACGTACTGGGAGGGAACTGGGACGTACTGGGAGGGAACTGTTGTGTACTGGGAGTGAACTGGGAGGGAACTGGTATGTAGTAGGATGTACTGGGAGGGAACTGGGATGTACTGGGACGGACTGGGAGGGAACTGGGACGGACTGGGATGCCCTGGTAGGGAACTGGGATGTACTGGGAGGAAACTGGAATGTCCCAGTTGACACCCACTTTCCTCCCAGTTTCCTCCCAGTATATCCCAGTTTCCTCCCAGTATATCCCAGTTTCCTCCCAGTACATCCCAGTAAATCCCAGTTTGCTCCCAGTACATCGCAGTACATTCCAGTTCCGTTCCTGTACATCCCAATACATCCCCGTTCCATGCCAGTACATCCCAGTTCCCTACCAGTTCATCCCCGTACATCCCAATTCCCTCCCGGTTCGCTACCACTTCTTTCCCAGTGCCTCCCAATACATCCCAGTTCCGTCCCATTACATCCCAGTACATCCCAGTTCCCTCCCAGTACGTCCCAGTTCCCTCCCAGTACGTCCCAGTTCCCTCCCAGTACATCCCAGGTCCCTCCCAGTACTGGGAGGGAACTGGGATGTACTGGGAGGCACTACAATGTGCGGGGATGCCCTGGGATGTACTGTGGAGGAACTAGGATGTACAGGCTTGTACTGGGTTGTACCGGGTGGAACTAGCAGGGATTTGGGATGTACCAGGATCTACTGGGATGTACTGGGATGTACTGGGAGGTAACTGTTATGTACTGGGAGTGAACTGGGAGGGAACTGGGACGTAGTGGTAGGGAACTGGGATGTACTGTGAGGGAACTGGGACGTACTGTGAGGACACTGGGATGTACTGTTATGTACTGGGAGGGAAGTGTTATGTACTGAGGGGAACTGGTGCGTACTGGGATGTACTGGGATGGAACTGTGAAGTACTGGGATGTACTGGGAGTCAACTGGGAGGGAACTGGTATGTAGTAGGATGTACTGGGTGGGAACTGGGATGTACCAGGATGTACTGGGAGGGAACTGGTATGTACTGGGAGGGAACTGGTATGTACTGGGAGGGAACTGGTATGTACTGGGAGGGAACTGGGATGTAGTGGGAGGGAACTGGGATGTACTGGGAGGGAACTGGGATGTAGGGGTAGGGAACTGGGAGGGAACTGGGATGTACTGGGACATACTGGCAGGGAACTGGGATGTACTGGGAGGGGATTGGGATGTACTGGGAGGGAACTTGGATGTATTGGGAGGGAAGTGTTATGTACCAAGGGGGAACTGGGACGTACTGGGATGTAGTGGGAGTGAACTGTGAAGTACTGGGATGTACTTAGAGGAAACTGGGAGGCAACAGGCATGTACTGGGATGTACTGGAATGGAACTGGGAGTGAACTGTGTGTGAACTGGGAGGGAACTGGGATGTACTGTGAGGGAACTGGGATGTACTGGGATGTACTGGGAGGGACTGGGAGGGATCCGGGATGTACTGGGCTGCACTGGTAGGGAACTGGGATGTACTGGGAGGAAACTGGAATGTCCCAGTTGACACCCACTTTCCTCCCAGTTTCCTCCCAGTATATCCCCGTTTCCTCCCAGTATATCCCCGTTTCCTCCCAGTATATCCCCGTTTCCTCCCAGTATATCCCCGTTTCCTCCCAGTATATCCCCGTTTCCTCCCAGTATATCCCCGTTTCCTCCCAGTATATCCCCGTTTCCTCCCAGTATATCCCAGTTTCCTCCCAGTTTCCTCCCAGTAAATCCCAGCTCGCTCCCAGTACATGCCAATACATCGCCGTACATTCCAGTACATCCCAGTTTCCTACCAGTTCAACCCCTTACATCCCAATTCCCTCCCGGTTCACTACCACTTCTTTCCCAGTGCCTCCCAATACATCCCAGTTCCGTCCCATTACATCCCAGTACATCCCAGGTCCCTCCCAGTACATCCCAGCTCCCTCCCAGTACTGGGAGGGAACTGGGATGTACTGGGAGGCACTACAATGTGCGGGGATGCCCTGGGATGTACCGTGGAGGAACTAGGATGTACAGGCTTGTACTGGGTTGTACCAGGTGGAACTGGCAGGGATTTGGGATGTACCAGGATCTACTAGGATGTACTGGGATGTACTGGGAGGTAACTGTTATGTACTGGGAAGGAACTGGGAGGGAACTGGGATGTACTGGGAGGGAACTGGGACGTACTGTGAGGACACTGGGATGTACTGTTATGTACTGGGAGGGAAGTGTTATGTACAGAGGGGAACCGGTGCGTACTGGGATGTACTGGGATGGAACTGTGAAGTACTGGGATGTACTGGGAGTCAACTGGGAGGGAACTGGTATGTAGTAGGATGTACTGGGTGGGAACTGGGATGTACCAGGATGTACTAGGAGGGAACTGGTATGTACTGGGAGGGAACTGGGATGTACTGGGATGTAGTGGGAGGGAACTGGGAGGGAACTGGGATGTACTGGGAGGTAACTGTTGTGTACTGGGAGTGAACTGGGAGGGACCTGGGATGTACTGGGAGGCACTACAATGTGCGGGGATGCCCAGGGATGTACCGTGGAGGAACTAGGATGTACAGGCTTGTACTGGGTTGTACCGGGTGGAACTGGCAGGGATTTGAAATGTCCTAGTATCTACTAGGATGTACTGGGATGTACTGGGAGGTAACTGTTGTGTACTGGGAGTGAACTGGGAGGGAACTGTGAAGTACTGGGATGTACTTAGAGGGAACTGGGATGTACTGGGAGGGAACTGGGATGTACTGGGTGGAAAGTGTTGGGAATTGGGATTTACTGGGAGGGAACTGGGATGGACTGGGAGGGAACTGGGATGTAGTGGGACATACTGGGAGGGAACTGGGGTGTACTGGGGTGTACTGGGAGGGAACTGTTATGTACCGAGGGGGAACTGGGATGTACTGGGAGTGAACTGTGAAGTACTGGGATGTACTTAGAGGGAAGTGGGAGGGAACTTGGATGTAGTGGGAGGGTACTGGGATTTACTTGGAGGAAAGTAGCATGTACTGGGCTGTACTGGAATGGAACTGGGAGTGAACTGTGTGTGAACTGTGAGGGAACTGGGATGTACTGGGACAGACTTGGACGGATCTGGGATGTACTGGGAGGCACTACAATGTGCGGGGATGCCCTGGGATGTACTGTGGAGGAACTAGGATGTACAGGCTTGTACTGGGTTGTACCGGGTGGAACTGGCAGGGATTTGGGGTGTACCAGGATCTACTGGGATGTACTGGGATGTACTGGGAGGAAACTGGGATGTACTGTGAGGGAACTGGGACGTACTGTGAGGACACTGGGATGTACTGTTATGTACTGGGAGGGAAGTGTTATGTACTGAGGGGAACTGGGACGTACTGGGATGTACTGGGAGGGAACTGTGAAGTACTGGGATGTACTGGGAGTGAACTGGGAGGGAACTGGTATGTAGTAGGATGTACTGGGTGGGAACTGGCATGTACCAGGATGTACTGGGAGGGAACTGGGATGTACCAGGATGTACTGGGAGGGAACTGGGATTTACTGGGACATACTGGCAGGGAACTGGGATGTACTGGGAGGGGATTGGGACGGACTGGGAGGGAACTGGGATGTACTGGGAGGGATCTGGGATGTACTGGGCTGCACTGGTAGGGAACTGGGATGTACTGGGAGGAAACTGGAATGTCCCAGTTGACACCCACTTCCCTCCCAGTGCCTCCCAGTATATCCCAGTTTCCTCCCAGTACATCCCAGTAAATCCCAGTTTGCTCCCAGTACATCCCAGTACATCGCAGTACATTCCAGTTCCGTTCCTGTACATCCCAATACATCCCCATTCCATGCCAGTACATCCCAGTTCCCTACCAGTTCATCCCCGTACATCCCAATTCCCTCCCGGTTCACTACCACTTCTTTCCCAGTGCCTCCCAATACATCCCAGTTCCGTCCCATTACATCCCAGTACATCCCAGTTCCCTCCCAGTACGTCCCAGTTCCCTCCCAGTACGTCCCAGTTCCCTCCCAGTACATCCCAGGTCCCTCCCAGTACTGGGAGGGAACTGGGATGTACTGGGAGGCACTACAATGTGCGGGGATGCCCTGGGATGTACTGTGGAGGAACTAGGATGTACAGGCTTGTACTGGGTTGTACCGGGTGGAACTGGCAGGGATTTGAAATGTCCTAGGATCTACTAGGATGTACTGGGAGGTAACTGTTATGTACTGGGAGTGAACTGGGAGGGAACTGGGACGTACTGTGAGGACACTGGGATGTACTGGTAAGTCCTGGGAGGGAAGTGTTATGTACTGAGGGGAACTGGGACGTACTGGGATGTACTGGGAGGGAACTGTGAAGTACTGGGATGTACTGGGAGGGAACTGGGAGGGAACTGGTATGTAGTAGGATGTACTGGGTGGGAACTGGGATGTACCAGGATGTACTGGGATGTACTGGGAGGGAACTGGTATGTAGTGGGAGGGAACTGGGATGTACTGGGATGTAGTGGGAGGGAACTGGGAGGGAACTGGTATGTACTGGGAGGGAACTGGGATGTACTGGGACATACTGGCAGGGAACTGGGATGTACTGGGAGGGGATTGGGACGGACTGGGAGGGATCTGGGACGTACTGGGCTGCACTGGTAGGGAACTGGGATGTACTGGGAGGAAACTGGAATGTCCCAGTTGACACCCACTTCCCTCCCAATGCCTCCCAGTATATCCCAGTTTCCTCCCAGTATATCCCAGTTTCCTCCCAGTACATCCCAGTAAATCCCAGCTCGCTGCCAGTACATCCCAATACATCGCAGTACATTCCAGTTCCGTTCCTGTACATCCCAATACATCCCCGTTCCATGCCAGTACATCCCAGTTTCCTACCAGTTCATCCCCGTACATCCCAATTCCCTCCCGGTTCACTACCACTTCTTTCCCAGTGCCTCCCAATACATCCCAGTTCCGTCCCATTACATCCCAGTACGTCCCAGTTCCCTCCCAGTACGTCCCAGTTCCCTCCCAGTACATCCCAGGTCCCTCCCAGTACTGGGAGGGAACTGGGATGTACTGGGAGGCACTACAATGTGCGGGGATGCCCTGGGATGTACTGTGGAGGAACTAGGATGTACAGGCTTGTACTGGGTTGTACCGGGTGGAACTGGCAGGGATTTGGGATGTACCAGGATCTACTGGGATGTACTGGGATGTACTGGGAGGTAACTGTTTTGTACTGGGAGTGAACTGGGAGGGACCTGGGATGTACTGGAAGGCACTACAATGTGCGGGGATGCACAGGGATGTACTGTGGAGGAACTAGGATGTACAGGCTTGTACTGGGTTGTACCGGGTGGAACTGGCAGGGATTTGAAATGTCCTAGTATCTACTAGGATGTACTGGGATGTACTGGGAGGTAACTGTTGTGTACTGGGAGTGAACTGGGAGGGAACTGTGAAGTACTGGGATGTACTTAGAGGGAACTGGGATGTACTGGGAGGGAACTGGGATGTACTGGTTGGAAAGTGTTGGGAATTGGGATTTAGTGGGAGGGAACTGGGATGGACTGGGAGGGAACTGGGATGTAGTGGGACATACTGGGAGGGAACTGGGATGTACTGGGGTGTACTGGGAGGGAATTGTTATGTACCAAGGGGGAATTGGGATGTACTGGGAGTGAACTGTGAAGTACTGGGATGTACTTAGAGGGAAGTGGGAGGGAACTTGGATGTAGTGGGAGGGTACTGGGATTTACTTGGAGGAAAGTGGCATGTACTGGGATGTACTGGAATGGAACTGGGAGTGAACTGTGTGTGAACTGTGAGGGAACTGGGATGTACTGTGAGGGAACTGGGATGTACTGGGACGTACTGGGACAGACTGGGAGGGATCTGGGATGTACTGGGAGGGATCTGGGATGTACTGGGAGGCACTACAATGTGCGGGGATGCCCTGGGATGTACTGTGGAGGAACTAGGATGTACAGGCTTGTACTGGGTTGTACCGGGTGGAACTGGCAGGGATTTGGGATGTACCAGGATCTACTGGGATGTACTGGGAGGTAACTGTTATGTACTGGGAAGGAACAGGGAGGGAACTGGGATGTACTGGGAGGAAACTGGGATGTACTGTGAGGGAACTGGGACGTACTGTGAGGACACTGGGATGTACTGTTATGTACTGGGAGGGAAGTGTTATGTACTGAGGGGAACTGGGACGTACTGGGATGTACTGGGAGGGAACTGTGAAGTACTGGGATGTACTGGGAGTGAACTGGGAGGGAACTGGTATGTAGTAGGATGTACTGGGTGGGAACTGGGATGTACCAGGATGTACTGGGAGGGAACTGGTATGTACTGGGAGGGAACTGGTATGTACTGGGAGGGAACTGGGATGTACTGGGACATACTGGCAGGGAACTGGGATGTACTGGGAGGGGATTGGGACGGACTGGGAGGGAACTGGGATGTACTGGGCTGCACTGGTAGGGAACTGGGATGTACTGGGAGGAAACTGGAATGTCCCAGTTGACACCCACTTCCCTCCCAATGCCTCCCAGTATATCCCAGTTTCCTCCCAGTACATCCCAGTAAATTCCAATGTGCTCCCATTACATCCCAGTACATCGCAGTACATTCCAGTTCCGTTCCTGTACATCCCAATACATCCCCGTTCCATGCCAGTACATCCCAGTTTCCTACCAGTTCATCCCCGTACATCCCAATTCCCTCCCGGTTCGCTACCACTTCTTTCCCAGTGCCTCCCAATACATCCCAGTTCCGTCCCATTACATCCCAGTACATCCCAGTTCCCTCCCAGTACATCCCAGGTCCCTCCCAGTACGTCCCAGGTCCCTCCCAGTACATCCCAGGTCCCTCCCAGTACTGGGAGGGAACTGGGATGTACTGGGAGGCACTACAATGTGCGGGGATGCCCTGGGATGTACCGTGGAGGAACTAGGATGTACAGGCTTGTACTGGGTTGTACCGGGTGGAACTGGCAGGGATTTGGGATGTACCAGGATCTACTGGGATGTACTGGGATGTACTGGGAGGTAACTGTTATGTACTGGGAAGGAACTGGGAGGGAACTGTGAGGGAACTGTGAGGAGGGGGGCGGCCCCCCGGGCCCCAGCCCCTCCCCCCCGGGCCCCAGCCCCTCCCCCCCGGGCCCCAGCCCCTCCCCCCCGGGCCCCAGCCCCTCCCCCCCGCCTGCGGCCAGGCCCCGCGGCCGCCGGCCCCTTCCTCCTCTGCCCGCTCCCGTCGCAGACGGCTCGGTATGTGTCACGAGCGGCAGCCCCGTTCAGCAGCTCTCGGAGGGCGCGCGGCTCTGCCCGGCCGTGACCGGGGCCCGCAGGGGTTTCCTGCTCGCCCCGAGAAGGCGCTGGCCCCGAGCCGGGGCGTCCCGCCCCGCCCGGCCCTCGGCGCCCTCGCGAGCTGAGCGCGGCCCGGCCAGCAGGGGGCGCTGGCGCTCACCGGCTGGGCGCGGGGGCGGTCCGGCGCGGGGGCGGGGCCGGTGGGGGCCGTTCCTTCCGGCCGCCCTTTAAGGGCCGCCCCGCGGGGCTCGGGCTTCCGGTGGCGCGTGCGCGTCGGAGCGGGGGCGGGAGCGGTGCGTGTGGCGGCCGAAGGGCCGGTGCGTGTGGCGGCCGGGTCGCGAGGCGTCCCTGTGCGGTGCCGGGGCCCCTCTGCGGCCCGGCGTGGGAAGCCCGCGGCCGGCGGAGCCTGCTCGGAGCTGGGCGGGGAGCGCCGCGGCGGTCCGGCCGCCGGCAGCCATCCCCTGCGGTGGCCGGCAGCCCCTCGGGACGCCTGGAGGCCTGGCGGTGCCCGAGCCTCGCCTGCGGCAGCCGCCTGAGAGAGCAGCGCGGCCGTGTCCGGGGGCCGGAGAGCGCTGGTGGGTGAGTTCGGGCAGCGGGTGGGTCTCCGTGTGAGGTGAGGCCTGGCGCGGGCCGGGGGGTATCTCCGTGCGGGTCGGGCCGGGGGCGGGGCGGGGGCCGGGCCCCGCAGAGAAGCCCCGGTCGGGCATCGTTCGCTTTTCCACAATGTAGGGCTCTCCCCGGTTATTTTTTGTGTACTGTGTTTTGGGTCACCTGAAACCCTTTGGCCGGTTACGTTTGGTGCGGGGAGATGGCAGGTCTGGAGCCTGAAAGATCTCTGGTGGGGGGTGGGGGAGGTATTTCTTGCCTTAAAACTCTGAGCCCACCTCGTGAGTCTCGTGACTGTGGCAAATGGCTGAGTCGGGCGTTTTCTGATAACTAACTTCTGAACGTGTGCGTGTGTAGGCACGGGGAGATTTGTGCAGTGTGACGGAGCCCCTTGTGCTTCTGTGCTAATGTCTACCTGTTCTAGACCTCCAGAGTTGGAAAGCCTTTGTTTAGTGCCTAGTTGTGCCTGCGTAACAAATGTTTTAGCTGCTGATGGGTTATACCTCTGCTGCGAACTTCTTGCTGGGTGGCTTGATTGTTTCTGGTTGTCCGTGTAAATCTAGGCAGCTATTTTCTGCCCGGTGGTGAAGCCTATCGCTTTGGATAACAAAGGGCAGGAGTGCAATAAAGAAAAAGGTGATTCGTCTGCTGCAGCTCCTTGGAAACAATTCGTTCCTTATTTTCTGCCCTTGGGCAGGCGTTGTGCTTTCCAGATAATGCAGCCTCTCCTGTGCCTGTCCACGCCGTGCATTTTGTCCTGCCCTTGCTTGAAAAGGCTCTCCTTGCCTTCCTCCCCTCTGCTGCAGTTGCCTTAATCTCTCGCTGCTGCTGCTGCTGCTGCTGGAAGAGGGATAAAGGGAGTGTTGTCGATCGGGTTGTTAAAAGCTTTTTCGCGGGCTGTAACGCGCGGGAAAGGGGGGCCGGGGGGGAGGATCAGTTTGCGGGGAAAATGGGAAACCAACATCACCTTCCCCTCCTACGGCGCAGCCCGGCCGCACGGCTCCCCGGGGATGCCCCTGCCCGCGGGTGTACCGTGTGTGCGCCCCCCGCGTGGGGCGGGGGACGACGACACCCCCCCACACACCGTCGGCGGCACTGGGGCAACCCCTGCCCCAGGGCTCCACGCTCGTACCCGGCTCTCCCCGCTCCGGCACGGCACGGGGCTGGACGCACCGAGAAGACCCCGGAGCGGCTTCTCGCGTCCGGGCGAGAACAGGGCCCGGCCCCGAGCAGCAGAGCGGGCACCGCCGGTAGCTCGGAGGAGCGGGGCCGGCTCGGCTCGAGGCGTCAGAGCGAAAAGGGACGAGAACCGTCCCGGAGCGTCCGGGGGTTGGGGGGGTTGGCGGATGGTCCGGTGGCCGGGTTCGGCTCCGTGCCGGGCCGTGGGGCAGCCGGAGCCGCGCCAGAGCAGGTGAGGAGCCGCATGGCCGGGCGCGCTGTGGGTCGGCGGGTTTGGGCTGTGGGGTCTCCCGGTCCGCGGAGCCCCCGGGGGGGCGGCGGGGTGCGGGCAGCAGCGGCCCCGGGCCGAGCGCTGTCGTGGGTCGGTGGTTGGGTTTTGGGGCCGAGCCCGTGCCCGTCCCCGGGGAGTAGGGGCAGCCCCACCCGGCTCTCGACTGCTCCTCGTCGGGGTCGGGCGGCGGCGGCGGCGACCCCGGCGGGGGCTCCTGCGGTGCCGGGCGGGTCCCCCCTTGCCCGCGAGGCAGGCAGGGACCCCGGCTGCTGCCGCCGCGGTTTGCTGGAGGCGGGCCGGGCCCGGCCCCCTGTGGGGTTGGGGTGCGGGCCCGGCGCTGCCGGGGAAACGAGGCCTGCGAGAGCAGGAAGAAAGCGCTGCCGGGCCGGTGCTGGGCTGCCCCGCCGGGGTGCGGGGCCGGGCCCGCGCAGTTCAGTTCCCAAGGCCTCCCCGACAGTGCCCGCGTGGGCCGTGGGGGTGCAGGGCTGCGGGGTGGCTGCGCTCTCCGCGGCCCTGAGCGTTGCCCGTGGGGACTGCGGAGGGGGCCGGGACGCAGCCAGGTTCAGCTGGTTTGGTCCCTGAGCGTGGAGAGCACAGCTCTTCTGTTCCTGGGCCTTGAGAGCAGGCTCCTGTGGCTGACGCCGGGGCCCTGAAACAGATCGAGTCGTGCGTTTTGAGGGCCTGAGCGAGGGGACTAAGTGGTGTGGTTTTGGGCTGAGGAGCAGAGGTCAAGTGCTGCGCTTTTGGGACTTGAGAACAGGCTCAGCAGCTGGGCTTTTTGGCTCAGAACCGGTCCCAAAGTGAGCTGGTTTGGGGGCCAAAAGCAGAAGCCGGTTTGGCTGCTTGTGGGGGTGGCGTGGGGGCATCGGGGGCTGCAGGGGAAAGCAAGGGTTGGGCAGGGTACGAGGACCCTCCCCGGAGGTGGGGGTCCGGTCACATCGGACCCCGAAGTTCGGGAGGCCGGCATGTACCAGAGCGAACTCGCCACCTGAGGCGGGTCTCTGGAGGAAGGGTGCTTTTTGGATCCAGTGCAGCGCACCCTCTTTGGGTCCAGCTCTTCATTCTGCGCTGCTTAGAAGAGTTATTAACCAATTAATTAAACATACAAACTAAGTCACAACAGCTCTATCGGCTCCATCGTGGTTTGGAGCTCTGAATCGGTTTCATTTGGTGTCTAACACATTTTTTCCCCGAGGAGAGGCTACGTTTCAAGTTAATTAGTTTTCTCACAAGTGTGTCAGTCGATAAAATTGAGTTACGATTATTAAAACCACAAAGGTGACAGGAGTCTCACGGATCGGGTCTATTTCTGAAAATGTATTCATCCCATGCAAATGTCATCGGGATACAGATCATCTGCACTTCATGCTCTGACAAGACAAGATGCTGAGACAGGGATGAGCTCCAAAAGGACTACTGAAAAGAAAAAAAACCCACGCACTTCATGAAGTCATGGGGGGTTTTTTTGTTTGCATTTGGGGGGGCGGGGTGGCTTTAACAAAAGAGTGCAGTGTTGGCTGGCAGCAGCCTGCAGAGCATTTTTGCTGCCTGATCTCTCCTGTTCTTCTCTTCCACTCCTCTTTCAGGGCTGTAATTGTCATTTGGATAGTTTTAGAAGAGCAGTTAAGTTCCTCGCCTGTGTCTCAATGTGCTGGTAATACCAGGAAGGTGAATGCTTGAACCGGTCGGGCGGGTGGGAATAACTTGGCTGCAGGTAGAACTTCTGAGGGAAGACCAGCAAAACCAGGAAGCAAATAGCAAGTTCCCAAAAAATGTGCGGGTGTCAAACACATAAAAGTTTTATTGCCGAATGTTTTGTTTTTGGCAATATGTTCCAAATGCCTATTTTTGGTAAACATAACTTTTCAGGAGATTCAGGGTTGTGTGTGGCAAAACATGTCCCTCTGTTTTTGTGTCCTGCCGCACAAACGGCCGGCGGCAGGGCTCTCGTTCCCCGCTCTCGCTATTGCCACAGCAGGGCTGCGATATTTAGACCTAAGGGATGGGTTTAGGAATGGAAGGAGAGAGAACGCCTGTGTTCTGTAAGGGCTATGAATGCTGACCCTTTGCCTCCGTCTGCCGCTTTTCCTGTGCGGGTGATGAAGCCGTTTTACTTTCCTCTGTTGTTCCTGGTCTAAGTAGTTGCAAGGCTGTCGCCGCTGTGGGTGTGCAATTTGTGTTGCTGTGTTTCTGTGGAGTCCTAGCTACGGCTCGCTTCTAGTGTGGCCAAGCGTCAAGGTAGGGCTTTCAGCTTAAAGCTTCAGAAGCGCTGCGTGCCGAGATGGGTGTAGGTGAAACTGCTGTTGCGCCTGCAGCTGTGCTCGCAGGGATGCTGGGTGGCTCTGCATCAAACTGGCAAGGTGCGCGTGGACCTCCGTCGGGCTGCGCCCTGGGTGCGCGAGCGTGCCGTGTTTTTGCTGTTCCGGCTTGTATGTGCGAGGGCTTAACGTTTGATTTAATGCATTTCCTTTAACGGCAGGCTGTAGTTGGGCTCTAGATGGTATTCCTACGTGGGCGCAGGAGCTGTGGAATGGTTAAGCTGTTGCTGTGCCTCCAGGTGACTTGTTCAGTAACACTGTTTTTCCAGGTGCAGATGGATGAGTCGTGCAGGGCAACGGAGGAGAGCCCAGGGGAGCGCTGTAAGAAGGTGAGTCTGTGTGTAGTACTGGAGGGAAGATGTGACTGATGGCTATAGGGCTCCATTACAGGTTTTACTCTTTTTTTTTTTTTTTTGTGATCTGAGGGTGCTAAGCGATGAGCCGAGCGTGATGTGGGCCCTGGAGGTGAGTCAGGCAAGGTGACCGGTGCTTGGTGGGCTGGAGTAGGTGTTCTTTTTCAGGTTATTCAGGGTTTTTTCTCCTTCTCTTCACTTTCCCATCCCAATTTGGGGCCGATTCCCTCAAACGGGGACTTCCCCCTGTGGGGCTGCTTATGCAGCCTGGGAGCTGCTGCCTGGGCACAAAAATACCTCAAACCCCTTGACTCTGGGCCTGCAATGAGGGGTGAAAATACAGGAAGAATTCTGGTGGAAAGAAAACAACTTGGGGCTTCTGGGAAAGCCAACTCCAGCTGGATTTGTGCGGCTGGAAAGGAAAAAAAAAAGGGGGTGGGGGGAAGGAACAACAACCTAAAAGCACCCACCAACCATTCTCATGCACAAAACCGAAAGTGAAAATGACCATTTTTTGTAGGGCAAAAGCACAAAAAATCCCCACAGAACTCAGTAGTTTGGAAAAGCAACCCCAATTATTACATTATGTAAAGAAGGTGGGGGAAAAAAAAAGAAAACCAAACCAAAACCCGATCACAACCCTGATGCCACATGCCTACAAGCAGTTCCTGGGGCTTATTCTGCGGGGGTGGGAACCCAACCTTGTTCCCCAGGTTTGCTGTGCTGCTTCTCCTCCCTCGAGACACTTTGCTGTTTGGTGCAGAGGCAATGAACGGCGCTGCTGGGGCTGCGAGGGGGAAAGGTGCAGAGGAATAGAAGCTCTGTGGATGCAGCCAAGTTACGGTTTCTGGATGGTATTAATCGAGAAGAGTAATTCAGATAATGCTGCTGCCCAGCGACCAGAATTGGGTACTGAGCCCGGGAGCCGCGCACGCGCGGTGGCGTCCCTGTGATCCCCATTGCTCTCTCCGCAGGTAACAGCCCTGCGATGCTGCAGTGCCTGCGAGGTGATGCCGCCGTGCTCGTTGCTGCTTCCTGGTAAGGAAAGGCCTCCTCTGCTCTTGCTGCAGCGTGGTGGTGTGTCGGACACGATTCCCTGTGTCGGGTGAGGCCTAGGGCTGCCGGCGAGGTGAGCGAGCCCCTTTGGTGGGTGCAGGGGTATCTCCTTGTGTGCCTGTACTACTGGGGCTGGTGGGATGGGAAGCTTCAAATGACCCGCCGAGGCAGGCTTCTGGTATGCTAAAGGCGAGCGGGTGAGGGCAGCCCTAGGAGTTACCCGGGAGCTGATAGAAGGGAAGAGGGAAAGGAGGAGGAGGATGATGACCTTTCCCCCTGC
The DNA here is from genome assembly GCF_949628215.1 of Phalacrocorax aristotelis. Lineage (NCBI taxonomy): Eukaryota > Metazoa > Chordata > Aves > Suliformes > Phalacrocoracidae > Phalacrocorax > Phalacrocorax aristotelis. The sequence continues at coordinate 512,977 of NW_027441368.1, forward strand.
AGCTTCTGGGTGCAGAAGATGGCCGACTCCCCAGCTCACCAGAGCTCCCCCTCAGCCTCCCCTGGCCCCCCTTGCCCCGTGCGCCTGCCCCCAGCTCCAGCACGGGCGAGCTAGGCTACGTGCCTAGGAAGCCTCATCTGGTAAGAGCTGTAAGACACCCACGTATTCTCTTCAGGTGGAGGACGGCCTAGAGTCTGGAGCTGCAGAAGAGGCAGGGAGGAGAGGAGGGGAAAGAAGCATCTGAACGGCTAAATTGTGCCAGCAGCGCTGAGAGCGAGAGTCGCGGTGAGTCCTGGGCCACTGGGGCCCCGTTGCCTCTCTTGTGCGTCCTGGGCCCTCCCTGTCTCTCCCCCGGCCCCCTCTCTTTCCTTACCTGCTGCAAAATTTACTTTTTTTTTTTGCGGCCCCCCCCCCCCCCCCCCGCACCTTCTTTCTCCATCTCGCTCTGAGTGGCTCCTTGCTTCCCTGTCTTTCCAGTCCTCCCTCTCTCTGTCCTGTAGCCTGTGGTTCCTTTTTCTTTCTCCGCCTCTCTCTGCCTGGCTCTGGCTCCGTTTTTTTTTTTTTTTATTCCTCCTGCTCTGTCCTGTAGCCTGTCGGTGTTTTGTTGTTCACTGGCTCTCTTGATCTGACTCCCTGTGTTACCGAAAAACGCGTTAAAATCGGAAATGACTCCTCAACACCAATTTAGTATTAAAGAGCAGGCATTCTTTATTCGCGGCGCCGAATGCACGGGGGATCGCTCCTCCTGGCGTGTGTACCTCACGCACCTTTCCTGTACAATTTGTAGATCAATGTTTTACGTATTCATACATATTCATTATTGTCCTGTCTGCTGATTGGTACAAACTTGCTCGTTCCGTATGTAAATCGCTGCGCAGGCTCGGTTGTCCTCTTCCGTTGTTCTCTTCTGTTACTTGGGTCGGTGGTGGTCTGTGAGTCGGTGGTCGCGATCTCCCCCTGCCGGAATTAGCTTTTAGCTTCTCGGCTCTTACTCTTGGCAGTCTTGGCTAGTTTTCTCAGTCCGCTAAGCGAAACCGCGTTTTGTCATCCTTTTCTGACAGAAGCATGTTGTCTGTTGTTCTGCTGACATTAACGATCGCCTAGGGACTAAAATGCAGATAGACAGATGCGCTGATTGGTACGCTCCATGTTCCCGTAATGGAACACCGTCTCTGGTTGATTTCATCACTTTGGTTACATTTCCCCTGTTTGGAAGTTCTGAAATAATAATTTTCTCAATACTTCCATCCTAGATCAATAATATTCCACTATGTCAGTTTAGTGTTTGCTTCATGTTCTGAAATTTTTCACTTGATTGTGGTCTCCAGGGTGTATGCAGGTCCCATTTTCTACCCAAAATTTTATTAATTTGTTGAAGTACCTCTGCAAAAAAATGTGGTGCTCTATCAGAGGACATTCCCGTTGGCGCTCTAAATCTTGGTATTATTTCCTTCAGCAACGTTTTAACTACTACTCTAGCTTTGTCGGTGCAGCACGAGAAAGCTTCTGGCCATGTAGAAAATTTGTCAATCAGCACTGACAAATACTGCTCTATCTATTTTGTCTGGGTAACTCAGAGAACTTAATTTGCTAATAATTTCCGGGAGAATTTTTTGTTTTGTTACTCCTAAAGGTTGTTTCCTTTGGTTCAGGGGATTATTTCTAGGACAGATTGGACACTTAGCTACTATGGGTTTAACTATTCTTGTCATGCCTACACACGCTACAGATGTTTTTAAACTCAAAACCGTAGCGCCTACAGCCTAATGTGTTTGCTCATGGTTTTCTTTTGCAAGTTCTGTCATAACTTGTGGGGTGGTTGTTGTTATTACTTGTTTTTCTGGTGTTACCTACCATCTCTCTGTGTTTTGTGATGCTTCCAATTGTTCTGCTAATTGCTCATCCAATTTATTATATCTCGGTTTCAACTTTGGAATTCTGATCTGTTTTACTGGTACTAGTGCAAGGATACCTTGCTCTGCAGTCCTCTTTGCAGCTTTATCGGTCAGTCGTTTGCTTATGTTTACAGCCGTCTGGCCAAATTGATGAGCTTTGCAACGCTTTACCGCCACTTCTTTTGGTTTCTGCACGTCTTCCGGAAGTTGGAGAATTTCTTCTTTATGCTGTATTGATGATTCTTGGGCTGATGGCAGTCCTTTCTCCTTCCCAATAGCTCCATGATCGTGGATCACACCAAATGCACGTTTGGAATCAGTCTAGATATTTATCCTTTGTCCTTCTGCCATTCGCAGAGCTCGCTTCAATGCTACCAATACTGCTTTCTGTGCTGAGGTGTTTGCAGGCAGCACCCCTGACTCCGTTCCCTCGGCGGCGATAACGACAGCATATCCGGCCATTCGCTTCTCTTCTCGCCCAGAGCTTCTTCCATCTGTAAACAACTCCAGATCAGGATTTTCCCAGAGGTTTGTGTCTCAGGTCTGGTCTGCTGGAATAGACTTGTTCAATAGTTAGCAAGCGATCGTGTTCTAAATTGTCCGTAAGGTTTTCTGTTGTTAAAAACATAGCAGGATTCAGTATAGCAGTAGTCTTCGATTCCACATCGTCTTGTTCTAACAGAACAACTTGATATTTCAACATTCTGCTAAGGGATAGCCAACGACCCCCCTTTTGTTCTAAAACAGTCACCGCTATGTGCGGGACATATACTGTCATCTTCTGTCCCATTGTTAACTTTGGGGCTTCCCGGATCGGCAGCGCTGTTGTTGCTACTGCCCGTAAACACCTAGGCCATCTTTTACTCGCGTGGTCAGGTTGTTTGGAGAAGTAGCCCACAGGTCTCTTCCAGGTTCCCAGTCGCTGTGTCAGCACTCCAAGGGCTAAATGTTGTCTTTCGTGGACAAACAACTGAAAAGGTTTAGCGAAATCAGGTAGGCCTAATGCAGGGGCCATCATCGAGGCTCTTTTCAGTTCTTTGAATGCCGTTTGGCATCCGGGCGTCCAGGTTAAATATTTATCCTTTTGAGTCTTTCAATGCCTCAAATAATGGTTTTACATACAGTCTATAGTTCAGAATCCAGAGCTGATGCTATTTCATTGTTTTCAGAAAAGCTCTCAGTTCCTTCGGGCTGCTAGGTTCGGGAATTTGACAAATAGTTTCTTTCTTTTCACTTTCTAATTGTCTTTGTCTTTGAGATATTTCAAATCCTAAATAAATGGCTGCTTCTTTTCCTATTTGGGTTTTGTTTCTGGAAACTCCGCATCTTCCTTGGCCCAGAAAATTTAAAAATTTCAAAACATTTTTCTTTACTTTGTGCCGCTATCAGAATGTCATCCGCATTCTGTAACAAGATGCCTCTCCCTGGGTTCTGTTTTTTCTATATCTCTAATTTTTTTTTGCCAGCTGAGTCTCAAGTATCGTAGGACTATTTTTAAATCCTTGTGGAAGTACGGTCCATGGTAGCTGTGTCTTTCATTCTGTGGTGGGGCTTTCCCATTCCAAAGCAAATAGGCTTTGACTTTTTATGCCTGGAGGTATGCAAAAGAAGGCGTCCTTCAAATCTAGTACAGTAAACCATTTATGCTCCTCCTTTAAAAGAGGTCAGTAAAGCGTATGGATTAGCTACTACCGGATGTATATCTTGGACCACCTGATTTATAGCCCTTAAATCGTGAACTAGCTAATACTCTTTGCCTCTAGATTTCTTTACTGGCGACACAGGAGTACTATATTCTGATTCACATTCCACTAAAAGCTCATATTCTGAAAAATTTTATAATTAACTTCTGTAATCCTTTTCGAGCCTCTCGCTTAATAGGGTATTGTTTTTGTCTTACGGGCTTGGCTCCAGGCTTTAAGGTTACTTTTACCGGCTCTGCCCACTTAGATCGCTCCGGAGCTCCGCTCGCTCAAACCAAAGGAATTACTACGTTTTCCACTTCCTCGGGAACCCGTTCCTCCCTGGAGGAATCCTGTAACATAAACGCTCTCGCCTCTGTGGCTTTTGATTCTGGTATTAGTGATTTAATCTCTCCATCTTTAAAAGTTACTTGAGCATCTAATTGACCTAATAGATCTCGTCATAACAGAGGCAGTGGACATTCAGGCATATGCAGAAACTGGTGAGTTGCCCATTGCTTCTCCAATTTAAACTTTAATGGCTCTGAGAGGGGCTAATTTTTCTTTGCCCTGTTGCGCTAGCAACATCTACTGATTTATGATCAAATTTCTCTTCACGTGTATTCAATACCAAATAAGTGGCTCCCGTATCTACCAAAAATTCTATTTCTTCATTCCGTAGCTTCAGTGTAACCAGGTGTTCAGCTAGGGTTGATTCCCCTGGTCTCCTTCATGCCAAGCTACTTCAAGCATTTAACCCAGATCTCTGGATTCAGGTTGTTCTAGTTTCTGAAGGTTGTTTTCTCTCCCCCCGCCCCCATCTGGGGCTGATTGTCTTATGAATATAGAGACCAGCTGAATTGCTTTTTCTGGTTTTTCTGGGTTCAAATGAGTATATTTTCTGGTGGTCACCTTCAGTCTTTCCATAAAGGCTGAAGGGGACTCACTTAATTCTTGTCTCACTTCATAAATTTTGACCAATTTATTGCTTTTGGCATTGCTTGTCTTACTCCAAATAAAATCTCTCTCTGACATCTAGTCAACATTCCCCTGGGTCCTGGCTGATTAGGGTCCCACTCGGGATTTGTAGATGGAAAATTCTTATTCATTGTTCTCTGTAAATTCCCGTTAGCATGTGCTCCCTGCACCTGCCTTCTGGCTGTATTCCATACTATTTTCTTGTCAGTTTCATCAAGCGAAGTATCCAGTATCACAAGTAGAGCAACACTCTTTCAAGTTCTCACCACGTTTTCCTCTTTTCAGAAACATTGCCGTAGAATCTTGTGGACATACCTCACGCTGTTTCTGCTGCTCGGGATGATTCCACGGTGTAAAGAACAAATCAACATATGCCACTTCTTCCCGTTTGCCTTCCCTTTTTACAAAACAACATTAATTGCAAGATGGTACGATATTGCAATGTCTCGTGTTCTGGCCATTTGTGCCCACCTTCCAATTGATACGTTGGCCACCAATGATTGCAATATTCAATTAATGGTTTCCGAGTTAGTGGGTCACCGCCCCCGACGTCTTTCCAGTGCTTCAAAATACATCGCAAAGGTGTTCTCTGTGGGATAGGTTTCCTACTCAGTAATGCTCCCGTCTCCCAGTCGACTAGTAGTTGTGATAGTGCACTATCACAAATACTAGTCAGAGGGACTCCAACCCCCGTTAGAGGTCTCACTGGAAATCTGCCACTGGGATCTGTAGCCCCCTGCTAGATATCCCTGGAGACTTCAACCCCCTGTTGAAGACTCCCCTACCCTCAGGTCCCGCTCCACAGGCTTTCGCCTAGCAGAGACTTACCAACCGAGGCACCTCTTGGCCCCGACCCTGCGTGGCTTTCGCCGCGCCTTACGGGCAGGCCTGTGGGACTCAAACCCGCTATCCTATCCTATGTGGGAAACTAACCCCACGTATTATTCTACCTAAGTTTCTTCTTCAAAGAATGCCTTGTTTACCTCAATCCAGGGGATCTTGCTCAGAATTCTCTGGCCCGGGGATCGGAAGCTCTCCCGGAGAATTCCTCGGGGCCGGCTGCAGGTCCCACGATCCCACGGATCCGTCGAGATTCAAAAGCAGGTTCCCACCTGGGGTGCCAAAACTGTTACCGAAAAACGCGTTAAAATCGGAAACGACTCCTCAACACCAATTTAGTATTAAAGAGCAGGCATTCTATATTCACGGCGCCGGATGCACGGGGGATCGCTCCTCCTGGCGTGCGTACCTCACGCACCTTTCCTGTACAATTTGTAGATGAAAATTTTACATACTCATACATAGTCATTATTGTCTTGTCTAGCGATGGGTACAAACTTGCTCGTTCCGTATGTCAATCACTGCGCAGGCTCGGTTGTCCTCTTCCGTTGTTCTCTTCTGAGTAGGTGGTGTTACTTGGGTCGGTGGTGGTCTGTGAGTCGGTGGTCGCGATCTCCCCCTGCCGGAATTACCTTTTAGCTTCTCGGCTCTTACTCTTGGGAGTCTTGGCTAGTTTTCTCAGTCCGCTAAGCGAAACCGCGTTTTGTCATCCTTTTCTGACAGAAGCATGTTGTCTGTTGTTCTGCTGACATTAACGATCGCCTAGGGACTAAAATGCAGATCGACAGGTGCGCTGATTGGTACGCTCCATGTTCCCGTAATGGAACACCGTCTCTGGTTGGTTGATTTCATCGCTTTGGTTACACCTGTTCCTGTTGTTCAGTTTCTTCTTTTTTGGCTTTGTGTGATTCTCTCTGTGATTCTGTTTTTCTCTGCCTCGCTTTTCCCAGCTCCCCGTCCCTCACTTTTAATGCCCGTTATCCTTCACCAGCACACTCTCCCTTGGTTCCCATCCTCGTTTCTGAATTCCTCCTGCTTTGCCACGTAGCCCGTGACTTTTTTCTTAATCTCTCTCTGTCTGCCTCAACGCTCCCCCCGTGCTTTTTAATTCGTCTTCTCTGCTCTGTACCCTGCTACTGTTCTTGCCTTTCTGAGTTCTTCTCTGTCCAGCTCCCTTGCCCTATTCATGAATTCCTGTTCTTCCTGCAGCCACCGCTGTTCCCTGTGACCTCCATCTCTCTCTGTCCAGCTCCCTGTCCCTAGGTTTTAATTCCTGCCTCTGCCCGCTGTAGCCTGTCTAGATGTTTCTCTCGGCCTCTCTCTCTGTCCGGCTCCCTCTCTCTGTGTTCTAATTCCACGTTCTCTGTCACGTGGACCCGTGCTATTTGTTTGTCCTTATCTCTCTCTGTCCAGCTCCTTGCTGCGATGTTTTATTTCCTCATTTCCTCCCTCTCTGTCTTTGTAGCCCATTGCTGTTGGTTTGTTTTTTTTCTTTTTTTTCACTTGTTTCTTCATGTGTCTCTGTCTGCCTCCCAGTCCCTGATCTTTAATTCCTCCTTCCCTGTAGGCCGCTGTTCCTTTTTTCCATTCTACATTGTGTTCTCTTTGGTCTCGTGTTCTTATTCATTGATTCCCTCCTCGCTGCCCTGTGGCTTGTCCCCATTTTATTGTTGCTTCTCTCTCCCTCTCTCTGGCTTCTTGCCCCTGTTTTTAAAATTCCTCCCTCTCTTCTCTCTTCCCTGTAGGCCGTGTGATCTTTAGCCTTTCTCCATGTCTTTCTGCCCATCTCTCTGTGTCTATTCATTAATTCTTCCCTCTCTGCCCTGTAGCCTGTAGCTCCTGTCCTTTCTCCATCTTGCTGTCCCTGGCTCCCCCGTGACCCTATGCTAGAATTGTTTCTCTCTTCTCTCCGTACGCATTGCGATTCCTTTTGCTCTCTGTCTCCCTTTGGTTTTTTTCTTTTTTTTTTTCTGGCTCCCTGTCCCTAATTCTTAATTCTCTGCCTTCTCGTGCCCCATGGTTTGTTCTGTGGGGTTCTCTCGCGGTTCCCTCGCAGTTCCCTCCAGTCCATACTGGGCTATATTGGTCTAGTCCATACTGGGCTATATTGGTCTGTCCCGGCTTCCTCCCACTTCTTTCCCAGTGCCTCACAGTAGGTCCCGGTTCCGTCCATGGGATGAACTGTGAGGGGGGAGCTGCTGTGAGGGGGGAGCTGCTGTGAGGGGGGAGCTGCTGTGAGGGGGGAGCTGCTGTGAGGGGGGAGCTGCTGTGAGGGGGGAGCTGCTGTGAGGGGGGAGCTGCTGTGAGGGGGGAGCTGCTGTGAGGGGGGAGCTGCTGTGAGGGGGGAGCTGCTGTGAGGGGGGAGCTGCTGTGAGGGGGGAGCTGCTGTGAGGGGGGAGCTGCTGTGAGGGGGGAGCTGCTGTGAGGGGGGAGCTGCTGTGAGGGGGGAGCTGCTGTGAGGGGGGAGCTGCTGTGAGGGGGGAGCTGCTGTGAGGGGGGAGCTGCTGTGAGGGGGGAGCTGCTGTGAGGGGGGAGCTGCTGTGAGGGGGGAGCTGCTGTGAGGGGGGAGCTGCTGTGAGGGGGGAGCTGCTGTGAGGGGGGAGCTGCTGTGAGGGGGGAGCTGCGAGGAGGGGGGAGCTGCGAGGAGGGGGGCGGCCCCCCGGGCCCCAGCCCCCCCCCCCCGCCTGGGGCCAGGGCCCCGCGGCCGCCGGCCCCTTCCTCCTCTGCCCGCTCCCGTCGCGGACGGCTCGGTATGTGTCACGAGCGGCAGCCCCGTTCAGCAGCTCTCGGAGGGCGCGCGGCTGTGCCCGGCCGTGACCGGGGCCCGCAGGGGTTTCCCGCTCGCCCCGAGAAGGCGCTGGCCCCGAGCCGGCGCGTCCCGCCCCGCCCGGCCCTCGGCGCCCTCGCGAGCTGAGCGCGGCCCGGCCAGCAGGGGGCGCTGGCGCTCACCGGCTGGGCGCGGTGGCGGGGCCGGTGGGGGCCGTTCCTTCCGGCCGCCCTTTAAGGGCCGCCCCGCGGGGCTCGGGCTTCCGGTGGCGCGTGCGCGGCGCGTCGGAGCGGGGGCGGGAGCGGTGCGTGTGGAGGCCGAAGGGCCGGTGCGTGTGGCGGCCGGGTCGCGAGGCGTCCCTGTGCGGTGCCGGCCGGGTCGCGAGGCGTCCCTGTGCGGTGCCGGGGCCCCTCTGCGGCCCGGCGTGGGAAGCCCGCGGCCGGCGGAGCCTGCTCGGAGCTGGGCGGGGAGCGCCGCGGCGGTCCGGCCGCCGGCAGCCATCCCCTGCGGTGGCCGGCAGCCCCTCGGGACGCCTGGAGGCCTGGCGGTGCCCGAGCCTCGCCTGCGGCAGCCGCCTGAGAGAGCAGCGCGGCCGTGTCCGGGGGCCGGAGAGCGCTGGTGGGTGAGTTCGGGCAGCGGGGGGCGGGTGTGTGTCTCCGGGCGGGGCCGGGGGGCTCCGTGCCCCGCAGAGGAGCCCCGGTCGGGCATCGTTCGCTTCCGAACAATGCAGGTCTGTCCCTGGTTATTTTCTGTGTACAGTGTTTCGGGCCACCTGAAAGCCTTTGGCCGGGTAGGTTTGGTGCGGGGCGATGGCAGGTGTGGACCCTGAAAGATCTCGGGTGGGGGGCGTGGGAGGTATTTCTTGCCTTAAAACTCTGAGCCCACCTCGCGTGTCATGTCGTGTTATCATGTCGTGAGTCTCGTGACTGTGGCAAATGGCTGAGTCGGGCGTTTTCTGATAACTAACTTCTGAACGTGTGCGTGTGTAGGCACGGGGAGATTTGTGCAGGGTGACGGAGCCCCTTGTGCTTCTGTGCTAATGTCTACCTGTTCTAGACCTCCAGTGTTGGAAAGCCTTTGTTTAGTGCCTAGTTGTGGCTGCGTAACTGCTGTTGCGCCTGCAGCTGTGCTCGCAGGGATGCTGGGTGGCTCCGCATCAAACCGGCCGCCGGGCGGCCGGGTTGTGCCGCAGAGCATGCCGGGAGCTGTAGTCCTTGCGGCTGCCGGGCGGCCGGGTTGTGCCGCAGAGCATGCCGGGAGCTGTATTCCTGGCGCAGTGGCTGCCGGCCCTGTCACGTGGTTCGCCGGGCATGGCGGGAGGCGCGGTCTTCCGGCGCTCGGGTGCCGGGCGGCCGTGGCGCGTACGGTACGCGAGGTGTATTTTTGGGGTTGGCTTCGTGTTGATTACTGGGGGCTTGCGGGTGCGGCCGCTTCCCGAGAAGCGGTGAGTTCCCCGGGAGCTGACAGAAGGGAAGAGGGAAAGGAGGAGGACGATGACCTTTTCCCCGTGCCCAGGGCGCAGATGATGGCCGCCTCCCCGGCCCACCGGAGGTCCCGCTCAGCCTCCCCTGGCCCCCCTTGCCCCGTGCGCCTGCCCCCAGCTCCGGCACCTCCCCATAAGCGTGCTGCATAGCCTTAGGCCGCCCCCAGGCCCTGTCGTGAAGGCAGCAAGCCGTCCCTCAAGCGCACTGGATTCCCCCTTGGCGCAGGGGCCCTTAGCAGTAGCGTGGGGAGGGAGCGGTGTGTCCAGAAGCCCCTGCGGAAGGAGAGGCTTTGGCCAGGGTCGATCGACGGTAATGACGGTCGCTGTTTCTTCTTTCCCTCTCCCAGAGACCGTGCTGAGGACGTGGTTGTCTGTCCTTCCCCCGGGGATGCCGTTGCCTGCGGCCGTCTCAGGCTCGCGTGGCTTCTCTCTGCCCGTCCTCGCCGTCCTCGCAGCGCAGGGCCGAAAAGGGATAGACAAAGCCCTTCCCGGCTGCGGACAGGAGCTGCCTCGGCTGAAGCTGGAGACGCCAACGAAAGGTAAAGAAGAAGAAACTGAAGGTGCTCTGGCTGCCAGCTGCCTTCCTGCCGCAGGCAAGAGAGAGCCTGTCCATGCAGGTGGGGGAGGAAGGATCCCCCTTCATAGCCCGCAGCGGGCCAGGCCACCAACGTGCACCGTAGGGTCTGTACGCGTAACCCGGAGTTGGGTACGGGCGTGTAGTGCACGAGCGAGCTAGGCTACGTGCCTAGGAAGCCTCATCTGGTAAGAGCTGTAAGACACCCACGTATTCTCTTCAGGTGGAGGACGGCCTAGAGTCTGGAGCTGCAGAAGAGGCAGGGAGGAGAGGAGGGGAAAGAAGCATCTGAACGGCTAAATTGTGCCAGCAGCGCTGAGAGCGAGAGTCGCGGTGAGTCCTGGGCCACTGGGGCCCCGTTGCCTCTCTTGTACGTCCTGGGCCCTCCCTGTCTCTCCCCCGGCCCCCTCTCTTTCCTTACCTGCTGCAAAATTATTTTTTTTTGCGCCCCCCCCCGCACCTTCTTTCTCCGTCTCGCTCTGAGTGGCTCCCTGCCTCCCCGTCTTTTCAGTCCTCCCTCTCTCTGTCCTGTAGCCTGTGGCTCCTTTTTCTTTCTCCGCCTCTCTCTGCCTGGCTCTGGCTCCGTTTTTTTTTTTTTTTTTTATTCCTCCTGCTCTGTCCTGTAGCCTGTCGGTGTTTTGTTGTTCTCTGGCTCTCTTGATCTGACTCCCTGTGTTACCGAAAAACGCGTTAAAATCGGAAACGACTCCTCAACACCAATTTAGTATTAAAGAGCAGGCATTCTTTATTCGCGGCGCCGGATGCACGGGGGATCGCTCCTCCTGGCGTGCGTACCTCACGCACCTTTCCCGTACAATTTATAGATGAAAATTTCACATACTCATACATAGTCATTATTGTCTTGTCTAGTGATGGGTACAAACTTGCTCGTTCCCTATGTCAGTCACTGCGCAGGCTCGGTTGTCCTCCCAGTACAGTGCGGGGAACGGGGACGTACAGTGCGGGGAACGGGGACGTACAGTGCGGGGAACGGGGACGTACCAGGATCTACTGGGTTGTACTGGGAGGGAACTGGGACGTACTGGGAGGCTCTACAATGTCCTGGGATGTCCTGGGATGTAGTGTGGAGGAACTAGGATGTACAGGCTTGTACTGGGTTGTACCGGGTGGAACTGGCAGGAATTTGGGATGTACCAGGATGTACTGGGATGTACTGGGAGGTAACTTATGTACTGGGAAGGAACTGGTAGGGAACTGGGATGTACTGGTATGTACTGGGAGGGAAGTGTTATGTACTGAGGGTAACTGGGACGTACTGGGATGTGCTGGGAGGGAACTGTGAAGTACTGGGATGTACTGGGAGGGAACTGGGATGTACTGGGAGGAAAGTGTTGGGAATTGGGATTTACTGGGAGGGAACTGGGATGGACTGGGAGGGAACTGGGATGTAGTGGGACATACTGGGAGGGAACTGGGATGTACTGGGGTGTACTGGGAGGGGACTGTTATGTACCAAGGGGGAACTGGGATGTACTGGGAGTGAACTGTGAAGTACTGGGATGTACTTAGAGGGAAGTGGGAGGGAACTTGGATGTAGTGGGAGAGAACTGGGATTTACTTGGAGGAAAGTGGCATGTACTGGGATGTACTGGAATGGAACTGGGAGTGAACTGTGTGTGAACTGTGAGGGATCTGGGATGTACTGGGCTGCACTGGTAGGGAACTGGGATGTACTGGGAGGAATCTGGAATGTCCCAGTTGACACCCACTTCCCTCCCAGTGCCTCCCAGTATATCCCAGTCTCCTCCCAGTACATCCCAGTAAATCCCAGTTTGCTCCCAGTACATCCCAGTACATCGCAGTACATTCCAGTTCCGTGCCTGTACATCCCAATACATCCCCGTTCCATGCCAGTACATCCCAGTTCCCTACCAGTTCATCCCCGTACATCCCAATTCCCTCCCGGTTCACTACCACTTCTTTCCCAGTGCCTCCCAATACATCCCAGTTCCGTCCCATTACATCCCAGTATATCCCAGTTCCCTCCCAGTACATCCCAGTTCCCTCCCAGTACTGGGAGGGAACTGGGATGTACTGGGAGGCACTACAATGTGCGGGGATGCCCTGGGATGTACTGTGGAGGAACTAGGATGTACAGGCTTGTACTGGGTTGTACCGGGTGGAACTGGCAGGGATTTGGGATGTACCAGGATGTACTGGGATGTACTGGGAGGTAACTGTTATGTACTGGGAAGGAACAGGGAGGGAACTGGGATGTACTGGTAGGTAACTGGGATGTACTGGTAGGGAACTGGGATGTACTGGTAGGGAACTGGGACGTACTGGTAGGGAACTGGGACGTACTGTGAGGACACTGGGATGTACTGTTATGTACTGGGAGGGAAGTGTTATGTACTGAGGGGAACTGGGATGTACTGGGATGTACTTAGAGGGAACTGTGAAGTACTGGGATGTACTGGGAGTCAACTGGGAGGGAACTGGTATGTAGTAGGATGTACTGGGTGGGAACTGGGATGTACCAGGATGTACTGGGATGTACTAGGATGTACTGGGATGTACTAGGAGGGAACTGGTATGTACTGGGAGGGAACTGGGATGTACTGGGATGTACTGGGAGGGAACTGGTATGTACTGGGAGGGAACTGGGATGTACTGGGGACATACTGGCAGGGAACTGGGATGTACTGGGAGTGGATTGGGATGTACTGGGAGGGAACTTGGATGTATTGGGAGGGAAGTGTTATGTACCAAGGGGGAACTGGGACGTACTGGGATGTAGTGGGAGTGAACTGTGAAGTACTGGGATGTACTGTGAGGGAACTGGGATGTACTGGGAGGGAACTTTGAAGTACTGGGATGTACTTAGAGGAAACTGGGAGGCAACTGGGATGTAGTGGGACGTACTGGAATGGAACTGGGAGTGAACTGTGTGTGAACTGTGAGGGAACTGGGATGTACTGTGAGGGTACTGGGAGGGACTGGGAGGGATCTGGGATGTACTGGGCTGCACTGGTAGGGAACTGGGATGTACTGGGAGGACACTGGAATGTCCCAGTTGACACCCACTTCCCTTCCATTTTCCTCCCAGTATATCCCATTTTCCTCCCAGTATATCCCAGTTTCCTCCCAGTATATCCCATTTTCCTCCCAGTAAATCCCAGTTTCCTCCCAGTAAATCCCAGTTTCCTCCCAGTAAATCCCAGTTTCCTCCCAGTAAATCCCAGTTTCCTCCCAGTAAATCCCAGTTTCCTCCCAGTAAATCCCAGTTTCCTCCCAGTAAATCCCAGTTTCCTCCCAGTAAATCCCAGTTTCCTCCCAGTAAATCCCAGTTTCCTCCCAGTAAATCCCAGTTTCCTCCCAGTAAATCCCAGTTTCCTCCCAGTAAATCCCAGTTTCCTCCCAGTAAATCCCAGTTTCCTCCCAGTATATCCCAGTTTCCTCCCAGTACATCCCAGTAAATCCCAGTTCGCTCCCAGTACATCCCAATACATCGCCGTACATTCCAGTTCCGTTCCTGTACATCCCAATACATCCCCGTTCCATGCCAGTACATCCCAGTTCCCTACCAGTTCATCCCCGTACATCCCAATTCCCTCCCGGTTCACTACCACTTCTTTCCCAGTGCCTCCCAATACATCCCAGATCCGTCCCATTACATCCCAGTACATCCCAGTTCCCTCCCAGTACATCCCAGATCCCTCCCAGTACTGGGAGGGAACTGGGATGTACTGGGAGGCACTACAATGTGCGGGGATGCCCTGGGATGTACTGTGGAGGAACTAGGATGTACAGGCTTGTACTGGGTTGTACCGGGTGGAACTAGCAGGGATTTGAAATGTCCTAGGATCTACTGGGATGTACTGGGATGTACTGGGAAGTAACTGTTGTGTACTGGGAGTGAACTGGGAGGGAACTGGGATGTACTTGGAGGGAAATGGCAGAGAACTGAGATGTACTGGAGGGAACTGGAATGGAATAAGAGGGAACTAGGACGCAGTGGTCGGAAACAGGGACGGAACTGGGATGTACTGGGACGTACTGGGAGGGAACTGGGACGTACTGGGAGGGAACTGGGACGTACTGGGAGGGAACTGGGACGTACTGGGAGGGAACTGTTGTGTACTGGGAGTGAACTGGGAGGGAACTGGTATGTAGTAGGATGTACTGGGTGGGAACTGGGATGTACCAGGATGTACTGGTATGTAGTGGGAGGGAACTGGGATGTAGTGGGAGGGAACTGGGAGGGAACTGGGATGTACTGGGAGGGAACTGGGATGTACTGGGAGGGAACTGGGATGTACTGGGAGGGAACTGGGATGTACTGGGATGTACTGGCAGGGAACTGGGATGTACTGGGAGGGGATTGGGATGTACTGGGAGGGAACTGGGATGTACTGGGATGTACTGGCAGGGAACTGGGATGTACTGGGAGGGGATTGGGATGTACTGGGAGGGAACTTGGATGTATTGGGAGGGAAGTGTTATGTACCAAGGGGGAACTGGGACGTACTGGGATGTACTGGGAGGGAACTGTGAAGTACTGGGATGTACTGGGAGTGAACTGGGAGGGAACTGGTATGTAGTAGGATGTACTGGGTGGGAACTGGGATGTACTGTGAGGGAACTGGGATGTACTGGGAGGGAACTGGGATGTAGTGGGAGGGAACTGGGAGGGAACTGGGATGTACTGGGAGGGAACTGGGATGTACTGGGAGGGAACTGGTATGTACTGGGAGGGAACTGGGATGTACTGGGATGTACTGGCAGGGAACTGGGATGTACTGGGAGGGGATTGGGATGTACTGGGAGGGAACTGGGATGTACTGGGATGTACTGGCAGGGAACTGGGATGTACTGGGAGGGGATTGGGATGTACTGGGAGGGAACTTGGATGTATTGGGAGGGAAGTGTTATGTACCAAGGGGGAACTGGGACGTACTGGGATGTACTTAGAGGAAACTGGGAGGCAACTGGCATGTACTGGGATGTACTGGAATGGAACTGGGAGTGAACTGTGTGTGAACTGGGAGGGAACTGGGATGTACTGTGAGGGAACTGGGATGTACTGGGATGTACTGGGAGGGACTGGGAGGGATCTGGGATGTACTGGGCTGCACTGGTAGGGAACTGGGATGTACTGGGAGGAAACTGGAATGTCCCAGTTGACACCCACTTCCCTCCCAGTATATCCCAGTTTCCTCCCAGTATATCCCAGTTTCCTCCCAGTATATCCCAGTTTCCTCCCAGTATATCCCAGTAAATCCCAGTTCGCTCCCAGTACATCCCAATACATCGCCGTACATTCCAGTTCCGTTCCTGTCCATCCCAATACATCCCCGTTCCATACCAGTACATCCCAGTTTCCTACCAGTTCATCCCCGTACATCCCAATTCCCTCCCGGTTCACTACCACTTCTTTCCCAGTTCCGTCCCATTACATCCCAGTTCCGTCCCATTACATCCCAGTTCCGTCCCATTACATCCCAGTTCCGTCCCATTACATCCCAGTACGTCCCAGTTCCCTCCCAGTACGTCCCAGTTCCCTCCCAGTACATCCCAGGTCCCTCCCAGTACTGGGAGGGAACTGGGATGTACTGGGAGGCACTACAATGTGCGGGGATGCCCTGGGATGTACTGTGGAGGAACTAGGATGTACAGGCTTGTACTGGGTTGTACCGGGTGGAACTGGCAGGGATTTGGGATGTACCAGGATCTACTGGGATGTACTGGGATGTACTGGGAGGGAACTGTTATGTACTGGGAAGGAACAGGGAGGTAACTGGGATGTACTGGTAGGGAACTGGGATGTACTGGGAGGGAACTGGGACGTACTGTGAGGACACTGGGATGTACTGGTATGTACTGGGAGGGAAGTGTTATGTACTGAGGGGAACTGGGACGTACTGGGATGTACTGGGAGGGAACTGTGAAGTACTGGGATGTACTGGGAGTGAACTGGGAGGGAACTGGTATGTAGTAGGATGTACTGGGTGGGAACTGGGATGTACCAGGATGTACTGGGATGTAGTGGGAGGGAACTGGGATGTAGTGGGAGGGAACTGGGATGTACTGGTATGTACTGGGAGGGAACTGGGATGTACTGGGAGGGAACTGGGATGTACTGGGACATACTGGCAGGGAACTGGGATGTACTGGGAGGGGATTGGGATGTACTGGGAGGGAACTTGGATGTATTGGGAGGGAAGTGTTATGTACCAAGGGGGAACTGGGACGTACTGGGATGTAGTGGGAGTGAACTGTGAAGTACTGGGATGTACTGTGAGGGAACTGGGATGTACTGGGAGGGAACTTTAAAGTACTGGGATGTACTTAGAGGAAACTGTGAGGCAACTGGCATGTACTGGGATGTACTGGAATGGAACTGGGAGTGAACTGTGTGTGAACTGGGAGGGAACTGGGATGTACTGTGAGGGAACTGGGATGTACTGGGAGGGACTGGGAGGGACTGGGACGGATCTGGGATGTACTGGGCTGCACTGGTAGGGAACTGGGATGTACTGGGAGGAAACTGGAATGTCCCAGTTGACACCCACTTCCCTCCCAGTATATCCCAGTTTCCTCCCAGTATATCCCAGTAAATCCCAGTTCGCTCCCAGTAAATCCCAGTTCGCTCCCAGTACATCCCAATACATCCCAGTACATTCCAGTTCCGTTCCTGTCCATCCCAATACATCCCCGTTCCATGCCAGTACATCCCAGTTTCCTATCAGTTCATCCCCGTACATCCCAATTCCCTCCCGGTTCACTACCACTTCTTTCCCAGTTCCGTCCCATTACATCCCAGTTCCGTCCCATTACATCCCAGTACATCCCAGTTCCCTCCCAGTACATCCCAGGTCCCTCCCAGTACTGGGAGGGAACTGGGATGTACTGGGAGGCACTACAATGTGCGGGGATGCCCTGGGATGTACTGTGGAGGAACTAGGATGTACAGGCTTCTACTGGGTTGTACCGGGTGGAACTGGCAGGGATTTGGGATGTACCAGGATCTACTGGGATGTACTGGGAGGTAACTGTTATGTACTGGGAAGGAACAGGGAGGTAACTGGGATGTACTGGGAGGGAACTGGGACGTACCGTGAGGACACTGGGATGTACTGGTATGTACTGGGAGGGAAGTGTTATGTACTGAGGGGAACTGGGACGTACTGGGATGTACTGGGAGGGAACTGTGAAGTACTGGGATGTACTGGGAGTGAACTGGGAGGGAAGTGGGATGTACTGGGAGGGAACTGGGATGTACTGGGACATACTGGCAGGGAACTGGGATGTACTGGGAGGGGATTGGGATGTACTGGGAGGGAACTGGGATGTACTGGGGACATACTGGCAGGGAACTGGGATGTACTGGGAGTGGATTGGGATGTACTGGGAGGGAACTTGGATGTATTGGGAGGGAAGTGTTATGTACCAAGGGGGAACTGGGACGTACTGGGATGTAGTGGGAGTGAACTGTGAAGTACTGGGATGTACTGTGAGGGAACTGGGATGTACTGGGAGGGAACTTTGAAGTACTGGGATGTACTTAGAGGAAACTGGGAGGCAACTGGGATGTAGTGGGACGTACTGGAATGGAACTGGGAGTGAACTGTGTGTGAACTGGGAGGGAACTGGGATGTACTGTGAGGGTACTGGGAGGGACTGGGAGGGATCTGGGATGTACTGGGCTGCACTGGTAGGGAACTGGGATGTACTGGGAGGACACTGGAATGTCCCAGTTGACACCCACTTCCCTCCCATTTTCCTCCCAGTATATCCCATTTTCCTCCCAGTATATCCCAGTTTCCTCCCAGTATATCCCATTTTCCTCCCAGTAAATCCCAGTTTCCTCCCAGTAAATCCCAGTTTCCTCCCAGTAAATCCCAGTTTCCTCCCAGTAAATCCCAGTTTCCTCCCAGTAAATCCCAGTTTCCTCCCAGTAAATCCCAGTTTCCTCCCAGTAAATCCCAGTTTCCTCCCAGTAAATCCCAGTTTCCTCCCAGTAAATCCCAGTTTCCTCCCAGTAAATCCCAGTTTCCTCCCAGTATATCCCAGTTTCCTCCCAGTACATCCCAGTAAATCCCAGTTCGCTCCCAGTACATCCCAATACATCGCCGTACATTCCAGTTCCGTTCCTGTACATCCCAATACATCCCCGTTCCATGCCAGTACATCCCAGTTCCCTACCAGTTCATCCCCGTACATCCCAATTCCCTCCCGGTTCACTACCACTTCTTTCCCAGTGCCTCCCAATACATCCCAGATCCGTCCCATTACATCCCAGTACATCCCAGTTCCCTCCCAGTACATCCCAGATCCCTCCCAGTACTGGGAGGGAACTGGGATGTACTGGGAGGCACTACAATGTGCGGGGATGCCCTGGGATGTACTGTGGAGGAACTAGGATGTACAGGCTTGTACTGGGTTGTACCGGGTGGAACTAGCAGGGATTTGAAATGTCCTAGGATCTACTGGGATGTACTGGGATGTACTGGGAAGTAACTGTTGTGTACTGGGAGTGAACTGGGAGGGAACTGGGATGTACTTGGAGGGAAATGGCAGAGAACTGAGATGTACTGGAGGGAACTGGAATGGAATAAGAGGGAACTAGGACGCAGTGGTCGGAAACAGGGACGGAACTGGGATGTACTGGGACGTACTGGGAGGGAACTGGGACGTACTGGGAGGGAACTGGGACGTACTGGGAGGGAACTGTTGTGTACTGGGAGTGAACTGGGAGGGAACTGGTATGTAGTAGGATGTACTGGGTGGGAACTGGGATGTACCAGGATGTACTGGTATGTAGTGGGAGGGAACTGGGATGTAGTGGGAGGGAACTGGGAGGGAACTGGGATGTACTGGGAGGGAACTGGGATGTACTGGGAGGGAACTGGTATGTACTGGGAGGGAACTGGGATGTACTGGGATGTACTGGCAGGGAACTGGGATGTACTGGGAGGGGATTGGGATGTACTGGGAGGGAACTGGGATGTACTGGGATGTACTGGCAGGGAACTGGGATGTACTGGGAGGGGATTGGGATGTACTGGGAGGGAACTTGGATGTATTGGGAGGGAAGTGTTATGTACCAAGGGGGAACTGGGACGTACTGGGATGTACTGGGAGGGAACTGTGAAGTACTGGGATGTACTGGGAGTGAACTGGGAGGGAACTGGTATGTAGTGGGATGTACTGTGAGGGAACTGGGATGTACTGGGAGGGAACTGGGATGTAGTGGGAGGGAACTGGGAGGGAACTGGGATGTACTGGGAGGGAACTGGGATGTACTGGGAGGGAACTGGTATGTACTGGGAGGGAACTGGGATGTACTGGGATGTACTGGCAGGGAACTGGGATGTACTGGGAGGGGATTGGGATGTACTGGGAGGGAACTGGGATGTACTGGGATGTACTGGCAGGGAACTGGGATGTACTGGGAGGGGATTGGGATGTACTGGGAGGGAACTTGGATGTATTGGGAGGGAAGTGTTATGTACCAAGGGGGAACTGGGACGTACTGGGATGTACTTAGAGGAAACTGGGAGGCAACTGGCATGTACTGGGATGTACTGGAATGGAACTGGGAGTGAACTGTGTGTGAACTGGGAGGGAACTGGGATGTACTGTGAGGGAACTGGGATGTACTGGGATGTACTGGGAGGGACTGGGAGGGATCTGGGATGTACTGGGCTGCACTGGTAGGGAACTGGGATGTACTGGGAGGAAACTGGAATGTCCCAGTTGACACCCACTTCCCTCCCAGTATATCCCAGTTTCCTCCCAGTATATCCCAGTTTCCTCCCAGTATATCCCAGTTTCCTCCCAGTATATCCCAGTAAATCCCAGTTCGCTCCCAGTACATCCCAATACATCGCCGTACATTCCAGTTCCGTTCCTGTACATCCCAATACATCCCCGTTCCATACCAGTACATCCCAGTTTCCTACCAGTTCATCCCCGTACATCCCAATTCCCTCCCGGTTCACTACCACTTCTTTCCCAGTTCCGTCCCATTACATCCCAGTTCCGTCCCATTACATCCCAGTTCCGTCCCATTACATCCCAGTTCCGTCCCATTACATCCCAGTACGTCCCAGTTCCCTCCCAGTACGTCCCAGTTCCCTCCCAGTACATCCCAGGTCCCTCCCAGTACTGGGAGGGAACTGGGATGTACTGGGAGGCACTACAATGTGCGGGGATGCCCTGGGATGTACTGTGGAGGAACTAGGATGTACAGGCTTGTACTGGGTTGTACCGGGTGGAACTGGCAGGGATTTGGGATGTACCAGGATCTACTGGGATGTACTGGGATGTACTGGGAGGGAACTGTTATGTACTGGGAAGGAACAGGGAGGTAACTGGGATGTACTGGTAGGGAACTGGGATGTACTGGGAGGGAACTGGGACGTACTGGGAGGGAACTGGGACGTACTGGTATGTACTGGGAGGGAAGTGTTATGTACTGAGGGGAACTGGGACGTACTGGGATGTACTGGGAGGGAACTGTGAAGTACTGGGATGTACTGGGAGTGAACTGGGAGGGAACTGGTATGTAGTAGGATGTACTGGGTGGGAACTGGGATGTACCAGGATGTACTGGGATGTAGTGGGAGGGAACTGGGATGTAGTGGGAGGGAACTGGGATGTACTGGTATGTACTGGGAGGGAACTGGGATGTACTGGGAGGGAACTGGGATGTACTGGGACATACTGGCAGGGAACTGGGATGTACTGGGAGGGGATTGGGATGTACTGGGAGGGAACTTGGATGTATTGGGAGGGAAGTGTTATGTACCAAGGGGGAACTGGGACGTACTGGGATGTAGTGGGAGTGAACTGTGAAGTACTGGGATGTACTGTGAGGGAACTGGGATGTACTGGGAGGGAACTTTAAAGTACTGGGATGTACTTAGAGGAAACTGTGAGGCAACTGGCATGTACTGGGATGTACTGGAATGGAACTGGGAGTGAACTGTGTGTGAACTGGGAGGGAACTGGGATGTACTGTGAGGGAACTGGGATGTACTGGGAGGGACTGGGAGGGACTGGGACGGATCTGGGATGTACTGGGCTGCACTGGTAGGGAACTGGGATGTACTGGGAGGAAACTGGAATGTCCCAGTTGACACCCACTTCCCTCCCAGTATATCCCAGTTTCCTCCCAGTATATCCCAGTAAATCCCAGTTCGCTCCCAGTAAATCCCAGTTCGCTCCCAGTACATCCCAATACATCGCCGTACATTCCAGTTCCGTTCCTGTCCATCCCAATACATCCCCGTTCCATGCCAGTACATCCCAGTTTCCTATCAGTTCATCCCCGTACATCCCAATTCCCTCCCGGTTCACTACCACTTCTTTCCCAGTTCCGTCCCATTACATCCCAGTTCCGTCCCATTACATCCCAGTACATCCCAGTTCCCTCCCAGTACATCCCAGGTCCCTCCCAGTACTGGGAGGGAACTGGGATGTACTGGGAGGCACTACAATGTGCGGGGATGCCCTGGGATGTACTGTGGAGGAACTAGGATGTACAGGCTTCTACTGGGTTGTACCGGGTGGAACTGGCAGGGATTTGGGATGTACCAGGATCTACTGGGATGTACTGGGAGGTAACTGTTATGTACTGGGAAGGAACAGGGAGGTAACTGGGATGTACTGGGAGGGAACTGGGACGTACCGTGAGGACACTGGGATGTACTGGTATGTACTGGGAGGGAAGTGTTATGTACTGAGGGGAACTGGGACGTACTGGGATGTACTGGGAGGGAACTGTGAAGTACTGGGATGTACTGGGAGTGAACTGGGAGGGAAGTGGGATGTACTGGGAGGGAACTGGGATGTACTGGGACATACTGGCAGGGAACTGGGATGTACTGGGAGGGGATTGGGATGTACTGGGAGGGAACTGTGAAGTACTGGGATGTACTGGGAGTGAACTGGGAGGGAACTGGTATGTAGTAGGATGTACTGGGAGGTAACTGGGATGTACTGTGAGGGAACTGGGATGTACTGGGAGGGAACTTTAAAGTACTGGGATGTACTTAGAGGAAACTGGGAGGCAACTGGCATGTACTGGGATGTACTGGAATGGAACTGGGAGTGAACTGTGTGTGAACTGGGAGGGAACTGGGATGTACTGTGAGGGAACTGGGATGTACTGGGAGGGACTGGGAGGGATCTGGGATGTACTGGGCTGCACTGGTAGGGAACTGGGATGTACTGGGAGGAAACTGGAATGTCCCAGTTGACACCCACTTCCCTCCCAGTATATCCCAGTTTCCTCCCAGTATATCCCAGTAAATCCCAGTTCGCTCCCAGTACATCCCAATACATCGCCGTACATTCCAGTTCCGTTCCTGTCCATCCCAATACATCCCCGTTCCATACCAGTACATCCCAGTTTCCTACCAGTTCATCCCCGTACATCCCAATTCCCTCCCGGTTCACTACCACTTCTTTCCCAGTTCCGTCCCATTACATCCCAGTTCCGTCCCATTACATCCCAGTTCCGTCCCATTACATCCCAGTACGTCCCAGTTCCCTCCCAGTACGTCCCAGTTCCCTCCCAGTACATCCCAGGTCCCTCCCAGTACTGGGAGGGAACTGGGATGTACTGGGAGGCACTACAATGTGCGGGGATGCCCTGGGATGTACTGTGGAGGAACTAGGATGTACAGGCTTGTACTGGGTTGTACCGGGTGGAACTGGCAGGGATTTGGGATGTACCAGGATCTACTGGGATGTACTGGGATGTACTGGGAGGGAACTGTTATGTACTGGGAAGGAACAGGGAGGTAACTGGGATGTACTGGTAGGGAACTGGGATGTACTGGGAGGGAACTGGGACGTACTGTGAGGACACTGGGATGTACTGGTATGTACTGGGAGGGAAGTGTTATGTACTGAGGGGAACTGGGATGTACTGGGAGGGAACTGTGAAGTACTGGGATGTACTGGGAGTGAACTGGGAGGGAACTGGTATGTAGTAGGATGTACTGGGTGGGAACTGGGATGTACCAGGATGTACTGGGATGTACTGGGAGGTAACTGTTATGTACTGGGAAGGAACTGGTAGGGAACTGGGATGTACTGGGAGGGAACTGGGACGTACCGTGAGGACACTGGGATGTACTGGTATGTACTGGGAGGGAAGTGTTATGTACTGAGGGGAACTGGGACGTACTGGGATGTACTGGGAGGGAACTGTGAAGTACTGGGATGTACTGGGAGTGAACTGGGAGGGAAGTGGGATGTACTGGGAGGGAACTGGGATGTACTGGGACATACTGGCAGGGAACTGGGATGTACTGGGAGGGGATTGGGATGTACTGGGAGGGAACTTGGATGTATTGGGAGGGAAGTGTTATGTACCAAGGGGGAACTGGGACGTACTGGGATGTAGTGGGAGTGAACTGTGAAGTACTGGGATGTACTGTGAGGGAACTTTAAAGTACTGGGAGGGAACTTTAAAGTACTGGGATGTACTTAGAGGAAACTGGGAGGCAACTGGCATGTACTGGGATGTACTGGAATGGAACTGGGAGTGAACTGTGTGTGAACTGGGAGGGAACTGGGATGTACTGTGAGGGAACTGGGATGTACTGGGATGTACTGGGAGGGACTGGGAGGGATCTGGGATGTACTGGGCTGCACTGGTAGGGAACTGGGATGTACTGGGAGGAAACTGGAATGTCCCAGTTGACACCCACTTCCCTCCCAGGTTCCTCCCAGTATATCCCAGTTTCCTCCCAGTATATCCCAGTTTCCTCCCAGTACATCCCAGTAAATCCCAGTTCGCTCCCAGTACATCCCAATACATCGCCGTACATTCCAGTTCCGTTCCTGTCCATCCCAATACATCCCCGTTCCATGCCAGTACATCCCAGTTTCCTACCAGTTCATCCCCGTACATCCCAGTTCCCTCCCGGTTCACTACCACTTCTTTCCCAGTGCCTCCCAATACATCCCAGTTCCGTCCCATTACATCTCAGTACATCCCAGTTCCCTCCCAGTACGTCCCAGTTCCCTCCCAGTACATCCCAGGTCCCTCCCAGTAC
Organism: Phalacrocorax aristotelis; assembly: GCF_949628215.1. Classification (NCBI taxonomy): domain Eukaryota; kingdom Metazoa; phylum Chordata; class Aves; order Suliformes; family Phalacrocoracidae; genus Phalacrocorax; species Phalacrocorax aristotelis. The sequence continues at coordinate 537,235 of NW_027441368.1, forward strand.
ATCCCAGGTCCCTCCCAGTACTGGGAGGGAACTGGGATGTACTGGGAGGCACTACAATGTGCGGGGATGCCCTGGGATGTACTGTGGAGGAACTAGGAAGTACAGGCTTGTACTGGGTTGTACCGGGTGGAACTGGCAGGGATTTGGGATGTACCAGGATCTACTGGGATGTACTGGGATGTACTGGGAGGTAACTGTTGTGTACTGGGAGTGAACTGGGAGAGAACTGGGATGTACTGGGAGGGAACTGGGATGTACTGGGAGGGACCTGGGATGTACTGGGAGGGACCTGGGATGTACTGGGAGGCACTACAATGTGCGGGGATGCCCTGGGATGTACCGTGGAGGAACTAGGATGTACAGGCTTGTACTGGGTTGTACCGGGTGGAACTGGCAGGGATTTGGGATGTACCAGGATCTACTGGGATGTACTGGGAGGTAACTGTTATGTACTGGGAGTGAACTGGGAGGTAACTGGGACGTACTGGTAGGGAACTGGGACGTACTGTGAGGACACTGGGATGTACTGTTATGTACTGGGAGGGAAGTGTTATGTACTGAGGGGAACTGGTGCGTACTGGGATGTACTGGGAGGGAACTGTGAAGTACTGGGATGTACTGGGAGTGAACTGGGAGGGAACTGGTATGTAGTAGGATGTACTGGGTGGGAACTGGGATGTACTGGGATGTACTGGGAGGGAACTGGTACGTACTGGGAGGGAACTGGGATGTAGTGGGAGGGAACTGGGAGGGAACTGGTATGTACTGGGAGGGAACTGGGATGTACTGGGATGTACTGGCAGGGAACTGGGATGTACTGGGAGGCACTACAATGTGCGGGGATGCCCTGGGATGTACCGTGGAGGAACTAGGATGTACAGGCTTGTACTGGGTTGTACCGGGTGGAACTGGCAGGGATTTGGGATGTACCAGGATGTACTGGGATGTACTGGGAGGTAACTGTTATGTACTGGGAAGGAACAGGGAGGGAACTGGGATGTACTGGGAGGAAACTGGGATGTACTGTGAGGGAACTGGGACGTACTGTGAGGACACTGGGATGTACTGTTATGTACTGGGAGGGAAGTGTTATGTACTGAGGGGAACTGGGACGTACTGGGATGTACTGGGAGGGAACTGTGAAGTACTGGGATGTACTGGGAGTGAACTGGGAGGGAACTGGTATGTAGTAGGATGTACTGGGTGGGAACTGGGATGTACCAGGATGTACTGGGAGGGAACTGGGATTTACTGGGAGGGAACTGGGATGTACTGGGACATACTGGCAGGGAACTGGGATGTACTGGGAGGGGATTGGGACGGACTGGGAGGGAACTGGGATGTACTGGGCTGCACTGGTAGGGAACTGGGATGTACTGGGAGGAAACTGGAATGTCCCAGTTGACACCCACTTCCCTACCAATGCCTCCCAGTATATCCCAGTTTCCTCCCAGTATATCCCAGTTTCCTCCCAGTACATCCCAGTAAATCCCAGCTCGCTGCCAGTACATGCCAATACATCGCTGTACATTCCAGTTCTGTTCCTGTACATCCCAATACATCCCCGTTCCATGCCAGTACATCCCAGTTTCCTACCAGTTCATCCCCGTACATCCCAATTCCCTCCCGGTTCTCTACCACTTCTTTCCCAGTGCCTCCCAATACATCCCAGTTCCGTCCCATTACATCCCAGTACATCCCAGTTCCCTCCCAGTACATCCCAGGTCCCTCCCAGTACTGGGAGGGAACTGGGATGTACTGGGAGGCACTACAGTGTGCCGGGATGCCCTGGGATGTACTGTGGAGGAACTAGGATGTACAGGCTTGTACTGGGTTGTACCGGGTGGATCTGGCAGGGATTTGAAATGTCCTAGGATCTACTAGGATGTACTGGGAGGTAACTGTTATGTACTGGGAGTGAACTGGGAGGGAACTGGGATGTACTGGGAGGGAACTGGGACGTACTGTGAGGACACTGGGATGTACTGGTATGTACTGGGAGGGAAGTGTTATGTACTGGGATGGAACTGTGAAGTACTGGGATGTACTGGGAGTGAACTGGGAGGGAACTGGTATGTAGTAGGATGTACTGGGTGGGAACTGGGATGTACCGGGAGGGAACTGGGATGTACCGGGAGGGAACTGGTATGTACTGGGAGGGACCTGGGATGTACTGGGATGTAGTGGGAGGGAACTGGGAGGGAACTGGGATGTACTGGGAGGGAACTGGTATGTACTGGGAGGGAACTGGGATGTACTGGGACATACTGGCAGGGAACTGGGATGTACTGGGAGGGGATTGGGACGGACTGGGAGGGAACTGGGATGTACTGGGCTGCACTGGTAGGGAACTGGGATGTACTGGGAGGAAACTGGAATGTCCCAGTTGACACCCACTTCCCTCCCAATGCCTCCCAGTATATCCCAGTTTCCTCCCAGTATATCCCAGTTTCCTCCCAGTATATCCCAGTTTCCTCCCAGTACATCCCAGTAAATCCCAGCTCGCTGCCAGTACATGCCAATACATCGCTGTACATTCCAGTTCTGTTCCTGTACATCCCAGTACATCCCAGTTTCCTACCAGTTCATCCCAGTACGTCCCAGTTCCCTCCCAGTACATCCCAGGTCCCTCCCAGTACTGGGAGCGAACTGGGATGTACTGGGAGGCACTACAATGTGCGGGGATGCCCTGGGATGTACTGTGGAGGAATTAGGATGTACAGGCTTGTACTCGGTTGTACCGGGTGGAACTGGCAGGGATTTGGGATGTACCAGGATCTACTGGGATGTACTGGGATGTACTGGGAGGTAACTGTTGTGTACTGGGAGTGAACTGGGATGTACTGTGAGGGAACTGGGATGTACTGTGAGGACACTGGGATGTACTGGTATGTACTGGGAGGGAAGTGTTATGTACTGAGGGGAACTGGGACGTACTGGGACGTGCTGGGAGGGAACTATGAAGTATTGGGATGTACTTAGAGGGAACTGGGATGTACTGGGAGGGAACTGGGAGTGAACTGGGAGGGAACTGTGAAGTACTGGGATGTACTTAGAGGGAACTGGTATGTACTGGGAGGGAACTGGGATGTACTGGGTGGGAAGTGTTGGGAATTGGGATTTACTGGGAGGTAACTGGGATGGACTGGGAGGGAACTGGGATGTAGTGGGACATACTGGGAGGGAACTGTTATGTACCGAGGGGGAACTGGGATGTACTGGGAGTGAACTGTGAAGTACTGGGATGTACTTAGAGGGAAGTGGGAGGGAACTTGGATGTAGTGGGAGGGAACTGGGGTTTACTTGGAGGAAAGTGGCATGTACTGGGATGTACTGGAATGGAACTGGGAGTGAACTGGGAGTGAACTGTGTGTGAACTGTGAGGGAACTGGGATGTACTGGGATGTACTGGGACGGACTGGGAGGGAACTGGGATGTACTGGGAGGGATCTGGGATGTACTGGGCTGCACTGGTAGGGAACTGGGATGTACTGGGAGGAAACTGGAATGTCCCAGTTGACACCCACTTCCCTCCCAGTGCTACCCAGTATATCCCAGTTTCCTCCCAGTACATCCCAGTTTCCTCCCAGTACATCCCAGTAAATCCCAGCTCGCTGCCAGTACATGCCAATACATTGCTGTACATTCCAGTTCTGTTCCTGTACATCCCAATACATCCCCGTTCCATGCCAGTACATCCCAGTTTCCTACCAGTTCATCCCCGTACATCCCAATTCCCTCCCGGTTCACTACCACTTCTTTCCCAGTGCCTCCCAATACATCCCAGTTCCGTCCCATTACATCCCAGTACATCCCAGTTCCCTCCCAGTACGTCCCAGTTCCCTCCCAGTACATCCCAGGTCCCACCCAGTACTGGGAGGGAACTGGGATGTACTGGGAGGCACTACAATGTGCGGGGATGCCCTGGGATGTACCGTGGAGGAACTAGGATGTACAGGCTTGTACTGGGTTGTACCGGGTGGAACTGGCAGGGATTTGAAATGTCCTAGGATCTACTAGGATGTACTGGGAGGTAACTGTTATGTACTGGGAGTGAACTGGGAGGGAACTGGGATGTACTGGGAGGGAACTGGGACGTACCGTGAGGACACTGGGATGTACTGGTATGTACTGGGAGGGAAGTGTTATGTACTGACGGGAACTGGGACGTACTGGGATGTACTGGGATGGAACTGTGAAGTACTGGGATGTACTGGGAGTGAACTGGGAGGGAACTGGTATGTAGTGGGATGTACCAGGATGTACTGGGAGGGAACTGGGATGTAGTGGGAGGGAACTGGGAGGGAACTGGTATGTACTGGGAGGGAACTGTGAAGTACTGGGATGTACTGGGAGTGAACTGGGAGGGAACTGGTATGTAGTAGGATGTACTGGGTGGGAACTGGGATGTACCAGGATGTACTGGGATGTAGTGGGAGGGAACTGGTATGTACTGGGAGGGAACTGGGATGTACTGGGATGTAGTGGGAGGGAACTGGGAGGGAACTGGGAGGGAACTGGTATGTACTGGGAGGGAACTGGGATGTACTGGGACATACTGGCAGGGAACTGGGATGTACTGGGAGGGGATTGGGACGGACTGGGAGGGAACTGGGATGTACTGGGCTGCACTGGTAGGGAACTGGGATGTACTGGGAGGAAACTGGAATGTCCCAGTTGACACCCACTTCCCTCCCAATGCCTCCCAGTATATCCCAGTTTCCTCCCAGTACATCCCAGTAAATCCCAGCTCGCTGCCAGTACATGCCAATACATCGCTGTACATTCCAGTTCTGTTCCTGTACATCCCAATACATCCCCGTTCCATGCCAGTACATCCCAGTTCCCTACCAGTTCATCCCCGTACATCCCAATTCCCTCCCGGTTCACTACCACTTCTTTCCCAGTTCCGTCCCATTACATCCCAGTTCCGTCCCATTACATCCCAGTACATCCCAGTTCCCTCCCAGTACATCCCAGTTCCCTCCCAGTACATCCCAGGTCCCTCCCAGTACTGGGAGGGAACTGGGATGTACTGGGAGGCACTACAATGTGCGGGGATGCCCTGGGATGTACTGTGGAGGAACTAGGATGTACAGGCTTGTACTGGGTTGTACCGGGTGGAACTGGCAGGGATTTGGGATGTACCAGGATCTACTGGGATGTACTGGGAGGGAACTGTTATGTACTGGGAAGGAACTGGGAGGGAACTGGGATGTACTGGGAGGGAACTGGGACGTACTGTGAGGACACTGGGATGTACTGTTATGTACTGGGAGGGAAGTGTTATGTACTGAGGGGAACTGGGACGTACTGGGATGTACTGGGAGGGAACTGTGAAGTACTGGGATGTACTGGGAGTGAACTGGGAGGGAACTGGTATGTAGTAGGATGTACTGGGTGGGAACTGGGATGTACCAGGATGTACTGGTATGTACTGGGAGGGAACTGGTATGTACTGGGAGGGAACTGGGATGTACTGGGACATACTGGCAGGGAACTGGGATGTACTGGGAGGGGATTGGGACGGACTGGGAGGGAACTGGGATGTACTGGGCTGCACTGGTAGGGAACTGGGATGTACTGGGAGGAAACTGGAATGTCCCAGTTGACACCCACTTCCCTACCAATGCCTCCCAGTATATCGCAGTTTCCTCCCAGTATATCCCAGTTTCCTCCCAGTACATCCCAGTAAATCCCAGCTCGCTCCCAGTACATCCCAGTACATCGCAGTACATTCCAGTTCCGTTCCTGTACATCCCAATACATCCCCGTTCCATGCCAGTACATCCCAGTTTCCTACCAGTTCATCCCCGTACATCCCAATTCCCTCCCGGTTCACTACCACTTCTTTCCCAGTGCCTCCCAATACATCCCAGTTCCGTCCCATTACATCCCAGTACATCCCAGTTCCCTCCCAGTACGTCCCAGTTCCCTCCCAGTACATCCCAGGTCCCTCCCAGTACTGGGAGGGACCTGGGATGTACTGGGAGGCACTACAATGTGCGGGGATGCCCTGGGATGTACTGTGGAGGAACTAGGATGTACAGGCTTGTACTGGGTTGTACCGGGTGGAACTGGCAGGGATTTGGGATGTACCAGGATCTACTGGGATGTACTGGGAGGTAACTGTTATGTACTGGGAGTGAACAGGAAGGGAACTGGGACGTACTGGTAGGGAACTGGGATGTACTGTGAGGGAACTGGGATGTACTGTGAGGACACTGGGATGTACTGTTATGTACTGGGAGGGAAGTGTTATGTACTGAGGGGAACTGGTGCGTACTGGGATGTACTGGGATGGAACTGTGAAGTACTGGGATGTACTGGGAGTGAACTGGGAGGGAACTGGTATGTAGTAGGATGTACTGGGTGGGAACTGGGATGTACCAGGATGTACTGGGATGTACTGGGAGGGAACTGGTATGTACTGGGAGGGAACTGGGATGTAGTGGGAGGGAACTGGGAGGGAACTGGTATGTATTGGGAGGGAACTGGGATGTACTGGGACATACTGGCAGGGAACTGGGATGTACTGGGAGGGGATTGGGATGTACTGGGAGGGAACTTGGATGTATTGGGAGGGAAGTGTTATGTACCAAGGGGGAACTGGGACGTACTGGGATGTAGTGGGAGTGAACTGTGAAGTACTGGGATGTACTGGGAGGGAACTTTAAAGTACTGGGATGTACTTAGAGGAAACTGGGAGGCAACTGGCATGTACTGGGATGTACTGGAATGGAACTGGGAGTGAACTGTGTGTGAACTGGGAGGGAACTGGGATGTACTGTGAGGGAACTGGGATGTACTGGGATGTACTGGGAGGGACTGGGAGGGATCTGGGATGTACTGGGCTGCACTGGTAGGGAACTGGGATGTACTGGGAGGAAACTGGAATGTCCCAGTTGACACCCACTTCCCTCCCAGGTTCCTCCCAGTATATCCCAGTTTCCTCCCAGTATATCCCAGTTTCCTCCCAGTACATCCCAGTAAATCCCAGTTCGCTCCCAGTACATCCCAATACATCGCCGTACATTCCAGTTCCGTTCCTGTCCATCCCAATACATCCCCGTTCCATGCCAGTACATCCCAGTTTCCTACCAGTTCATCCCCGTACATCCCAGTTCCCTCCCGGTTCACTACCACTTCTTTCCCAGTGCCTCCCAATACATCCCAGTTCCGTCCCATTACATCTCAGTACATCCCAGTTCCCTCCCAGTACGTCCCAGTTCCCTCCCAGTACTGGGAGGGAACTGGGATGTACTGGGAGGCACTACAATGTGCGGGGATGCCCTGGGATGTACTGTGGAGGAACTAGGAAGTACAGGCTTGTACTGGGTTGTACCGGGTGGAACTGGCAGGGATTTGGGATGTACCAGGATCTACTGGGATGTACTGGGATGTACTGGGAGGTAACTGTTGTGTACTGGGAGTGAACTGGGAGAGAACTGGGATGTACTGGGAGGGACCTGGGATGTACTGGGAGGGACCTGGGATGTACTGGGAGGCACTACAATGTGCGGGGATGCCCTGGGATGTACCGTGGAGGAACTAGGATGTACAGGCTTGTACTGGGTTGTACCGGGTGGAACTGGCAGGGATTTGGGATGTACCAGGATCTACTGGGATGTACTGGGAGGTAACTGTTATGTACTGGGAGTGAACTGGGAGGTAACTGGGACGTACTGGTAGGGAACTGGGACGTACTGTGAGGACACTGGGATGTACTGTTATGTACTGGGAGGGAAGTGTTATGTACTGAGGGGAACTGGTGCGTACTGGGATGTACTGGGAGGGAACTGTGAAGTACTGGGATGTACTGGGAGGGAACTGGGAGGGAACTGGTATGTAGTAGGATGTACTGGGTGGGAACTGGGATGTACTGGGATGTAGTGGGAGGAAACTGGTACGTACTGGGAGGGAACTGGGATGTAGTGGGAGGGAACTGGGAGGGAACTGGTATGTACTGGGAGGGAACTGGGATGTACTGGGATGTACTGGCAGGGAACTGGGATGTACTGGGAGGGGATTGGGATGTATTGGGAGGGAAGTGTTATGTACCAAGGGGGAACTGGGACGTACTGGGATGTAGTGGGAGTGAACTGTGAAGTACTGGGATGTACTGTGAGGGAACTGGGATGTACTGGGAGGGAACTTTAAAGTACTGGGATGTACTTAGAGGAAACTGGGAGGCAACTGGCATGTACTGGGATGTACTGGAATGGAACTGGGAGTGAACTGTGTGTGAACTGGGAGGGAACTGGGATGTACTGTGAGGGAACTGGGATGTACTGGGATGTACTGGGAGGGACTGGGAGGGATCTGGGATGTACTGGGCTGCACTGGTAGGGAACTGGGATGTACTGGGAGGAAACTGGAATGTCCCAGTTGACACCCACTTCCCTCCCAGTTTCCTCCCAGTATATCCCAGTTTCCTCCCAGTATATCCCAGTTTCCTCCCAGTATATCCCAGTAAATCCCAGTTCGCTCCCAGTACATCCCAATACATCGCCGTACATTCCAGTTCCGTTCCTGTCCATCCCAATACATCTCCGTTCCATGCCAGTACATCCCTGTTTCCTATCAGTTCATCCCTGTACATCCCAATTCCCTCCCGGTTCACTACCACTTCTTTCCCAGTTCCGTCCCATTACATCCCAGTTCCGTCCCATTACATCCCAGTTCCGTCCCATTACATCCCAGTACATCCCAGGTCCCTCCCAGTACATCCCAGGTCCCTCCCAGTACTGGGAGGGAACTGGGATGTACTGGGAGGCACTACAATGTGCGGGGATGCCCTGGGATGTACTGTGGAGGAACTAGGATGTACAGGCTTGTACTGGGTTGTACCGGGTGGAACTGGCAGGGATTTGGGATGTACCAGGATCTACTGGGATGTACTGGGAGGTAACTGTTATGTACTGGGAAGGAACAGGGAGGGAACTGGGATGTACTGGTAGGGAACTGGGATGTACTGGGAGGGAACTGGGACGTACTGTGAGGATACTGGGATGTACTGGTATGTACTGGGAGGGAAGTGTTATGTACTGAGGGGAACTGGGACGTACTGGGATGTACTGGGAGGGAACTGTGAAGTACTGGGATGTACTGGGAGTGAACTGGGAGGGAACTGGTATGTAGTAGGATGTACTGGGTGGGAACTGGGATGTACCAGGATGTACTGGGATGTAGTGGGAGGGAACTGGTATGTACTGGGAGGGAACTGGGATGTACTGGGATGTAGTGGGAGGGAACTGGGAGGGAACTGGGAGGGAACTGGTATGTACTGGGAGGGAACTGGGATGTACTGGGACATACTGGCAGGGAACTGGGATGTACTGGGAGGGGATTGGGACGGACTGGGAGGGAACTGGGATGTACTGGGCTGCACTGGTAGGGAACTGGGATGTACTGGGAGGAAACTGGAATGTCCCAGTTGACACCCACTTCCCTCCCAATGCCTCCCAGTATATCCCAGTTTCCTCCCAGTATATCCCAGTTTCCTCCCAGTACATCCCAGTAAATCCCAGCTCGCTGCCAGTACATGCCAATACATCGCTGTACATTCCAGTTCTGTTCCTGTACATCCCAATACATCCCCGTTCCATGCCAGTACATCCCAGTTCCCTACCAGTTCATCCCCGTACATCCCAATTCCCTCCCGGTTCACTACCACTTCTTTCCCAGTGCCTCCCAATACATCCCAGTTCCGTCCCATTACATCCCAGTACATCCCAGTTCCCTCCCAGTACTGGGAGGGACCTGGGATGTACTGGGAGGCACTACAATGTGCGGGGATGCCCTGGGATGTACTGTGGAGGAACTAGGATGTACAGGCTTGTACTGGGTTGTACCGGGTGGAACTGGCAGGGATTTGGGATGTACCAGGATCTACTGGGATGTACTGGGAGGTAACTGTTATGTACTGGGAAGGAACAGGGAGGGAACTGTGATGTACTGGTAGGGAACTGGGATGTACTGGTAGGGAACTGGGATGTACTGTGAGGACACTGGGATGTACTGTTATGTACTGGGAGGGAAGTGTTATGTACTGAGGGGAACTGGGACGTACTGGGATGTACTGGGATGGAACTGTGAAATACTGGGATGTACTGGGAGTGAACTGGGAGGGAACTGGTATGTAGTAGGATGTACTGGGTGGGAACTGGGATGTACCAGGATGTACTGGGATGTACTGGGAGGGAACTGGTATGTACTGGGAGGGAACTGGGATGTACTGGGACATACTGGCAGGGAACTGGGATGTACTGGGAGGGGATTGGGACGGACTGGGAGGGAACTGGGATGTACTGGGCTGCACTGGTAGGGAACTGGGATGTACTGGGAGGAAACTGGAATGTCCCAGTTGACACCCACTTCCCTCCCAATGCCTCCCAGTATATCCCAGTTTCCTCCCAGTATATCCCAGTTTCCTCCCAGTACATCCCAGTAAATCCCAGCTCGCTGCCAGTACATCCCAGTACATCGCAGTACATTCCAGTTCCGTTCCTGTACATCCCAATACATCCCCGTTCCATGCCAGTACATCCCAGTTCCCTACCAGTTCATCCCCGTACATCCCAATTCCCTCCCGGTTCACTACCACTTCTTTCCCAGTTCCGTCCCATTACATCCCAGTTCCCTCCCATTACATCCCAGTACATCCCAGGTCCCTCCCAGTACATCCCAGGTCCCTCCCAGTACTGGGAGGGAACTGGGATGTACTGGGAGGCACTACAATGTGCGGGGATGCCCTGGGATGTACTGTGGAGGAACTAGGATGTACAGGCTTGTACTGGGTTGTACCGGGTGGAACTGGCAGGGATTTGGGATGTACCAGGATGTACTGGGATGTACTGGGAGGTAACTGTTATGTACTGGGAGTGAACTGGGAGGTAACTGGGACGTACTGGTAGGGAACTGGGATGTACTGTGAGGGAACTGGGACGTACTGTGAGGACACTGGGATGTACTGTTATGTACTGGGAGGGAAGTGTTATGTACTGAGGGGAACTGGGACGTACTGGGATGTACTGGGAGGGAACTGTGAAGTACTGGGATGTACTGGGAGTGAACTGGGAGGGAACTGGTATGTAGTAGGATGTACTGGGTGGGAACTGGGATGTACCAGGATGTACTGGGATGTAGTGGGAGGGAACTGGTATGTACTGGGAGGGAACTGGGATGTACTGGGATGTAGTGGGAGGGAACTGGGAGGGAACTGGGATGTACTGGGAGGGAACTGGGATGTACTGGGACATACTGGCAGGGAACTGGGATGTACTGGGAGGGGATTGGGACGGACTGGGAGGGAACTGGGATGTACTGGGCTGCACTGGTAGGGAACTGGGATGTACTGGGAGGAAACTGGAATGTCCCAGTTGACACCCACTTCCCTCCCAATGCCTCCCAGTATATCCCCGTTTCCTCCCAGTATATCCCAGTTTCCTCCCAGTACATCCCAGTAAATCCCAGCTCGCTGCCAGTACATGCCAATACATCGCTGTACATTCCAGTTCCGTTCCTGTACATCCCAATACATCCCCGTTCCATGCCAGTACATCCCAGTTCCCTACCAGTTCATCCCCGTACATCCCAATTCCCTCCCGGTTCACTACCACTTCTTTCCCAGTGCCTCCCAATACATCCCAGTTCCGTCCCATTACATCCCAGTACATCCCAGGTCCCTCCCAGTACTGGGAGGGAACTGGGATGTACTGGGAGGCACTACAATGTGCGGGGATGCCCTGGGATGTACTGTGGAGGAACTAGGATGTACAGGCTTGTACTGGGTTGTACCGGGTGGAACTGGCAGGGATTTGGGATGTACCAGGATCTACTGGGATGTACTGGGAGGTAACTGTTATGTACTGGGAGTGAACTGGGAGGTAACTGGGACGTACTGGTAGGGAACTGGGATGTACTGTGAGGGAACTGGGACGTACTGTGAGGACACTGGGATGTACTGTTATGTACTGGGAGGGAAGTGTTATGTACTGAGGGGAACTGGTGCGTACTGGGATGTACTGGGAGGAAACTGGAATGTCCCAGTTGACACCCACTTCCCTCCCAGGTTCCTCCCAGTATATCCCAGTTTCCTCCCAGTATATCCCAGTTTCCTCCCAGTACATCCCAGTAAATCCCAGTTCGCTCCCAGTACATCCCAATACATCGCCGTACATTCCAGTTCCGTTCCTGTCCATCCCAATACATCCCCGTTCCATGCCAGTACATCCCAGTTTCCTACCAGTTCATCCCCGTACATCCCAGTTCCCTCCCGGTTCACTACCACTTCTTTCCCAGTGCCTCCCAATACATCCCAGTTCCGTCCCATTACATCTCAGTACATCCCAGTTCCCTCCCAGTACGTCCCAGTTCCCTCCCAGTACATCCCAGTTCCCTCCCAGTACTGGGAGGGAACTGGGATGTACTGGGAGGCACTACAATGTGCGGGGATGCCCTGGGATGTACTGTGGAGGAACTAGGAAGTACAGGCTTGTACTGGGTTGTACCGGGTGGAACTGGCAGGGATTTGGGATGTACCAGGATCTACTGGGATGTACTGGGATGTACTGGGAGGTAACTGTTGTGTACTGGGAGTGAACTGGGAGAGAACTGGGATGTACTGGGAGGGAACTGGGATGTACTGGGAGGGACCTGGGATGTACTGGGAGGGACCTGGGATGTACTGGGAGGCACTACAATGTGCGGGGATGCCCTGGGATGTACTGTGGAGGAACTAGGATGTACAGGCTTGTACTGGGTTGTACCGGGTGGAACTGGCAGGGATTTGGGATGTACCAGGATCTACTGGGATGTACTGGGATGTACTGGGAGGTAACTGTTATGTACTGGGAAGGAACTGGGAGGGAACTGGGACGTACTGGGAGGGAACTGGGATGTACTGTGAGGGAACTGGGACGTACTGTGAGGACACTGGGATGTACTGTTATGTACTGGGAGGGAAGTGTTATGTACTGAGGGGAACTGGTGCGTACTGGGATGTACTGGGATGGAACTGTGAAGTACTGGGATGCACTGGGAGTGAACTGGGAGGGAACTGGTATGTAGTAGGATGTACTGGGTGGGAACTGGGATGTACTGGGAGGTAACTGGGATGTACTGGGAGGGAACTGGTATGTACTGGGAGGGAACTGGGATGTAGTGGGAGGGAACTGGGAGGGAACTGGGATGTACTGGGAGGAAACTGGTATGTACTGGGAGGGAACTGGGATGTACTGGGAGGGAACTTTGAAGTACTGGGATGTACTTAGAGGAAACTGGGAGGCAACTGGCATGTACTGGGATGTACTGGAATGGAACTGGGAGTGAACTGTGTGTGAACTGGGAGGGAACTGGGATATACTGGGAGGGACTGGGAGGGATCTGGGATGTACTGGGAGGGAACTGGTATGTAGTAGGATGTACTGGGTGGGAACTGGGATGTACCGGGATGTACTGGGATGTAGTGGGAGGGAACTGGGAGGGAACTGGGATGTACTGGGAGGGAACTGGTATGTACTGGGAGGGAACTGGTATGTACTGGGAGGGAACTTGGATGTACTGGGACATACTGGCAGGGAACTGGGATGTACTGGGAGGGGATTGGGACGGACTGGGAGGGAACTGGGATGTACTGGGCTGCACTGGTAGGGAACTGGGATGTACTGGGAGGAAACTGGAATGTCCCAGTTGACACCCACTTCCCTCCCAATGCCTCCCAGTATATCCCAGTTTCCTCCCAGTATATCCCAGTTTCCTCCCAGTATATCCCAGTTTCCTCCCAGTACATCCCAGTAAATCCCAGTTCGCTCCGAGTACATGCCAATACATTGCTGTACATTCCAGTTCTGTTCCTGTCCATCCCAATACATCCCCGTTCCATGCCAGTACATTCCAGTTCCCTACCAGTTCATCCCCGTACATCCCAATTCCCTCCCGGTTCGCTACCACTTCTTTCCCAGTGCCTCCCAATACATCCCAGTTCCGTCCCATTACATCCCAGTACATCCCAGGTCCCTCCCAGTACATCCCAGGTCCCTCCCAGTACATCCCAGGTCCCTCCCCGTTAATCCTAGGTCCCTCCCAGTACTGGGAGGGAACTGGGATGTACTGGGAGGCACTACAATGTGCGGGGATGCCCTGGGATGTACTGTGGAGGAACTAGGATGTACAGGCTTGTACTGGGTAAATACCGGGTGGAACTGGCAGGGATTTCGGATGTACCAGGATCTACTAGGATGTACTGGGAGGTAACTGTTATGTACTGGGAGTGAACTGGGAGGGAACTGGTATGTACTGGGAGGGAACTGGGACGTACCGTGAGGACACTGGGATGTACTGGTATGTACTGGGAGGGAAGTGTGAAGTACTGGGATGTACTGGGAGTGAACTGGGAGGGAACTGGTATGTAGTGGGATGTACCAGGATGTACTGGGAGGGAACTGGGATGTACTGTGAGGGAACTGAGATGTACTGGGATGTAGTGGGAGGGAACTGGGAGGGAACTGGGATGTACTGGGAGGAAACTGGAATGTCCCAGTTGACACCCACTTCCCTCCCAATGCCTCCCAGTATATCCCAGTTTCCTCCCAGTATATCCCAGTTTCCTCCCAGCACATCCCAGTAAATCCCAGCTCGCTGCCAGTACATGCCAATACATCGCTGTACATTCCAGTTCTGTTCCTGTACATCCCAATACATCCCCGTTCCATGCCAGTACATCCCAGTTTCCTACCAGTTCATCCCCGTACATCCCAATTCCCTCCCGGTTCACTACCACTTCTTTCCCAGTGCCTCCCAATACATCCCAGTTCCGTCCCATTACATCCCAGTACGTCCCAGTTCCCTCCCAGTACATCCCAGGTCCCTCCCAGTACTGGGAGGGACCTGGGATGTACTGGGAGGCACTACAATGTGCGGGGATGCCCTGGGATGTACTGTGGAGGAACTAGGATGTACAGGCTTGTACTGGGTTGTACCGGGTGGAACTGGCAGGGATTTGGGATGTACCAGGATCTACTGGGATGTACTGGTATGTACTGGGAGGTAACTGTTATGTACTGGGAAGGAACAGGGAGGGAACTGGTATGTACTGGGAGGAAACTGGGATGTACTGTGAGGGAACTGGGACGTACTGTGAGGACACTGGGATGTACTGTTATGTACTGGGAGGGAAGTGTTATGTACTGAGGGGAACTGGGACGTACTGGGATGTACTGGGAGGGAACTGTGAAGTACTGGGATGTACTGGGAGTGAACTGGGAGGGAACTGGTATGTAGTAGGATGTACTGGGTGGGAACTGGGATGTACCAGGATGTACTGGGATGTAGTGGGAGGGAACTGGTATGTACTGGGAGGGAACTGGGATGTACTGGGATGTAGTGGGAGGGAACTGGGAGGGAACTGGGATGTACTGGGAGGGAACTGGTATGTACTGGGAGGGAACTGGGATGTACTGGGACATACTGGCAGGGAACTGGGATGTACTGGGAGGGGATTGGGACGGACTGGGAGGGAACTGGGATGTACTGGGAGGGAACTGGGATGTACTGGGACATACTGGCAGGGAACTGGGATGTACTGGGAGGGGATTGGGACGGACTGGGAGGGAACTGGGATGTACTGGGGTGCACTGGTAGGGAACTGGGATGTACTGGGAGGAAACTGGAATGTCCCAGTTGACACCCACTTCCCTCCCAATGCCTCCCAGTATATCCCAGTTTCCTCCCAGTATATCCCAGTTTCCTCCCAGTATATCCCAGTTTCCTCCCAGTACATCCCAGTAAATCCCAGCTCGCTGCCAGTACATGCCAATACATCGCTGTACATTCCAGTTCTGTTCCTGTACATCCCAGTACATCCCAGTTTCCTACCAGTTCATCCCCGTACATCCCAGTTCCCTCCCGGTTCACTACCACTTCTTTCCCAGTGCCTCCCATTACATCCCAGTTCCGTCCCATTACATCCCAGTACATCTCAGTTCCCTACCAGTACGTCCCAGGTCCCTCCCAGCACATCCCAGGTCCCTCCCAGTACTGGGAGGGAACTGGGATGTACTGGGAGGCACTACAATGTGCGGGGATGCCCTGGGATGTACTGTGGAGGAACTAGGATGTACAGGCTTGTACTGGGTTGTACCGGGTGGAACTGGCAGGGATTTGGGATGTACCAGGATCTACTGGGATGTACTGGGATGTACTGGGAGGTAACTGTTGTGTACTGGGAGTGAACTGGGATGTACTGGGAGGGAACTGGGATGTACTGTGAGGACACTGGGATGTACTGGTATGTACTGGGAGGGAAGTGTTATGTACTGAGGGGAACTGGGACGTACTGGGACGTGCTGGGAGGGAAGTATGAAGTATTGGGATGTACTTAGAGGGAACTGGGATGTACTGGGAGGGAACTGGGAGTGAACTGGGAGGGAACTGTGAAGTACTGGGATGTACTGGGAGGGAACTGGTGTGTACTGGGAGGGAACTGGGATGTACTGGGTGGAAAGTGTTGGGAATTGGGATGTAGTGGGAGGGAACTGGGATGGACTGGGAGGGAACTGGGATGTAGTGGGACATACTGGGAGGGAACTGGGATGTACTGGGGTGTACTGGGAGGGAACTGTTATGTACCGAGGGGGAACTGGGATGTACTGGGAGTGAACTGTGAAGTACTGGGATGTACTTAGAGGGAAGTGGGAGGGAACTTGGATGTAGTGGGAGGGAACTGGGGTTTACTTGGAGGAAAGTGGCATGTACTAGGCTGTACTGGAATGGAACTGGGAGTGAACTGTGTGTGAACTGTGAGGGAACTGGGATGTACTGTGAGGGAACTGGGATGTACTGGGATGTACTGGGACGGACTGGGAGGGAACTGGGATGTACTGGGAGGGATCTGGGATGTACTGGGCTGCACTGGTAGGGAACTGGGATGTACTGGGAGGAAACTGGAATGTCCCAGTTGACACCCACTTCCCTCCCAATGCCTCCCAGTATATCCCAGTTTCCTCCCAGTACATCCCAGTAAATCCCAGCTCGCTGCCAGTACATGCCAGTACATCGCAGTACATTCCAGTTCCGTTCCTGTACATCCCAATACATCCCCGTTCCATGCCAGTACATCCCAGTTCCCTACCAGTTCATCCCCGTACATCCCAATTCCCTCCCGGTTCACTACCACTTCTTTCCCAGTTCCGTCCCATTACATCCCAGTTCCGTCCCATTACATCCAAGCACATCCCAGTTCCCTCCCAGTACATCCCAGGTCCCTCCCAGCACATCCCAGGTCCCTCCCAGTACTGGGAGGGAACTGGGATGTACTGGGAGGCACTACAATGTGCGGGGATGCCCTGGGATGTACTGTGGAGGAACTAGGATGTACAGGCTTGTACTGGGTTGTACCGGGTGGAACTGGCAGGGATTTGGGATGTACCAGGATGTACTGGGATGTACTGGGAGGTAACTGTTATGTACTGGGAAGGAACAAGGAGGGAACTGGGATGTACTGGTAGGGAACTGGGATGTACTGTGAGGGAACTGGGACGTACTGTGAGGACACTGGGATGTACTGGTATGTACTGGGAGGGAAGTGTTATGTACTGAGGGGAACTGGGACGTACTGGGATGTACTGGGAGGGAACTGTGAAGTACTGGGATGTACTGGGAGTGAACTGGGAGGGAACTGGTATGTAGTAGGATGTACTGGGTGGGAACTGGGATGTACCAGGATGTACTGGGATGTACTGGGAGGGAACTGGTATGTACTGGGAGGGAACTGGGATGTACTGGGATGTAGTGGGAGGGAACTGGGAGGGAACTGGTATGTACTGGGAGGGAACTGGGATGTACTGGGAAATACTGGCAGGGAACTGGGATGTACTGGGAGGGGATTGGGACGGACTGGGAGGGAACTGGGATGTACTGGGCTGCACTGGTAGGGAACTGGGATGTACTGGGAGGAAACTGGAATGTCCCAGTTGACACCCACTTCCCTCCCAATGCCTCCCAGTATATCCCAGTTTCCTCCCAGTATATCCCAGTTTCCTCCCAGTACATCCCAGTAAATCCCAGCTCGCTCCCAGTACATCCCAGTACATCGCAGTACATTCCAGTTCCGTTCCTGTACATCCCAATACATCCCCGTTCCATGCCAGTACATCCCAGTTCCCTACCAGTTCATCCCCGTACATCCCAATTCCCTCCCGGTTCACTACCACTTCTTTCCCAGTGCCTCCCAATACATCCCAGTTCCCTCCCATTACATCCCAGTACATCCCAGTTCCCTCCCAGTACGTCCCAGTTCCCTCCCAGTACATCCCAGGTCCCTCCCAGTACTGGGAGGGAACTGGGATGTACTGGGAGGCACTACAATGTGCGGGGATGCCCTGGGATGTACTGTGGAGGAACTAGGATGTACAGGCTTGTACTGGGTTGTACCGGGTGGAACTGGCAGGGATTTGGGATGTACCAGGATCTACTGGGATGTACTGGGATGTACTGGGAGGTAACTGTTATGTACTGGTAGTGAACAGGGAGGGAACTGGGACGTACTGGTAGGGAACTGGGATGTACTGTGAGGGAACTGGGATGTACTGTGAGGACACTGGGATGTACTGTTATGTACTGGGAGGGAAGTGTTATGTACTGAGGGGAACTGGTGCGTACTGGGATGTACTGGGATGGAACTGTGAAGTACTGGGATGTAATGGGAGTGAACTGGGAGGGAACTGGTATGTAGTAGGATGTACTGGGTGGGAACTGGGATGTACCAGGATGTACTGGTATGTACTGGGAGGGAACTGGTATGTACTGGGAGGGAACTGGGATGTAGTGGGAGGGAACTGGGAGGGAAATGGGATGTACTGGGAGGGAACTGGGATGTACTGGGAGGGAACTGGGATGTACTGGGACATACTGGCAGGGAACTGGGATGTACTGGGAGGGGATTGGGACGGACTGGGAGGGAACTGGGATGTACTGGGCTGCACTGGTAGGGAACTGGGATGTACTGGGAGGAAACTGGAATGTCCCAGTTGACACCCACTTCCCTCCCAATGCCTCCCAGTATATCCCAGTTTCCTCCCAGTATATCCCAGTTTCCTCCCAGTACATCCCAGTAAATCCCAGCTCGCTGCCAGTACATGCCAATACATCGCTGTACATTCCAGTTCTGTTCCTGTACATCCCAATACATCCCCGTTCCATGCCAGTACATCCCAGTTCCCTACCAGTTCATCCCCGTACATCCCAATTCCCTCCCGGTTCACTACCACTTCTTTCCCAGTTCTGTCCCATTACATCCCAGTTCCGTCCCATTACATCCCAGTACATCCCAGGTCCCTCCCAGTACATCCCAGGTCCCTCCCAGTACTGGGAGGGAACTGGGATGTACTGGGAGGCACTACAATGTGCGGGGATGCCCTGGGATGTACTGTGGAGGAACTAGGATGTACAGGCTTGTACTGGGTTGTACCGGGTGGAACTGGCAGGGATTTGGGATGTACCAGGATCTACTGGGATGTACTGGGAGGTAACTGTTATGTACTGGGAGTGAACTGGGAGGTAACTGGGACGTACTGGTAGGGAACTGGGATGTACTGTGAGGGAACTGGGATGTACTGGGAGGGAACTTTAAAGTACTGGGATGTACTTAGAGGAAACTGGGAGGCAACTGGCATGTACTGGGATGTACTGGAATGGAACTGGGAGTGAACTGTGTGTGAACTGGGAGGGAACTGGGATGTACTGTGAGGGAACTGGGATGTACTGGGAGGGACTGGGAGGGATCTGGGATGTACTGGGCTGCACTGGTAGGGAACTGGGATGTACTGGGAGGAAACTGGAATGTCCCAGTTGACACCCACTTCCCTCCCAGTTTCCTCCCTGTATATCCCAGTTTCCTCCCAGTATATCCCAGTTTCCTCCCAGTATATCCCAGTAAATCCCAGTTCGCTCCCAGTACATCCCAATACATCGCCGTACATTCCAGTTCCGTTCCTGTCCATCCCAATACATCCCCGTTCCATGCCAGTACATCCCAGTTTCCTACCAGTTCATCCCCGTACATCCCAATTCCCTCCCGGTTCACTACCACTTCTTTCCCAGTTCCGTCCCATTACATCCCAGTTCCGTCCCATTACATCCCAGTACATCCCAGTTCCCTCCCAGTACATCCCAGGTCCCTCCCAGTACATCCCAGTTCCCTCCCAGTACTGGGAGGGACCTGGGATGTACTGGGAGGCACTACAATGTGCGGGGATGCCCTGGGATGTACTGTGGAGGAACTAGGATGTACAGGCTTGTACTGGGTTGTACCGGGTGGAACTGGCAGGGATTTGGGATGTACCAGGATGTACTGGGATGTACTGGGAGGTAACTGTTATGTACTGGGAAGGAACAGGGAGGTAACTGGGATGTACTGGTAGGGAACTGGGATGTACTGGGAGGGAACTGGGACGTACTGTGAGGACACTGGGATGTACTGGTATGTACTGGGAGGGAAGTGTTATGTACTGAGGGGAACTGGGACGCACTGGGATGTACTGGGAGGGAACTGGGATGTACTGGGATGTACTGGGAGTGAACTGGGAGGGAACTGGTATGTAGTAGGATGTACTGGGTGGGAACTGGGATGTACCAGGATGTACTGGGATGTAGTGGGAGGGAACTGGTATGTACTGGGAGGGAACTGGGATGTACTGGGATGTAGTGGGAGGGAACTGGGAGGGAACTGGGATGTACTGGGAGGGAACTGGGATGTACTGGGACATACTGGCAGGGAACTGGGATGTACTGGGAGGGGATTGGGACGGACTGGGAGGGAACTGGGATGTACTGGGCTGCACTGGTAGGGAACTGGGATGTACTGGGAGGAAACTGGAATGTCCCAGTTGACACCCACTTCCCTCCCAATGCCTCCCAGTATATCCCAGTTTCCTCCCAGTATATCCCAGTTTCCTCCCAGTACATCCCAGTAAATCCCAGCTCGCTGCCAGTACATGCCAATACATCGCTGTACATTCCAGTTCTGTTCCTGTACATCCCAATACATCCCCGTTCCATGCCAGTACATCCCAGTTCCCTACCAGTTCATCCCCGTACATCCCAATTCCCTCCCGGTTCACTACCACTTCTTTCCCAGTGCCTCCCAATACATCCCAGTTCCGTCCCATTACATCCCAGTACATCCCAGGTCCCTCCCAGTACTGGGAGGGAACTGGGATGTACTGGGAGGCTCTACAATGTGCGGGGATGCCCTGGGATGTACTGTGGAGGAACTAGGATGTACAGGCTTGTACTGGGTTGTACCGGGTGGAACTGGCAGGGATTTGGGATGTACCAGGATCTACTGGGATGTACTGGGAGGTAACTGTTATGTACTGGGAAGGAACAGGGAGGGAACTGGGATGTACTGGTAGGGAACTGGGATGTACTGGGAGGGAACTGGGACGTACTGTGAGGACACTGGGATGTACTGTTATGTACTGGGAGGGAAGTGTTATGTACTGAGGGGAACTGGGACGTACTGGGATGTACTGGGAGGGAACTGTGAAGTACTGGGATGTACTGGGAGGGAACTGGGAGGGAACTGGTATGTAGTAGGATGTACTGGGTGGGAACTGGGATGTACCAGGATGTACTGGGATGTACTGGGAGGGAACTGGTATGTACTGGGAGGGAACTGGGATGTACTGGGACATACTGGCAGGGAACTGGGATGTACTGGGAGGGGATTGGGATGGACTGGGAGGGAACTGGGATGTACTGGGCTGCACTGGTAGGGAACTGGGATGTACTGGGAGGAAACTGGAATGTCCCAGTTGACACCCACTTCCCTCCCAATGCCTCCCAGTATATCCCAGTTTCCTCCCAGTACATCCCAGTAAATCCCAGTTTGCTCCCAGTACATCCCAGTACATCGCAGTACATTCCAGTTCCGTTCCTGTACATCCCAATACATCCCCGTTCCATGCCAGTACATCCCAGTTCCCTACCAGTTCATCCCCGTACATCCCAATTCCCTCCCGGTTCACTACCACTTCTTTCCCAGTTCCGTCCCATTACATCCCAGTTCCGTCCCATTACATCCCAGCACATCCCAGTTCCCTCCCAGTACATCCCAGGTCCCTCCCAGTACATACCAGTTCCCTCCCAGTACTGGGAGGGAACTGGGATGTACTGGGAGGCACTACAATGTGCGGGGATGCCCTGGGATGTACTGTGGAGGAACTAGGATGTACAGGCTTGTACTGGGTTGTACCGGGTGGAACTGGCAGGGATTTGGGATGTACCAGGATCTACTGGGATGTACTGGGAGGTAACTGTTATGTACTGGGATGTACTGGGAGGGAACTGGTATGTACTGGGAGGGAACTGGGATGTACTGGGACATACTGGCAGGGAACTGGGATGTACTGGGAGGGGATTGGGACGGACTGGGAGGGAACTGGGATGTACTGGGCTGCACTGGTAGGGAACTGGGATGTACTGGGAGGAAACTGGAATGTCCCAGTTGACACCCACTTCCCTCCCAATGCCTCCCAGTATATCCCAGTTTCCTCCCAGTACATCCCAGTAAATCCCAGCTCGCTGCCAGTACATGCCAATACATCGCTGTACATTCCAGTTCTGTTCCTGTACATCCCAATACATCCCCGTTCCATGCCAGTACATCCCAGTTCCCTACCAGTTAATCCCCGTACATCCCAATTCCCTCCCGGTTCACTACCACTTCTTTCCCAGTTCCGTCCCATTACATCCCAGTTCCGTCCCATTACATCCCAGTACATCCCAGGTCCCTCCCAGTACATCCCAGGTCCCTCCCAGTACATCCCAGTTCCCTCCCAGTACTGGGAGGGAACTGGGATGTACTGGGAGGCACTACAATGTGCGGGGATGCCCTGGGATGTACTGTGGAGGAACTAGGATGTACAGGCTTGTACTGGGTTGTACCGGGTGGAACTGGCAGGGATTTGGGATGTACCAGGATCTACTGGGATGTACTGGGAGGTAACTGTTATGTACTGGGAAGGAACAGGGAGGGAACTGGGATGTACTGGTAGGGAACTGGGATGTACTGTGAGGGAACTGGGACGTACTGTGAGGACACTGGGATGTACTGTTATGTACTGGGAGGGAAGTGTTATGTACTGAGGGGAACTGGTGCGTACTGGGATGTACTGGGATGGAACTGTGAAGTACTGGGATGTACTGGGAGTGAACTGGGAGGGAACTGGTATGTAGTAGGATGTACTGGGTGGGAACTGGGATGTACCAGGATGTACTGGGATGTACTGGGAGGGAACTGGTATGTACTGGGAGGGAACTGGGATGTACTGGGAGGGAACTGGGATGTACTGGGATGTACTGGGAGGGAACTGGGATGTACTGGGAGGGGATTGGGATGTACTGGGAGGGAACTTGGATGTATTGGGAGGGAAGTGTTATGTACCACGGGGGAACTGGGACGTACTGGGATGTAGTGGGAGTGAACTGTGAAGTACTGGGATGTACTGTGAGGGAACTGGGATGTACTGGGAGGGAACTTTAAAGTACTGGGATGTACTGGGATGTACTTAGAGGAAACTGGGAGGCAACTGGCATGTACTGGGATGTACTGGAATGGAACTGGGAGTGAACTGTGTGTGAACTGGGAGGGAACTGGGATGTACTGTGAGGGAACTGGGATGTACTGGGATGTACTGGGAGGGACTGGGAGGGATCTGGGATGTACTGGGCTGCACTGGTAGGGAACTGGGATGTACTGGGAGGAAACTGGAATGTCCCAGTTGACACCCACTTCCCTCCCAATGCCTCCCAGTATATCCCAGTTTCCTCCCAGTATATCCCAGTTTCCTCCCAGTATATCCCACTAAATCCCAGTTTGCTCCCAGTACATCCCAATACATCGCCGTACATTCCAGTTCCGTTCCTGTACATCCCAATACATCCCCGTTCCATGCCAGTACATCCCAGTTCCCTACCAGTTCATCCCCGTACATCCCAATTCCCTCCCGGTTCACTACCACTTCTTTCCCAGTTCCGTCCCATTACATCCCAGTTCCGTCCCATTACATCCCAGTTCCGTCCCATTACATCCCAGTACATCCCAGGTCCCTCCCAGTACATCCCAGGTCCCTCCCAGTACTGGGAGGGAACTGGGATGTACTGGGAGGCACTACAATGTGCGGGGATGCCCTGGGATGTACTGTGGAGGAACTAGGATGTACAGGCTTGTACTGGGTTGTACCGGGTGGAACTGGCAGGGATTTGGGATGTACCAGGATCTACTGGGATGTACTGGGAGGTAACTGTTATGTACTGGGAGTGAACTGGGAGGTAACTGGGACGTACTGGTAGGGAACTGGGATGTACTGTGAGGGAACTGGGACGTACTGTGAGGACACTGGGATGTACTGTTATGTACTGGGAGGGAAGTGTTATGTACTGAGGGGAACTGGGACGTACTGGGATGTACTGGGAGGGAACTGTGAAGTACTGGGATGTACTGGGAGTGAACTGGGAGGGAACTGGTATGTAGTAGGATGTACTGGGTGGGAACTGGGATGTACCAGGATGTACTGGGATGTAGTGGGAGGGAACTGGTATGTACTGGGAGGGAACTGGGATGTACTGGGATGTAGTGGGAGGGAACTGGGAGGGAACTGGTATGTACTGGGAGGGAACTGGGATGTACTGGGACATACTGGCAGGGAACTGGGATGTACTGGGAGGGGATTGGGACGGACTGGGAGGGAACTGGGATGTACTGGGCTGCACTGGTAGGGAACTGGGATGTACTGGGAGGAAACTGGAATGTCCCAGTTGACACCCACTTCCCTCCCAATGCCTCCCAGTATATCCCCGTTTCCTCCCAGTATATCCCAGTTTCCTCCCAGTACATCCCAGTAAATCCCAGCTCGCTGCCAGTACATGCCAATACATCGCTGTACATTCCAGTTCCGTTCCTGTACATCCCAATACATCCCCGTTCCATGCCAGTACATCCCAGTTCCCTACCAGTTCATCCCCGTACATCCCAATTCCCTCCCGGTTCACTACCACTTCTTTCCCAGTGCCTCCCAATACATCCCAGTTCCGTCCCATTACATCCCAGTACATCCCAGGTCCCTCCCAGTACTGGGAGGGATCTGGGATGTACTGGGAGGCACTACAATGTGCGGGGATGCCCTGGGATGTACTGTGGAGGAACTAGGATGTACAGGCTTGTACTGGGTTGTACCGGGTGGAACTGGCAGGGATTTGGGATGTACCAGGATCTACTGGGATGTACTGGGAGGTAACTGTTATGTACTGGGAAGGAACTGGGAGGTAACTGGGACGTACTGGTAGGGAACTGGGATGTACTGTGAGGGAACTGGGACGTACTGTGAGGACACTGGGATGTACTGTTATGTACTGGGAGGGAAGTGTTATGTACTGAGGGGAACTGGTGCGTACTGGGATGTACTGGGATGGAACTGTGAAGTACTGGGATGTAGTGGGAGTGAACTGGGAGGGAACTGGTATGTAGTAGGATGTACTGGGTGGGAACTGGGATGTACCAGGATGTACTGGGATGTACTGGGAGGGAACTGGTATGTACTGGGAGGGAACTGGGATGTACTGGGAGGGAACTGGGATGTACTGGGATGTACTGGCAGGGAACTGGGATGTACTGGGAGGGGATTGGGATGTACTGGGAGGGAACTTGGATGTATTGGGAGGGAAGTGTTATGTACCACGGGGGAACTGGGACGTACTGGGATGTAGTGGGAGTGAACTGTGAAGTACTGGGATGTACTGTGAGGGAACTGGGATGTACTGGGAGGGAACTTTAAAGTACTGGGATGTACTTAGAGGAAACTGGGAGGCAACTGGCATGTACTGGGATGTACTGGAATGGAACTGGGAGTGAACTGTGTGTGAACTGGGAGGGAACTGGGATGTACTGTGAGGGAACTGGGATGTACTGGGATGTACTGGGAGGGACTGGGAGGGATCTGGGATGTACTGGGCTGCACTGGTAGGGAACTGGGATGTACTGGGAGGAAACTGGAATGTCCCAGTTGACACCCACTTCCCTCCCAGTTTCCTCCCAGTATATCCCAGTAAATCCCAGTTCGCTCCCAGTACATCCCAATACATCGCCGTACATTCCAGTTCCGTTCCTGTCCATCCCAATACATCCCCGTTCCATGCCAGTACATCCCAGTTTCCTACCAGTTCATCCCCGTACATCCCAATTCCCTCCCGGTTCACTACCACTTCTTTCCCAGTTCCGTCCCATTACATCCCAGTTCCGTCCCATTACATCCCAGTACATCCCAGTTCCCTCCCAGTACATCCCAGGTCCCTCCCAGTACTGGGAGGGACCTGGGATGTACTGGGAGGCACTACAATGTGCGGGGATGCCCTGGGATGTACTGTGGAGGAACTAGGATGTACAGGCTTGTACTGGGTTGTACCGAGTGGAACTGGCAGGGATTTGGGATGTACCAGGATCTACTGGGATGTACTGGGAGGTAACTGTTATGTACTGGGAAGGAACAGGGAGGTAACTGGGACGTACTGGTAGGGAACTGGGATGTACTGTGAGGGAACTGAGACGTACTGTGAGGACACTGGGATGTACTGGTATGTACTGGGAGGGAAGTGTTATGTACTGAGGGGAACTGGGACGCACTGGGATGTACTCGGAGGGAACTGTGAAGTACTGGGATGTACTGGGAGTGAACTGGGAGGGAACTGGTATGTAGTAGGATGTACTGGGTGGGAACTGGGATGTACCAGGATGTACTGGGATGTAGTGGGAGGGAACTGGTATGTACTGGGAGGGAACTGGGATGTACTGGGATGTAGTGGGAGGGAACTGGGAGGGAACTGGTATGTACTGGGAGGGAACTGGGATGTACTGGGACATACTGGCAGGGAACTGGGATGTACTGGGAGGGGATTGGGACGGACTGGGAGGGAACTGGGATGTACTGGGCTGCACTGGTAGGGAACTGGGATGTACTGGGAGGAAACTGGAATGTCCCAGTTGACACCCACTTCCCTCCCAATGCCTCCCAGTATATCCCAGTTTCCTCCCAGTATATCCCAGTTTCCTCCCAGTACATCCCAGTAAATCCCAGCTCGCTGCCAGTACATGCCAATACATCGCTGTACATTCCAGTTCTGTTCCTGTACATCCCAATACATCCCCGTTCCATGCCAGTACATCCCAGTTCCCTACCAGTTCATCCCCGTACATCCCAATTCCCTCCCGGTTCACTACCACTTCTTTCCCAGTGCCTCCCAATACATCCCAGTTCCGTCCCATTACATCCCAGTACATCCCAGGTCCCTCCCAGTACTGGGAGGGAACTGGGATGTACTGGGAGGCTCTACAATGTGCAGGGATGCCCTGGGATGTACTGTGGAGGAACTAGGATGTACAGGCTTGTACTGGGTTGTACCGGGTGGAACTGGCAGGGATTTGGGATGTACCAGGATCTACTGGGATGTACTGGGAGGTAACTGTTATGTACTGGGAGTGAACTGGGAGGGAACTGGGATGTACTGGTAGGGAACTGGTATGTACTGGGAGGGAACTGGGATGTACTGGGACATACTGGCAGGGAACTGGGATGTACTGGGAGGGGATTGGGACGGACTGGGAGGGAACTGGGATGTACTGGGCTGCACTGGTAGGGAACTGGGATGTACTGGGAGGAAACTGGAATGTCCCAGTTGACACCCACTTCCCTCCCAATGCCTCCCAGTATATCCCAGTTTCCTCCCAGTATATCCCAGTTTCCTCCCAGTACATCCCAGTAAATCCCAGCTCGCTGCCAGTACATGCCAATACATCGCTGTACATTCCAGTTCTGTTCCTGTACATCCCAATACATCCCCGTTCCATGCCAGTACATCCCAGTTCCCTACCAGTTCATCCCCGTACATCCCAATTCCCTCCCGGTTCACTACCACTTCTTTCCCAGTTCCGTCCCATTACATCCCAGTTCCGTCCCATTACATCCCAGCACATCCCAGTTCCCTCCCAGTACATCCCAGGTCCCTCCCAGTACTGGGAGGGAACTGGGATGTACTGGGAGGCACTACAATGTGCGGGGATGCCCTGGGATGTACTGTGGAGGAACTAGGATGTACAGGCTTGTACTGGGTTGTACCGGGTGGAACTGGCAGGGATTTGGGATGTACCAGGATCTACTGGGATGTACTGGGAGGTAACTGTTATGTACTGGGAGTGAACTGGGAGGTAACTGGGACGTACTGGTAGGGAACTGGGATGTACTGTGAGGGAACTGGGACGTACTGTGAGGACACTGGGATGTACTGTTATGTACTGGGAGGGAAGTGTTATGTACTGAGGGGAACTGGTGCGTACTGGGATGTACTGGGATGGAACTGTGAAGTACTGGGATGTACTGGGAGTGAACTGGGAGGGAACTGGTATGTAGTAGGATGTACTGGGTGGGAACTGGGATGTACCAGGATGTACTGGGATGTAGTGGGAGGGAACTGGTATGTACTGGGAGGGAACTGGGATGTACTGGGATGTACTGGCAGGGAACTGGGATGTACTGGGAGGGGATTGGGATGTACTGGGAGGGAACTTGGATGTATTGGGAGGGAAGTGTTATGTACCACGGGGGAACTGGGACGTACTGGGATGTAGTGGGAGTGAACTGTGAAGTACTGGGATGTACTGTGAGGGAACTGGGATGTACTGGGAGGGAACTTTAAAGTACTGGGATGTACTTAGAGGAAACTGGGAGGCAACTGGCATGTACTGGGATGTACTGGAATGGAACTGGGAGTGAACTGTGTGTGAACTGGGAGGGAACTGGGATGTACTGTGAGGGAACTGGGATGTACTGGGATGTACTGGGAGGGACTGGGAGGGATCTGGGATGTACTGGGCTGCACTGGTAGGGAACTGGGATGTACTGGGAGGAAACTGGAATGTCCCAGTTGACACCCACTTCCCTCCCAGTTTCCTCCCAGTATATCCCAGTTTCCTCCCAGTATATCCCAGTTTCCTCCCAGTATATCCCAGTAAATCCCAGTTCGCTCCCAGTACATCCCAATACATCGCCGTACATTCCAGTTCCGTTCCTGTCCATCCCAATACATCCCCGTTCCATGCCAGTACATCCCAGTTTCCTACCAGTTCATACCCGTACATCCCAATTCCCTCCCGGTTCACTACCACTTCTTTCCCAGTTCCGTCCCATTACATCCCAGTTCCGTCCCAGTACATCCCAGTTTCCTCCCAGTTCCCTCCCACTACATCCCAGTACATCCCAGTTCCCTCCCAGTACATCCCAGTTCCCTCCCAGTACATCCCAGGTCCCTCCCAGTACATCCCAGTTCCCTCCCAGTACTGGGAGGGAACTGGGATGTACTGGGAGGCACTACAATGTGCGGGGATGCCCTGGGATGTACTGTGGAGGAACTAGGATGTACAGGCTTGTACTGGGTGGTACCGGGTGGAACTGGCAGGGATTTGGGATGTACCAGGATCTACTGGGATGTACTGGGAGGTAACTGTTATGTACTGGGAAGGAACAGGGAGGTAACTGGGATGTACTGGGCTGCACTGGTAGGGAACTGGGATGTACTGGGAGGAAACTGGAATGTCCCAGTTGACACCCACTTCCCTCCCAATGCCTCCCAGTATATCCCAGTTTCCTCCCAGTATATCCCAGTTTCCTCCCAGTACATCCCAGTAAATCCCAGCTCGCTGCCAGTACATGCCAATACATCGCTGTACATTCCAGTTCTGTTCCTGTACATCCCAATACATCCCCGTTCCATGCCAGTACATCCCAGTTCCCTACCAGTTCATCCCCGTACATCCCAATTCCCTCCCGGTTCACTACCACTTCTTTCCCAGTTCCGTCCCATTACATCCCAGTTCCGTCCCATTACATCCCAGCACATCCCAGTTCCCTCCCAGTACATCCCAGGTCCCTCCCAGTACTGGGAGGGACCTGGGATGTACTGGGAGGCACTACAATGTGTGGGGATGCCCTGGGATGTACTGTGGAGGAACTAGGATGTACAGGCTTGTACTGGGTTGTACCGGGTGGAACTGGCAGGGATTTGGGATGTACCAGGATCTACTGGGATGTACTGGGAGGTAACTGTTATGTACTGGGAGTGAACTGGGAGGTAACTGGGACGTACTGGTAGGGAACTGGGATGTACTGTGAGGGAACTGGGACGTACTGTGAGGACACTGGGATGTACTGTTATGTACTGGGAGGGAAGTGTTATGTACTGAGGGGAACTGGTGCGTACTGGGATGTACTGGGATGGAACTGTGAAGTACTGGGATGTACTGGGAGTGAACTGGGAGGGAACTGGTATGTAGTAGGATGTACTGGGTGGGAACTGGGATGTACCAGGATGTACTGGGATGTAGTGGGAGGGAACTGGTATGTACTGGGAGGGAACTGGGATGTACTGGGAGGGAACTGGGATGT
The DNA here is from genome assembly GCF_949628215.1 of Phalacrocorax aristotelis. Lineage (NCBI taxonomy): Eukaryota > Metazoa > Chordata > Aves > Suliformes > Phalacrocoracidae > Phalacrocorax > Phalacrocorax aristotelis. The sequence continues at coordinate 567,726 of NW_027441368.1, forward strand.
ACTGGGATGTACTGGGAGGGGATTGGGATGTACTGGGAGGGAACTTGGATGTATTGGGAGGGAAGTGTTATGTACCACGGGGGAACTGGGACGTACTGGGATGTAGTGGGAGTGAACTGTGAAGTACTGGGATGTACTGTGAGGGAACTGGGATGTACTGGGAGGGAACTTTAAAGTTCTGGGATGTACTTAGAGGAAACTGGGAGGCAACTGGCATGTACTGGGATGTACTGGAATGGAACTGGGAGTGAACTGTGTGTGAACTGGGAGGGAACTGGGATGTACTGTGAGGGAACTGGGATGTACTGGGATGTACTGGGAGGGACTGGGAGGGATCTGGGATGTACTGGGCTGCACTGGTAGGGAACTGGGATGTACTGGGAGGAAACTGGAATGTCCCAGTTGACACCCACTTCCCTCCCAATGCCTCCCAGTATATCCCAGTTTCCTCCCAGTATATCCCAGTTTCCTCCCAGTATATCCCAGTAAATCCCAGTTCGCTCCCAGTACATCCCAATACATCGCCGTACATTCCAGTTCCGTTCCTGTCCATCCCAATACATCCCCGTTCCATGCCAGTACATCCCAGTTTCCTACCAGTTCATACCCGTACATCCCAATTCCCTCCCGGTTCACTACCACTTCTTTCCCAGTTCCGTCCCATTACATCCCAGTTCCGTCCCATTACATCCCAGTACATCCCAGTTCCCTCCCAGTACATCCCAGGTCCCTCCCAGTACATCCCAGTTCCCTCCCAGTACTGGGAGGGACCTGGGATGTACTGGGAGGCACTACAATGTGCGGGGATGCCCTGGGATGTACTGTGGAGGAACTAGGATGTACAGGCTTGTACTGGGTTGTACCGGGTGGAACTGGCAGGGATTTGGGATGTACCAGGATCTACTGGGATGTACTGGGAGGTAACTGTTATGTACTGGGAAGGAACAGGGAGGTAACTGGGATGTACTGGTAGGGAACTGGGATGTACTGGGAGGGAACTGGGACGTACTGTGAGGACACTGGGATGTACTGGTATGTACTGGGAGGGAAGTGTTATGTACTGAGGGGAACTGGGACGTACTGGGATGTACTGGGAGGGAACTGTGAAGTACTGGGATGTACTGGGAGTGAACTGGGAGGGAACTGGTATGTAGTAGGATGTACTGGGTGGGAACTGGGATGTACCAGGATGTACTGGGATGTAGTGGGAGGGAACTGGTATGTACTGGGAGGGAACTGGGATGTACTGGGATGTAGTGGGAGGGAACTGGGAGGGAACTGGGATGTACTGGGAGGGAACTGGGATGTACTGGGACATACTGGCAGGGAACTGGGATGTACTGGGAGGGGATTGGGACGGACTGGGAGGGAACTGGGATGTACTGGGCTGCACTGGTAGGGAACTGGGATGTACTGGGAGGAAACTGGAATGTCCCAGTTGACACCCACTTCCCTCCCAATGCCTCCCAGTATATCCCAGTTTCCTCCCAGTATATCCCAGTTTCCTCCCAGTACATCCCAGTAAATCCCAGCTCGCTGCCAGTACATGCCAATACATCGCTGTACATTCCAGTTCCGTTCCTGTACATCCCAATACATCCCCGTTCCATGCCAGTACATCCCAGTTCCCTACCAGTTCATCCCCGTACATCCTAATTCCCTCCCGGTTCACTACCACTTCTTTCCCAGTGCCTCCCAATACATCCCAGTTCCGTCCCATTACATCCCAGTACATCCCAGGTCCCTCCCAGTACTGGGAGGGACCTGGGATGTACTGGGAGGCACTACAATGTGCGGGGATGCCCTGGGATGTACTGTGGAGGAACTAGGATGTACAGGCTTGTTCTGGGTTGTACCGTGTGGAACTGGCAGGAATTTGGGATGTACCAGGATCTACTGGGATGTACTGGGATGTACTGGGAGGTAACTGTTATGTACTGGGAGTGAACTGGGAGGGACCTGGGATGTACTGGAAGGCACTACAATGTGCGGGGATGCCCTGGGATGTACTGTGGAGGAACTAGGATGTACAGGCTTGTACTGGGTTGTACCGGGTGGAACTGGCAGGAATTTGGGATTTACCAGGATCTACTGGGATGTACTGGGATGTACTGGGAGGTAACTGTTATGTACTGGGAAGGAACTGGTAGGGAACTGGGATGTACTGGGAGGGAACTGGGATGTACTGGGAGGGAACTGGGACGTACTGTGAGGACACTGGGATGTACTGTTATGTACTGGGAGGGAAGTGTTATGTACTGAGGGGAACTGGTGCGTACTGGGATGTACTGGGAGGGAACTGTGAAGTACTGGGATGTACTGGGAGTGAACTGGGAGGGAACTGGTATGTAGTAGGATGTACTGGGTGGGAACTGGGATGTACTGGGATGGAACTGGGATGTACTGGGAGGGAACAGGTATGTACTGGGAGGGAACTGGGATGTAGTGGGCGGGAAGTGGGAGGGAACTGGGATTTACTGGGAGGGAACTGGGATTTACTGGGAGTGAACTGGGATGTACTGGGACATACTGGCAGGGAACTGGGACGTACTGGGAGGGGATTGGGACGGACTGGGAGGGAACTGGGACGTACTGTGACGACACTGGGATGTACTGGTATGTACTGGGAGGGAAGTGTTATGTACTGAGGGGAACTGGGACGTACTGGGATGTGCTGGGAGGGAACTGTGAAGTCCTGGGATGTACTTAGCAGGAACTGGGAGGGAACTGGGATATTGTGTGATGTACTGGGAGGGAACTGGCATGTACTGGGATGTACTGGAATGGAACTGGGAGTGAACTGTTGTGTGAACTGTAAGGGAACTGGGATGTACTGGGAGGGAAATGGGAGAGAACTGAGATGTACTGGAGGGAACTGGGATGTAGTGGGATATACTGGAGGGAACTGGAATGGACTAAGAGGGAACTGGGACGTACTGGGAGGGAACTAGGACGTACTGGTAGGGAACTGGGACGGAACTGGGATGTACTGGGACGTACTGGGAGGGAACTGGGACGTACTGGGAGGTAACTGTTGTGTACTGGGAGTGAACTGGCAGGGAACTGGTATGTAGTAGGATGTACTGGGAGGGAACTGGGATGTACTGGGACGGACTGGGTGGGAACTGGGACGGACTGGGAGGGAACTGGGACGGACTGGGATGCACTGGTAGGGAACTGGGATGTACTGGGAGGAAACTGGAATGTCCCAGTTGACACCCACTTCCCTCCCAGTTTCCTCCCAGTATATCCCAGTTTCCTCCCAGTACATCCCAGTAAATCCCAGTTCGCTCGCAGTACATCGCAGTACATTCCAGTTCCGTTCCTGTACATCCCAATACATCCCAGTTCCATACCAGTACATCCCAGTTCCCTACCAGTTCATCCCCGTACATCCCAATTCCCTCCCGGTTCGCTACCACTTCTTTCCCAGTGCCTCCCAATACATCCCAGTTCTGTCCCATTACATCCCAGTACATCCCAGTTCCCTCCCAGTACATCCCAGGTCCCTCCCAGTACATCCCAGGTCCCTCCCAGTACATCCCAGGTCCCTCCCAGTATTGGGAGGGACCTGGGATGTACTGGGAGGCACTACAATGTGCGGGGATGCCCTGGGATGTACTGTGGAGGAACTAGGATGTACAGGCTTGTACTGGGTTGTACCGGGTGGAACTGGCAGGGATTTGGGATGTACCAGGATCTACTGGGATGTACTGGGAGGTAACTGTTATGTACTGGGAAGGAACAGGGAGGGAACTGGGATGTACTGGGAGGGAACTGGGATGTACTGGGACGTGCTGGGAGGGAACTATGAAGTATTGGGATGTACTTGGAGGGAACTGGCAGGGAACTGTGAAGTACTGGGATGTACTTAGAGGGAACTGGTATGTACTGGGAGGGAACTGGGATGTACTGGGTGGAAAGTGTTGGGAATTGGGATTTAGTGGGAGGGAACTGGGATGGACTGGGAGGGAACTGGGATGTAGTGGGACATACTGGGAGGGAACTGGGATGTACTGGGGTGTACTGGGAGGGAACTGTTATGTACCGAGGGGGAACTGGGATGTACTGGGAGTGAACTGTGAAGTACTGGGATGTACTTAGAGGGAAGTGGGAGGGAACTTGGATGTAGTGGGAGGGAACTGGGGTTTACTTGGAGGAAAGTGGCATGTACTGGGATGTACTGGAATGGAACTGGGAGTGAACTGTGTGTGAACTGTGAGGGAACTGGGATGTACTGTGAGGGAACTGGGATGTACTGGGATGTACTGGGACGGACTGGGAGGGAACTGGGATGTACTGGGAGGGATCTGGGATGTACTGGGCTGCACTGGTAGGGAACTGGGATGTACTGGGAGGAAACTGGAATGTCCCAGTTGACACCCACTTCCCTCCCAGTGCCTCCCAGTATATCCCAGTTTCCTCCCAGTACATCCCAGTAAATCCCAGCTCGCTGCCAGTACATCCCAGTACATCGCAGTACATTCCAGTTCCGTTCCTGTACATCCCAATACATCCCCGTTCCATGCCAGTACATCCCAGTTCCCTACCAGTTCATCCCCGTACATCCCAATTCCCTCCCGGTTCACTACCACTTCTTTCCCAGTTCCGTCCCATTACATCCCAGTTCCGTCCCATTACATCCCAGCACATCCCAGTTCCCTCCCAGTACATCCCAGTTCCCTCCCAGTACATCCCAGGTCCCTCCCAGTACATCCCAGGTCCCTCCCAGTACTGGGAGGGAGCTGGGATGTACTGGGAGGCACTACAATGTGCGGGGATGCCCTGGGATGTACTGTGGAGGAACTAGGATGTACAGGCTTGTACTGGGTTGTACCGGGTGGAACTGGCAGGGATTTGGGATGTACCAGGATCTACTGGGATGTACTGGGAGGTAACTGTTGTGTACTGGGAAGGAACAGGGAGGGAACTGGGATGTACTGGTAGGGAACTGGGATGTACTGGGAGGGAACTGGGACGTACTGTGAGGACACTGGGATGTACTGGTATGTACTGGGAGGGAAGTGTTATGTACTGAGGGGAACTGGGACGTACTGGGATGTACTGGGAGGGAACTGTGAAGTACTGGGATGTACTGGGAGTGAACTGGGAGGGACTTGGTATGTAGTAGGATGTACTGGGTGGGAACTGGGATGTACCGGGAGGGAACTGGGATGTACTGGGATGTAGTGGGAGGGAACTGGGAGGGAACTGGTATGTACTGGGAGGGAACTGGGATGTACTGGGAGGGAACTGGGATGTACTGGGACATACTGGCAGGGAACTGGGATATACTGGGAGGGGATTGGGACGGACTGGGAGGGAACTGGGATGTACTGGGCTGCACTGGTAGGGAACTGGGATGTACTGGGAGGAAACTGGAATGTCCCAGTTGACACCCACTTCCCTCCCAATGCCTCCCAGTATATCCCAGTTTCCTCCCAGTATATCCCAGTTTCCTCCCAGTACATCCCAGTAAATCCCAGCTCGCTGCCAGTACATGCCAATACATCGCAGTACATTCCAGTTCTGTTCCTGTACATCCCAATACATCCCCGTTCCATGCCAGTACATCCCAGTTTCCTACCAGTTCATCCCCGTACATCCCAATTCCCTCCCGGTTCACTACCACTTCTTTCCCAGTTCCGTCCCATTACATCCCAGTTCCGTCCCATTACATCCCAGTACATCCCAGGTCCCTCCCAGTACATCCCAGGTCCCTCCCAGTACATCCCAGGTCCCTCCCAGTACTGGGAGGGACCTGGGATGTACTGGGAGGCACTACAATGTGCGGGGATGCCCTGGGATGTACTGTGGAGGAACTAGGATGTACAGGCTTGTACTGGGTTGTACCGGGTGGAACTAGCAGGGATTTGGGATGTACCAGGATCTACTGGGATGTACTGGGATGTACTGGGAGGTAACTGTTATGTACTGGGAGTGAACTGGGAGGGAACTGGGACGTGCTGGTAGGTAACTGGGATGTACTGTGAGGGAACTGGGACGTACTGTGAGGACACTGGGATGTACTGTTATGTACTGGGAGGGAAGTGTTATGTACAGAGGGGAACCGGTGCGTACTGGGATGTACTGGGATGGAACTGTGAAGTACTGGGATGTACTGGGAGTGAACTGGGAGGGAACTGGTATGTGGTAGGATGTACTGGGTGGGAACTGGGATGTACCAGGATGTACTGGGATGTACTGGGAGGGAACTGGTATGTAGTGGGAGGGAACTGGGATGTACTGGGACATACTGGCAGGGAACTGGGATGTACTGGGAGGGGATTGGGACGGACTGGGAGGGAACTGGGACGTACTGTGAGGACACTGGGATGTACTGGTATGTACTGGGAGGGAAGTGTTATGTACTGAGGGGAACTGGGACGTACTGGGATGTACTGGGAGGGAACTGTGAAGTACTGGGATGTACTGGGAGTGAACTGGGAGGGAACTGGTATGTAGTAGGATGTACTGGGTGGGAACTGGGATGTACTGGGAGGGAACTGGTATGTACTGGGAGGGAACTGGGATGTACTGGGATGTAGTGGGAGGGAACTGGGAGGGAACTGGGATGTACTGGGAGGGAACTGGTATGTACTGGGAGGGAACTGGGATGTACTGGGACATACTGGCAGGGAACTGGGATGTACTGGGAGGGGATTGGGACGGACTGGGAGGGAACTGGGATGTACTGGGCTGCACTGGTAGGGAACTGGGATGTACTGGGAGGAAACTGGAATGTCCCAGTTGACACCCACTTCCCTCCCAATGCCTCCCAGTATATCCCAGTTTCCTCCCAGTATATCCCAGTTTCCTCCCAGTACATCCCAGTAAATCCCAGCTCGCTGCCAGTACATCCCAGTACATCGCAGTACATTCCAGTTCCGTTCCTGTACATCCCAATACATCCCCGTTCCATGCCAGTACATCCCAGTTTCCTACCAGTTCATCCCCGTACATCCCAATTCCCTCCCGGTTCACTACCACTTCTTTCCCAGTGCCTCCCAATACATCCCAGTTCCGTCCCATTACATCCCAGTACATCCCAGTTCCCTCCCAGTACGTCCCAGTTCCCTCCCAGTACATCCCAGGTCCCTCCCAGTACTGGGAGGGACCTGGGATGTACTGGGAGGCACTACAATGTGCGGGGATGCCCTGGGATGTACTGTGGAGGAACTAGGATGTACAGGCTTGTACTGGGTTGTACCGGGTGGAACTGGCAGGGATTTGGGATGTACCAGTATCTACTGGGATGTACTGGGATGTACTGGGAGGTAACTGTTGTGTACTGGGAGTGAACTGGGAGAGAACTGGGATGTACTGGTAGGGAACTGGGATGTACTGTGAGGACACTGGGATGTACTGGTATGTACTGGGAGGGAAGTGTTATGTACTGAGGGGAACTGGGACGTACTGGGACGTGCTGGGAGGGAACTATGAAGTATTGGGATGTACTTAGAGGGAACTGGGATGTACTGGGAGGGAACTGGGAGGGAACTGGGAGGGAACTGTGAAGTACTGGGATGTACTTAGAGGGAACTGGGATGTACTGGGAGGGAACTGGGATGTACTGGGTGGAAAGTGTTGGGAATTGGGATTTACTGGGAGGGAACTGGGATGGACTGGGAGGGAACTGGGATGTAGTGGGACATACTGGGAGGGAACTGGGATGTACTGGGGTGTACTGGGAGGGAACTGTTATGTACCGAGGGGGAACTGGGATGTACTGGGAGTGAACTGTGAAGTACTGGGATGTACTTAGAGGGAAGTGGGAGGGAATTTGGATGTAGTGGGAGGGAACTGGGATTTACTTGGAGGAAAGTGGCATGTACTGGGATGTAGTGGGATGGAACTGGGAGTGAACTGTGTGTGAACTGTGAGGGAACTGGGATGTACTGTGAGGGAACTGGGATGTACTGGGATGTACTGGGACGGACTGGGAGGGAACTGGGATGTACTGGGAGGGATCTGGGATGTACTGGGCTGCACTGGTAGGGAACTGGGATGTACTGGGAGGAAACTGGAATGTCCCAGTTGACACCCACTTCCCTCCCAGTGCCTCCCAGTATATCCCAGTTTCCTCCCAGTACATCCCAGTAAATCCCAGTTTGCTCCCAGTACATCCCAGTACATCGCAGTACATTCCAGTTCCGTTCCTGTACATCCCAATACATCCCCGTTCCATGCCAGTACATCCCAGTTCCCTACCAGTTAATCCCCGTACATCCCAGTTCCCTCCCGGTTCACTACCACTTCTTTCCCAGTTCCGTCCCATTACATCCCAGTTCCGTCCCATTACATCCCAGTACATCCCAGTTCCCTCCCAGTACGTCCCAGTTCCCTCCCAGTACATCCCAGGTCCCTCCCAGTACTGGGAGGGAACTGGGATGTACTGGGAGGCACTACAATGTGCGGGGATGCCCTGGGATGTACTGTGGAGGAACTAGGATGTACAGGCTTGTACTGGGTTGTACCGGGTGGAACTGGCAGGGATTTGGGATGTACCAAGATCTACTAGGATGTACTGGGATGTACTGGGAGGGAACTGGTATGTAGTAGGATGTACTGGGTGGGAACTGGGATGTACCAGGATGTACTGGGAGGGAACTGGTATGTACTGGGAGGGAACTGGGATGTACTGGGTGGAAAGTGTTGGGAATTGGGATTTACTGGGAGGGAACTGGGATGGACTGGGAGGGAACTGGGATGTAGTGGGACATACTGGGAGGGAACTGGGATGTACTGGGGTGTACTGGGAGGGAACTGTTATGTACCGAGGGGGAACTGGGATGTACTGGGAGTGAACTGTGAAGTACTGGGATGTACTTAGAGGGAAGTGGGAGGGAACTTGGATGTAGTGGGAGGGAACTGGGGTTTACTTGGAGGAAAGTGGCATGTACTGGGATGTACTGGAATGGAACTGGGAGTGAACTGTGTGTGAACTGTGAGGGAACTGGGATGTACTGTGAGGGAACTGGGATGTACTGGGATGTACTGGGACAGACTGGGAGGGATCTGGGATGTACTGGGAGGGATCTGGGATGTACTGGGCTGCACTGGTAGGGAACTGGGATGTACTGGGAGGAAACTGGAATGTCCCAGTTGACACCCACTTCCCTCCCAATGCCTCCGAGTATATCCCAGTTTCCTCCCAGTATATCCCAGTTTCCTCCCAGTACATCCCAGTAAATCCCAGCTCGCTGCCAGTACATCCCAGTACATCGCAGTACATTCCAGTTCCGTTCCTGTACATCCCAATACATCCCCGTTCCATGCCAGTACATCCCAGTTTCCTACCAGTTCATCCCCGTACATCCCAATTCCCTCCCGGTTCACTACCACTTCTTTCCCAGTGCCTCCCAATACATCCCAGTTCCGTCCCATTACATCCCAGTACATCCCAGTTCCCTCCCAGTACGTCCCAGTTCCCTCCCAGTACATCCCAGGTCCCTCCCAGTACTGGGAGGGAACTGGGATGTACTGGGAGGCACTACAATGTGCGGGGATGTCCTGGGATGTACTGTGGAGGAACTAGGATGTACAGGCTTGTACTGGGTTGTACCGGGTGGAACTGGCATGGATTTGGGATGTACCAGGATCTACTGGGATGTACTGGGATGTACTGAGAGGTAACTGTTATGTACTGGGAAGGAACTGGTAGGGAACTGGGATGTACTGGTAGGGAACTGGGATGTACTGGGAGGGAACTGGGACGTACTGTGAGGACACTGGGATGTACTGGTATGTACTGGGAGGGAAGTGTTATGTACTGAGGGGAACTGGGACGTACTGGGATGTACTGGGAGGGAACTGTGAAGTACTGGGATGTACTGGGAGTGAACTGGGAGGGAACTGGTATGTAGTAGGATGTACTGGGTGGGAACTGGGATGTACTGGGATGTACTGGGTGGGAACTGGGATGTACTGGGAGGGAACTGGGATGTACTGGGACATACTGGCAGGGAACTGGGATGTACTGGGAGGGGATTGGGACAGACTGGGAGGGAACTGGGATGTACTGGGCTGCACTGGTAGGGAACTGGGATGTACTGGGAGGAAACTGGAATGTCCCAGTTGACACCCACTTCCCTCCCAATGCCTCCCAGTATATCCCAGTTTCCTCCCAGTATATCCCAGTTTCCTCCCAGTACATCCCAGTAAATCCCAGCTCGCTGCCAGTACATGCCAATACATCGCTGTACATTCCAGTTCTGTTCCTGTACATCCCAATACATCCCCGTTCCATGCCAGTACATCCCAGTTCCCTACCAGTTCATCCCTGTACATCCCAATTCCCTCCCGGTTCACTACCACTTCTTTCCCAGTGCCTCCCAATACATCCCAGTTCCGTCCCATTACATCCCGGTATATCCCAGTTTCCTCCCAGTACATCCCAGTTCCCTCCCAGTACGTCCCAGTTCCCTCCCAGTACATCCCAGGTCCCTCCCAGTACTGGGAGGGAACTGGGATGTACTGGGAGGCACTACAATGTGCGGGGATGCCCTGGGATGTACTGTGGAGGAACTAGGATGTACAGGCTTGTACTGGGTTGTACCGGGTGGAACTGGCAGGGATTTGGGATGTACCAGGATCTACTGGGATGTACTGGGATGTACTGGGAGGTAACTGTTATGTACTGGGAAGGAACTGGGAGGGAACTGGTATGTACTGGTAGGGAACTGGGATGTACTGTGAGGGAACTGGGACGTACTGTGAGGACACTGGGATGTACTGGTATGTACTGGGAGGGAAGTGTTATGTACTGAGGGGAACTGGGACGTACTGGGATGTACTGGGAGGGAACTGTGAAGTACTGGGATGTACTGGGAGTGAACTGGGAGGGAACTGGTATGTAGTAGGATGTACTGGGTGGGAACTGGGATGTACCAGGATGTACTGGGATGTACTGGGAGGGAACTGGTATGTACTGGGAGGGAACTGGGATGTACTGGGATGTAGTGGGAGGGAACTGGGAGGGAACTGGTATGTACTGGGAGGGAACTGGTATGTACTGGGAGGGAACTGGGATGTACTGGGACATACTGGCAGGGAACTGGGATGTACTGGGAGGAAACTGGAATGTCCCAGTTGACACCCACTTCCCTCCCAATGCCTCCCAGTATATCCCAGTTTCCTCCCAGTATATCCCAGTTTCCTCCCAGTACATCCCAGTAAATCCCAGCTCGCTCCCAGTACATGCCAATACATCGCTGTACATTCCAGTTCTGTTCCTGTACATCCCAATACATCCCCGTTCCATGCCAGTACATCCCAGTTTCCTACCAGTTCATCCCCGTACATCCCAGTTCCCTCCCGGTTCACTACCACTTCTTTCCCAGTGCCTCCCAATACATCCCAGTTCCGTCCCATTACATCCCAGTACATCCCAGTTCCCTCCCAGTACGTCCCAGTTCCCTCCCAGTACGTCCCAGGTCCCTCCCAGTACTGGGAGGGAACTGGGATGTACTGGGAGGCACTACAATGTGCGGGGATGCCCTGGGATGTACCGTGGAGGAACTAGGATGTACAGGCTTGTACTGGGTTGTACCGGGTGGAACTGGCAGGGATTTGGGATGTACCAGGATCTACTGGGATGTACTGGGAGGTAACTGTTATGTACTGGGAAGGAACAGGGAGGGAACTGGGATGTACTGGGAGGGAACTGGGATGTACTGGGACGTGCTGGGAGGGAACTATGAAGTATTGGGATGTACTTGGAGGGAACTGGGAGGGAACTGGGAGGGAACTGTGAAGTACTGGGATGTACTTAGAGGGAACTGGTATGTACTGGGAGGGAACTGGGATGTACTGGGTGGAAAGTGTTTGGAATTGGGATTTAGTGGGAGGGAACTGGGATGGACTGGGAGGGAACTGGGATGTAGTGGGACATACCGGCAGGGAACTGGGACGTACTGGGAGGGGATTGGGACGGACTGGGAGGGAACTGTTATGTACTGGGAGGGAACTGGGACGTACTGTGAGGACACTGGGATGTACTGGTATGTACTGGGAGGGAAGTGTTATGTACTGAGGGGAACTGGGACGTACTGGGATGTACTGGGAGGGAACTGTGAAGTACTGGGATGTACTGGGAGTGAACTGGGAGGGAACTGGTATGTAGTAGGATGTACTGGGTGGGAACTGGGATGTACCAGGATGTACTGGGATGTAGTGGGAGGGAACTGGTATGTACTGGGAGGGAACTGGGATGTACTGGGATGTAGTGGGAGGGAACTGGGAGGGAACTGGGATGTACTGGGAGGGAACTGGGATGTACTGGGACATACTGGCAGGGAACTGGGATGTACTGGGAGGGGATTGGGACGGACTGGGAGGGAACTGGGATGTACTGGGCTGCACTGGTAGGGAACTGGGATGTACTGGGAGGAAACTGGAATGTCCCAGTTGACACCCACTTCCCTCCCAATGCCTCCCAGTATATCCCCGTTTCCTCCCAGTATATCCCAGTTTCCTCCCAGTACATCCCAGTAAATCCCAGCTCGCTGCCAGTACATGCCAATACATCGCTGTACATTCCAGTTCCGTTCCTTTACATCCCAATACATCCCCGTTCCATGCCAGTACATCCCAGTTCCCTACCAGTTCATCCCCGTACATCCCAATTCCCTCCCGGTTCACTACCACTTCTTTCCCAGTGCCTCCCAATACATCCCAGTTCCGTCCCATTACATCCCAGTACATCCCAGGTCCCTCCCAGTACTGGGAGGGAACTGGGATGTACTGGGAGGCACTACAATGTGCGGGGATGCCCTGGGATGTACTGTGGAGGAACTAGGATGTACAGGCTTGTACTGGGTTGTACCGGGTGGAACTGGCAGGGATTTGGGATGTACCAGGATCTACTGGGATGTACTGGGAGGTAACTGTTATGTACTGGGAAGGAACTGGGAGGGAACTGGTATGTACTGGTAGGGAACTGGGATGTACTGTGAGGGAACTGGGACGTACTGTGAGGACACTGGGATGTACTGTTATGTACTGGGAGGGAAGTGTTATGTACTGAGGGGAACTGGTGCGTACTGGGATGTACTGGGATGGTACTGTGAAGTACTGGGATGTACTGGGAGTGAACTGGGAGGGAACTGGTATGTAGTAGGATGTACTGGGTGGGAACTGGGATGTACCAGGATGTACTGGGATGTACTGGGAGGGAACTGGTATGTACTGGGAGGGAACTGGGATGTACTGGGATGTAGTGGGAGGGAACTGGGAGGGAACTGGGATGTACTGGGAGGGAACTGGGATGTACTGGGACATACTGGCAGGGAACTGGGATGTACTGGGAGGGGATTGGGACGGACTGGGAGGGAACTGGGATGTACTGGGCTGCACTGGTACGGAACTGGGATGTACTGGGAGGAAACTGGAATGTCCCAGTTGACACCCACTTCCCTCCCAATGCCTCCCAGTATATCCCAGTTTCCTCCCAGTACATCCCAGTAAATCCCAGTTTGCTGCCAGTACATCCCAGTACATCGCAGTACATTCCAGTTCCGTTCCTGTACATCCCAATACATCCCCGTTCCATGCCAGTACATCCCAGTTCCCTACCAGTTCATCCCCGTACATCCCAATTCCCTCCCGGTTCACTACCACTTCTTTCCCAGTTCCGTCCCATTACATCCCAGTTCCGTCCCATTACATCCCAGCACATCCCAGTTCCCTCCCAGTACATCCCAGGTCCCTCCCAGTACATCCCAGGTCCCTCCCAGTACTGGGAGGGAACTGGGATGTACTGGGAGGCACTACAATGTGCGGGGATGCCCTGGGATGTACTGTGGAGGAACTAGGATGTACAGGCTTGTACTGGGTTGTACCGGGTGGAACTGGCAGGGATTTGGGATGTACCAGGATCTACTGGGATGTACTGGGAGGTAACTGTTATGTACTGGGAAGGAACTGGGAGGGAACTGGGATGTACTGGGAGGGAACTGGGATGTACTGGGAGGGAACTGGGAGGGAACTGGTATGTAGTAGGATGTACTGGGTGGGAACTGGGATGTACCAGGATGTACTGGGATGTAGTGGGAGGGAACTGGTATGTACTGGGAGGGAACTGGGATGTACTGGGAGGGATCTGGGATGTACTGGGCTGCACTGGTAGGGATCTGGGATGTACTGGGAGGAAACTGGAATGTCCCAGTTGACACCCACTTCCCTCCCAGTGCCTCCCAGTATATCCCAGTTTCCTCCCAGTACATTTCAGTAAATCCCAGCTCGCTGCCAGTACATCCCAGTACATCGCAGTACATTCCAGTTCCGTTCCTGTCCATCCCAATACATCCCCGTTCCATGCCAGTACATCCCAGTTCCCTACCAGTTCATCCCCGTACATCCCAATTCCCTCCCGGTTCACTACCACTTCTTTCCCAGTTCCGTCCCATTACATCCCAGTTCCGTCCCATTACATCCCAGCACATCCCAGTTCCCTCCCAGTACATCCCAGGTCCCTCCCAGTACATCCCAGGTCCCTCCCAGTACTGGGAGGGAACTGGGATGTACTGGGAGGCACTACAATGTGCGGGGATGCCCTGGGATGTACTGTGGAGGAACTAGGATTTACAGGCTTGTACTGGGTTGTACCGGGTGGAACTGGCAGGGATTTGGGATGTACCAGGATCTACTGGGATGTACTGGGAGGTAACTGTTATGTACTGGGAGTGAACTGGGAGGGAACTGGGATGTACTGGGAGGGAACTGGGATGTACTGGGAGGGAACTGGTATGTACTGGCAGGGAACTGGGATGTACTGGGACATACTGGCAGGGAACTGGGATGTACTGGGAGGGGATTGGGACGGACTGGGAGGGAACTGGGATGTACTGGGCTGCACTGGTAGGGAACTGGGATGTACTGGGAGGAAACTGGAATGTCCCAGTTGACACCCACTTCCCTCCCAATGCCTCCCAGTATATCCCAGTTTCCTCCCAGTATATCCCAGTTTCCTCCCAGTACATCCCAGTAAATCCCAGCTCGCTGCCAGTACATGCCAATACATCGCTGTACATTCCAGTTCTGTTCCTGTACATCCCAATACATCCCCGTTCCATGCCAGTACATCCCAGTTCCCTACCAGTTCATCCCCGTACATCCCAATTCCCTCCCGGTTCACTACCACTTCTTTCCCAGTTCCGTCCCATTACATCCCAGTTCCGTCCCATTACATCCCAGCACATCCCAGTTCCCTCCCAGTACATCCCAGGTCCCTCCCAGTACATCCCAGGTCCCTCCCAGTACTGGGAGGGACCTGGGATGTACTGGGAGGCACTACAATGTGCGGGGATGCCCTGGGATGTACTGTGGAGGAACTAGGATGTACAGGCTTGTACTGGGTTGTACCGGGTGGAACTGGCAGGGATTTGGGATGTACCAGGATCTACTGGGATGTACTGGGAGGTAACTGTTATGTACTGGGAGTGAACTGGGAGGGAACTGGGATGTACTGGTAGGGAACTGGTATGTACTGGGAGGGAACTGGGATGTACTGGGACATACTGGCAGGGAACTGGGATGTACTGGGAGGGGATTGGGACGGACTGGGAGGGAACTGGGATGTACTGGGCTGCACTGGTAGGGAACTGGGATGTACTGGGAGGAAACTGGAATGTCCCAGTTGACACCCACTTCCCTCCCAATGCCTCCCAGTATATCCCAGTTTCCTCCCAGTATATCCCAGTTTCCTCCCAGTACATCCCAGTAAATCCCAGCTCGCTGCCAGTACATGCCAATACATCGCTGTACATTCCAGTTCTGTTCCTGTACATCCCAATACATCCCCGTTCCATGCCAGTACATCCCAGTTCCCTACCAGTTCATCCCCGTACATCCCAATTCCCTCCCGGTTCACTACCACTTCTTTCCCAGTTCCGTCCCATTACATCCCAGTTCCGTCCCATTACATCCCAGTTCCCTCCCATTACATCCCAGTACATCCCAGGTCCCTCCCAGTACATCCCAGGTCCCTCCCAGTACTGGGAGGGAACTGGGATGTACTGGGAGGCACTACAATGTGCGGGGATGCCCTGGGATGTACTGTGGAGGAACTAGGATGTACAGGCTTGTACTGGGTTGTACCGGGTGGAACTGGCAGGGATTTGGGATGTACCAGGATCTACTGGGATGTACTGGGAGGTAACTGTTATGTACTGGGAGTGAACTGGGAGGTAACTGGGACGTACTGGTAGGTAACTGGGATGTACTGTGAGGGAACTGGGACGTACTGTGAGGACACTGGGATGTACTGTTATGTACTGGGAGGGAAGTGTTATGTACTGAGGGGAACTGGGACGTACTGGGATGTACTGGGAGGGAACTGTGAAGTACTGGGATGTACTGGGAGTGAACTGGGAGGGAACTGGTATGTAGTAGGATGTACTGGGTGGGAACTGGGATGTACCAGGATGTACTGGGATGTAGTGGGAGGGAACTGGTATGTACTGGGAGGGAACTGGGATGTACTGGGAGGGGATTGGGACGGACTGGGAGGGAACTGGGACGTACTGTGACGACACTGGGATGTACTGGTATGTACTGGGAGGGAAGTGTTATGTACTGAGGGGAACTGGGACGTACTGGGATGTGCTGGGAGGGAACTGTGAAGTCCTGGGATGTACTTAGCAGGAACTGGGAGGGAACTGGGATATTGTGTGATGTACTGGGAGGGAACTGGCATGTACTGGGATGTACTGGAATGGAACTGGGAGTGAACTGTTGTGTGAACTGTAAGGGAACTGGGATGTACTGGGAGGGAAATGGGAGAGAACTGAGATGTACTGGAGGGAACTGGGATGTAGTGGGATATACTGGAGGGAACTGGAATGGACTAAGAGGGAACTGGGACGTACTGGGAGGGAACTAGGACGTACTGGTAGGGAACTGGGACGGAACTGGGATGTACTGGGACGTACTGGGAGGGAACTGGGACGTACTGGGAGGTAACTGTTGTGTACTGGGAGTGAACTGGCAGGGAACTGGTATGTAGTAGGATGTACTGGGAGGGAACTGGGATGTACTGGGACGGACTGGGTGGGAACTGGGACGGACTGGGAGGGAACTGGGACGGACTGGGATGCACTGGTAGGGAACTGGGATGTACTGGGAGGAAACTGGAATGTCCCAGTTGACACCCACTTCCCTCCCAGTTTCCTCCCAGTATATCCCAGTTTCCTCCCAGTACATCCCAGTAAATCCCAGTTCGCTCGCAGTACATCGCAGTACATTCCAGTTCCGTTCCTGTACATCCCAATACATCCCAGTTCCATACCAGTACATCCCAGTTCCCTACCAGTTCATCCCCGTACATCCCAATTCCCTCCCGGTTCGCTACCACTTCTTTCCCAGTGCCTCCCAATACATCCCAGTTCTGTCCCATTACATCCCAGTACATCCCAGTTCCCTCCCAGTACATCCCAGGTCCCTCCCAGTACATCCCAGGTCCCTCCCAGTACATCCCAGGTCCCTCCCAGTATTGGGAGGGACCTGGGATGTACTGGGAGGCACTACAATGTGCGGGGATGCCCTGGGATGTACTGTGGAGGAATTAGGATGTACAGGCTTGTACTGGGTTGTACCGGGTGGAACTGGCAGGGATTTGGGATGTACCAGGATCTACTGGGATGTACTGGGATGTACTGGGAGGTAACTGTTATGTACTGGGAAGGAACTGGGAGGGAACTGGGATGTACTGGTAGGGAACTGGGATGTACTGTGAGGGAACTGGGACGTACTGCGAGGACACTGGGATGTACTGGTATGTACTGGGAGGGAAGTGTTATGTACTGAGGGGAACTGGGACGTACTGGGATGTACTGGGAGGGAACTGTGAAGTACTGGGATGTACTGGGAGTGAACTGGGAGGGAACTGGTATGTAGTAGGATGTAGTGGGTGGGAACTGGGATGTACCAGGATGTACTGGGATGTACTGGGAGGGAACTGGTATGTACTGGGAGGGAACTGGGATGTACTGGGATGTAGTGGGAGGGAACTGGGAGGGAACTGGTATGTACTGGGAGGGAACTGGTATGTACTGGGAGGGAACTGGGATGTACTGGGACATACTGGCAGGGAACTGGGATGTACTGGGAGGAAACTGGAATGTCCCAGTTGACACCCACTTCCCTCCCAATGCCTCCCAGTATATCCCAGTTTCCTCCCAGTATATCCCAGTTTCCTCCCAGTACATCCCAGTAAATCCCAGCTCGCTCCCAGTACATGCCAATACATCGCTGTACATTCCAGTTCTGTTCCTGTACATCCCAATACATCCCCGTTCCATGCCAGTACATCCCAGTTTCCTACCAGTTCATCCCCGTACATCCCAGTTCCCTCCCGGTTCACTACCACTTCTTTCCCAGTGCCTCCCAATACATCCCAGTTCCGTCCCATTACATCCCAGTACATCCCAGTTCCCTCCCAGTACGTCCCAGTTCCCTCCCAGTACGTCCCAGGTCCCTCCCAGTACTGGGAGGGAACTGGGATGTACTGGGAGGCACTACAATGTGCGGGGATGCCCTGGGATGTACTGTGGAGGAACTAGGATGTACAGGCTTGTACTGGGTTGTACCGGGTGGAACTGGCAGGGATTTGGGATGTACCAGGATCTACTGGGATGTACTGGGAGGTAACTGTTATGTACTGGGAAGGAACAGGGAGGGAACTGGGATGTACTGGGAGGGAACTGGGATGTACTGGGACGTGCTGGGAGGGAACTATGAAGTATTGGGATGTACTTGGAGGGAACTGGCAGGGAACTGTGAAGTACTGGGATGTACTTAGAGGGAACTGGTATGTACTGGGAGGGAACTGGGATGTACTGGGTGGAAAGTGTTGGGAATTGGGATTTAGTGGGAGGGAACTGGGATGGACTGGGAGGGAACTGGGATGTAGTGGGACATACTGGGAGGGAACTGGGATGTACTGGGGTGTACTGGGAGGGAACTGTTATGTACCGAGGGGGAACTGGGATGTACTGGGAGTGAACTGTGAAGTACTGGGATGTACTTAGAGGGAAGTGGGAGGGAACTTGGATGTAGTGGGAGGGAACTGGGGTTTACTTGGAGGAAAGTGGCATGTACTGGGATGTACTGGAATGGAACTGGGAGTGAACTGTGTGTGAACTGTGAGGGAACTGGGATGTACTGTGAGGGAACTGGGATGTACTGGGATGTACTGGGACGGACTGGGAGGGAACTGGGATGTACTGGGAGGGATCTGGGATGTACTGGGCTGCACTGGTAGGGAACTGGGATGTACTGGGAGGAAACTGGAATGTCCCAGTTGACACCCACTTCCCTCCCAGTGCCTCCCAGTATATCCCAGTTTCCTCCCAGTACATCCCAGTAAATCCCAGCTCGCTGCCAGTACATCCCAGTACATCGCAGTACATTCCAGTTCCGTTCCTGTACATCCCAATACATCCCCGTTCCATGCCAGTACATCCCAGTTCCCTACCAGTTCATCCCCGTACATCCCAATTCCCTCCCGGTTCACTACCACTTCTTTCCCAGTTCCGTCCCATTACATCCCAGTTCCGTCCCATTACATCCCAGCACATCCCAGTTCCCTCCCAGTACATCCCAGTTCCCTCCCAGTACATCCCAGGTCCCTCCCAGTACATCCCAGGTCCCTCCCAGTACTGGGAGGGAGCTGGGATGTACTGGGAGGCACTACAATGTGCGGGGATGCCCTGGGATGTACTGTGGAGGAACTAGGATGTACAGGCTTGTACTGGGTTGTACCGGGTGGAACTGGCAGGGATTTGGGATGTACCAGGATCTACTGGGATGTACTGGGAGGTAACTGTTGTGTACTGGGAAGGAACAGGGAGGGAACTGGGATGTACTGGTAGGGAACTGGGATGTACTGGGAGGGAACTGGGACGTACTGTGAGGACACTGGGATGTACTGGTATGTACTGGGAGGGAAGTGTTATGTACTGAGGGGAACTGGGACGTACTGGGATGTACTGGGAGGGAACTGTGAAGTACTGGGATGTACTGGGAGTGAACTGGGAGGGACTTGGTATGTAGTAGGATGTACTGGGTGGGAACTGGGATGTACCGGGAGGGAACTGGGATGTACTGGGATGTAGTGGGAGGGAACTGGGAGGGAACTGGTATGTACTGGGAGGGAACTGGGATGTACTGGGAGGGAACTGGGATGTACTGGGACATACTGGCAGGGAACTGGGATATACTGGGAGGGGATTGGGACGGACTGGGAGGGAACTGGGATGTACTGGGCTGCACTGGTAGGGAACTGGGATGTACTGGGAGGAAACTGGAATGTCCCAGTTGACACCCACTTCCCTCCCAATGCCTCCCAGTATATCCCAGTTTCCTCCCAGTATATCCCAGTTTCCTCCCAGTACATCCCAGTAAATCCCAGCTCGCTGCCAGTACATGCCAATACATCGCAGTACATTCCAGTTCTGTTCCTGTACATCCCAATACATCCCCGTTCCATGCCAGTACATCCCAGTTTCCTACCAGTTCATCCCCGTACATCCCAATTCCCTCCCGGTTCACTACCACTTCTTTCCCAGTTCCGTCCCATTACATCCCAGTTCCGTCCCATTACATCCCAGTACATCCCAGGTCCCTCCCAGTACATCCCAGGTCCCTCCCAGTACATCCCAGGTCCCTCCCAGTACTGGGAGGGACCTGGGATGTACTGGGAGGCACTACAATGTGCGGGGATGCCCTGGGATGTACTGTGGAGGAACTAGGATGTACAGGCTTGTACTGGGTTGTACCGGGTGGAACTAGCAGGGATTTGGGATGTACCAGGATCTACTGGGATGTACTGGGATGTACTGGGAGGTAACTGTTATGTACTGGGAGTGAACTGGGAGGGAACTGGGACGTGCTGGTAGGTAACTGGGATGTACTGTGAGGGAACTGGGACGTACTGTGAGGACACTGGGATGTACTGTTATGTACTGGGAGGGAAGTGTTATGTACAGAGGGGAACCGGTGCGTACTGGGATGTACTGGGATGGAACTGTGAAGTACTGGGATGTACTGGGAGTGAACTGGGAGGGAACTGGTATGTGGTAGGATGTACTGGGTGGGAACTGGGATGTACCAGGATGTACTGGGATGTACTGGGAGGGAACTGGTATGTAGTGGGAGGGAACTGGGATGTACTGGGACATACTGGCAGGGAACTGGGATGTACTGGGAGGGGATTGGGACGGACTGGGAGGGAACTGGGACGTACTGTGAGGACACTGGGATGTACTGGTATGTACTGGGAGGGAAGTGTTATGTACTGAGGGGAACTGGGACGTACTGGGATGTACTGGGAGGGAACTGTGAAGTACTGGGATGTACTGGGAGTGAACTGGGAGGGAACTGGTATGTAGTAGGATGTACTGGGTGGGAACTGGGATGTACTGGGAGGGAACTGGTATGTACTGGGAGGGAACTGGGATGTACTGGGATGTAGTGGGAGGGAACTGGGAGGGAACTGGTATGTACTGGGAGGGAACTGGTATGTACTGGGAGGGAACTGGGATGTACTGGGACATACTGGCAGGGAACTGGGATGTACTGGGAGGGGATTGGGACGGACTGGGAGGGAACTGGGATGTACTGGGCTGCACTGGTAGGGAACTGGGATGTACTGGGAGGAAACTGGAATGTCCCAGTTGACACCCACTTCCCTCCCAATGCCTCCCAGTATATCCCAGTTTCCTCCCAGTATATCCCAGTTTCCTCCCAGTACATCCCAGTAAATCCCAGCTCGCTGCCAGTACATCCCAGTACATCGCAGTACATTCCAGTTCCGTTCCTGTACATCCCAATACATCCCCGTTCCATGCCAGTACATCCCAGTTTCCTACCAGTTCATCCCCGTACATCCCAATTCCCTCCCGGTTCACTACCACTTCTTTCCCAGTGCCTCCCAATACATCCCAGTTCCGTCCCATTACATCCCAGTACATCCCAGTTCCCTCCCAGTACGTCCCAGTTCCCTCCCAGTACATCCCAGGTCCCTCCCAGTACTGGGAGGGACCTGGGATGTACTGGGAGGCACTACAATGTGCGGGGATGCCCTGGGATGTACTGTGGAGGAACTAGGATGTACAGGCTTGTACTCGGTTGTACCGGGTGGAACTGGCAGGGATTTGGGATGTACCAGTATCTACTGGGATGTACTGGGATGTACTGGGAGGTAACTGTTGTGTACTGGGAGTGAACTGGGAGAGAACTGGGATGTACTGGTAGGGAACTGGGATGTACTGTGAGGACACTGGGATGTACTGGTATGTACTGGGAGGGAAGTGTTATGTACTGAGGGGAACTGGGACGTACTGGGACGTGCTGGGAGGGAACTATGAAGTATTGGGATGTACTTAGAGGGAACTGGGATGTACTGGGAGGGAACTGGGAGGGAACTGGGAGGGAACTGTGAAGTACTGGGATGTACTTAGAGGGAACTGGGATGTACTGGGAGGGAACTGGGATGTACTGGGTGGAAAGTGTTGGGAATTGGGATTTACTGGGAGGGAACTGGGATGGACTGGGAGGGAACTGGGATGTAGTGGGACATACTGGGAGGGAACTGGGATGTACTGGGGTGTACTGGGAGGGAACTGTTATGTACCGAGGGGGAACTGGGATGTACTGGGAGTGAACTGTGAAGTACTGGGATGTACTTAGAGGGAAGTGGGAGGGAATTTGGATGTAGTGGGAGGGAACTGGGATTTACTTGGAGGAAAGTGGCATGTACTGGGATGTAGTGGGATGGAACTGGGAGTGAACTGTGTGTGAACTGTGAGGGAACTGGGATGTACTGTGAGGGAACTGGGATGTACTGGGATGTACTGGGACGGACTGGGAGGGAACTGGGATGTACTGGGAGGGATCTGGGATGTACTGGGCTGCACTGGTAGGGAACTGGGATGTACTGGGAGGAAACTGGAATGTCCCAGTTGACACCCACTTCCCTCCCAGTGCCTCCCAGTATATCCCAGTTTCCTCCCAGTACATCCCAGTAAATCCCAGTTTGCTCCCAGTACATCCCAGTACATCGCAGTACATTCCAGTTCCGTTCCTGTACATCCCAATACATCCCCGTTCCATGCCAGTACATCCCAGTTCCCTACCAGTTAATCCCCGTACATCCCAGTTCCCTCCCGGTTCACTACCACTTCTTTCCCAGTTCCGTCCCATTACATCCCAGTTCCGTCCCATTACATCCCAGTACATCCCAGTTCCCTCCCAGTACGTCCCAGTTCCCTCCCAGTACATCCCAGGTCCCTCCCAGTACTGGGAGGGACCTGGGATGTACTGGGAGGCACTACAATGTGCGGGGATGCCCTGGGATGTACTGTGGAGGAACTAGGATGTACAGGCTTGTACTGGGTTGTACCGGGTGGAACTGGCAGGGATTTGGGATGTACCAAGATCTACTAGGATGTACTGGGATGTACTGGGAGGGAACTGGTATGTAGTAGGATGTACTGGGTGGGAACTGGGATGTACCAGGATGTACTGGGAGGGAACTGGTATGTACTGGGAGGGAACTGGGATGTACTGGGTGGAAAGTGTTGGGAATTGGGATTTACTGGGAGGGAACTGGGATGGACTGGGAGGGAACTGGGATGTAGTGGGACATACTGGGAGGGAACTGGGATGTACTGGGGTGTACTGGGAGGGAACTGTTATGTACCGAGGGGGAACTGGGATGTACTGGGAGTGAACTGTGAAGTACTGGGATGTACTTAGAGGGAAGTGGGAGGGAACTTGGATGTAGTGGGAGGGAACTGGGGTTTACTTGGAGGAAAGTGGCATGTACTGGGATGTACTGGAATGGAACTGGGAGTGAACTGTGTGTGAACTGTGAGGGAACTGGGATGTACTGTGAGGGAACTGGGATGTACTGGGATGTACTGGGACAGACTGGGAGGGATCTGGGATGTACTGGGAGGGATCTGGGATGTACTGGGCTGCACTGGTAGGGAACTGGGATGTACTGGGAGGAAACTGGAATGTCCCAGTTGACACCCACTTCCCTCCCAATGCCTCCGAGTATATCCCAGTTTCCTCCCAGTATATCCCAGTTTCCTCCCAGTACATCCCAGTAAATCCCAGCTCGCTGCCAGTACATCCCAGTACATCGCAGTACATTCCAGTTCCGTTCCTGTACATCCCAATACATCCCCGTTCCATGCCAGTACATCCCAGTTTCCTACCAGTTCATCCCCGTACATCCCAATTCCCTCCCGGTTCACTACCACTTCTTTCCCAGTGCCTCCCAATACATCCCAGTTCCGTCCCATTACATCCCAGTACATCCCAGTTCCCTCCCAGTACGTCCCAGTTCCCTCCCAGTACATCCCAGGTCCCTCCCAGTACTGGGAGGGAACTGGGATGTACTGGGAGGCACTACAATGTGCGGGGATGTCCTGGGATGTACTGTGGAGGAACTAGGATGTACAGGCTTGTACTGGGTTGTACCGGGTGGAACTGGCATGGATTTGGGATGTACCAGGATCTACTGGGATGTACTGGGATGTACTGAGAGGTAACTGTTATGTACTGGGAAGGAACTGGTAGGGAACTGGGATGTACTGGTAGGGAACTGGGATGTACTGGGAGGGAACTGGGACGTACTGTGAGGACACTGGGATGTACTGGTATGTACTGGGAGGGAAGTGTTATGTACTGAGGGGAACTGGGACGTACTGGGATGTACTGGGAGGGAACTGTGAAGTACTGGGATGTACTGGGAGTGAACTGGGAGGGAACTGGTATGTAGTAGGATGTACTGGGTGGGAACTGGGATGTACTGGGATGTACTGGGTGGGAACTGGGATGTACTGGGAGGGAACTGGGATGTACTGGGACATACTGGCAGGGAACTGGGATGTACTGGGAGGGGATTGGGACAGACTGGGAGGGAACTGGGATGTACTGGGCTGCACTGGTAGGGAACTGGGATGTACTGGGAGGAAACTGGAATGTCCCAGTTGACACCCACTTCCCTCCCAATGCCTCCCAGTATATCCCAGTTTCCTCCCAGTATATCCCAGTTTCCTCCCAGTACATCCCAGTAAATCCCAGCTCGCTCCCAGTACATGCCAATACATCGCTGTACATTCCAGTTCTGTTCCTGTACATCCCAATACATCCCCGTTCCATGCCAGTACATCCCAGTTTCCTACCAGTTCATCCCCGTACATCCCAGTTCCCTCCCGGTTCACTACCACTTCTTTCCCAGTGCCTCCCAATACATCCCAGTTCCGTCCCATTACATCCCGGTATATCCCAGTTTCCTCCCAGTACATCCCAGTTCCCTCCCAGTACGTCCCAGTTCCCTCCCAGTACGTCCCAGGTCCCTCCCAGTACTGGGAGGGAACTGGGATGTACTGGGAGGCACTACAATGTGCGGGGATGCCCTGGGATGTACCGTGGAGGAACTAGGATGTACAGGCTTGTACTGGGTTGTACCGGGTGGAACTGGCAGGGATTTGGGATGTACCAGGATCTACTGGGATGTACTGGGAGGTAACTGTTATGTACTGGGAAGGAACAGGGAGGGAACTGGGATGTACTGGGAGGGAACTGGGATGTACTGGGACGTGCTGGGAGGGAACTATGAAGTATTGGGATGTACTTGGAGGGAACTGGGAGGGAACTGGGAGGGAACTGTGAAGTACTGGGATGTACTTAGAGGGAACTGGTATGTACTGGGAGGGAACTGGGATGTACTGGGTGGAAAGTGTTTGGAATTGGGATTTAGTGGGAGGGAACTGGGATGGACTGGGAGGGAACTGGGATGTAGTGGGACATACCGGCAGGGAACTGGGACGTACTGGGAGGGGATTGGGACGGACTGGGAGGGAACTGTTATGTACTGGGAGGGAACTGGGACGTACTGTGAGGACACTGGGATGTACTGGTATGTACTGGGAGGGAAGTGTTATGTACTGAGGGGAACTGGGACGTACTGGGATGTACTGGGAGGGAACTGTGAAGTACTGGGATGTACTGGGAGTGAACTGGGAGGGAACTGGTATGTAGTAGGATGTACTGGGTGGGAACTGGGATGTACCAGGATGTACTGGGATGTAGTGGGAGGGAACTGGTATGTACTGGGAGGGAACTGGGATGTACTGGGATGTAGTGGGAGGGAACTGGGAGGGAACTGGGATGTACTGGGAGGGAACTGGGATGTACTGGGACATACTGGCAGGGAACTGGGATGTACTGGGAGGGGATTGGGACGGACTGGGAGGGAACTGGGATGTACTGGGCTGCACTGGTAGGGAACTGGGATGTACTGGGAGGAAACTGGAATGTCCCAGTTGACACCCACTTCCCTCCCAATGCCTCCCAGTATATCCCCGTTTCCTCCCAGTATATCCCAGTTTCCTCCCAGTACATCCCAGTAAATCCCAGCTCGCTGCCAGTACATGCCAATACATCGCTGTACATTCCAGTTCCGTTCCTTTACATCCCAATACATCCCCGTTCCATGCCAGTACATCCCAGTTCCCTACCAGTTCATCCCCGTACATCCCAATTCCCTCCCGGTTCACTACCACTTCTTTCCCAGTTCCGTCCCATTACATCCCAGTTCCGTCCCATTACATCCCAGCACATCCCAGTTCCCTCCCAGTACATCCCAGGTCCCTCCCAGTACATCCCAGGTCCCTCCCAGTACTGGGAGGGACCTGGGATGTACTGGGAGGCACTACAATGTGCGGGGATGCCCTGGGATGTACTGTGGAGGAACTAGGATGTACAGGCTTGTACTGGGTTGTACCGGGTGGAACTGGCAGGGATTTGGGATGTACCAGGATCTACTGGGATGTACTGGGAGGTAACTGTTATGTACTGGGAGTGAACTGGGAGGGAACTGGGATGTACTGGTAGGGAACTGGTATGTACTGGGAGGGAACTGGGATGTACTGGGACATACTGGCAGGGAACTGGGATGTACTGGGAGGGGATTGGGACGGACTGGGAGGGAACTGGGATGTACTGGGCTGCACTGGTAGGGAACTGGGATGTACTGGGAGGAAACTGGAATGTCCCAGTTGACACCCACTTCCCTCCCAATGCCTCCCAGTATATCCCAGTTTCCTCCCAGTATATCCCAGTTTCCTCCCAGTACATCCCAGTAAATCCCAGCTCGCTGCCAGTACATGCCAATACATCGCTGTACATTCCAGTTCTGTTCCTGTACATCCCAATACATCCCCGTTCCATGCCAGTACATCCCAGTTCCCTACCAGTTCATCCCCGTACATCCCAATTCCCTCCCGGTTCACTACCACTTCTTTCCCAGTTCCGTCCCATTACATCCCAGTTCCGTCCCATTACATCCCAGTTCCCTCCCATTACATCCCAGTACATCCCAGGTCCCTCCCAGTACATCCCAGGTCCCTCCCAGTACTGGGAGGGAACTGGGATGTACTGGGAGGCACTACAATGTGCGGGGATGCCCTGGGATGTACTGTGGAGGAACTAGGATGTACAGGCTTGTACTGGGTTGTACCGGGTGGAACTGGCAGGGATTTGGGATGTACCAGGATCTACTGGGATGTACTGGGAGGTAACTGTTATGTACTGGGAGTGAACTGGGAGGTAACTGGGACGTACTGGTAGGGAACTGGGATGTACTGTGAGGGAACTGGGACGTACTGTGAGGACACTGGGATGTACTGTTATGTACTGGGAGGGAAGTGTTATGTACTGAGGGGAACTGGGACGTACTGGGATGTACTGGGAGGGAACTGTGAAGTACTGGGATGTACTGGGAGTGAACTGGGAGGGAACTGGTATGTAGTAGGATGTACTGGGTGGGAACTGGGATGTACCAGGATGTACTGGGATGTAGTGGGAGGGAACTGGTATGTACTGGGAGGGAACTGGGATGTACTGGGATGTAGTGGGAGGGAACTGGGAGGGAACTGGGATGTACTGGGAGGGAACTGGGATGTACTGGGACATACTGGCAGGGAACTGGGATGTACTGGGAGGGGATTGGGACGGACTGGGAGGGAACTGGGATGTACTGGGCTGCACTGGTAGGGAACTGGGATGTACTGGGAGGAAACTGGAATGTCCCAGTTGACACCCACTTCCCTCCCAATGCCTCCCAGTATATCCCCGTTTCCTCCCAGTATATCCCAGTTTCCTCCCAGTACATCCCAGTAAATCCCAGCTCGCTGCCAGTACATGCCAATACATCGCTGTACATTCCAGTTCCGTTCCTGTACATCCCAATACATCCCCGTTCCATGCCAGTACATCCCAGTTCCCTACCAGTTCATCCCCGTACATCCCAATTCCCTCCCGGTTCACTACCACTTCTTTCCCAGTGCCTCCCAATACATCCCAGTTCCGTCCCATTACATCCCAGTACATCCCAGGTCCCTCCCAGTACTGGGAGGGAACTGGGATGTACTGGGAGGCACTACAATGTGCGGGGATGCCCTGGGATGTACTGTGGAGGAACTAGGATGTACAGGCTTGTACTGGGTTGTACCGGGTGGAACTGGCAGGGATTTGGGATGTACCAGGATCTACTGGGATGTACTGGGAGGTAACTGTTATGTACTGGGAAGGAACAGGGAGGTAACTGGGACGTACTGGTAGGGAACTGGGATGTACTGTGAGGGAACTGGGACGTACTGTGAGGACACTGGGATGTACTGTTATGTACTGGGAGGGAAGTGTTATGTACTGAGGGGAACTGGTGCGTACTGGGATGTACTGGGATGGAACTGTGAAGTACTGGGATGTACTGGGAGTGAACTGGGAGGGAACTGGTATGTAGTAGGATGTACTGGGTGGGAACTGGGATGTACCAGGATGTACTGGGATGTACTGGGAGGGAACTGGTATGTACTGGGAGGGAACTGGGATGTACTGGGAGGGAACTGGGATGTACTGGGATGTACTGGCAGGGAACTGGGATGTACTGGGAGGGGATTGGGATGTACTGGGAGGGAACTTGGATGTATTGGGAGGGAAGTGTTATGTACCACGGGGGAACTGGGACGTACTGGGATGTAGTGGGAGTGAACTGTGAAGTACTGGGATGTACTGTGAGGGAACTGGGATGTACTGGGAGGGAACTTTAAAGTACTGGGATGTACTTAGAGGAAACTGGGAGGCAACTGGCATGTACTGGGATGTACTGGAATGGAACTGGGAGTGAACTGTGTGTGAACTGGGAGGGAACTGGGATGTACTGTGAGGGAACTGGGATGTACTGGGATGTACTGGGAGGGACTGGGAGGGATCTGGGATGTACTGGGCTGCACTGGTAGGGAACTGGGATGTACTGGGAGGAAACTGGAATGTCCCAGTTGACACCCACTTCCCTCCCAGTTTCCTCCCAGTATATCCCAGTTTCCTCCCAGTATATCCCAGTAAATCCCAGTTCGCTCCCAGTACATCCCAATACATCGCCGTACATTCCAGTTCCGTTCCTGTCCATCCCAATACATCCCCGTTCCATGCCAGTACATCCCAGTTTCCTACCAGTTCATCCCCGTACATCCCAATTCCCTCCCGGTTCACTACCACTTCTTTCCCAGTTCCGTCCCATTACATCCCAGTTCCGTCCCATTACATCCCAGTACATCCCAGTTCCCTCCCAGTACATCCCAGGTCCCTCCCAGTACTGGGAGGGAACTGGGATGTACTGGGAGGCACTACAATGTGCGGGGATGCCCTGGGATGTACTGTGGAGGAACTAGGATGTACAGGCTTGTGCTGGGTTGTACCGGGTGGAACTGGCAGGGATTTGGGATGTACCAGGATCTACTGGGATGTACTGGGAGGTAACTGTTATGTACTGGGAAGGAACAGGGAGGGAA
Organism: Phalacrocorax aristotelis; assembly: GCF_949628215.1. Lineage (NCBI taxonomy): Eukaryota > Metazoa > Chordata > Aves > Suliformes > Phalacrocoracidae > Phalacrocorax > Phalacrocorax aristotelis. The sequence continues at coordinate 597,593 of NW_027441368.1, forward strand.
ATGGGATGTACTGGTAGGGAACTGGGATGTACTGGGAGGGAACTGAGACGTACTGTGAGGACACTGGGATGTACTGGTATGTACTGGGAGGGAAGTGTTATGTACTGAGGGGAACTGGGACGCACTGGGATGTACTCGGAGGGAACTGTGAAGTACTGGGATGTACTGGGAGTGAACTGGGAGGGAACTGGTATGTAGTAGGATGTACTGGGTGGGAACTGGGATGTACCAGGATGTACTGGGATGTAGTGGGAGGGAACTGGTATGTACTGGGAGGGAACTGGGATGTACTGGGATGTAGTGGGAGGGAACTGGGAGGGAACTGGTATGTACTGGGAGGGAACTGGGATGTACTGGGACATACTGGCAGGGAACTGGGATGTACTGGGAGGGGATTGGGACGGACTGGGAGGGAACTGGGATGTACTGGGCTGCACTGGTAGGGAACTGGGATGTACTGGGAGGAAACTGGAATGTCCCAGTTGACACCCACTTCCCTCCCAATGCCTCCCAGTATATCCCAGTTTCCTCCCAGTATATCCCAGTTTCCTCCCAGTACATCCCAGTAAATCCCAGCTCGCTGCCAGTACATGCCAATACATCGCTGTACATTCCAGTTCTGTTCCTGTACATCCCAATACATCCCCGTTCCATGCCAGTACATCCCAGTTCCCTACCAGTTCATCCCCGTACATCCCAATTCCCTCCCGGTTCACTACCACTTCTTTCCCAGTGCCTCCCAATACATCCCAGTTCCGTCCCATTACATCCCAGTACATCCCAGGTCCCTCCCAGTACTGGGAGGGAACTGGGATGTACTGGGAGGCTCTACAATGTGCGGGGATGCCCTGGGATGTACTGTGGAGGAACTAGGATGTACAGGCTTGTACTGGGTTGTACCGGGTGGAACTGGCAGGGATTTGGGATGTACCAGGATCTACTGGGATGTACTGGGAGGTAACTGTTATGTACTGGGAGTGAACTGGGAGGGAACTGGGATGTACTGGGAGGGAACTGGTATGTACTGGGAGGGAACTGGGATGTACTGGGACATACTGGCAGGGAACTGGGATGTACTGGGAGGGGATTGGGACGGACTGGGAGGGAACTGGGATGTACTGGGCTGCACTGGTAGGGAACTGGGATGTACTGGGAGGAAACTGGAATGTCCCAGTTGACACCCACTTCCCTCCCAATGCCTCCCAGTATATCCCAGTTTCCTCCCAGTATATCCCAGTTTCCTCCCAGTACATCCCAGTAAATCCCAGCTCGCTGCCAGTACATGCCAATACATCGCTGTACATTCCAGTTCTGTTCCTGTACATCCCAATACATCCCCGTTCCATGCCAGTACATCCCAGTTCCCTACCAGTTCATCCCCGTACATCCCAGTTCCCTCCCGGTTCACTACCACTTCTTTCCCAGTTCCGTCCCATTACATCCCAGTTCCGTCCCATTACATCCCAGCACATCCCAGTTCCCTCCCAGTACATCCCAGGTCCCTCCCAGTACTGGGAGGGAACTGGGATGTACTGGGAGGCACTACAATGTGCGGGGATGCCCTGGGATGTACTGTGGAGGAACTAGGATGTACAGGCTTGTACTGGGTTGTACCGGGTGGAACTGGCAGGGATTTGGGATGTACCAGGATCTACTGGGATGTACTGGGAGGTAACTGTTATGTACTGGGAGTGAACTGGGAGGTAACTGGGACGTACTGGTAGGGAACTGGGATGTACTGTGAGGGAACTGGGACGTACTGTGAGGACACTGGGATGTACTGTTATGTACTGGGAGGGAAGTGTTATGTACTGAGGGGAACTGGTGCGTACTGGGATGTACTGGGATGGAACTGTGAAGTACTGGGATGTACTGGGAGTGAACTGGGAGGGAACTGGTATGTAGTAGGATGTACTGGGTGGGAACTGGGATGTACCAGGATGTACTGGGATGTACTGGGAGGGAACTGGTATGTACTGGGAGGGAACTGGGATGTACTGGGAGGGAACTGGGATGTACTGGGATGTACTGGCAGGGAACTGGGATGTACTGGGAGGGGATTGGGATGTACTGGGAGGGAACTGGGATGTACTGGGAGGGAACTTGGATGTATTGGGAGGGAAGTGTTATGTACCACGGGGGAACTGGGACGTACTGGGATGTAGTGGGAGTGAACTGTGAAGTACTGGGATGTACTGTGAGGGAACTGGGATGTACTGGGAGGGAACTTTAAAGTACTGGGATGTACTTAGAGGAAACTGGGAGGCAACTGGCATGTACTGGGATGTACTGGAATGGAACTGGGAGTGAACTGTGTGTGAACTGGGAGGGAACTGGGATGTACTGTGAGGGAACTGGGATGTACTGGGATGTACTGGGAGGGACTGGGAGGGATCTGGGATGTACTG